>NW_024429225.1:3000602-3631852 GCF_017639785.1 Mesocricetus auratus | reverse complement strand
CACGATTATATTTAATTCTCTATACCTAAATTTTCTCATGTCTCAAGTGGCATTTGTAAACAAGGGCACAGCAAAATTACTGCACTGGACTGTCTGCTCCATGGGCAGAAAGGAAGGTTTATTGGGGCTCAAACTGCCAAGGTGACACCCCACCCCAGGTTGGGGGAGAATGCAAACGGATTTTATATCACAGTGGGGGAGGGGAGCTTTGAGCTGATACATCCTGTTGGAATTGACCAGGAACTAGACATTTAGGGGCAGATTAAGAGAGATTCCTGGTCAACAGAAACGACCTTTAAGCCTTCTGTTTAGGGCATTGTCACCAGCACTGCCATTGGGGGGGGTGCTTTCGACCTAACAGGATTAAAATAATACCATCTCCATAAATAAATGTAAAGCCTTAGACGCAGTACCTGGTGCATAAATGTTTGGTGGATTATTAGGTTGATGTTATCATCTGAAGCAGGAAAAGAAAAATCATCTTGAATATCCTTAACCACTATGCCAGTCACTCAGTTTTTATCTAAATAAATGCTTCCAAACTAGTTATCAGCCTTCTTGCAAAGGTGGCTGTTTCCTTGTAACAACTCTTCACACAGACTGCAGTGCTTCGCCCTTGTAACAACTCTTCACACAGACGGCAGCGCTTCGCCCTGTTCTTTTGATTTCCTTTGCCATGCAGTACTCTCCTCTAATCATTAAGAAAACATCTTCCTAGGAAGCAATTCACTCACTCATTCATTCATCCATCCATCCATCCATCCATCCATCCATCCATCCATCCATCCACAAATTCCCACTGAGAAAACCCCACTATGTATCACATTCTGAGTAGATCGAAACACCAAAACTTGGAGTATACAGATACAGCAAAATTCAGAGCGGGAATGAATACAAACGGGGTGGGGTGGGGTTGCCTCTCACAGCTCAGTCCTGTCAGGGATACCTGCTCCTCCCTCCCCTCACCCGCATAAGTCACTGCTCACTTCTGGGGAAGGTTTTGGGTGGAGGAAATGGAGGCAGGATGAGACCATGAGAAGAATCGGGTGAGTTTGAGAGTGTGTGGGTGCGGGGACCAGGGCCCACTTGCCGTGCACAGGTGAGGGGCACAGGCTGGCGAGAGTGTCCCTGTTGCAGTTTGGGGAAGCTCCGGAGTCCACGGGGCGCGGCCCAGCCAGGCGCCTGCTGGACTGGGGATGCTGCCCCGCCCCGGGAGGGCGGGCCGGGCCGGGCAGAAGTGTTCAAAAAGCGCCCAGCCACCGCCCAGCAGCTAGCGGAGCGGCGGGCGGAACACTGGCCAGGTGAGCTGTGCGGAGCGGAGCGAGGGGGACCGGTGCTGCTCAGAGCACTAAGAAAGGGCGGCTTGCCTGGCGGGAGGCGACCTTTAGCATCCCTGGCACGCGTCCACAGCCGTGGCTCACCCGCGGGTAACTCTCGGAGAAAGTTAGTCGAGACCTACATACTGAGCATCGCTAGGGCAGCGAGATGCAAGCGGGCCCTGGGCATGCATCGGGAGATCTCGGCTCGAGTGAGCACAAGAGCCACCGTGCAGTTGGCTCCAAGCGGTTGCCCCTAGCTCGGCGTAGGAATCAGGTCCTCCTCCCGGCACGCTGGGGGGCTGCTGGGGCACTCCTCAGGACGGCTTCAGGGATCCCTGACTTAGCCAGCAGGCACCTTTGGTGCACCTGCAGAGCCTTTCACTAGAGATCTTGCCGTGCCGCGCCGGTGAGCTCTACCAGGTCCAGCAGCGACAGGGGTTACAGCCACTCCCTGCGTGCTGACCGCACAGAAAAGTGTCGCCCAGGCTCTAGTGCGCATGTTCCCAGATGAGGAACGACGATAACCTCTAAACTTTTGCAAGCCAAGTGATTCATCAGTGCCCGATGTGGTTTGTGCAATAACTTTAGATCTGGGCTAGGGAAGTCTTGGGTGTGGTGTTGTTTTTCCCAGAGTGCAGAGCCTTAGCTGGAGGCTTTTAAAAGTTGGATTTGTTCGGCTGTCTGTTGCTCAAACACGAATGCAGGGGACCGAGATGTGTGGATCGAAGCTGTGATTCCCATCCCAGAAACTAGATTATTTGTAAAGTGATCCTTGGGGAGTAGTGTTTCTAGATAATGAGTTACCTCTGGACCCAGTGACCCAGCTTATTTTGAGGAAAACAATTGCGCTCCCAGTGTTTATATCACTAATTTTCTGAAGTCCAAGTTGTTTGCTTCAAGTTTATGTATTTCCATATTTTTATTTATTTGCCTTGGTGGGGAGGGGAGAGGAAGGCAGGGTCTCACTGGCAGCCTAGGCAGATCTGGAACTCACTATGTAGCCCAGGCTGGCTTTCACGGTTCAATCCTGTCTCAGCATCCCTAGTGCTAGATTACAGAGCGGCCACCCCCAACTGTCTCCATAAAAACTGAAATAACGTGGTGGTGGTGCATGCCTTTAATCCCAGCACTCGGGAGGCAGAGGTAGGCAGATCTCTGTGAGTTCTAGGCTCGCTGGACCGATAGCCTCCAAAACAATACAGAGAAACCCTGTCTTGTAAAATCAAAAAAAAAAAAAACAAATAACAAAAGCTTGCTTTTCTACAACAATAGTCTTTGGGAGGGGTGATTAAGTAATTTAAGATGGGAAGAGTTTTTGTTTTTGATTGAGACAAGGTCTTCCTATGTGTTCTAGGCTGGTTTTGAACTTGTGATTTTCCAGGCTAATACAACCACACTTAGCAATTTTTTTCCTTCTTGGTCACTGATTTTTTTTTTTGCTTTGTTTTGCTTTTGTTTCTTGAGATAGGGTCTTACAATATATGGCCGGCCTCATACTTAGTCCATATCCCAGGCTGGCCTTGAACTCATGACACTCCTTCCACCATAGTCTCCTGAGTGCTGGGATTACAGAGTGTGGACTTTCATGCTAGACTGTGCACATTGATTCTGAGTACTTCTCAAGCAGGTCCCCTTTCTCTATGATAGTCATAGTTTTTCTTGATGGGGGTTAGCTTCCTAAATTCACAATGCTTAAGAGTTTAAAATCTGTACTTATTCCCTATTCTGAGGAGGACTTTCAGGGTTAAGCTTAGAAGTGTTTAAGGGATAGCTCACTAAATTGTCCACAAAGCAGAAGGAATGGAGGACTGCTTGATGCGTTCACCAGAAGAACTGATCACGTTTATATAAAATCACTGAGTCTCCTCAGGGGTGTTTAATCAATGAGATATTTCACTGGGTCAAAAATAAGCACAGTGGCTCTATTGGTTTATTTGCTATTTTTCAAGATGGGGGTCTCACAGGTAGCACTGGCTAGAACTCAGTGCATAGACACAGATGCTTTCCAAAGAACTGTTCCTTAGGTGGGTGTGGGAGCCAGTGCCGGTAATTCCAATACCCAGGAGCAGAGCCCAGAGAATCTCAAGTTTAAGACCAGCATATGCTACATGGAGAATTCTAAGCCAACCTGGGCCACAGAGTGAGACCTGTCTCAAAATAAATATATAAAAAAATAAACTTTTTACTTCCTGCCAGTAAGCTCAAGTAGTCTAGGTTGGTCTTATGATTTAGGTGCTGTTTGCCTAGCACCCTCGGTAGCCAGAGCTTAAATCTCCATTGCAACAGACCCAGCTTGCTGTTGATAAGGGTTCGTGCCTTCTTCCTTGACTGATACTCGGCTTTTCCAAAGGGGAAAAGTAGACAGAAGCACAGAGTAACTTTATCTTCTTTGATATGAGGCACTGGGAAGAGAAAGAAACCCTAGGAGATGACCAGTGTCCTCTCACTGGCGGCCACTTTGGAATGTGGGCTTCCTCATGCCCTGCTCTGTGTTTCCATGAAGGCAGGGAATGGAGAGGCAGGGAACGGAGAGGCTGGGAACGGAGAGACAGGGAACGGAGAGGTATTGCCTGGGCTCCTGGGGAGGTAGCATGGAGAGGGCCCAGGATCACCAGTCAGTGTTTTACAGTTTTGTTCTTTATGAACACAAGTTCCAGAAGAGTCCCTGGGAACCTGGAGCACTGGGTGATTGGCACATAGGCCCAGCAGAGCAGGGTGCAGTGGGCCACTCCTATTAAAGGAGAAGCTCTCAATTAACAGCTGGTTACACTGACTCATACTTAAGTTCATCTTTCAGAATGACAGTGAACTGTTTCTGCCTGCTGCTTCCAAATGCCGTATTTCCAAATACAGAGACCAAGACCCATACTCTGCTTTAAAAAAAAATACCTTTGGTGAACCCTCCCCACCCACCGTGGCTCTTCAAAATTTTCCTGGTTCTAGAAGTGAAAGATTGGAGTATATACATTTACATTATCTGTAGGTTGGAAAGAATGTCCTACATTTGAGAGTTTGGAAAGAGCAGGTTATAATCCTTTTCAAAAAATAGATCTGAAACCAGGTGGTGGTGGCACATACCTTTAATCCCAGCACTCAGGAGGCAAAGACAGGCAGATCTCTGAGTTCAAGGCCAGCCTGGTCTACAGAGTGAGTGCCAGTCAGGGTTACACAGAGAGACCCTGTCTCAAAAAACTAAACCAAACAAACAGATCTGGACCCAGTAAGAAAGTTCAATGGGTTATGACACTTGTCACCAAGACTGACTGAGTTTAATCACCAGGGCCCACATGGTAGAAGGAGAGAACCAACTCCTAAAATCTGTCCCTTGACCCCCTTTACACACACACACACACACACACACACACACACACACACACACACACACACGCATGCACGCACACACCTCAGTTAAAAAAAATCTATGGTTGAGAGGTGACACAAATCAAACAGTAAATTCTGGTTCTGGAAAAATACAACTTACTGGTTAAAATGTGGTTCTTCTTAGCTAACCATGTGACTGAATGATGGTATTGTGTGTTCAGTATCCTGTGTGGTAAATGAGTCACTGAGTTAGTGTTCTGGGACGAGCTTGACCTTATTTTTAAATGTGTTTACTATTTCAGCATGTTGGGTAGTTCTGGGTGAACAAGCCAGAGAACTTGTCATAAAGTAACAATTTCAAAGCAGTCTGTTTGAAAACATCAACAATGTAGGGCCGGGAAACTTGGGCCCTGGTCCGCACACTGCCGCTGAGATGGCTCTGGGCCACTGACTTAGCTCGCTCATTTCTCACTTTAAAGTGGGAACGATTTCCCCAGTCTGCCTCATCAGATTGCTGGCAGCATTAGAGCAGATCTGGGAAAGTTCCCTGGGCAGTGAAAATCCCCACACAAATGCAGGAAGGCATGCGTCATTATCCTGGCATCCTGTGGAACATGTCACAGTGTATCCAAACTGTCATCCACAGCCCACGTGGATCACAACGAAATCTGCTGTTTCTAAAACTTCCTTTGATGAGATTGGAAACCGGACTAAACCTGTCCTGATCAGAGGATTTTCGAAGAACAAAGCTCAGTGTGGAGTGCCCTTACAGTTTCTAGTTGTGTCATTCTTTTTTTAAAAAAATTTTATTTAGGGGGCTGGAGAGATGGCTCAGAGGTTAAGAGCACTGGCTGCTCTTCCAGAGGTCCTGAGTTCAATTCCCAGCAACCATATGGTGGCTCACAACCATCTGTAATGAGATCTGGTGCCCTCTTCTGGCGTGCAGGCAGAACATTGTATACATATTAATAAATAAATAAAATCTTTAAAAATTTTATTTAAATTAGAAACAGGCCTGCTTCATATGTCAATCCCAGCTCCCTCTCCCTCTCCCTCTCCTCCTCCCCCGCCCCCACCAGCCCCCTATCCCATCTTCCCTCTGCTCCCCAGGGAGGTTGAGGCACTCCATGGGGGATGATTCAACATATGAAAATCTATCAGTGTAATCCACCATATAAACAAACTGCAAACACACACACATACACACACACACACACACATGATCATTTCACTAGATGCTGAAAAAGCCTTTGACAAAATCTAACACCCCTTCATAATAAAGGTCCTGGAGAGATCCAGTATAACAGGAACATACCTGAACATAATAAAAGCTACATACCGTAAACCAACAGATAATATCAAGCTAAATGGAGAGAAACTCAACGCGATTCCTCTAAAATCAGGCACAAGACAAGGCTGTCTACTCTCTCTATGTCTCTTCAATATTGTACTTGAAGTTCTAGCTAGTTGTGTCATTCTTAAACATAATTTAATTGGTATTCTATTAACAAGACACCTTTTGAAGAAACTGGTAAAGTTAGGTGTTTTTCTTTCTCACACAGAATTTTCATGTTAAACATTTAACATTGGAGATTCAGTCTTCAGACCAAAGAGTTACGGTAAGTCTTCAGCCTCTAAAACTGGTAACCCACTAAAGGGAAGGGGGAGAAAGGATTTTCTTTTGGGGAAGTGTTTCCTGTTGGGGGTTTGGAGACAACCTTGCTATGTGACTTAGGTTAACCTTAAACTCAATCCTCCTGCCTCAGCCTGCTGGGATGACGGGTGTGCAGAACCACACCCAACTATAGGTTGCCCCGTTTTTGAAACAGGGGCTGCTCGGGCCTGCAGCTTAGATGGACTTTACACTTTTGACCCTCTTGCTCAGCTTCCCTGGAGCTGAGGTTACAGGTGGCCACCACCCTTCCTTGTAAACTTGGCTAGTTTTAAAACCTGAAACTCTTGTTAGTTTTTATTGCCTTGCTTCTGTAGCTTTATGTAGGGATAGACGGTAACAGCCTACAGTGGTTGGTTTTTCAACCATACCTGGTTTTGCCCCTAGGGGATACCTGGCAATGTTTGAAAACATTTTGGGCTGTCACAAGTTTAGATTAGTAGTGTGCTACTGGCCTCTAACAACGTGAAGCCAGATACGGCTGAAGGGCCGGGGAAAGGGTAATCAAAGGTGCTAAGCTCCCTGCCCACATTGAACTTGAAGACTGTCCTCCAACAGCCTCCAAAATGGACACAGGGCTATGTAGCCTTGGCTGGTTGGGAACCAGGCCTGGCCTCAAGCTCACAGAGATCTGTCTGCCCCGTCTTCTGAAAGCTGTGTGCCGCCATGCCCAACCTAGGTTTTATTTTCTTGTGAAAATTCTGAAGCCGGGCACTGCGTCTTTGATCTCGGTCACTGGGAGACTGAGGAAGGAGGATTGCCATAAGTGTTCAAGGCCAGAATGAGCCCCTGGAACGTGGTATGTAGTTCAAGCTGGCCTCAAACTCATGGTAGCCCTCATGCTAGAGAATGCTGGGATTACAGGCACGAGCCACCACACTCAGATAATAATGTGAGTTCTCGGGATAATTGGGTAAAATATCACAAGTGGGCAAATGACGTCAGAAGATTCCTGATTATTTCCAGGTGCAGGTCATTCTGGTGGTCGCAAGATGACCGCAGTGATTCTGAGCTCAGCTAGAACTGACCCTGGTCCAAGGCAGTTCTTTTGTGTTGCTTAGCACTAGAGTATTTGCCAAATATGCCAAGGCAGGAAATTTAATCCCCAGCACCGAAAGGGAGGGAGGGAGGGAGGGAGGAAGGAAGGAAGGAAGGAAGGAAGGAAGGAAGGAAGGAAGGAAGGAAGGAGAAAGAAGGAAAGAGAGAAGGAAAGTAGTTCCCGTACCAAAGCTGCCCTCCTGTCTTCACTCTAGGGAGCTGTTGCAACAAGGGTAGGTGGTGCTTTTATAGGCACGGCAGGAGCAGGAGGAAGCGTGTATGTCTGCAAACCAGCCCCGCCCCACGGCAGCTTTGTGCAAGACAAACCTGTCTGACAGCATCTGGGCCCCCACATGCTTCTGTTCCCATGGCCACCTGACTGCCTTTGTTGGGCTGCTTTACTGCTTGCTGAACCTTTTATTTGGAATAACAAGTACCTTTAAAATAAGCAAGGCACAGTGGCTCACGGCACAGCCAGCACTTATGAGACTGAGGCAAGAGAACCCTAAGTTCAAGGTCAGGATGGGCTACATAGAAAGACTTTTCTAAAGCATAAAAGAAACGCACGCCTTTAATCCCAGCACTCAGGAGGCAGAGGCAGGCAGATCTCTGTGAGTTCGAGACCAGCCTGGTCTACAAGAGCAAGTTCCAGGACAGCCTCCAAAGCTACACAGAGAAACCCTGTCTCAAAAGAAAAAAAAAAAAAACAATAAAAGAAAACACTCCCAGATGTCACCCGTCCATCAAGGCTTTGGTCCAACACCATCTCCCTTCCCAAATCACAAGTAAACTCTTAGATTTGAGTGTCCCCGCAGAGTCTGGCAGCATTGGTCACACCCTTGTGTGCATATATCTCATGTCCCCTGCTGGTCTGCAGGCCCTGGGATTGCATGGAAGGTGGTGGCTCAGAGCAGGTATCAGTGTGTGCAAAGCTGGATAAATAACCAGGCAGCAGCCATGTCAAACTGCCTTGGAGATCTCAATAGGAACTGACACACAGCTTCCCTCCAGGGTCCAGAATGTCTGGGAAGAGAAGAGGGGTGACCTGGGCTGCATGGGAATCCTTTGAAGGGTAGAGAGAACCCAGGAAGGAAGGCAGACAGAGAAGCCACACCTTGTACCGTATTTCACTGAAAGAAGGGGCAGAAATTCTCACCCTGCTCCTTGCCTCTCAAGGCTTTACTCTCAGAATTCAGAACACGAGATCCCATACCAAGGTCTAACTCCACAATTTAAGTAGGTTTGAAATTCAGCTTGAAAGTATCCTGCACCTTCACAAGATGTTTTTCGGTCCTATACCATTGACTTGGGCGAAATCATTGTAGACTGCCTGGAACTGTCCAAGACTATTTGGGATGCTGATCTCATGAAGGTTTGTAAAGTCTTTTAGGCTCAAATAATGATAACTCCCTTTGGCTTTTTTCTCTTAGGAAAATGGCAGACGGTTTTTCGGTAAGTATCCCGGGTCTGCTTCCTTAGCCCCACACACTCACACAGGTTAATGGTCTCATTTCCAGCACTAAGCTTTCCCTTTGACCCTCCTAATGTGACATTCGGTCTGGCTCAGCTGTCTGCTCCGGGCCTGTTAGCTGGAGGCTTGCTTTTCCAGCAGCAGATTCCAAGCAGCAGTGACGTCCCTGTCCCTGCCGGAAGCAGCAGGACTGTGGCGGGCCAACAGCTGCAGCTGTTTCCCATGTTCATTATAAAGCTTGTAAAGGGCCAGTTCCTGGTGTAAATGAGAAGAATTTAGCCCTCCCTGATCTGTGATGATGAGAGGCCAGAATAAAATAAACAGCAGAGGCGCAATCCCCAAGCCTGAGTCTAAACATAGTGTAGGTGAGGGCAGAATGTGACCCTTCTCTTATTTCTCAGCTTCCTAGCCCACGAATGCCTGTAGTCCTGTGAATTCTATTTTGTGAACGAGTCCCATCCTCTAATTGTTTGTCTTTTACTTACAGCTTAATGATGCCTTAGCTGGCTCTGGAAACCCAAACCCTCAAGGATGGCCTGGTGCATGGGGGAACCAACCTGGGGCAGGGGGCTACCCAGGGGCTTCCTATCCTGGGGCCTACCCCGGACAGGCTCCTCCAGGGGCTTATCCTGGGCAGGCTCCTCCTGGTGCCTACCCTGGCCCAACTGCCCCTGGAGCTTACCCTGGACCTGCCCCAGGAGCTTACCCAGGGCAACCTGGAGCATCTGGGGCCTACCCCAGTGCTCCTGGAGCCTATCCTGCTGCTGGCCCCTATGGCGCCCCTACCGGAGCATTGGTAAGAAGCAAGAGTTGTTTCATGGGCTTGGGATACAGGGGAGACTACATTAGGGGGTTAATTTTAAGGCTGCAGCTTGAGCCCTGTCTCAAGGGCCAATCACAGGGCTGTATTGATCAAGCGGAGAAATGAATGTTCACATTAAGTTTATGCTGTGACTTGTTAGTATAGGTTGCGGTAATGAGCTGTGCATAGTGGTACATTTCTTTAATCCCCGCACTCGGAGGCAGAGGCAGGCGGATCTCTGCAGGTTTGAGACCAACCTGGTCTAAATAAAGAGACCCTGTCTCAAAAACTAATTCTATTTTATTATAGTACTATTATATTATTTTTATACTACGAGAAGTTTAGCACTAACAAGCACTAGCTGAGTGGGGTGACTCATACCTATAGCCCCAGTAAAGATGGAGTGCTTTTCAAAGCCACAAAGCCTTGCCTCAAACTGGGGATGTAGGAAAGGGAACTGATTGATGGGCAAGGGGCAGGGGAGACACCTCAAGCATATACCTGTGCTAGAGGCTTCCGGTTCACAGATCCACCGGGAGCAACTCCAGGAAGCACATACCAGACTAGTGCAAATCAGGGCCAGAGACAAAAGTTTGGGGGACAGCTGAACCTGCGAGGAAGTGTCATAAAGGAGAAACCAGAGGCAAGGGCAGAATTCTGGGGGTATCCATGCTATGGTAAACACTTAGCTCAGCATCTGTGAAATTAACTAAAGTGTTCACTCAACATGTGCTCAGACTTCCATATTCAAAGCATTCTGCTGGTGACCTGTGACCTGGTGACCTGTGAGCACAGAAGCCCCAGGTGACACAAACCTTTTCTCAGGAAGCAGAATCACAGTGCTGTATGTCATGTGACAAGGAATTGTTGGTCAAGTCTACCTTAAAATGTTAGCCAAAGGATGAATAATGGGTTGATTATTCATCCAGTGATGATCCCAGAACATCTTATCCTCATTTGTTAATTTCTCAGTTAACATTTGTGCACACAGGAAACTTCACCACTTAAGCAAGGTGGCCTCAGAATCTAGATGGGTGGCCCAGGGGTCTGTGTCACATGCATTGTAACAATGTTAGCAATGTAATTTCACTTTCCCCAAGCAAACCCAATGCTTTACTGACACACATGTTCTTGTCTGTTCCCAGACAGTGCCCTATAAGCTGCCCTTGGCTGGAGGAGTCATGCCTCGAATGCTGATCACAATCATGGGCACAGTGAAGCCCAATGCAAACAGGTACACAGGGTGACACCAACAACCCAACAGAGCTGTAGATTACAACCCAACAGAGCTGTAGATTACAACCCAACAGAGCTGTAGATTACAACCCAACAGAGCTGTAGATTACAACCCAACAGAGCTGTAGGTTACAACCCAACAGAGCTGTAGATTACAACCCAACAGAGCTGTAGATTACAACCCAACAGAGCTGTAGATTACAACCCAACAGAGCTGTAGATTACAACCCAACAGAGCTATAGATTACAACCCAACAGAGCTGTAGATTATAACCCAAGCAGAGCTGCTGATTGGTTTGGGAATAAAGACTATCTTTTTTTTTTTTTTTTTGCAGGGGTGAGGAGGGAGGGGAGGAGCAGATTCGAGACAGTGTTTCTTCTCTGTGTAGCTTTAGGACCTGTCCTGGAACTCACTCTGTAGACCTGGCTGGCCTGGAACTCACAGAGATCCACCCACCTCTGCCTCCTGAGTGTTGGGATTAAAGGCGTGCGCCACGTATTGCCCTGCTAGATTTTTGAGTTGATCACCGTAATGAGAGCATGGGCCTACTCTTCTTTTGAGTAGGATCTCATGCCCTGGCTTATTTCCTTCCTATACAGAAATCCCTGCATACGATAAGAAGGTTTGCTTTTTTAGAAACGTAGATGCTCTTGACTTGATACACTTTAATATCTTTGATTTCTGGTTTAAAACAGGATTATTCTAAATTTCTTGAGAGGGAACGACATAGCCTTCCACTTTAACCCTCGCTTCAATGAAAACAACAGGAGAGTCATTGTGTGCAACACCAAACAGGATAATAACTGGGGAAGAGAAGAAAGGCAATCAGCTTTCCCATTCGAAAGTGGCAGACCGTTCAAAGTAAGTTCCTGCTGTGGTGTGACACCATGCTCCCCCATGGAGAGCAACACTCAAAACCGCACGCCTGTCCTGGGCACCTACCCAACCTTCCTCCCCACGACCAAGCTCAGCAGGCTGGGGATGTGTCCAGGAGAGGCGTGCTCTCCAGTTCCTTCAGAGACCTTGCTGTTGTCACTGGACGACTCCAAACTAGCACTCTTCTAAAGGGTTTAAGGATGAATGTCCACTATGGGGAGTGTGTGTTTCCTGGCCTTTCCTAAACTGGCTATAAACTAACCAGTCCTATAAGTTAATATTTGTCATTAACAAGTTTCTATGTTGCTGTTTTTAACTTCAAGGCATTTTAGGACCCATTGAAACTAAACTTGTGTATAGGCAAATTATGCTTTTATGGTTTCCATTGTCTATCCTTCTGATGATTTTGATGCTTTTTATTGTGGTTTAAATCTGACAATCTAGATTCCTTTTGCTCTGCAGTTTCTGTCTCTGGATCTCCATCATTCCACAATAAAATGTTGGATTCCCTCAACTCAGATTACACTGGCTCAAAATCTCTATATTTTCTTCCTTCCCTCTTCATATAGAAACTGACAAATGAGAATGATGGACAATATGTCCTGAAAAACAGACACACGGTGGAATGCCTAAATTGTACGAGTTAACACGTGCTTTGTCTGATGGTTTTTGTATTTGGTTTCTAGATACAAGTCCTGGTTGAAGCTGACCATTTCAAGGTTGCAGTCAACGATGCTCACTTGCTGCAGTACAACCATCGGATGAAAAACCTCAGGGAAATCAACCAGATGGAAATTTCTGGTGATATAACCCTTACCAGTGCTGCACCCACCATGATCTAACCCGGAAGGGCAGCGCTTGAAACTGAAGTTCAATGGTACTCATTTAAAGGCTCCGTGCTCATTCGGAGTGGAAAACTACATGTATTCCATCTTACCCTTCTTGTAAGGCATGCACTTAATAAATATGCCCGTGCTGACGGGTACCTGGTTGTTTTCTGATATTAGATATCAAATCTAAAGACCTGTGAATGCTAGGCAAGTGTTCTCTATGACTGCGCCAAATGTGCCCTGCCCTTTAAACTGTATGTGTGCGCGCGCGTGCGCGCGTGTGTGTGTGTGTGTGTGCGCGCGCAGGAGCCTGCTCATAGGTGAGAGGCCCTCTGCAAAGTGGTTCATGCTCTTAGCTGCTCAGCCCTTGTTTTTGCCAGAGAGGACGGTTGAGCTGCCCATTCAGGCCTCAGCTTGCATACCTCTTCTCCCATGGCGTGTTCTAGCTGGTTCTCTTTATCGCACTAGGAGTTGGAACAGGGTAAGTAGTGGAAATATATTAGTAGGTCATCGTGATTTTTAAGTTTATTTTTATGTACATTGGTGTTTTGCCTGCTTGTATGTCTGTGTGAGAGTGTTGGATCCCCCTAGGAGTGAGGTTACAGTTGTGAGCTGTCATGTGGGTGCTGGGAATTGAACTCCAGTCCTCTGGAAGAGTAGCCAATGCTCTTAACTGCTGAGCCAACTCTCCAGGTCCCATCGTGGTTTTTAAAAAGGAAATATATGAGGAGTGCTAACAGTTCACCACTAGGCGGTCACTACTAACATCTGGGTAGTCATGCCATTTAGTACTGTTAGGTGATTCCGGGAGAAGATCAAACGGTACACAGGCACAGTCCTGGACATAGGCAAGTGTAGACACAGTACAGAGAGGGGTGTGAGGCTGTGGCCAGCTCTCACAATACATATTGTCTCCCAGAATTATGTGGTGTATACACCACCCAGACTCTGTTCTGCACAATAGGGACCAGGTCGCTCATACCAGAATCATGCAATCATGCACACTGTGTTACATGTGAGGACCACATCCCTGCAATCATGTACACTGTGTTACATGTGAGGACCACATCCCTGCAATCATGCACACTGTGTTACATGTGAGGACCACATCCCTGCAATCATGTACACTGTGTTACATGTGAGGACCACATCCCTGCAATCATGTACACTGTGTTACATGTGAGGACCACATCCCTGCAATCATGTACACTGTGAGGACCACATCACTAGGTGACTGGAGTCATTCTCAGTCACGATTTATGAGACAATCATACATACAGCCCTGAAACAGCTGTGGTGTAGGCTGTTTTTTAACCCATTTTTCTTTTAAAGCCACAGGTCACTGCCTTCAAATCAGTATTCAAATCCAATGAGACATTCTGTGTCTTGGTTTTTTTACTCTCATTCTCCCACCATAAGCGTCTATCTTTCCTATTACCAGCAGGCTCAAAGATTAGGGAAATGTCAGAACTGTCTGTGTTCTACAATGCTATCTTCTCAAACAATTTAAACTGGCGCCTGTCACAAGCTGATGTCCCAGGGAGAACAGAAATCAAAAGGTTTGTAAAGATAAGCAGTGGAGAGATGGCTCAGTGGTTAAGAACCTGGCTGCTCTTCCAGAGGTTGAGTTCAATTCCCAGCAACCAAATGGTGGCTCCCAAACATCTGTAATGGAATCTGATTGCCTCTTCTGTTCGTGAAGACAGGTCATAAAAAAAAAGAAAAAAGGCAAGCACTTAGACTCCACATCTGAAGGTGTTGGGGAAGTCCTGTTATTTGCCTGTGCATTTGTCAATAAAGTACTGTCTGGCCAATAGAAAACCTAGATAGGAGGGACTAGGAGTCGAGGAGGATTCTGGGTAGGAGAAACACAAGAGAGTCGACATGTAACCGCATGGGGTAGGAAGCCCGGGACTATTCTCCGGTAAGAAACATACTTAGATTAACAATTATGGGGTAATTACTTAAGTCAAAGCTAGCCAGTAAGAAACAAGCAAGGCCAACAGCTTCATAATTAATACAGCGTCTTGTGTGTTTATTTGGGGACTACAATGCAGCAGAGCCCAGGCGGCTGGTGGGGGATAAACCAAAGCGGCTAGCAAGGAAAAGCTTCCCTTAACATGAAGGAACAAGAGCATGCAGAGAGCTGGGCTGCTTCTACCGTGTAGCTTCCAGGCATCGGCCTCAGGTCATCAGGCTTGGTGCTCTTACCCATCAAGCCATCTCACTGCCCTGGGACTCAGGAAGCAAGATGAGGTAATTCCACATGGCAGAACACAGGTTAAGTCATAAGAGCTCGTTCAACCAGGCAAGCTAATGGCCAAGCTTCCATAATTAAGTAGTCTCCGTGTCATTGAGAGCTGGTGGCTATGCATCAGTGGGCTGTTAAGTCACCCTGCATCTTTTGGTGAAGGGGGCATTCTATGAACATTCTTCCACTAAATTGCTTGGGCTTCATAATAAACACCGTCTTCCCAAACGCCAAACACATCTACTTCTGACATCCAAAGTAGATTAAGCTTTCTCTTCTGGAAATGACTAATCTTAAAAGATAACCCTCAAGGTTCCTATTACTTAATGTCTTCCTACAATCCTCAGCTCACACAGAGCAAAATAACAATGCAGGCCTGGCATTAGCATGTTAGTGCTGTCATTGGAGCACTGTGTTTGTATTTATTTTCTATTGCATGCATGTATGTGGAAGAGGCGGCATACGCCACAACATTAAGTGAGCTGAGCTGTCTCTCTCCTGAGTTAGCACTGTGTTTATAACCACAAAACTAAGAGTTTATAAAAGAGCAGGCCTGGAGTGACGACGACTCAGTTACGAGTGCACACGATTCCAGCATCCACACAAGGCAGCTCACAGCATTCTGTAAAAGTTTAAGACTCATGCCCATTCCAACCTCGTCAATGGTAACTGTTTCTGTTAAAGAGACAATTAGCAGAGGCAGCAAGGACTGATCTGTAACAAATGGACTTCATGATCCCGAAAACTTCATCTAAAGGAACGAAGGAAATCAAAGCTGTTTGCTGTCATCAGACACAGGGGCTCAAATGAATAGGTATAAATGAGGACGCCGCAGATGCAAATATTTGTTCCTTGTTTAATATTTTACAAAACCTGCAGTTTTTACAGTACCACAAGTGTCTTAATAAACACTGAACACTAAAATATTATGTAATACAATATAAACAGACCAAATAAAGTGAATACTAGCACATGTTTTTCATTTCCAACAACTTAAGAATGTATCAGAGAATTAATGATACGAAGAAAAAATGTTTGGAATTACTTTTAAGTTAAAAACCCTCCTGGTGCTCTTTACTTCTGGGCCTCAGAGGTGAGAAGACGATGAGGTCACCACCAAAGGAGATGTACCTGGCACGATTTTGCTGTCTGGTCTCCAATTGTGCGCAGGGACTGATGTTGCTTAGGGCTGGCTGAAGAACAAATGCAGAAATGTCACTGATTTCATCATCAAGAGTTTGCTGCCCAAACAAACTTCCTGTACCGCCGGTTAACGGAGTGCTAAAGAATAAGTCTCCCTATGTAACAATGAAACTACTAAAAACAGAAGACCTAATGTAAAGCAATCTTTAAAAATGTTTTTTTATTTTACTTTTTGACACAGGGTTTCTCTGTGTAGCCCTGGCTGTCCTGGAACTTGCTGTGTAGACCAGGCTGGTCTTAACTCAGAGACCAGTCTGCCTCTGTCTCCAGAGTGCTGGGATTAAAGGGGTGAGCCACTACAGCATTTAATTAAAAGGCATACTATGAATTTTTACTTAAAAAATGATTAATGTGTAAACGAACTTTTACGGCAGATGCAGGTTGAGTTAAAGCCCATCTTAAGCCACCTATGCAGATTCCACAAATCCTAAACCACGTTAACAGCACCCATGGGTCTTCTACCATGGTGTGATCCTACTGGGATCTTTTTAATTGCCCCAATCAAGCCCCACTTCCGTTCCAAATGATGCTATCTGGTAAGCACTAATCTGGGCAACAGACAGACTGAAATATCTAATGTTTAATATTTATGGAAATGGAAAAAAATCATAGAAATAGTATGAAGTACTAAAATTCAGTGAGACAACATATAGCTACAAAGCACCTCTAATCATATTACATGTGTCAAAAGCAGAATAATTCAGTTTTACTCATATATTGAGACCTATCAGAGAAGAGACCTAAGAGTAGGATTAAATCAGGTCTGCTGTACAAATTTGACCTAACCCAGCTTGTGAGTAAGGAAGGCCAAGAATGCGGATAGTGACAATTCTGCTCCCGAGACACAGGGCAGCACAGGGCCTCACCAAAGACAGTACATTTGCAAGATGACACAAAGATGCCTCAATAATCACTGGCTTAGGGAATAAATGTATGCGCTGCTACTTAAGTCTACCTTTGCTTTAGTGGAGTTCTTGTTTATTTTTTACATTTACTGAGTGAGTGCATGCAAGGGCACACACACAAGAGCAAGGCGGTCACAGGAAACTTGCAGGAATTGTTCACTCCTTCCTCCATGTCAATTCCGAGGATTGAATCTGGGTGCAGACCGGCACATCTTGCCAGCACGGTGAACTTCTTATAGTCTAATATTCAAGATTAGCAAACTGAAGCCATTTCCTGATTTACTGTAGCAGCTGGTGCTGCAATCTTTCACGGAAAGTCAGTAAGCCAACGGTGTTATGTGGCAATATCTTGCTTGTCTGAAGATCAGAGGATGGAGCTTGCCACTAGCTAACCATAGAGGTCAGGAGGTCTGCACAGACAGACAGGAAGAGAGATGGCTGGGCGGAGAGAGGACATAAGCGGGAAGAAACAGGAACTCTCTTCTGCTGGGAAGCTAATGAGGTAAAGGTGGCTTTGGCTTGCTCCTGCTTCTCTCTGATCTCTCAGCATTTTCCTCTATATCTGACTCTGGGTTTCTGTTATTTAGGTCAATTAAGAACTCCATTTACAGTGTCACCCCAGCTACATTAGACTCACTGGATGAAGGACAGGTGACAAAGTCTTGTTCCATATCAATGACAATGTCTAGAGGTAGGCTAAAGGTCACTGTGCTCTCAGTAGAAAGAGAACTATGATGTTCAGGTCAATACCATCAATACCAGTGAGCGTCAGTCAGAAAGTGAACGAGTTTATAGTTATAGAATCAGATTTCTGAAATGATGGTGTATTTCAGAAACATTAAGTTTATATTGTGGTCTTCGTGAAGAGCTAAATATATACATTATGGCATGCCTAGAAAGCTATGTTTACATTAAATTAATATAGGAGAGAAGAGAACTTTTACAGGAAGACTTCAGAAGGGCTAGCTAATGTTTGGACTTAACTTACAAGTACAAGATTACTAAAAGTAAAGTCTGGCAGCTTAAAAAGAACACAGCAGAGCATAAATCCAAAGGATTAGGGTGAAAACAGCCAAGGAGGACTGAGATGGGAAGATACTGCACTGCTTGCTCTTCAGAGAAGCAGTAGCCTCATGCTTGGTTTTTTGTTTTGTTTTGTTTTCTTGTAGCCCTGGCTGTCCTGGAACTCCATCTCTAAACCAGGTTGGCCTCAAACTCAAGAGATGCATTTGCCTCTGCATCCTGAGTGCTGGGATTACAGGTGTTCTTTTTTTTCATACTTTATTATAAAAACTTGCATCACTTAGAAACATCTGGCAGAATTCAAGCCAACCATTAGATAAGTTTTCAGCCATTTGTCCTATCAGATTTGAATAGCAAACTGCATGTCAGGGTTTAAGACAGAGTATATCAATTATAAAAAAAACTATGTATTTTATGTGAATGGGTACCCTGCCGATGAAGGCCAGAAGAGGGCATGGGATGCTCTGGAACCGTAGTTACAGATGGCTGAGCTGCCACCCGGGTGCTGGGACCTGAACCCAGGCTCTCTGCGAGAGCAGCCATTACAGCTGTGCCCTCCAGCCCGTCCCCAGTTCAGAACAACAGATAATGTACACAGTTCCACATACACATAGATAATGGTAACACATGCATTTTAAATCTTGCACACAAGTTGAAAAGTGGGCAATTTTCATTTTATACAAAAAGTTGTAATCTCAGAACCAGAGAGAGAGAGTTAGAGGCTAGCTAGCTTGGTCTTCATAACAAGACCCTATTTTGAAACCAAATAAAATCAGGATGGGTGACAGGTCTTAGCATGTACAAGGGCTGACAACTCGAGTTCCAGCCCTGGAACTAACTCCTGAAAGTTGTTCTCTGACCTCCATACACAAACTGTGGCATGCCTGCACCCACACAGTAACCATAAATAAGATAAAAATCACAAAAACTTTACAATCGTACAAATCTAGAATATATAGAAACTTGCCAAATTAAGGTGAAGACTTACTGGATCAAGAAGGCAATGTTCCGAAGTGAGCTGTCTATATAATGGTACTGGAAAACAAGGGAAAATACTTTTTAAACAATATTTTTTGGGTCAAGGGTTGTTACCAATGGGCAGAGCTTTAAAAGATAGGACAAGCTACAATCAAACGCTAAAACAAAGCCATGCTTGTCTATGTCACATTTTAATGCATGCCTTTAATCCCAGCACTCGGGAGACAGAGTGCTGAGTTTGAGGCCAGCCCGGTCTACGACATGAGTTCCAGGACAACCAGGGCTACACAGAGAGACCCTGTCTTGAAAAACAAAAAGAGTATATAAGGTCGTCTATAAGAAAGCGCCGCACAAGCAATAGTGAAGGTCCCCAGAGGAGCGGACGAAGAGCAGGGCCAGGGTGGAGGCCCACGGCTCAACCCGCACTCGGGAGGCTGGGGCAGGCGGAGCTACATGAGGCCAGCCAGGACAGGCCAGCCAGGGCTGCAAAGTGAGAACACGTCTCACACCGAAGTCCAGGAGAACACAGGAAATGTCTGCACAGCTGCGACACTTACCTGAGTCTCCAGCAGACTGAGGGCAGCAGAGGAGACCAGGCCCTTACAGAACAGTCACAACAGAGTAGACAGAAGACAGCTTGGGGGAATGGGCTGAAGAAGAGAACTGTTGGCATTTTTCTGACTGTGAGGACCCCCAAACGGGTCCAATACCGAATGCCCCTCAGCTCCAGCGTGGATCGGCACTCATGTCTCAAGCCCCAGGTTCTTTGGCTTTTGTTTTGAAACAGGGTCTCACTGTATTGCTCTTGCTGGCCTGGATCACTTTGTAGGACAAGCTGGACCTGAACTTAGGAGTAAGCCTCCTGTCTCTCCTCTTTTGCTAAGATTATGAAGAACAAAGTATTTTGAAACTAGTTTGTGTGATATTTACAGTGAGCCTCTAACATCTTAGCCATCATGAAAAACTTTCTCAGAACCCTGTATCAATCACACCTTTGGATAACTTAGGCTTCTTTCAGGCTTCGCCATGTCTGAGAAGACTTTACCTGACTGGGACACCGCGGCTTCTTCCTGTGAGGGGGCACTTCGAGCGGGGGAGTCTCTCTCAGGATTACTCATCAGCACATCATCGGAAAGTGCCCCCTCCTGCACGGCATCACCCATAGCTCCACCAGCAGGGAGAGGGAAATCCATCATGTCGTCGGGGAAACAATCCATCTTGACATTGACCTCATTTCCATCCTGGAGGTCAAAATGGGCATCATAGATTCCAATTACCCGTAATTGGAACACATTAAAAAAAAGTCTTACTATTACAAAATATAAGAAAAGCAGAAGGCTGACATATTAAGAAGTCTAAAGCATGCTGGGCGGTAGTGGCGCATGCCTTTAATCTAAGAACTTCGGGAGGCAGGAGGATCTCTGTGAGTTTGAGGCCAGCCTGGTCTACACAGAGTTCCAGGACAGCCAGGGCTACACGGAGAAACCCTGTCTCAACACAACAACATTAACAACAACAAACCACACAAAAAGTCTAAAGAACACTATGAATCCTACCATCTGTTTCACACCTCAAAGAACTAGCAGGAATGAAGGCAAGCTTCTCAGCAAGCACCCTCAAAGACTGGCCAATGTTTTTGTGAAAGGAAAGGAAATTACAAGAGCAAACTGGGCCTGGTAGGACCAGGCTATAGTGCTACTTAGGATGCTGGGGCAAGAGGGTTCCAGCTCAAGCCTGCTAGGTCTATACAGTAAAAGAAGGTAGACCTAACACACAGATGCACATAGCTATGTTATCAAGTTCAGTTCAAAAACAGAGGCCAGAGCAAGAGATGGCTCAAAGGCTAAGAGCACTGGGTGCTCTTCCAGAGGACACAAGTTCGACTCCAGGACCCACATGGCGGCTCACAGCCTTCTCTAACTCCCCGTCCATTTCTTATACTACATGCACACGGTGCATAGACAGACACATGCAGGCAAAACATTCATACATAAAATAATTTAAACATATTTATGGGAGGCCAAAGACTGTGACCCTTGCTCCAGTGCACTGGGTCTATCTTCATGCTGCTGTGGCCTGAAGAATACAAAGAGATATGTTTCAAGCAACCCAAGCGGCATCAAATGAGAATGATGACTGCATGATTCACTTAGGCTTCCAATGGAAGCTTTGTTACTTTTTCTTCCTTTCTTTGAATGACTTCCTGTCTGACATAAACAGATGACACCACTGGCTACCTATTGCCATCCCAGAATAAGACTTACATGGTCTCTGGCACTTGAATCCTGTTCTCCAGGACACAAAGTGTCTTCTACTTGGCTGGACCTGAAACAAACAGTGGTCATACACTAATGTCTTATTACAGTCATTCAGCCTGTGCTTTGAGTCCATCCTTTATACAGGGTGCTAGTCTGCATAACGAGGTCAGGACAAGCCTGGCCCAGGAGCCTGCTTGGTCTGTACAGACTGAATTACAGTTATTGCATAATGGCCACACAGATGATACGCTCTTCCCCTGAAAGCTGGTCCCTTCCCATGCCAATCACTCCAATCACCTGTAGAGCTGAATCATAGCCAAATCCAGAGCCCACGTAACTACGGAAAGCTCAAGAGGAGGCTGACTTCTGAAGCACAGCAACTCAATTACTGTGTAACAGATTTGCTCTGTTTTGTGTGAAAGAGTGTTGCTATGTAACACACGTTAGCTTCTCAATGTTCCTCCCTCAGCTTCCCAAGTGCTGGGACTGCAGACATGCCATAATGCCTGTAAGTCGGCTACATCGACTTGATAACACAATACAATATATTCTAATCATAAACTTAAGTTTAGACCAGATCTGGGTATGTATGTGCCCACACTCAGGTACAACATATATATATAAAAATGTAATTTAAAAGAACAAAGTACTTGCCTAGCATGTGTGAGGTTCTGTTAACACAGAACCTTGTGCACACACATATCACAAAAACCTGAGAAAGCCATAACAAAACTCATTCTTTCGTATGCCAATAAAAAAACAAATTAAGAAAATTTATCTGTCATAATCTCTTTGGGGAGCCACGAGATGGTTCCCTGCCATCAAGCCTGATGGCCCGAGTTTAACCCCTGGAGCATGTTGGGAGAGAGGAGTGATCCCTGAAAAGTTTCCTCTGACCTCCACACACCATGGCATGCGTGTATGAATCTACACATTCAAAGTGAATAAACAGACTGTTAATTTCAATCCCTTCAATGTTTGTTTTAAAAATATTCTCACAGGGCAGAGGAGGCTCAGGTTAATCCCAGCACTTGGGAGGCAGAGACAGGCTGAGTTCGAGGATAGTTTGGTCTACAAAGCAAGTTCCAGATAGCCAGTCTTATTACACAAGAGAAGCCCTGTCTCAAAAATATCTTTTAAAAAAAATTCTCCTGTGGAGAGATGGAGTTTGCTGTTCTTACTGAAGATGGGAGTTTGGCTCCCGTGTTGGTCAGCTTACAATTGCCTGTAACTCAGGCTCCAGGAAACTTAAAATCATCTTCTGGACTCTGTGTGTCCACACATGCATGCGAGCATGCTCACACAGCATACATGTATATACACACATAAATAATAAAAATGAACCCTCCCCCCCCTTTTTTGTTTTTCAAGGCAAGGTTTCTCCATGTAGCCTGTCTTGGAACTTGTTCTGTAGGTCAGGCTGGCCTCAAACTCAGAACTTAGAGACCTGCCTGCCTCAGCCTCCTGAGTTCTGGGACTAAAGACGTGTGCCACCACTGCCTGCATAAAAATGGATCTTAAAGAACAACTTATTGAAAGTTGTTTGTTTTTAAGATGCCTTCCTGAAAGAATTTGCAACTGGGCATTGAAACAATGAACTGGATGTGTGTGAGGCCACACCGCGCAGGAGGTCAGAGAGACTCGAGCAGTGAGTCTCCTTTGCGTTGTTCGTAGCGGCTGAACTCAGGTGTCAGGCTGGCAACGCATTACAGGTCTTTCTAATACAGATCATAAACCATAAGCTATACAAAGTAACATGATAAGTTGATATTTTACAAAACAGTACCTAAAGCATTTATGATCAAAATGCTTTTGTGTGCATTAGAAATTTTAAAAGACTATAAACTAGCTAAGAACTTTCGCGTGCTTCCCCTATTTTAACTCACAGGGCCTGCCTCTCGGCACACCACGCCTCAGTGATGCTGTTAGCAATGACGAGTGCTCTACACTTTGCAAACTTCAGATTAGTTAGTAAGCCCAACAATCTTGTCCAGACAACCAGGTTACAATTTTATGTCCTTGTTTAAAATCCCTGCCCCCATCAGATGTTCTGTGCATTTATGAGTGATAAATAAGGACAGGTTAGGCCCTTCTGATGCATGTGTGGAGGGGAGGCTGTTATAAAGAGTGGATCCAGGTAACGTTCCTCATCCAGTACCTGGTATGGCTGCTGGAAGGGAGGGCACTGGTCAACCTCAAGTGCTGTCTATAAACACGGGGATGGAAGTGTATACCACAGAAGCAGCAGGGTGTCCTCAGTGCTCCTGCTCCGGGGACGGGGAGAGTGAAGCTCAGTTGACGAACTCACCCCAAGTATTCACAGCGAGCCATGCGGTTGGCTGTGAGCTCGGCCCTGCTAAGCTCCAGAGGACACCACACGGCTTTTCTCTCTGGTGTACTGCACCACACACTCTGCCGATCTAAACATGGCCACTTACCAACTCCGATCTTTCGCTAAGACAGGCTGTGTCGCTAAGGCTGGTCTCAAACCCCTGGTGAAATCACCCCTCCACCTCAGACTCCTTGAGTGGCCAGGATCACCACCACCACGCTTGCTTCCAACTCGAAATCTTAAGTCTGCTTCCTCAGTTAGAGAAGAGCAAGTCTTGTGTACATGTTACAAGTCATATGTGAAGTGGGGACACATGTCTGTCACATGGCTTAACCATGTGAAAAGACAGTTACTACCAGCACTCCTACACTTGTAAAGTACATTAAGGAAATACCTGCTTCCGAGACTATCTGAAAACAATGTCCTATCAACACGTTCACTTTGGCTACTCTGAGGTTCAGGGTTCTCCAGTGATGATGTCCTTTGTCTCAGAAGGTCCCTGGCAGCCCCACTCTCGGGCATGACTCTGCTGGCAGACGTAAGTGCTCCAAACCTCTGAGAACGGCGTTCAGAAGAAAGTGCTAGAAAAAGAAAAAATAGCCTCTATAGTAAAAGCCCTTTCATTCAGAAAAGCAACGCAAATCCTACTAACTAGGTTGGCCTTCTCTTGTTACGTTTGTTAAAGTCAAGCACCAGGGACTACTCTTGGAAAAAGAGAATTATCACACTACATTATGTGTCCCTTAGATATCCCAGGCCTATAACGTTATAGACCTGGCCTGAAAAGGTTTGCCTTTGGGACTGGAGAGATGATTCAATAGTTTAGAACACTAGCTACTCTTCTGGAGGAACCAGGTTTGATTCCCAGCACCTCATGGTGCTTCACAACAGCCATAACTTCAGGTCCTGGGGATCTGGCGCCCTCTTCTGGCTTCTGCAGGTACCAGGCTCACCCATGGTACAGACAAATGTGCAGGCTAAGCATCTACATACATAAAACACTAAAACTTAAAAAATAAAAAGAGGTGCAACTCTGACAACAAGATACAACAGTAAGAATATTTGAGAAAGGGCTGGAGAGAGGGCTCAGGGGTTAAGAGCACTGGCAGCTCTTCCAGAGGTCCTGAGTTCAATTCCCAGCAACCACATGCTAGCTCACAACCATCTATAATAAGATCTGGTGCCCTCTTCTGGTGGGTGAAAATATAACAAATAAATCTTTAAAAAAACCATACACACACATTAAAAAAAAAGAATATTTTAGAAGGTATAATGAAATTAGCGAGTGAGCTACTCCTTAGCTAACTCAAACAAATAAACACTTGGGTCAAGAATGTCCACCTGGCCAGGTGTGGTCATGCACGCCTTTAGTCCCAGTACTTGAGAGGCAGAGGAAGGCGGATCTCTGCGAGTTTGAGGCCAGCTTGTCTACAGAGAGTTTCAGGACAGCCAAGGCTACACAGAGAAACCCTGTCCTGAAAACACAATAAAACAAAAATAAAGCCTCAGCTGGAAGAAAAGTTCCTTTGATTATTTTGTACAGCTGAGTATTTCCTGGCAAAGTTGAGACATAGGCTGTATCCAGCTGTACAGACACAGCCAAAAAGGAAAGGGGGGGGGGGGGTATAGTGCATGGAAACAAGCTACTATTGACAAAGAAGTTGAGACAATCAGCCTCCCCTATGGCACTTGAATGGCTGGTGCCAGGATCTCGTGGTCCTAGGAGGCAAGAGAACGGTCTCAGACAGTGAGTACACAAGCAGCATACAGAAAAACATTTGAATGCAGTGACCGGGAGTGGGGGCCCAACACCCCAGCCTCCCCAGAGGCTAAGGCAGGAGGGTTAGGGCAAGTTCCAGGCCTGCATGGGTTCAAGGATAGCCTGGGAAATTTCGAAAAGGGAGGCTATCACTCAATGGACTCGTGCTTGCCCAGCTCATGCGAACCTGGGTTTGATCCCAAGAATCTCAATAAGCAGCAAAAGCGCAGTGATGCACAGGTCCCCAAAGCAGCTCAGTTCTCCCGTCCTCACGTGCAGAGGCTGCAGTCGGCTGATGGCTCGGGGATTCTTTTGCGTCTTAATTCTAACCTACATTGTCACAGAACCTCAGAGACTGTGGGATTGCATGGCATAGCTACGGAATCACTTGGAAAACACAAACGTCTTCAAAGATAAATCATGCAAGCCTCTCAAAGTGTGGTCTGCATGTGGGCTTGCTAGCACACAGTTTTCTAAAACTCAGAGCACCTTCCTCTTTCTGCATGGAAATCATCTGTCACTCGTATACAAGCCCTCACGTGGCCCAAATACTTCTCTTCAGCCTCTGCACAAACACGAACCTGACAACGATTTAACGGGACTCTCGATGCGGAAAAAGCCAGCATCAAACACTATTTTCTCCACCTCCTTTGGCGTTTCCGCGGTTGCCGCTTGGGCACACTGCTCCTGCTTCAGCCTCTGCTTCACTGCGTTTTTTATGGCAGCCAGACGGTTTCTAGCCGCCATTCTCCCATCGTCGTCCTGTTTTGTTTTGTCTGATCGACCAGGCACAGCCTTTTTCTGCAAAGAGACAGCAGTAACTGAAGGTGACGTTACCATCCTCTCCCGGTTCCTTTGGTTCTGAGGACTGAACCCAGAGCCCTGTACACGGGAGATCTTTCCTCCAGTGAAGTAAGGCATTAGCCCTTATAACTCACTCTGAGACACAGCTGTCCCAGCTCGCCTTCAAGCACACCTGCCTCAACCTCAGGACCAGATGAGACTAGCGACAGGCAGCACCACACCCACTAAGTATCACCTTGTGTGGTATGAATGACAACGATCACCATAGGCTCAAGCATTCGAATGACTGATGCCCAGCTACTGGAACTATTTGGGCAGAGTTAGGTGTGACTTTGCTGGAGGAGGTATGTCACTGGGGTGGGGGACTTGGAGGTTTCATAAACCCACACCAGGCCCTCTTTCTCTTCCTGCTGTCTGTGACACACAGCTCTCAGCTACTGCTCCAGCACCGTGCCCATCCGCTTCCCTCGTGATGACCGTGACTAACCTAAAAGTGTAAGCCGCCCCCATCAGATGCTCTTTTATGTGGGTTCCTTAGTTATTTGTGGTGTCTCTTCACTAAGACACCTTGTAGAAAATCCACAAAAACAGTTCAATTTTTATTGTGGTTAAGAACCTCACTATGAAGTGCAGATGGGCTAGAACTTCCCTGTCTAAAAATAAAACAAACAACCAGAAGTAAACTGTCAGAGTACAGTCCAGGAATGGAGTGGGGAAAATCCCAAGTGAACCTCAGTTTCTTCAGAACATGGAATTGTCCTGGTGCTGTTTCCATGCTCCAGCTGACGGGAGTGAGTTCACTTCAGATTCTTCCTGACTGCTTGCTGTTGCTATTTGATTAAATTTTTAAACTGTCCTTTATACATCTCTACAGAAAACATGTTTTTGCCATATGCAGCTTGTCATTGGGACTGCATACAATTTAAACTCATGAGAGTTTTACTCAGGCAACCACGTGTAACCCTTAGGGAATAAACTGTTGAAGGTTCTGAATAGTGTTGGCTACTTGGCTATTGCATGAGACTTTAATCTGATTCATTTATCGACTCCATTCTTCCAGGTCCCACTGCCTGGACTTGAGAGGACTTAAAAGTCTACTGGATGTGGACAGGAAGAAGTACGTACAGTAGAAAAATGCAAGAATGAGCTAGAGACGTGGCTCGGCGGGTAAGATCGTTTGTTTGATTTCCCAGCACTCACAGGAGAGCTCACGACCATCCGTAACCTGAGTCCCAGGGAATCTCATAGGTACGCACAGGGCGCGCACGCGCGCGCGCGCGCACACACACACACACACACACACACACACACACACACACACACACACACACGTGAAATATTCACGGAGAGAGAATACTGAAGCAGGAACCCAGCAGTAGTGACTGGCATCCTAATCTGAGCATTTAGGAGGCTAAAGGAAGAGCACCACCTAGTGTGGACTAGAGAGCTGGTCTCAACAAAACCCACAGAACTACAGGGCACACACCTGATGACCGGGGACAGTGACGTGCAGAATTTGAGATTTTGCTTTTCAGGATTTGTGACTGAGAAGAGCTGAGGGGGGTGGGACACACAATAAGACGGTATGGAGTAAACAGGCAAGCTGCTTGGTTTCAGTGTAATCAAGGTTAGATACTGAATTAAAAACGGAGTAAGAAGCCGGGCGGTGGTGGCGCACGCCTTTAATCCCAGCACTCGGGAGGCAGAGGCAGGCGGATCTCTGTGAGTTCGAGGCTGGGCTGGACCGACAGCCTCCAAAACAATACAGAGAAACCCTGTCTCGTAAAACCAAAAAAAAAAAAAAAAAAAAAAAAAAACGGAGTAAGAGAAAAAATGACTGAGAGAAATGTGTAAGAGTTAAAGGTGTGTCATCACAGTATAGGTAAAAGGTCAGTTTTATATGAAACAGCAGCTGACACATAAAGCACTTGCCTAGGATACACACTGCCTTGGGATGATCCCAGGATTAGAAAAGTCTCCCCAAACAACCAAGCTATAGCCTAAAACAAAGTAGGAGAGCGACATCCGGTGGCCACAGGCAGAATTACAACTCTTACATGATACCCTGAGTGTGTAGAAGAGCAACAAGTACTCTTACTAGATTAATAAAGCATGTTTAACAGGAAGACAGAAAACCTTATAAGCACATGAAGAAGAGATACGTAAAACCTTATCATTCTACAGCATCCACAGAGAGCACGTAAACAGTGAGGGGGTGTGGTCTGCCCGGTAAGAGCATGAACTGTGGAATATGAAAGCCTCGAATGAAACCCAGCACTACTATTGGAGGCTTGGATTTTTCAACCATAAATTGTGGATACAGCACCCTCTAAATGGACTGCTATAAAGCTCAACATGGACCTACTTGGAATTTAGCATAAACAAAACATGAATTATCTACTGCTATTGCAATTACAAAGAAATCTAGAAATATAAGAGTTCTGTTCTGTTTTTTGTTTTTTGTTTTTTTTGTAAGACGCAGTCATGCTATGAAGCTGTCTTGAAACTTGCTACATAGACCATGTTTGGCCTTGAACTCATGGAAATCATTCTGCCTCAGCCCAAGGGCTGGTATCACAAGTGTGAGCTGGATCACACGTGTGCACATATGGTGCACATGTGTCAACGTAGGTGCATGCCCTTCTACCCACTATCTAGGAACATAAAAGCCACCCAGGCACCCCAATTCAATCACACATCTCTTATTTTCCTCTCTTTAGAAGTAAACATCTTACACTTCAGAATGCAATCAGAATGCAATAAGCAATATATGAAATTTATTTTGTGAAACAAGAAACCCAAAGTTAAGTATTTTCAAGACTTGTATGGTAAAAGAACTTGTCGGGCAGTGGTGGCACACACCTTTAATCCCAGCACTCAGAAGGCAGAGGCAGGCAGACTCTGTGAGTTCAAGACCAGCCTGGTCTAAGTGGTCCTCTGACCTTCATATGTACTCCATGGCACAACTGGACCCCCCCACCCACCCACATAAATAAAAGTATTTCTAAAACCAAAAATCAGAGAAGAATCTATGCTAGAAATTTGGGTAGAAAGTGCACAAACCTACCCGGAGGACTGTTTTGCTTGGATTATGACTGCTTTTCCATCCAGCTTCCTCAAGTTTGATCAGGTTGCTGAATTTTTGGTTTACATCATCTACCTGTTAATAAAAACACAAGCTCATCCCATTAAGACTGTTAAAATTGCTACTTTATGACTATAAAATAACTGTTAAATAAACTGAAAATAGTGACTCAGAACCGGTTAGTTATTAAAGTTAAAATCCTGTGTGTGGGATTGGAGAAATGGCTCTGTTCTTCCAGAGGACCTGGATTCAATTCCCAGCACCCACACAGCAGCTCACAACTGTCTGTAACTCCAGCTCCATGGGATCTGATACCTTTATATCAATGGACATACAATAAAATTATTAAAAAATCCTGTGTGTGTGGTGTATGTGTGTGGGAGCGGGGGCAGTCTTATGTTAATCCAGACATCTTCCTGCACAGTCCAGGACATACTTGAACTCCAGACGCTCTTGCCTCTACCTCCCAAATGCAGGGGTTATCCAGCTTAACTCACCGTGTTCAAATCAAGACCCCTTTAAAGCCTACAGAAAGCATGTTATATATGAACAGCTCTCCCAGACTGTTCTTGATCACTATGGCAGTAGAAAAAATAGTCTTGCTACCATTGTTTCCTCAGTACATAATACAAACAGAATCCTTTTAAAAACAGTTATCAATCACACAACTAAGGTACATCTTGTTTTTTCCCTGATGTTGGCAAATACAAACAGTGTTGCTCTTAGTACTGCACACAAACCATATGTGGATACAAGCTCAGGACGGTGACTTTGGGACCAGAGTCATCGTGTGTTTAGTTTTGCCAGGAACCCTGAACTGTCTTCTAGCCTGGACTTGGCATCGGCATTGTTACCAGCAATGACAGAGTTCCTGCTACCCATGTCCTGTTGCTTGGTCACTAGCATTCACTGTCAGTATTTTGGAGTGTCTGGTTAGCTGTTACCTTATTGCTTTAGTTGCTAATTGCCTGATGGCATATGATGCTGACATCATGGAGTAAGCTCCCCATTTCATTAATCACCATCTGTTTTTATTCTGTGCTAAGACATCTGTTCATGTCTTTTTCCAACATTCTAAATTCTGTTGTTCATTTCATGCTTTCTTTCTCAAAAAGAAAAATTAAGGGGGAGAAGGTGGCAGGGGAATAAATGCTATAAGTCCAAATCCAGAGATAAGGAAGAAGGTATACCTTAATGACCAAATGCTTGCCTGGCATGGGGAAAGGCCCAGTTTAGTCCTTAGCACCACATATACCAGAGACTTTGTAAAACCCCTTATGTAAAATGTCCAGGTATTTGCACATAACCTATGTATATCCTTCTGCACAGTTTAAATCTTCTAGAATGCTGAATGCAAATTCTTTAGAAATAGTTCCCAGAGTGATGAGATTAAAGTGTATGCCACCACACATAGCTAGCTGATCTGTTTGCTTCTTTTTCCTTCTTTAATTATTTTAGTTGGGCAGTGGTGGCGCATGCCTTTAATCCCAGCACCCGGGACACAGAGGCAGGCAGATTCTGTGAGTTCCAGGTTGGCCTGGACAGCCAAAGGTACAAGGAGAAACTTCATCTCAAACAAAATAAAGCAAACAAAAAGACTGATTTTATTACATGTCTATGTTATGTGTGTGTGCTGAAGTATACATTGGGTGGCCAGCAGAGGGAGTCAGATCCCTTGAAGCCAGAGCTACAGGCAGGCAGTTGTGAGCTGCCTGATGTAGGTGCTGGGAACAGAATCCCAGGCCTGCGGGTCCATCTCTCCAGCTCCTCACAGGCTCATTTCTGAAACCAACTCAGCAGGGTAGAAGATGTTCTCCCCCAAGCACAGCCTCCTCGCCATTGCCTCCATCCACACTAGGCTTACGTTACAACGTCATGCTGCATCTAAGAGCTGCTAAGGAAACCATTCACTTCTCCTGGTTTGTCTTGAGAAAGCAGGGTTTCTTTATGTAGCCCAGGCTGTCCCAGAACTGTAGACTAGGCTGGCCTCGAACTCAGAGATCCACCTGCCTCTGCTGGGATTAAAGGTGTGTGCCACCACGGCCAGCTCTTTCTGTGCCTTTTTTTTTTGGTATCATTTCTAAAAGCAATGCCTGGCACACAACTGAATTCAGTAACTGCACTGGTTCAGGGCTCACACGTACAATTACCAGACTACTAACAACACGGTGGAGAAGACAGCGCAGCCTACATGGAATCTCCTGAGAGCTCACTCATTCCATCATAAGCAGCCAACTACTATTACCCCATTTTACTGTTGTTAGAAGCAAATGTAGGCACCTGACACGTACCTGAAAACTAACCATATCCCAAAATCCATCCAGATCTGAGCACGTGGTCTCCTTTTCTCCTCTCTTGTACTCACAGTTGTCCACCAGTCCCTCAAACTGTTTGAATCTTTCCTTAATAAGGAGTCTTGTTTGACCAACTGCTGTGCGAATAAGGTCTTTGGCTAAAGAAAAGAAATGAAAACGGGCCTTATAGCCAGCCAGCCGGCCAACTGAGAAATTCTCACAGAGAAACAAGAAACAACCGTCCCAAACACTTTGCCACAAATACCAGCTCCTTGCTTCAGTTACCAGTAACAAGTATCAGCGCTCATCGTCAACCACACATGGCTTCACAATGAACACCATTCCTTTTCTCCTGTATTTTATGAGAATTCAACCTCAAACAAGTCTAGGTATGTTATGTATCTCAGGACCTCATACTGGTAACTTTAAATAACTTCTTCAAATAAGTAGAACTACGAACTTTTGCTAAAATTCGTTCTCATGCTGACTCAGATAATTATAATTCAGAACATGTATTTGTATAATGAAGAAATACCATATTAACACCACTATATACAAGGTCATATTAAAAAAACAAAATACACAAAAGTTGCACACTTCTTTAGCACAGAGATATTAGAGGACATATGTTGAACAACTCTTGGTACTTTGAGTAACCCTGAAACTACAGAGTTGAATACTTGAGTTTTAGTTTTGAAACGAATGCAACATTAAAAGAAATAAGGGTTATGGATGTAGCTCACTGGCCAAGCACTTTCTTAGCACAAGAGATCTGGGTTCAGGCTCTACTACTACAAACAAAAGAAAACAATACACAACTAGCCGTTTATTGTCAGGTGTTTGGACACACCCGTACGCCCAGCCCTTGGGGTGGGACAAGACGACCAGGTTCAAGTTCGCCTTCGCCTATGGAGTGAGCTCTAGGCCAGCCTGTGCTAGGAGAGCCTCTCTAAAACACAAAACGAGGGCTGGAGAGGTGGCTCAGAGGGTAAGAGCACTGCCTGCTCCTCCAGAGGTCCCGAGTTCAATTCCCGGCACCCACATGGTGGCTCACAGCCATCTACAATTCAGTCTGGCGCCCTCTCCTGGTATGTAGGCAGAACACTGCATATGTAATAAATAAATAAATCTTTAAAAAAAACACAAAACGATAAAAAGCCAACAACAAAGGGAAACAAAACTAAGAATGTCTTTGCTTACCATCATCAGGAATGTCCAGTTCCAGTTTCCTGTCCCACTCTAGGCAGTGCGAAGTTAACTTGTCAGTTTCTGACTGGAGGATTTTTCTAAAATTGTGACATCCATTTTAGTTAGTCCCGCCTTACCGTTATGACACTTTAATACACAAGACTAGGATGGTTAAAACAAAGGTACAAAACATTAAATAAAATAGGCAAAATAGTCATTTTGAAGATTTCATGTGTAAGGGTTTAATGAACTATAATATACTAAAACTTACAAAAGACTAATTTCCTATTATCATATACCTTGTGTAAGTCCATTCTTCTGTACCTAAAATTTACATTGGATGGATAATGCCAAGACCCACTTTTTAAGCTGACATTTCTGTTTTGTTCTAACCTCTGTTCAGTGGCTGAGTCCAACACCGCCTGGTGTGTAACACACACTCAGTCTTACAGAGCTAAGGCACCGCCTGGTGTGTAACGCACACTCAGACAGGCTTACAGAGCTAAGGCACCGCCTGGTGTGTGACACACACTCAGACAGGCTTACAGAGCTAAGGCACCGCCTGGTGTGTGACACACACTCAGACAGGCTTACAGAGCTAAGGCACCACCTGGTGTGTAACACACACTCAGTCTTACAGAGCTAAGGCACCGCCTGGTGTGTAACACACACTCAGACAGTCTTACAGAGCTAAGGCACCACCTGGTGTGTAACACACACTCAGTCTTACAGAGCTAAGGCACTGCCTGGTGTGTGACACACACTCAGTCTTACAGAGCTAAGGCACCGCCAGGTGTGTAACACACACTCAGACAGTCTTACAGAGCTAAGGACTGCAAAGGCAAGCTGTGGATGAAACCTGCAGAGTCTATGGTTAAAGCTGGGGCCTTCACTGAGGTGCAGCGATGCACAGCTGCTGTCCTACTAAGGAGGCAGAGGCAGGAAGAGCAGTTCAAGTGGAAGCCAGCATGGTCCACACTGTGAGTCCAGCCAGCCAAGGCCACAAAGCAAGACCCTGTCTGAGAAGACAGGAACAGAAACAAACAAAACCCCACTCCACAAGGCAAAAGGACTTAACAAAATCTTACTATTAGATTGTCTGTCTTTCTTTTTTTTAAAGATTTATTTACTGGGGCTGGAGAAATGGCTCAGCGGTTAAGAGCACTGACTGTTCTTCCAGAGGTCCTGACTTCAATTCCCGGCAACCACATGGTGGCTCACAACCACCTTGAATGAGATCTGGTGCCCTCCGCTTGCACACAGGCAGAAGACTGTATACACAATAAAGATTTATTTACTTCTAAGTGTGTAAGGGTTTTGCCTACATGTATGTAAGTGCCCCTTGTGTGCACAGTGTCCCCTGGAGGACAGAAGAGGGTACTGGATTCCCTGGAGCTGGAGTGACAGCTGGTTGTGAGCGGCCACGTGGGTGCTGGAAACTCCTCTGTACACTTAGAGCCTGAGCTCTCTGTCTCCAGACATCCCCACTCCACACTATTCAACCTTGAGAAAGGAAAACGGGGCACGGGGCTGGTGTCTGTAGTCTCAGCACTTGTTAGGCATGGGTCTGAGGACTGCACAGGAGTCTGGTCTACAAAGTGAGGCCCATGCCAATTAGGACTACACACTGAGATTAGAACTCAAAAAAAGGAAAAAAATTCTAACACTATAGATCAACCCCCCCCCCCCAACTGAATCTGACTAAATAGACCGTGATAGAGCAGGACAATTGAGTATTAATGCACCCACATATAAGAGAGTTCTTCAGGTGCTAAAAGAATGTCACCAACATTTACCACTAAATGAAACCAAAACAAGATACTGTACAAGATCTTTATATTTTAAAAAGACAAAAGGCCTGTATTTGTTCTCAAATTCACTATTTACCTCTCAAACCATTCACAAAAAATTAACACCTGCATGGAAGGGGCAGACTACGCGGCTGGGAAAGCCACTCTTTCTTAACCCTGCCTATCCTTGGGACAGAAACCTTAGTATGCCCTGGCTATTGCAAGAGTTACAACTGCAAAATGAAAACCACCCAAAGCCAGCTCCCCCCCCATTCACCATACTGAATATTTACGATTAAACATTAACACCCTAACCTGGGGTTTAACACCTAGATACACATGCAAACTCCCACGGCACTAGCAGACAAACCTGAAATACGGCACATCGTGCTGTGGCTGCGACTCCTGGCCTTCGCCTACTTCAAGCGCTGCCAATCCTTCCCCGGAAAGGCAACTGGAATTTGTAGCAGACACTTCCTTTAGCTTTGAGCCAACTTCTATGACAAAAGAAAACACTACTCATCAATTTGAAGAACAATTCCTAAAATGAAAGTCCTCACAAGTCTTTGTTTTGGTTTGGTTTTTCGAGACAGGGATTCTCTTTGTAGCTTTAGAGTCTGTCCTGGCACTGGCTCTGTAGACCAGGCTGGTGTCAAAATCACAGATTCACCTGCCTCTGCCTCCCAAGCGCTGGGATTCCATGCGCCACCACTGCCTAGCAAGGTGTCTTTTAAAATCCTTCATTCAAATGTTGAGCTTTTATTTCCAGCCTTAGGCGCTGGGATTCCATGCACCACCACTACCTGGCAAGATGTCTTTTAAAATCCTTCATTCAAATGTTGAACTTTTAATTTATTTCCAGCCTTAGGCATTTCATTCCCATCTCTTCTACTATGGTTGCCAGTGTTTGTGTGTCCATGCATGTGGAGGTCAGAGGTCATTCTCAAGTGTCACTCTTCAAGCACTTTCTGAAATGGTCTCTCCAGGGCCTAGAACAGGCCAACTGCCATGTCCCCAGCTCCGCCCTTAGGCTCCAGAGCTTAGGGCTGAGTCATCTCCCCAGCTCCTCCTCCACTTTATCCGGGCCCTGGCCATATCTCTGAAGCACACGGGGAAATGAGCTCTATAGGAAGTTCTCCAAGGTCATAAGCCAGAGAAGTGACATCTTAATTAAAACACGGTACCTTCACTATAGATTGCTGGAGAATCCAAATCCTCCCGTAATTTATTTGATTCTTGCTGCGCTGTGTTGGTAGAACAAGTTATAGATTTCTGTACGAAGATTTCATTTGCTGCATCTTGAGTTGTACTGTTAAAAATAACAGCAAAATTATACATCAGGAAAATGAAGTCCACATATATATAACAGAAGGATCTGTAAGTTGTATTGCTTTCAAATAAAAAAAAAAGATAAAGTGGAAATGTTTTTTGTTTGAGAGTAGGCCTCATCACATAACTCACAGAGTTGCTTTTATTGGATAAATTTCTATTCCAGGCATGCTGATACTTGCCCTTAATCCCAGCATTGGGATGGGGGTTGGGCTACTGAAGTCTGGTATCATGGAAGTTGGGATCAAAAGCCACTATTTGGGAGTTCTGTTTGGTTTTTTGACATGATATCTTGCTCTGAAATGGAAACTGGCCTCAGACTCACAATCACCCTCTTCAGGTTTACCAGTTGGATGGGTGTAGGCATATACTAGCCAGCCTTGATTTGTATCTTTAAAGATGCTTATTCTGGGCAGGAAAATTTTAAACCAACAGTGAGAACAGGGATCTTTATTAAACTAATTGCAGTAGGATTCAAAGATGTTGAAACTCTTAGTGGACCGCAGTGATTTCTAATAATGTGAGGCCACCTAGTGTTGACAAGGCAGCATTGCAATCCTACCTTTCCCTCTGAAGACTCCACTGCTTCATTCACAAATTATTTTCTGTTACTAGAGGTGATTTTTTTGTTTTTGTTTTTTTGAGAAGGAAGACAAGGAAGGCAAGGGCTACACATATGGTTCATGGTGGAGGGGGGATACACATGACTAAAAATCATAAAATAATTTCCAAAAAGAAAAAAGAAAAAAAGCAGGCAGGGCTGATTTAAAGATGTGTCGATTTTCCTTTTGTACAAGAAGTTATTTCAAGCCAGGTGTGGTGATACATGCTTATGATCCCAGCACTTAGGAGGCCGAGGCTGCGGAGGCTACAAAGCGAGCTGCTATCCCAGAAACCTAAGGGGCTTGAGAAAGGGCTCGGGCTACAAGCACTTGCAGCTCTAGAAGAGAGTGAGTTCAGTTCCTGGAACCAACACAGCTGGTCACAACACCTGTCAGTCCAATCTCAGGGGATTCCTGCCACTAGAGTCAGTGCATACATGAATGCAAAACACTCATGCTCATAAAAATCTTTACCAAAGAAATTATTATTTAAGGGTTATAATTAAGCCACCTATTTAAAAGCAAAAACTAACATATTTATGGTGAAGACAATTCACAGAAAATATCAAAACTATCAAAGACATCGTAGGCTTCTGAAGAACTTTTCTCAAAAGAACTTATTCTGTATAATTCATAGTTAGCATACTTTACTAACAAAAAATAGTACAGAAAGAAATGTAAGACGGGCATTTGTTACTCCTTTTAGTAAGTGCTTATTACTAAGATTATTTGTGTATTAGTATTTGTGTGTGTTTAAAGATTATATCTTACACTTCTGGTTTTAAAAGGTCCTGGTCACAACTGGGCATCAGGAAAGTGCTGTCACTTCTATGACTCACGGATGCCACTTGGTAGGTTTTCAGACCACTCGGTGGCTGAAACACACAATGCAAAGGGGCAAAAGACTTCCTTTCTTTCGGTTTCGCAGGCGCGGTCTCAGGCAAGCTCTCCATCGCTGGGAAGACGCCACCCAGATGCACTCCACTTGTCACACTAGCTTCTTCGCCGTCAGCTTTAGAGGGAACGACCTAGGTATAAGCAGAACAGAGTGGAATTTCTCTGCCAGGAATGCACCCAATCATTAACCCAGAAACGCACGAGTAACAGCAGCAGCAACAAACACGTTTGACAATGTGATGGCTTGTCCTGACCGGAATCCAACAAGATTCAACTTCTGGCCACACCTGTGAGCAATGTTTGATAAATAAGGTAGGAAGACTCAGCCTAACTGTGGACAGCATCATTCTGGTCAACTTGATCTAAAGCGGAAGTAGAGCTGAGCCCAGGCATACATTGCTGTTTCCTGGCTGCTGCTGGCATGGGGCCAACTGCCTCAAGATCCCACGTGAAGGACTCCACCCTTGAACCATGAGCCAGAGTGAACTATGAAGGACTCCGCCCTTGAACTATGAGCCACAGTGAACCTTCTCCTCCAGAGGTTGCTTTGGTCAGGTATTTATCATAGCAAGAGAAAAAAATAGGCCAGGCATTGGTGGCGCACGCCTTTAATCCCAGCACTCGGGAGGCAGAGGCAGGCGGATCTCTGTGAGTTCCAGGACAGCCTCCAAAACAATACAGAGAAACCCTGTCTTGAAAAAAAAAGACAAAAATAGATACACTCAATTAAGATATATTAAAACTAAAATGTGAAAACCCAACTAACAAAATACACTAAAAAATATTTATTTATTTACTTATTTATTTATTATACATACAGTCTTCTGCTTCCATGTACGCCTGTAAGCCAGAAGAGGGCACTAGATCTTACTATAGATGGTTGTAAGCTGCCATGTGGTTGTTGGGAATTAACTCAGGACCTCTTAACCTCTGAGCCATCTCTCCAGTCCCAAAATACACTTTTATCAAAATTACATGGGTTACTGCAAGGCTTTTAGAGTGAAAAACCTAGTATTTATTGAATGACTCCTATTCTAAAAGACCACACCCTCTGTAATATATATATATAAATAAACCTGGGACTGTAGGGGTCAGAGCAATGGCTCTGTTTAGTTGTTACTTGTATTTAGATATTTAAAAGAAGCTTTTGATTTATTGAAATCTGAATTCAAACTCAACCTGGATAAGAATCTCAAAGCCAACGTGTCAGGGAAAGTAAAAACTAATAACATTCAGAGGAAAAATACTTTTTTTACTATATGTGTATTTGTTTGGGGTGTTCACACCGTGGCATGGGTGGGGTTAGGACACCAGGTGTTGGTTCTACCTCATAGGACCCAGGAGTCAAAATCAGGTCATCAGGTTTGACAAGAGCTTTTTTACCCACTGAGCCATCTCGATGGCCCCACAAAGTCAATCTTAGTAACTCTCCCTTTAAGCCCAGCTGGCTTAAAAAAGATTCACTCTCCATTCCCTGTGGTGATCTCTTGCTTGTACAAATAAAACCTGTCTGAAGGTCAGAGAATAGTCTACCACTAGCTAACCATAGCGCGCTCTCTCTCTCTCTCTCTCTCTCTCTCTCTCTCTCTCTCTCTCTCTCTCTCTCTCTCTCTCTCTCTCTCTCTCTCCTTCCCTCCCTCCCTCCCTCCCTCCCTCCCTTGCTCTTTCTCTCTGATCTCTCAGCATTATCCTCAGTATCTTACTCAGGGTTTTTATGACTTAGACCAATGAGGAACTCCACTTATATTTTGGAACCCAACATGCAGTGAACATTAACGACATGACAGGGGCAAATCATCCCACGAGGGTCCCAGTTCCGCCCTGAGAAAGCCACCAGCTGCCATGAGCTCACTCAAGCTGGCCGTGCCTCATGCCCAGCTACTCCCTCCGTCCAACATTGAAGGATTACACGGTCCATAGAACTCTTCTCTTTGGATCCAGCAGTTGACCCAGGTTTTATGTAGACTAAGGGACACACCTCCAGACCTCTATGGAGGATTTGTACCGACATCAGTAAGGCTCTAGGCAGGTTTCTTACTCCTGAGCGTGAGTTTGTTGATGTTTTTTTAAAGGTTAAGGTTGCATTGTAGGCTGAGAGACTAGGAACTCAAAATAGTTCCTTAAAAATATTTTTTCCGGGGCATCCAGAAGACCCGCCCACACAGGAAAGAGATCAGCCCCTCCAAGACCCCAACCCAGCAAGCCCAGCTTCAGGAAAGACATCAGCCCCTCCAAGACCCAACCCCAGGGAGTCCAGCTTCAGGAAAGAGATCAGCCCCTCCAAGACCCCAACCCCAGTGAGTCCAGCTTCAGCATCCCCAGCTTCAGCTGCAGTAAGGAAGGAGACCAGTGGAGACGGAAAGACCTCACCAGCACCCACTGGAAGAAGAGATGGGAAGAAGACAGAATAAGAGATCACTCAGCAATAGAAACACCAACATGACCCCACCAGAATCCAGGGATCCAACACCAGCAAGACCCGAAAAGCACTACATAGATGAAGAGGAGACAGACCTTAAAAATTATTTCATGAAGATGATGGAGACCCTCAAAGAAGAAATGAGGAAATCCCTTAAAGAAATAGAAGAAAAAACAAACAAAAAAATCCATGAAATGGGGGAAAAAATTCAAGAAATAAACAAATCTCTCGAAGAATCTAAAGAGCACCAAGAAAAAACAACCAAGAAAATTAAGGAAACAGCTCAAACAGTTGAAGGATTGAAAGCTGAAATAGAAACGATAAAGAAAACACAGAATGAAGGGATGCTGGAAATAGAAAAGCTCGGTAAACGGTCTGGAACTAAGTATCACCAATAGAATACAAGAGATAGAAGAGAGAATCTCAGGTGTTGAAGACTCATTAGAGGATATAGAGTCGTCAACCAAAGAAAATCTCAAAACCAACAAATCCTTAACACAAAATATCCAGGAAATATGGGACACCGTGAAGAAGCCAAACCTGAGAATTCAACAATAACACAAATCGCAGAAACCCTACAAACTCATGGAGATTGAACAATGCACAATTGCACCATCCCTGGGTAAAGGAACAAATAAAAAAGAAATTAAAGACTTCCTCGATTTCAATGAGAATGAAGACACAACATACACAAACTTATGGGACACTTTGAAAGCAGTGCTGAGAGGAAAGTTTATAGCAATAAGTGCCCACATGAAAAAACTGGAGAACAGTCATACTAGAGAATTAATAGCACAGCTGAATGTTCTAGAACAAAAAGAAGCAAACTCCCCCAGGAGGAGCAGACGCCAGGAAATAATCAAATTGAGGGCTGAAATCAATCATGTAGAAACCAGGAAAACACTGAGAAGAATCAATGAAACAAAGAGTTGGTTCTTCGAGAAAAATCAACAAAATAGACAAACCTCTGTCCAAACTAACCAAAAGACAGAGAGAGAACATGCTAATTAACAAAATCAGGGATGAAAAAGGGGACATAACAACGGACTCTGAGGAAATCAAGAGAATCATCAGGGCATACTTTGAAAATCTGTACTCCACAAAATTTGAAAATTTAAAGGAAATGGACAATTTCCTGGATAGATATCACTTGCCAAAACTAAATCAAGAACAGATAAATAATCTAAACAGACCTATAACCCCTAATGAAATAGAAGCAGTCATCAAAAGTCTCCCAAACAAAAAAGCCCAGGCCCAGATGGCTTCAGTGCAGAATTCTACCAGAAATTCAAAGAAGAGCTCATTCCAATACTCGTCAAAGTATTCCACACAATAGAAGCAGGAGGCTCACTGCCAAACTCTTTCTACGAGGCTACAATTACCTTGATACCCAAGCCACACAAAGACACAACTAAGAAAGAGAACTATAGACCAATTTCCCTCATGAACATTGATGCAAAAATACTCAATAAAATACTTGCAAACCGGATTCAAGAACACATCAGAAAAATCATCCACAATGATCAAGTAGGCTTCATTCCAGGAATGCAGGGATGGTTCAACATTAGAAAATCTATCAGTGTAATCCACCATATTAACAATCTGCGAAAGAAAAACCACATGATCATCTCACTAGATGCTGAAAAAGCCTTTGACAAAATCCAGCACCCCTTCATGATAAAGGTCCTAGAGAGATCAGGGATAACAGGAACGTACCTGAATATAATAAAAGCAATATACAGTAAACCAACAGCTAACATCAAACTAAATGGAGAGAAACTCAAAGCAATTCCTCTAAAATCAGGAACAAGACAAGGCTGTCCACTCTCTCCATATCTCTTCAATATTGTACTTGAAGTTCTAGATACAGCAATAAGACAACAAAAGGAGATAAAGGGGATACAAATAGGAAAAGAAGAAGTCAAGCTTTCACTATTTGCAGATGATATTATAGTTTACATAAGTGACCCAAAAAACTCCGCAAGGTTACTCCTAGAGCTGATAAACACCTTCAGCAATGTGGCAGGATACAAGGTAAACTCAAAAAAAAATCAGTGGCCCTATTATATACAGAAGATGAAGTGACTGAGAAAGAAATCAGAGAAACATCACCTTTTACAATAGCCAAAAACAGCATCAAATATCTGGGGATAATGTTAACCAAGGAAGTGAAGGACCTGTATATCAAGAACTTTGTGTCTTTGAAGAAAGAAATCAAAGAAGATACCAGAAAATGGAAAGATCTCCCATGCTCTTGGATTGGTAGGATCAACATAATAAAAATGGCAATCTTGCCAAAAGCAGTCTACAGATTCAATGCAATCCCTATCAAAATTCCATCACAATTCTTCAAGGACCTGGAAAGAACATTAATCAACTTTATATGGAAAAACAAAAGGCCCAGGATAGCCAAAACATCCCTATACAATAAAGGAACTTCAGGAGGCATCACCATACCTGACTTCAAGCTCTATTATAGAGCTATAGTCCTGAAAACAGCTTGGTATTGGCACAAAAATAGGCAGGTAGACCAATGGAACCGAATCGAAAGCCCTAATTTTAACCCACACACCTATGAACACCTGATTTTTGACAAAGAAGCTAAAACTGTACAGTGGAAAAAAGAAAGCATCTTCAACAAATGGTGCTGGCATAACTGGGTACTGGTATGCAGAAGACTGCAGATAGATCCATGTTTATCGCCTTGTACAAAACTTAAGTCCAAATGGATCAAAGATCTCAACATACATCCAGCCACACTGAAACTTTTAGAAGAGAAAGTGGGAGATACTCTGCAACGAGTTGGTACAGGAGACCACTTCCTAAACATAACACAGGCACTGAGATCGACAATTAACAAATGGGACCTTCTGAAACTAAAAAGCTTCTGTAAGGCAAAGGACACAGTCAAAAAGACAAAAAGGCAGGCCACAGAATGGGAAAAGATATTCACTAACCCTACATCTGACAGAGGGCTAATCTCCAAAATTTACAAAAAACTCAAGAAACAAGTCTCCAAAACAACAAAGGATCCACTTGAAAGATGGGGTACAGAGCTAAATAGAGAATTCTCAGTAGAGGAGGCTAAAATGGCCAAGAGACACTTAAGAAAGTGCTCAACATCCTTAGCCATCAGGGAAATGCAAATCAAAACAACTCTGAGATACCATCTTACTCCTGTCAGAATGGCTAGAATCAAAAACACCGAAGACAATTTATGCTGGAGAGGATGTGGAGAGAGAGGAACACTCCTCCACTGCTGGTGGGAGTGCCGACTCATACAGCCTCTTTGGAAATCAGTATGGAGATTCCTCAGGAAAATGGGAATTAATCTACCACTAGACCCAGCAATTCCACTCTTAGGCATTTATCCAAATGAGGCAGGTTCATACAACAAGGGCATCTGCTCCACTATGTTCATAGCAGCATTGTTTGTAATAGCCAGAACCTGGAAGCAACCTAGATGCCCCTCAACTGAAGAGTGGATAGAGAAAATGTGGTACATTTACACAATGGAGTATTACTCAGCAGAAAAAAACAATGGAATCTTGAAATTCGCAGGGAAATGGATAGCACTGGAAGAAACCATCCTGAGTGAGGTAACCCAGTCACAAAAAGACAAACATGGTATGTACTCACTCATATATGGATTTTAGATATGGATCAGGATAGTGCCAGTCTGCACTTCCACAGATAGATAGTCTGGGAAACAGGAAAGAACCTAAAAGATATGCATATATGCATAGTACCCAAGAGAAGAGGATGGAGACAAGATCCTCTGAATGGATGGGGAACACGGCGAGGGTGGGGGAGTGGGACCTGGGAAGAATAGAGGGTGTAAAGAGGAAGGGAGTTGGTCATGGGGGAACAGGAAGCTGAGGGGGTGGGGGTAGAATAGGGGGAAGAGGGAATCATAGGATCGAAGACAGATCAGGCACCAGAGTGACCTCGAGTGATCTAAAGGTATAACATCATTTGGCAAGCTAAGCAATAGTGGAGGGACCACCTCGAATGCCCATTCCTGATAATGAACTTGATGTCTATAACCATCCGGGAGCCTTCATCCTGTGACTGATGGAAGCAGAGGCAAACACACAACTAATCACTGAACTGAACCCAAGGAACCCAGTGACAGAGAGAGAGTGTTGAGCAAATTGGCAAAGAATGGGCTGGCAAAACCAGCAGAGACAGCTGATCTGAACAGGGGAGTGCTCTTGGACCCCAGACCGACAGTGGGGAGGCCAGCATGGGACTGATCTGGACCCCCCAAATGTGAGTGTCAGTGAGAAGGCCTGGGCAACCTATGGGGCCCTGAGCTGTGGATCAGTGTCTATCCCTGGTATACATACTGTCTTCATGTGCCTATAGCACAAAGAGAGATGCTCTCTCAGCCTGGACTCTTAGGGGAGTGCCTTGACCCTACCAAGAGTAAAATGACAGACTCTAGATATCCCCTATGTGGAAGGATTTGGCAATAGGGTGGGGGGGGGGGAAGGGGAGTGCGGGAAGAGGGGAGGGAGAGGGAACTGGGATTGACATGTAAAACAAGCTATTTAAAATTAAAATAAAAAATGATTAAAAAAAAGAAAAAAATATTTTTTCCGTCTTTTAGTTTCTACGTGTGGCGGTCAGAAGTCAGTCCTCTCCTCCCGCCGAGTATGCTCTGGGGATTAAGTTATGGTCACCAGGCTTGGCAGCAAGCACCTTTACCTGCTGCGCCATCTGGCAGGCCCACGTCCTGTTTTTTTGAGGACCTCATTACCAGATGCTGTTAGAAACTCTAGCTTACTGAATTCTCTACAACTCTGTATAGGAAATTCTGTTAGAACTGGGAAGATAAACTCTAATTATGCAGTTAATTGGAACCTGCTCTAGCTGATCCCAAAATCAAAACATCTCACCCCGTAACTAGTTCTTGTGAAACTGTCCCAGCTGTGTTTTTCTATTCTCCATTTTCTCTGTTAATCAGATTATGCCTTCTTAAAAAGCTCAGGGTTAGATTAAGACCCCAGTGTCAGTAAACCCTTGTGACGGGTCATCACGCCTAGGCTTTAGCATGTGTGCAGGCTCGCCCTCAGAAGTCTGCATGCTTCGCTTCAGCTGTGCAGGAACCGACGAGACGTCAAGGCATTTGGAGACCAGCAGACCAGACCCCGGTTCTCTACCTTGTCAGGGTTAGCATCCACCTTCCGGGCAAGTCTGCCTCTGCTCGGCCCCACTCTTTCCGATTCAGTCTCTAAAATAGAAAATGACGTGAGATACCCACTTTAAAACAGATAAGCAGTGCTACATGACAGTTCTAGATCACTTGGTAAAGTCTGAAGGAGAAATAGGACATACGTTTCAACTTTCATGATCACCAAGACACATCATAAAAGGGGAGAAAAGCAAGTGAAATTTTCTGTCAAATACAAACCATCTGCTTTTCAAAATAAAGGTATGTCCCCTTTCTTTTTTCCTGATTACCAAATCCATGCTGATTATAATGAAGACGGAACCGGAACCGGGTGGTGGTGCCACATGCCTTTAGTCCCAGCACTCCAGAGGCAGGCGGATCTCTGTGAGTTCAAGGCCAGCCTGGTCTACAAGAGCTAGTTCCAGGACAGCCTCCAAAGCCACAGAGAAACCCTGTCTCGAAACACCCCCACCCCAACCAAAAAAAAAAAGAAAAAAGAAAACGGAACCAACAAATCCTTTCGCCAACACTAAACCAACCAACTAACCAGAACAGCTGGGCAGCCTGTAACTTCACAGGATCACCAGTACAGGCTAGCCTCAGCTAACTAGTGATTTCACAGATCACCAGTACAGGCTAGCCTCAGCTAATTAGTAACTTCACAGGAGCGGCAGTACAGGCTAGCCTCAGCTAACTGGTGAGACCCTGCTCAAAAAAAAAAAAAAAAAAAAAAAGAAACCAGACTGGCAGCTAGAGAAAGCGCTCAGCAATTAAGAACATTGCTTCCTCTCAGCCCCCTCGTGGAAGTTAACCATCATCTCAACTCCAATTCCAGGAGAGAAGATGACCTCCTCTGGCCTCTGTGGGCACAAGTCATACATGTGATACATAGACATACAGGCAGGTAAAACCCACACACATAAAACAGAAATCAACCTCGGGAACAAAAGAAAAATAAACCAACAAAAGACAGTCCTGAGCAGGAGTTCACTTGGCAAAGAGCTTACTATAACGTAAGCCCTGAGTCTAGACCCCAGCGCTGGCTCCCGGAGCTTACCAACCAGCCAGTCTAGCTGAATGGGCAAGCTCCAGGGTCAGAGACTGTACCCCAGAGAGCAAGGGGAGGAGTAGCTGAGGGAGCTATCCAGTGTGGACCTACAGCCATGACTCCATTTCCAAGGTGACACTTCAGCATCCGTTTACACTATTTTTTGTTTATTAACACACTGTATTTCAGGGTTGGCTTTTTTGAGCTGTTCTTGCTCCTTACAAAGTATCTTACTGTGTGTGTATGTGGACAGTCTCTTACCATTAACAACTCTGGTGACTGGCTTTCTCAAGGCATACGAGACTGTTCGGGCCACCGGCTTTGTCCTCTGGGTAGCAGCTGATCCAGTCACTTTCCCTGATGACACCACGGGCTGCACAACTGGGAAGAACAATCGGATGTGTTTTGTCATTCATAAATTGTTCCTTTGGCGGCACCAAGTTCATCATCACTGCTAATGTTCCTACCTTTTTTCTCTTTGTCCAATATTTTCTTTTCAGAAGTTTGTCTTTGGCCAGATCGTGTTGCTTGAAGAACATTCTTACTGTCGATCTTTGAAGAGAATTAGGTACTTTGTTATTTAACTGCATAATAAATCAAAACACTTTTAACTTGTAAGTTGATCTCAAAAGAATCAGTAGTTCAAGACCAGCCTCAAACAATAGAGAGATTTATGAGTCAGGGCTACATGAAACCCTAGCTCAAAGACAGACAAACAAAAAAGCAAACCTAAACAAACAAAAGCCACAAAACCAAACAACAGCCAGGAAGCATGCTGCCACATGCCATGTGCTCACTTGAGAACTCTGAGAACACTAACAACATTAGCTGTGGCTTTCTTTGAGGTGAGGCCTTCTTGTGCTGCCTAGGCTGGCAAGCTAACCCTGCTTCAGTCTCACGAGGAGCCATGAGTGGTGAGAGTCTCACACATCATGGTCTAGGTAGTTGATCCGGGGTAGGGTGTGCCTAACCTGCACTGGCAGACCCCTGGCCTCTCTGATTCCCAACATGGCTGGGGGCAGAAAAAAAGCTACAAATTACAACAGCAAAACACATCTCTGAATTTTACATTTCCATTTCTCTTAGGCAGAAAGCTTTTTCTTGGGGTTCCTTCACTTCCTTAAATGTGTCTCAGTCTACTCTGCTTTTCTCACTCTGATCCGCATTTCATGCAGTTAGTTTGCAACGCATAGCAGCAGCACAGTGAACAGCATCGTAAAGATGAGGTCTGGGATGGACCACATTAAGAGGCACTTATGCAAAGGATGCTCTAAGTCACCACTAATTTTCACACTTTCAATCCAGGTAAATAAATCACTATGTTTGTAACCGATTTTAGGTTGAAAGTGGAATTACAAATTTTTGAGGGGGAAAACGGTACAACATGTTATTTTATTATCAGTTATCTTTACACCATGATACCTTAGTGTGTTCCATGTGGTCTCTGGCCTTTGATCTTGTAATACGCCCATTGTATGGAAAAGCCTTGAAACAGTAAAGAAAGACCCATTAAAAACCAATAGTCAAAAGTTTATTCCATGTCTCAGTTTAAACTTTCCCCCAAGTTAAGCAGCGACTGGTTTTGCTGCTGGGCTAAAGGAGTCGTCTGCTTTAAGTCCCGGTCACAAACACACCTTTTCCAGCTCAGCTTTGACACTGCTGCGGGCTGTGCTGAGAAAGCCGGGCGCTGCAGGCCGGTAGAGCCCCACCTTGAAGACTCCCCGCTTAGCTTTCTCTCGCTGCTCTTTCAGCTTTTGAAGCTGCTTTTCTTCTTTATACTTCTGGAGGAGCTGCTTCCTCTGGTCACTCAGGACCACTTTCTCTGACCCTAAGGGGAGGAGAGTGTCAAACAGTCCATAAAACATTTTAGACAAAATATTACCAAAAACTCTTTGGTTGTCTTGGATCATTTTTTTTCCCCTTATTTTTTTTTCCAGACAGGGTTTCTCTCCATGTAGCCTTTGCTGCTCTGTAGACCAGGCTGGCCTTAAACTCAGAGATCCGCCTGCCTCTGCCTCCCGAGTGTTAGGATTAAAGGCAACGACTTCCTGGCTTACATCAAATTTCATCTGCTAAGAAATGCTTTTAATCCTGTCCTGTTATTTCTTCAACACTGTAAAACAGGTTATTTCAAGCTCTAGTCAATTTGAAAACTGTAGTCACTGTGTGTGCCTTCATTTGCTCAATTAGAAATAATATTGGTGAACTGATTACCTCAGGCCGAGTCACTCAATGATTCAGATCAGGACATTTGGTCTGCCTTCTCTTATATTCAACAAGATTGAAAAGTGCTGTTGGTATCTCTTGACACACATCTACAATCTATCACTTGAGAGGTAGAGGCAGGAGGAATGCAGGGTCTTGGCTACCCTGGCATTAGCAATGCCAGGCCGGACAAGGCTATCTATTGAGACCTGGTCTCCAAAAACCAAAGGCTCTCTTGGGAGTCTACAGTTCAGCGGAAAGCACTTGCTTGACAGCCTAGCACAGGCGAGGCCCTGAGATGCCACTCACACACAGAGCCCAAGAGGACAGCCTTCCTCACTGGGCTCCAACTTCTGAACACAGCTCTTCCAGCAGCTCTACCTCCCTACCTCAGTGGGTCTCTGAGCAACAACCCTGGAACTTATTACCCTGTTCGGTCCCCCTTCACAAGTCTGCTGACCTTTGTTCTAAGAAGCATCATACCTTGGTCATTTCTTTGAATTTCATTCTCTCTATGAAGACCGCCCCCACGTAAATTTTAGAAGCTTCTCTGTGAATTGTCTTGTGTATTAGTTAGGTTCTTAGGCCCAGTCCAAGCCCACAAAAAGAAGTGGGCCCTTGATGGGGCTTTTTGTTTTTGCTTATTTCAAGTTTTTCACGTATTCCCAACCCCCATGTTTTCCTAGCATAGAAATTACATCTAAGGGTTTTATTAGACTCGAGTTCAATCTTCGAAGAAAGAGTATTATCCTAGCTGATATTTCCATTCTCTTGAACCTATTCCTATCTGACTTTCCCTTCATTCTCCCTGCTTTGAGCCAGGGTCTCACTATATAATAGCTCCTATGGCTTTAATATGCCTCCGCCTCCTGAATACTGGGATTAAAGGCGTGAGCCACCACAACAGGCCCCTCAATTATTTTCTTAAAAATCATCTCTCCTTACATGCCTAATAGGCATTCCTAACTTCAACATGTCTAACGGCAGGCTGTATTTATATATTTGTGCATACACACATATACATGCATACGTGTTTAATAATAATATAAGGCTATCAACTGGGGAGAGCGCTGGACGGTTTGGAGGGATGATACCCAAGAACTGGAGGGAGGAAAGGGGGAAAATGAGGTAATTTTAATTTAAAATTATTATTTTTTTTTTTTGAGACAGGGTTTCTCTGTGAAACCATTTTGGCTGTCCTGGAACTCACTCTGGAGGACCAGGCTGGCCTTGAACTCACTCACAGAGATCCACCTGCCTCTGCCTCCCAAGTGCTGGGATTAAAGGCTTTTGTGTGCCACCACCACCTGGCCAAAAAGGAAAAATTTAACATGTCCAAAATTGAACTCTTAATTTTAAAAATACCCTTTCCCAAAACGATTGTCTGCTACAATGTTCACTGCATATTTCAGCTGTGTTCAGACCACAAAAAAAAGTCTCCCTTTCAAAACTCTGATTCAAGGCCTTTTCCATTTCCTGACAGCTCTGTAGATAGGTAATTTTCTCTCTCCAAACAGACCACCAGGCCCAGTTCCTTTTTTCTTCAAATACATACTTTTCACCTCAAGTCAGAAGAAACAAAAAGGGTATTATTTCAGTCCTTGCCCCTCACATTTCTTTCGCATCACAAAAACAATACATATGGAAGAGTGTTGGACAGGGTAGCAGACTATAATCTAGTCCCAACACCACCCTTAGAACACCAAGTTCAGATGCACTGAGTGCACAGGCCACACTAGTCCTGAAAAATTATAAAACTTCTAGGGGCCGGGAAGACAGCTCAGCGACTGGGGTGTTTGCTGAGCGATCCTAACAACGAGAGTGTGATCTCCGGAGCCAACAGCATGGAAAGGAGCGCTAACTCCGCAACGCTGGCCTCTGATCTACACACACACACACACACACACACACACACACACACACACACACACACACACACACACACACACACACAGAGCTCGCATTAACGCCCGAGTATGTGCATCCCGTACACGCAGGAGCCTGCGGAGGTCAGAGGAGGAGTCAGACCTCCTGGAGCTGGAGTCCAGACAGTTGTGAGCCACCATGCCAGGAAGTGAACCCAGGTTCTCTACAAGAGCAGTAAGCACTCCTAACTGTTGAGACATCTCTCCAGACCCACTCTGACTTACTCGGAAAAGGGCTTACAATAATGAAAGGTCTTTACTTACTCGTTTTGGCACTGGCCCTTTCTGGAGCGCAGTCTTGAGACACCTCATGTATATCAACAAGCTCTCTCCCTTCCAATGGAATGTTGACATCTCTCACGCCCAAGTGCCTGTTTCGTTCATACACCTTATATCTGTTTTCCTTCTGAGATATCGACTTCCTGTGAGCAATGCTAGTTCTAATCATTTCAGTGCTTAAATCTTTCCGAAGCCGATTGGCAAATTGGGATAAAGGCATCCTGTCAAAAAAGAGAAATAGATACCAACTTGAATTGGATTTTCGTTTTATTTAAAAAACTGAAATCTGCCGGCGGTGGTGGCGCACCCCTTTAATCCCAGCACTCAGGAGGCGGAGGCAGACTGATCTCTTTGAGTTCGAGACCAGCCTAATCTACGAAAGCGAGTTCCAAGACAGCATCTAAAGCCACAGAGAAACCCTGCCTTGAAAAACTGGAAGGAAAAAAAAAATTAAAATCTAAGACCAGGTTGTGGTGGCTGGCTCACCTTGTAATTCCACCACTTGGGAGGCTCAAGCAAGAAGATCATTGTGAGTCTGTAAACAGTCTGGGCTATAAAGTAAGAGCCTCTCTCAAAGACCAAAATAAATCAATAAAACACAAGATTTCAGTCCATCTCCTACACCGCTTTGTGCTCCCTTAAAATATTAAAACACACAACAGAATAAAAATGAGTAAATATGAAAGTAGAAAGTTATCAAAGACAGGATACCGGGGCCTATTTGGGGTATCCAAGGAGGAAGCTACTTAACAGATAAAAGTGAAGCAGAGAAAAACTATAATCTGGAACAGAGAGGAGGCACCATGCAAAGTGGCAACAGAGAAAGTACAGAACTGTGTTGCAGAACAACTTTCTTAACCTTCCTCTGGTGATGAATAAAAAAACCTCTGCCTTTCTTCTCAATTCAAGAAGCAAAAATGGTCTGGGGAGATGGCTCAGTCCACTAAGTAGCTGCCAGTCAACCACCAACACCTCAGCTCATCTCTACCACCTAAGCGCCGGGCACAGCAGCACATGTCTGTGATTCCAGCCCTGATCTGGGCAGGGACAGGTGCTTAACCAAAGCTCTGGCCCAGCCAGCCTGACTGAATTCATGAGCTCCAGCTTTGATGAGAAGCTCTGTCTCAAGAAAAATCAGAAAGAGAGCTCTTGGTTTTGTTGTTGCTCAACAAAACACCAAGACCAAAAGAGCAAGTTGGGGAGGAAAGCGTTTATCTGGCTCACACTTCCAGATCACAGTCCTTCATTGGAGGAAGTCAGGACAGGAACTCAAGCAGGACAGGAACCTGAAGGCAGGAGCTGATGCAGAGGCCATGGAGGGGCGCTGCTCACTGGCTTGCTCCCTATAGCTTGCTCAGCCTGCTTTCTTATAGAACCCAGGACCACCAGCCCAGAGATGGCAACACCCACAATGGGCTGGGCCCTCCCCATCAATCACCAATTAAGAAAATATCCTACAGCTGGATCTTATGGACCATCTTCTCAACTGAGGTTGCCCTCTCAGATAACTCCAGTTTGTGTGTCAAATTGACATAAGACTAGCCATAAGACTAACAGGACACAGCGGGGGGGGGGAGGAGGCACATCTTTAATTCCAGTACTTGGTAAGCAGAAACAGGATCGCAGAAACAGGATCTCTTTGAGTTCAAGGCCAACCTGGTCTACAGAGCAGCATTCCAGGACAGGCTCCAAAGCTACAGAGAAACCCACCAAACCTGAGGTGTTGGTGGTTGACTGGCAGCTACTTAGTGGACTGAGCCATCTCCCCAGACCATTTTTGCTTCTTGAATTGAGAAGAAAGGCAGAGATTTTTTATTCATCACCAGAGGAAACAAAAAAAGGCTAGCAGGACAACTGACCCCTTGTCCGTTTGACAAACATTATCACTATTAAACCATAACCTTCCGTTTCTTATTCATCTCCAAGACCTCACATTAAAAACATAAATACCTTTAAAAGTCCAAAGTCTTGCTAGGTGGTAGTAACCTATGCCTTTAATCCCAGCACTCGGTAGGCAGAGGCAGGTGGATCTCTGTAAATTCAAGGCCAGCCTGGTCTACAGAGCTCACAGACTCTAAAGCTACACAGAGAAACCCTGTCTCAAAACAAAAAAAAAAGAAAAAAAAAAAGCCAAACCAAAACAACAACTACAACACAAGCCCATAGTCTTTACAAACTCAAACACACTCAAGTTTCAGTCTCTTTAAAATATGCAATCTCTCTACAAATCCAAAATCTCTTAAAGGGTCAAAGAATTGAAGGTAAAAAATAAATAAATAAATCAAAAAAGTATTGGAGAAGTTCGGAGAATTTCGGCCGTGGGCTCTTGTAAGACTAAAAATGAAACTAGATGCCTTCTCACTTCAAGAGGGAAGAACCAGGGCTCAGTCACAAGCAAACCAAAGCAAAACCAAAACTCCAAGTGTAAGCAGCAGCACGTCCGACGCCTGGTGCTCGCCTTCTGCGGCACACACGGCTAGTCTTAGGCTCTGGCCAGCCCCGCTGCACCGCCGCCGCCGCCGCTCTTCTTGGTCGCCCTACGGTGCCGGCATCTCCGAAGCTCTGGGGTCACCCTTCCGCCGCAGCGGGGCTGCGCCTCCTCCTAGAGCCTCTCGCAGGCTCTCTGGACCGGGGCCCGACCCCGGGTCTTCTTCATGGCCCCCTTCGGTCCGGGGTCCTCAGCGGATGCTGCGGCTGCCCCTCCGCCGACGGCCTCTCCCAGTGCCAAGCCGCCGCTGCTCTGCACGGCCCCCGCCCGCAAGAGCGGCAAGGGCTCCCGGCGGCGGGCACCTCTCGGGGGCCATCAGTGCGCTCCCTGCGGCCCAGGCCACTCTCAGACCGGCGCGCAGCCAAGGGAACCCTGCTTACCTGAAGGCAGCGTCTGGACACGTCTCCCCACGACCCCACAACAGCAGAGAAGCCTCCTCCGCAGAAGGGACACCCGAAGCGGCCCCGAAGCGAACTTCCCGCGGCCGGCCGCTGATTGGAGGGACTTGTGGCCACACTCCCGGAAGTCCCGCCCCTCCCCTCGGACGAGGCTGGCGATAGGTTGGCTCTGTGCGACTTTTGAATTGTTTGGAAGGCAGGGGCTTGGCCGAGGGAGGGTGATGAGGGCGGCGGCAAGCAGGCAGCGAGCCTCCGTCCCGGTGCAGCGGGCGGGAGCGGTGAAGTTTTCTCCTCGCCTCACCAGGTCGTTTGTTTGTTTTTTTTTTCCCTCATCTCCTTTCATTTTAAGAGATTGTTTTCCTTTTTTTGAGACAGTCTCACTGTGTCGTGCTGGCCGTCCTGGAGCTCATGATGTAGCTCACAGAGATCCGCCCGCCTGCCTCTGAATGCTGGGATTAAAAGCATAAGATGCCACGCTCAAGAAAGAAAAGTTTTAATAAAGTTAGCTGAGGTCATTCATTCCATTTCTGCTTCCAGCTGACGGTAAAATTAAGGGGCTGCCACTGAGTTCTACTTAGAAACAACAACACACATCCAAGCCAACATGGGCTAACCTCTTAAGATAGCAAGTGAACAAAAATCCCGGGCCGGTGCAGCTACGCTGACCTTGTGTTTACAGGCTGATGTTGACCTTGTGTTTATAGGCTGACGCTGACCTTGTGTTTACAGGCTGACGGGTATCCTGTAGATTCTGGAAGACACATTAGGAAAGCATTTCTAGGAGTTTGGCTTTTGCTTTTCTCTGCCAACCTCTTGGTACAGAGTGTGCCTGGTCCTCTATAGCTGCAACGAGTCCTCTAGGACACACGAAGAGAAAAATGAAAACAGATAATTGACATAATACTTCTTGTTTAAAAATGCTGATGCTGGGGCCTGGAGAGTTGGCTGAGCAGTTGGGAGTGATTTCTTGCTCTGACAGAGGTACAGTCCCAGCAACCACATGGTGCCCAACAACCAACCGTAACTCCAATTCCCGAGGATCCGTCATCTTCTGACCTCTGTGGGCAAAACACGCATGCAGAAAACCAAGTCTTAAAAGACTTCATGAATAAATCTTGTTTTGTTTTTAGAGGAAAATGCTGAGCCCAGATTGGCTCTGGGGGTACAGAATTTTAATCCTGCATTCTGGAGGTCTGTGAGTTCCAGGCAAGCCAAGGCTACATAGTGAGATGTATGTCAATTAGAACGCAGCTATTAGCCAGGTGGCCCACGCCCTTAATCCCAGCACTCCAGAGGCAGAGGCAGGTGAATCTCACTGAATTGAGGCCAGCCTGGACTAGAGTGAGTTCTGGGACAGGCAGGGAGGGCTGTTACACAGAAAACCCCTGTCTCAAAGAATCAAAACAAAAACCCAAACTGTTAGCATAAGTGAAACCATTTTGTGTAACTTAAATCCATTTTGTGTGGTCTGGAATAACGTAATACCTGTAAGACAGGAGCTTGCAACCAGGTAGCTCTGATCAGAGCTGGGCCTCAGAACCAACTCTGATATGTTAGTAAGCCCCAGCACGTGGTAGCTCAGGTAGGAGCCAAATCCAAGGCAGGCCTAGATATGCTAATGACCTAACCACAAGGTGGCCCTGATTTGTTAATGAACCATGACCGATATTTGAGTCCCAAGGCCCAAAGCTACGGCTCCATGGAGAGATACAAAAACTGGATCTCCGGAAATGTTCTCTAGGATCTATCTCACCGGCGTACTCCTGAGACTTGGCTTCTTTCCCTTCTGCATCGATGCCCCTGGGTGAGATGACTAGGGAGGGACTGGACCCTGTGTGCCGCCCTGGTGTCAGGGACAGTTAAACTTCCACTCCTGGCACAGCCCCTGGGCTCACACTTGCCTGCCCGGCAATGCCAGCCTCGGGCCTCTGCTCTCAGTGGCCTGCTGGATCTCCATTGGTACCATCCTCCCAGCCTGTCGATGCCGAAAGACGTCTCAGGTGACGTGGGTCAAGCCAGCAAGCCTCCCAAAGCATCCTCGCCAGGGAAGATTCCCCAGAGGAAGCCCGCAGCACTTCCTGCCCAAGTTCTCCACTTGGCGAGGTGTCTGCTTAACTTTCATTTCAGTGTGGTATTATAAGGAATATTGTGTATTTGAAAGCCAAATCTCGGGTGGGCATCCTCATTGTCAACTGCTTCACAGCCCACAGGCAGTGCTCTCTGCAGAAACCAAACAAATTTTGCTTTTAGAATGTTGAGACCAGGAGCCAGAGAGATGGCTCAGTGGACAGGAGTACTTGCTACTATTGCAGAGGCCTGGAGTTCAGCCAGAACCCATGTCAGGCAGCCTATGTAACACCAGTACCAGGGGATCCAATACCTTCTCCTGACCTCCAGAGACACCCAGACACGTGTGTACATATCTACACAGACATACTCACATACACATAATTAATAATAAGAACGTCAAAATGCATAGTGACCTCACTCCTCTCAGGTAACTATTAGATATTGGAAAGTGCCAGAGGAGGGAGAGTCGTTGTCTTTCTTTGGTACCCACTGGTGAGTACACCAGGGATGAACCCTGGTTACTTAAGAAAGGGGATGTCGCAAAGCAAAACAGAAAGACCCCAACACGTGGAAGAGATTTGTAGGGAAAAGATAAAGGGAGAACGTTCATTCATTAAAGCCTTCAGTCAGTGTCTCTTGACAATGAAATACAGGTGAGTGAGAAAATAAAACAAGGTATAAGAGGATAGACCAGAACTCCTGCTTACAGGTGTCTTAGTTATGGTTCTACTGCTGTGACCCAGGCAACTCATGAGTGAAAGCATTTAACTGGAACTGGCTTACAGTTTCAGAGGTTAGTCCATTGTCAGCGTGGCCGGGAAGAGCAGCCTGGTAGCTCACATGGTGCTGGAGCACTGGCCGAAAGCTTTGCAGGAGAAAGAGAGCGGCCCTGCTTCCTGGCTTGCTCCCTCTGGCTCGCTTTGCTCACTTCCTTAGGCATCCCAGGATTGCCTACCCATGAGTGACACTGGGAGTTAGACTCCCCCACACTAAGGAAGTGCCCTTCAGACTTGCCTACAGGAAATCTGATGGAGGATGTTTCTCAACCAAGGTTTCCCTTCTCAGATAATTCTTACTTCTGAGAAGTTGATAAAAACAAATAACAACAACGAAAAACCAACCAGGACAGATACTTTACATATATCTAATTTTTTTATGACATTAAAAACGTAGCTGGAGCCGGGCGGTGGTGGCGCAGGCCTTTAATCCCAGCACTCTGGAGGTAGAGGCAGGCGGATCTCTGTGAGTTAGAGGCTGGGCTGGACCGACAGCCTCCAAAACAATACAGAGAAACCCCGTCTCATAAAACCAAAAAAAGAAATAAAGAAAGAAAACGTAGCTGGAGATATAGTTCATTTGATATAACTTTTTCCTGGTGTGTATAAGACCCCCAATGTAATTCTTAGTACCCCCAAAGAAAGAAAAAAGTATAGAAAAAATTGGACCCACTGAAATTTCAAATAAAGTGTTTATTATTTTTATTTTAGGTGTATGGGTATTTTGCCTGCATGCATGTCTGGGTACCATGTGCATGCTAAGTACCCTCAGAGGCCAGAAGAAGGTGTCAGATCCCCTTAAACTGGAGTTACAGATGAATGGAGTCATCATTTGGGTCCTGGGAACTGGATCGAGGTTCCTCTGCAAAATCAGTGAGTGGTCCTAATTGCTGGGTCATCTTTCTAGTCCTTGAAATTACAAATTAAGAGGATAGAAGCCATTTCAAATGTATAAATAAAGATGATAACTATAAATGCTAGTAAACTAGCAATTTGATGGTAGATTTTATTTAAAAAATCTAGGTATTTGCTGTTTTCAAGATACAGTCTCAAAACCCAATGATATAAAAAGTCTGTAGAAGGATAATGTATAGAACCATAGCCAATTAACAAAAGGAGCCTGGACAGGGGTGCACAGGGGTCCTTAGTTGTCAGCAAAGCTAAAGGGGGAGGCTAAGGCAGGAGGGTCTTGAGTTTGAGGCCAACCTGAGCTAGGAGTCATTGTCTCAAATGAAACAAACAAAACCTTTGTTAGAGATGAAAGGGCTCTTGGTAGAATGATAAAAGTTCTAGTTTGCCCATCATAAAAAAGGAAAAAGTTCATGCTATGAGATGGTTCAGTGGACAAAGATGCCTGTTGCCAAGCCCAACAGTCCGAGTTTGACCCCAGAGTCCCGCATGAGGAAAGAACGGACTCTCTGAAGTTGTCTTCTGCCGGGATCTCTGCAGCCTGCAAGGCAGCAAAGATATGAGCGCTGAGAGGCAAAAATGCAATTCAGAGCAAAATGGCTCAGTAGCCAATGTTGGTTCAAACGTCGGGCATTGTTTATTTTGGGTTTATTTAAATAGAGCACAATCTGGTAAAAATTATTCTTGTGATGATTAATGCAATCCCATGGGCACACTAAAGCATACCTAAGTCTCGTTGAGGAGCAAAGTAAGCTGTATACAGATCACACATGACTACATCGAAACTTTGTAAAGTATATGTGACACCTTCCATAAAGATAGATTGTACAGAAGCAGGTTTGCCAGGATGGGTCTGGAGGATGGTCCCATTGGAGAAAACCTTCAGCCAACACATTTCACAGTGGCCAAAGGGCTAGAAAGTACATCAGCTCCAACCTTCTGGGCAGAAGACAGATTTTGGATTCCTTCCCTTGAAGGAAAAACCCTGCATGCTTAACCTTGCAGGCTCCCCCAGTGCGTGACTGTGAGCACTAAGACCTCCACGCCCTCTACAGTTCTCAGACTTCCACATGTGAACCGGTGTTAGTATTCAGGCATGTGCACTGGCCTGCCTGCCCTTGGGGTCCTGAAAGGATGCGCCCTCAGCTGCAGCCACTAAGAGCACCACCTGTGCACATTCACTGTGTTTCCCTTCAAAAGGGCCCCGCCCACCTCCCATCTTCCCCCCACCCCCATCCCGCTTCTCTGTCTCTCTTTCTCTCTCCCTTTCTTTCTGCCTCTCTCTTCTCTCCGGCCACTCCTGTCCCCAGAGGTCTTCCCTTCCCTCTCCCCTCCTTTCCCATTCACTTTCCCCCGATAAAAAGCCCCTCCACCCAAGCTCTGTCCCATGGCATCTTTCTCTCCTGTGCCGATTTTTAAGATTACAACAATCAGGGCATGCCTGCACCCACAGTTCTACACCACATAACACACACAGATGAAATGAATAAAAATGTGTTGCGGTGGACGTGTCCACCTGAGAAGAATACTCAGACATGGGCTTTAACCAATAGACAGCCTTTTTTTGTTTTGTTTTATTTTGGGTTTTTTTTTTTTTTTTGGTTTTTTTGAGACAGGGTTTCTCTGTATTGCTTTGGAGCCTGTCCTGGAACTTGCTCTGTAGACCAGGCTGGCCTCGAACTCACAGAGATCCACCTGCCTCTGCCTCTCGAGTGCTGGGATTAAAGGCATGTGCCACCAATGCCTGGCTATGTGATTGCCTTTTGACTACATGATTTCCTTTTTCAAAAGACCGCATGCTCACTGCTGCTGTTCTGTTACTCTTGTTAGTTTTTGTTCGTTATAAACAAGTTATAGCTATAGTTATAACTTGTTTTGGAGGAAATCATTTATTTGTGGAAAGGCAGGAAGTTTTTTCATTCCTGCATATTTATTTGCTTCTTCTCTGTGTGTTTGGTGCACATGTGGAGGGCAAAGGACTGCTCACAGGAATCAGTTTTCTTTCACTCTGTGTGGTTCCTAAGGGTTGAACTCGGGCCCTGGGGCTTGGCATCCAGGACCTCTAACCACTGGGCCATCTCACTGACCCCCAGAGTTTTTCCTTAATATTTTTAGCAGTTTTTTATGATACAGGAAGAGACGTAGCAGTGAATTTTAAAAGTGAAAACCTACTGTCCATGAGCATATTTTAATGAGTTCTTCATTAACTTATCTTATAAATATTAATGAGGCTATGTGTTAAAAATAGCCTTATTTATTTTTAATTGATCTAATTTTGTTATCATTCATATAACATAAAAATTAGGAATAAAACAAGCCTAGTATGGAAAAATAAATCTCCCTACTTTGCCTAACTCTCCCTTTCTCCCAGTTTGCAATTCATTTCCATAAATAGCTTATGGTAGTAGTTTCTGCTTTTAGTTTAATATATTTCTGTTCTCCAAGTATTATCAGATTCATATAGAATCCATTGAGTTTCTTCTATGAATACTTAAGGTTTAATTTCGATCTATCCATCCCTCCACCTCTGGGTATTTACTTATGTGTTTATTTACTTATTTTTGAAGCAGAGTTTCACCATATAGTGGAGCTGCCCCAGAGTTCATGAGCCTTGTGCTTCTCTTTTGAATGCTGGGGTATAGGTATGCACTACGGTGCCCAGCTCCTCTGTGGTTCTATTACTGGTATTTTTGTTTATTTTTATAAGTATTCTAATAGTTGCTTCATTGGCTTTAAATAATGTGTTAAGAGTTCTCTAGAGGAAGAGAATTGATAGACTGAATCTAGATATAGATATAGATATGTGTGGATTTATTTAAGTGGCTTGCAAGCTATAGTCCAGCTAGTCCACACCGGCTGTCTACAAACAGAAGGTCCAAGAATCCAGTCATTGTTTGGTTCACGAGACTGGATGTCTTAGCTGGTCTTCAGTGTATGTCAGAACACCACAGAAATGGGCTCTAACGCTAGTGACGGAATGGACTTGCAGTAAGAGTAAGAGCCAGCAGGCAGAGACACAGGCTCCCTTCTCCCATGCCTGTGATATAGGCTGCCGCAGAAGAAGGTGTGGCCCAGATTAAAGGCGGGACTTCCCATTTTCCTTAGCTATGGTTTGCATCGCTATGGCTAAAGCAACTGAGAACAACCTAAGCCGGGAAAGGTCTCTGGCTCAGTCTGGAATGTTCAGCCCATGCTGACTTGGCCCCATGCACTTGAGCAGCATAACACGGGAGGAGAATGTGCCGTGTCATGGGTGTGTATGCTTTTGAGAATGAATCACTTCTGGCGTGTCTGGTGAAGTCAGTTCTTCATCTCACATCAGATAGGAAGCAGGGAGAAAATGTAATATAAACGAGGCTGGGGAAGACCTAGCCACCAAGACAGTCGCAGGGTGACCTACTTCTCCCAAGTAGGCCCTCTCTCCTGGCTTCTACTGCCTCCCATAGCGTGTTTACATAGTGAATCCGTGAGATCCATCAATGAGATCGGAGTCGTTGGGGTCTAACTGTTTCTGGAAACTCCTTCACATATTTAACTGTGTTTCACTGATCCCCTAGGCATGCTTCCTGTCTTTTTTCCTTTTTCCTTATATCACAGTGGCGTATTTATCTCTTGTGAGTGTGTATGTGCATGGGTGTGTGTGTGTGTGTGTGTGTGTGTGTGTGTGTGTGGCTGTGTGCATGAGGAGGTCAGAGAACAGCCCAGGAATTAGTTTTTTCCTTCTTTCATGGAGGATCTGAGGAGTCAAGTTCATCAGGCTTGGCAGCAGGCACCTTTATCCCCAGAGCCATCTTGCCAGCCCTAGGCTCTAGGAATTATTTCCTTCTCTATATTCTCTTCCTTCCTTCCTTTCTTTTTCTTTCTTTCTTTTTTTTAATTTTGTATAGGGTCTCACTCTTTAACTCTGTAGCCCAAGCTAGTCTAAAACTCACTGTGTAGCCCAGGCTGGCTCTGAATTCTTTGGCAATCCTCCTTCCTCAGCCTCATGACTCCTAAAAAAAAAAAAAAAAAAAGTGTCTTAATGTAGTCAGGTTTGTAATGAGGATTAACCATCGCAGTTATATTGCCATATGTCTGAATAATATTTTATGGTATTAGTTCATAGTTCTTTTAATTTAATTTATATTTCCCTTTACCATTTCACCATTCAGGAAAATATCAAGCTTCAAGTTTTCTTACCTCAGGTATAATACAGGGATGAAAATATGGTTAGCTGGTAAAATATTGTTTGCTGCGAATCTAACTCAGTGAGAAGCTCAGGGTCTGAGGGTAGCCCCATGGAAACAGAGGCAGGAGGCTGGCAGGGGCATCTCTACAGAGACTGGGTAAAGGTTGGGATGGTGGTCAATTCTTCTCAGATACCACTCTTGGCATCCTGAGGCAAGGGCCAGCCTCAGAAGAGCTAGAGGCAGGAAACACCTGGGGAAGGTGGAAACCTTGCACAGGCTTTCTGACTTCGGCTAAGATTCATGCCGCTGACTGGGCCCCAGAGGAAGGGATGGAGCCTGTGGTCATTCATGCAACGACCACAGGGAGGAAGGATTGGTCTCCCTACCCTCTGGTGCTTTGGCAACTCTGTGTCATGACCAGACCCTGAGAGAGCAAGGAAATCCCAGCCCATCTGTGGTTCATTGCTTGCTTAGCAGTACTTGAGGGAGAGAGGCTTTGTTAATCTTTTTATTACATTTATTTTATTATTTTGGTGTGTGGATGTGTGTCTGTTGTGTGTGGAGGTCAGAATGGGTTCTCTCATTCCATCATGTGGGTCCCGGGGAGAGAATCAAAGTCCTTATGCGTGGTGGCCAGTGCCCTGTCTTGCTGAGTCATCTCCCTGGCCCCAGAAGCAGGTTTCTGCGTTGGAATGTAGACAAAAAGGTGGTATTTCTCACACTTCAGTTTATTGATTAGGAGTTTTATCCTGCCACATACGTTTTAAATTGTCAAGGTTTATATCACATATGTACTGGTTTTTTTTGTTGTTGTTGTTTTTTGTTTGTTTGGTTTTTGGTTTTTTGAGACAGGGTTTCTCTGTGGCTTTGGAGGCTGTCCTGGAACTCGCTCTGTAGACCAAGCTGGTCTCGAACTCACAGAGATCCTCCTGCCTCTGCCTCCCGAGTGCTGGGATTAAAGTGTACTGTTCTTTAATTACTAAATATTCTGTGCTTTGACTCAAAATTAAACCAGGGCTGGAGGTCAGTGGTTTAGAGCACTTGTTGTTTTTTTCTGATGACTCAGGTTCAATTCCCAGCACCCACGTGGTGGCTCACAACCAACTGTGGCTCTACTTCTAGGGGGTCCAACACCCTCTTCTGATCTCTGTGTACTCTAGGCTTGTACATGGTGGCATGGTGCATATAATCATATGGCTATGTATGAAAATATATGTATGTATGTATATGTGTGTGGCCAAAACATACATACAATTTTTAAAAATTAGTTAATTAAATTAAATAAATAGTACTTGCAGGCTGAGCATATACTAGCCCCTGGGTCCTGTCCCTCCTTCAAACACAAACACTTACAATGAATACTATCCCTATGTTGCCAGGCTTCACAGGCAATGTGAATTATGCTGAGAATATATATTAAACTAGGAACTGGAGACGATTCGATGATTAAGGACACTTGCTGCTCTTGCAGATGACCCAGGTTCAGTTCTCAAGACCCATATGATATCTCACAACTATCCATAATTCCAGTCCAGGGAGATTTTTGAGAGCACCAGGCATGCATGGTGTGCACATACATAAAATAGGACGCACATATAATATTGTAATTACATAAATATAATCCTCTATTAGTCAAATAGTATGATTTGAACTAATTTAGAATAAAAAAGTTTTAAGAATTTTCCATTTCGTTTCTTATGTTTCTGGTTACACTTGACTGACATTGTTGTGTAGCCTTGTAGCTTAGGCTCCTTCTTTGTTGGCCAACTTCCTGGAATAACTTTTCTATGGAAGGAGTGAATGTTAAACTTTCTTTTTTTACTTCCCAAACTATTTTGTGTTGGTCCCATGCTCAATTAATAATAATGCTGAGTTAAAAATACTTTTCTTAGACCACATCAAAGCTATTATTTTACTTTATTCTCCATTGCTACCTATTTTTCATCTATTTCCACTAACATGGATGAAGAGAGCAGAACTGAAGCCTCCACTTCTGTTCAGTGTCAGACTCTCTTCTGTTTCATGAATGCTCGTGCTATGTTTTTTGGGCACAGGTTTCATTGTGAGTTCTCTCTTTTAACATTGCAAGATACCTTGTTTAGTATTTTTAAACATTTATTTAGTGTGTGTGTGTGTGAGTGTGTGTGTATGAGTGTGTGTGTGAGTGTGTGGGTGTATGAGTGTGTGTGTAAGTGTGTGTATGAGTGTGTGTGAGTGTGTGGGTGTATGAGTGTGTGTGTGTGTGTGTGTGTGTGTGTGTGTGTGTGTGTGTGTGTGTACCATAGCACATGTGTTGAAGTCAGAGAGGACATCTTGTAGGAGTCAGTTTTCTACTTCAAGTTGTGGATTTGGGGGATCAAACTCAGGTCATCAGGCTTAGTGACGGGTATATTTACCCATTTACCCAGAGCTATCCCACTGTCCCTTGTTTAGTGTTTTTTTTGTTTGTTTTTGTTTTTGTTTTTTATACAAATCTTGAAGCTGTTGCCAATAAGACTGAATTTCCTCCCTGGCCCCAATTCTCCCGTGGCTCTGTGGTCCATGGCTCTGTCAGGGAGCACTCCCGTGTCTCTGCGGCCCAAGGCTCTGTCAGGGAGCACTCCCGTGGCTCTGTGGTCCATGGCTCTGTCAGGGAGCACTCCCGTGGCTCTGTGGTCCATGGCTCTGTCAGGGAGCACTCCCGTGGCTCTGCAGCCCACCTCCCTGTCTTTGATACAGAGTCTGGAATGCCTCTGAAGTTTTCTCAGGAAGAACCTGGCCTGTTTTCCAAGTTTTAAAATACAATTTTCTTTCTTTTAATTTTTCTGGAAATTTAAATTAATGTAGTTCTCAAAATTTGGGATACATCAATGCTATTCAAATTGTTTTCCACTGTTACAGCTTTTAAACATTTGTCTGTTTTTATGTATATGGGTGTTCTGCCTACAATTATGTCTGTGCACTACATATACAAGTGTTACCCATGGAGGCATAAGAGAGTATCAGGTCCCCTGGAACTAGAGTTACAGACAGTTGTCAGATGCTTTGTGGGTGCTGGGAATTGAATCCAGATTCTCTGGAAGAGCAGACAAAGTTCTTAACCCCTGGGCCACCTTTCAATGACCATTGCTATATTTTTAAAAATAACTTTGATGGTATTTCAGAGTTATTGCAGAGTCTGCAATTTGATCTGGAGTTCTTTTCATTACACCATTGTTAGCTATAGGGCTAGAGAAATGACTTAGTGGTTAACAACATGTCAACACCATGTCAGGTGGTTGACAACCACCTGTAACTCTTACTCTAGGGAATCCAACACCTCTGGCCTCCACAGACACTGTTGTTTATATGTACATACACACATAGTGAAGACAGACACCCAAAGTGTGATGAGATACTGTTTATGATTTATTAAAGCTTGCCTGAAGATTCAGAAAGCAAAGTCAGCCACAAGCCATAGAAGCCAGGCACACAACTTTAATCCCAGCAGCCAGAAACTCACAATTAAATATAAAATAAATCTTTAAAAGATGACTGGTTGTGGGGAACAAGTGTACATCTGTGTAAATGAACCTTCATGACATACTTCCTCCAACAGTTTCCTCATCCACAATGACTGCAGCCTGGGATTGCTCCCTTACAAAAGCCCCCTACCAAGATTGGCTGTGTCACCTCTTCATTAAGCTAAAAAGAAAAAGCTCACTGACTTTCCCAGACAGCAGGTGAGTCTCCATCCTAGCACACAGCCCTCCCGATCCCAGCTTTTCTGTAAGTCAGTCATTTCTTCATTCCCCGTCACTTCAGTAGGGTCCAGCCCAAAGCTGAGCAGACCATGACAGATACTTAATCATTGAGTCCATCATCTGTACACCTCTGCTTAGCATTCCTTAAGCTCTTGGTACTTGGATTCTCTTTCTGTCTTTCCTGAACAGCACTAGAAAACCCTACTAGAATTGCGTGCCTTTAGTGAGTACATTAGTTACTTTTGCATTGCTGTGACCAAATTACCCAACAGAAATGACCTAAGGAAATTTTATTTGGGCTCATGGCTTCAGAGGAGTTCAGTCCATCATGGCAGTTCATGGTGACAACAGTTGACATCACAGAAGATCTGGAAGCAGAGAGGAAGGAAGGAACCTGGGGTCAGAGATCACTTTCACAGGCCTAATCTCAGTGACCTACTTGTGTCAAATATGTCCACGCTATGCTCCTTGCTGCCTAGTAGCCCTTCTTTTGGGAAACAAGCCAAAATTCTAGAGTTCCACAGCCTCCCCAAATAGTGCCAGCAGCTGTGTAACAAATATCCGAAGTATGACCCTGTGGGAGGCATGTCAGAGTAACACCATACTAGTGAATGTATTTTCAAAACTTGGTGCACGTTTAGAGAGATTTTGCTGCCATGATAGCTCCAGATTTGCATCCTTTCAACAGGAACGACAGGCACTTGTCATTAGAATAGAGGATAATGGAAGCTATATCAGCAAGTCCAAAAGTTAGAACAAATCACTTGCCTGTAATCTTATCATGTCCACACATGATGAAACTCAAGGCATTTCACAGCTAGCAGGGGCATGACATTTGCAGTGTCTACCTACCTTAAGTGTGAGGAATATGAACATAGGTCATCATAAAATACTGCACAGGCAAAACCCGTTGCCAAAACTGCATTTAACTCAGAAAATGAGGTACAGCTGGGGTTACAGGGGTATCCTATCACACCCCCTTTTTGCTTTGTGTGCTAGTATTAGCCTACATATTTAATTTTATTATAAATATATGTGATGTCATTATCTGATGGATCTTAAATTCTCTTTATTTTTGGTTTGTTTTGTGTTTGAGACAGTCTCTCACTTCATAGTGCACACTGGTTTCAGACTCACTATGTAGCCCAGTTTGGCCTCCAACTCACAGTAATCCTCCTGACTCGGCCTCCCAAATGCTAGGATTCCAGGTACAAGTTACCACGGCCTGCTTTAAATCCTGTTTTTGGAAGGTAAATCTTTCTTCCTTAGCAGGTAGATGAGTTCATCTGCTTTCATCATCACCTGTGTCAGAATCTGTATGGTCTCCATTCCTTTTGGAATTCTAGTCCTTTTTTTTTTTTTTTTTTTTTTTTGGTTTTTACGAGACAGGGTTTCTCTGTATTGTTTTGGAGGCTGTCGGTCCAGCCCAGCCTCGAACTCACAGAGATCCACCTGCCTCTGCCTCCCGAGTGCTGGGATTAAAGGCCTGCGCCACCAAAGCCCGGCCAGAAATCTATTGTTGAGCCCTTCTTTAAAGGAACCAAGTAGCAGTACAGCGGATCCACCAAATGGTAGCACCTCGAGGCCTGGCAGACAGTGCACACATCCCTGATCATGTCTGTTCAAAACTTTTACAGTGTGTACACAGCAGCAGGAAATACACAGTTGTAAGATGTTATATTACAGATATCATGTGAAAAACCATCAAACTGCATTTAACATGTGTACATTTTACTACACAATATAATACATCACTTAAAATTTTTTAATTTTTCTTTTTGATACAGGGTGTCATGTAGCCCAAGATGACTCAAATTTCTGAAATAGCTAAGCCTAACAAAACCTCTCCATCCCATATGAAAATAAGTTGTTTTGGTCCACAGTACTGGAAAAATAAATAAATAGATCAAACTTAAATAACTATCACTGAGAAGCATTTTACATAAGGAATCATAAATCCCCCCCCATTTTTAAATGCAGACAGTAATGAAATTTCATGAGGCGTGCTAAGAATTAGCAATTTTCCTGAGTTGTTAGAGTGTCTATTTTTCTAAAAAACAAAAAATAGAAGGTTTATTTTAACTTCTTGTAATACATTTAAAACATATGAGTGGATGAACCATGAACATTATGATGACAGATAGAATGCCATATGGGTGAAGGCTAAGAGACCACATCTGCATGCATGATTAACATGTACTAACTTCACAAACACAACATTGAGTGAAAAGTCATAAAAATCACTTATATGTAAACTTTTATATAAAGTTAAAGATATTCAAAATATACTTAGGGATGTCCACATGGACACCGGATGTTAAAGAAATGCCAGACAGAGGGGAGGTGGGGGGGAGGGAAGAGAATGGGAGGAGAGGAGGGGAAACTGCAGTTGGGATGTAAAATAAATAAAAACTTAATTAATAAAAAAGATGAAATGCCAGAGAACAGTTATTATTGTCCTGTGAAATAAGGATGATGGCGGCTCCTTAAGGGGGGGGAGGGGAGGAAGACTGCTGGTTTGAATGAAAATTGCCCCCCATGCCCATAGGGAGTGGCACTTTGAGAACATGTGGCCTTGTTGGAGGAAGTGTGTCACCGAGGGCAGGAACAGGCCTTGAGGTTTCAGACGCTTAAGTCGACCTCGGTGTCGCACTCTCTTCCTGCTGTCTGGGGATCCGAGTGTAGAACTCTCAGCTGCCTCTCCAGCACGGTACCTGCCTGCACACCAGCATTCTTCCCGCCATGGCGATAAAGGACTAAACTTCTGAACTGTAAGCCAGACCCAATTAAGTTCTTTCCTTTATAGAGTTTCTGTGGTCATGGTGTCTCTGCAGCAATAGAACACTGACTAAGATAAGGACACAACTTGCAGGTAGGAACGTAGAGGGCTTCCAAGGTGCAGTAGCAACTCTCGTAATACTTAGCCTGGGTCTAGTCGTACAGGGCTTTTTTTAAAAAATATAACTACTAGTGATTACTCCTTAAGCAAAAAGAAGATTTAAAAAATCTAGTAATTAGGTATTTGGTACTCTGAGAAGCCCAGGGTTTTACCCACTAGCAAAATAAAAATACTTGTAAGCACCTGGAATTATCTGTTGGGTGGCCAGATATTAGCAAAGACAAATACAGAACTCTACAAAATTATAATACAGAATGTCCAGTTAAATGTGATCTTCACGTAAATGGCAAGTAATTTTGTTGTGGTTTGTTCTGCAAGGCTGGGGGTCAAACTCAGGATAGGCAAGTACTCTCCTTCTGAGCTACAATCAGTCTCTAACAATACTTACTATATCTCCATGCAATCAATACCTGGTATTGCAAAATATCTAGGGCATACTTTTAAAAAATCAAGACAATTACATATCTGAAAATTACATAAACTGAAACATCGAAGATTTATCCTGGCAACTTCCATTATACAAGTTATACAAGAAGAAGTAGAGTGATGACCAGACAAGCCTCAAGAGGAAGAAGAAAAAAATATATAGTGTGGACCTAAGCTCCCTTTGAATAACAGTGTAAATGGATACTCTAAGTCCCATCGTTGTCACATCTGTTCTAAGTGAATTTGTAAGCTGTGTCGGATCATGTCTACCAGCCAATGTCAGCAAATGTTGCAAAGAGCCATCAGTTTTTCCTAGAAACCAGCTGTCTGCTAATGCATCAGATGCTCTTCTCTTAGTATGGATGAATATATCACGCAAGACCACTTTTTCTGATGTGGAGTCGGTGCTCAGGAGTGAAGTTGCAGGGCTTGAGACTTTGTTCTGTCTACTACTTTCTCTTTCCGATGGCTTGCCGTGTATGAGGAACTGAGGGGAGTTCTAAAGACAGGGTAACACTGAGGATACAGACTTAGGTTCCTCTCGGGGATCTCAGAGACCAAGCCATTTGTGTTGTCATTAAAAAAAAGAGAAATAGAGCTCACAGGGAAGGGTATTTTTTGTTTTGTTTTGTTTTGTTTTCCTTAGGGCAAAGGGAATGGGAAAGGGGGGAGGGGAGGAGGAAACTGGCCTCTGGGGACAGGAGCAGCAGAAGAGAAAAAAAGAGGCAATAAGCTTGAGATCAATTCCAGTTAAAGCAGATTGTAAATAAGGAATCTTGGATTGTTTCCCAAACGAAGGGATACTAGGTAGCAAAGAGCAGGTAGCCACTTGTAGCCAACTAATGCTTTACCCCGTAGTCAGTTAATCCGTATCTATATCACCAATACCATAATTTACAGTTCCCATGTGCTAGTATTCAGGCATCTATACAGGCCTGCCCTCGGGGCTCTGACAGGATACGTCCTCAGCTGCAGCCACTAAGAGCACCTTCGGCACAACATTAAAAAGGCCCTGCCCACCTTCCCCTCCCCTTCTCTGCCTGTCTGTCTCTGCCCCTCGGCCTCTTGGCCTCTTTTCTCTTCCGCTGCTCCAGTCCCCAGAGGCCAGTCCCCGCCCCCTTTCCCATTCCCTTTCCCCTAATTAAAAAAAAAAAAAAACCTTCCGTGTGAGCTCTTTCTCTCTTACACTGCCTTTGTTTTTTTTTGGCAACACAATGATTCAAAGATGATCATGTAATACAGTTGGGGGTAGGGTAGGGAGGGGAGTAAGCTCTTGCTGTTGGTCTTGCTTTGGAAAGTGGTAAAGCTTGGTAAGCAGTCACCGTATTTCTGACTTGAAGGAAGCCATTCAGATAGCAAGGGTGGAGCAGTAAGTACCTGCCACCAGGAGGCGCCATTCACACGTGCAAAGCATGAAGCGAGCAGTCAGAAAAATCGTCCTGGCCACACTGAGGAGCCCCGATTCAGGACCAACTGAGACTCCCCGCAGAGTTTTCGGTTAAACTGAGCCTATTAGGGAACGCGTGATTCTGTTCCCTGTGAATTGAGTCTGAACTGGCGATATCAAAACCTAGGAAGATTGCTCATTCCCACCCTGCCCTAGAGATCATCAGCTATGCCTATTCCAGATACTTCTTGCATATAAAACATACGTGTGTAAATACATGCCTTTAAACTCTTACATAGATACGCGTGTGCAAGCTACTTTTCTCAATACTGACAAATTCATGACAAAAGCAACGTAAGGCAGGAAGGGCTTATTTGGACTCATAATTTAAGGAGGGGTGCAACCCATCACCGTGGGAAGACGTGACTGCAGAGAGCCTCGCCCTCCAGCTAGGCCTCCTGGAGGCCCCACAGCCTTCAGAAATAGAGTCACCGCCTACACAAAATGAAGTCAGCAGTATTTTCTTTGTTGTTGATTTTGTTTGGCAGGTTTGTTTTTGTCTTATTGGTCTCTTGCTTTTTGTTGTTATTGTGTTTTTTCGGGGTATTTTTGTTCCTTGCTTTCATTTTTGTTGTTTTGGAAGAGAAATCGAAAAGGGACATAGAGTTAAGTGGATAGGGAGGTGGGAAGACTCTGGGAAGAATTGGAGGATGGGAAAAACATGATAAAATATAAAAAAAGTAAAAGAACATTTATATATGTTTATATAAGGCTGGAAATGTGGCTACATTAAAAACAAGTAGACACCAACTGGGCCCAAGTGTTCAGACATGAGCCTGCAGGGAACATAGCCCACCCTAACCACAGCAGTATTCGTGTTTTTAAAACTTTTATTAGGGGTGTGCGTGCACCACAGCACATGTGGGGAGGCCAGGAGACAGCATTTGTGGAGCTGGCTCTTGCTTTCTGCCTCCTGGAGATCAAACTTGGATCACTTGTCAGGCTTGGTGGCAAGCGTCTTCACCCCCTGAGCCCTCTCCTCGGTCCAACCATTTCTCTTTTTAAAGAGTGGGCTGTTACAGGTTCACTGGAAACTTCTGTGCACCTCTCTGATGTAATGCTTCTCTCCTCCCCTCCCCCTCCCAGAGGAAACCACCCCGCTTCGGCTGATGTGCACTGGGTTTTGGAGATCATTCTTCTTCCCAAACATTCCTCATATGCACCAAAGGCTTAGCTATTTCAAACCTTTATCCTTCAAGGTAAACTGAGACAGGAAATAATGGAAGACTATACAAACAAACTGTGGCAGTTGTCCTTAAATAAGTCACATCAGGACCCACAGGGTTTTTGTAAGACTGTTTCACAATAAAGGTTCCCTTGAGAAGCTGCCCACAAGCCATGCCAGCCTCCGGGTTAATGTTGCTAATAAAGGACAGAAGGACCTGTCCATCAATCTTGCCTCAGCGAGGCCAGCGATTTATGATTAGATGGCATTGTCATAACTTATTTCAGCCCCAGGAGAGGGGATCACTATAAGGCTGTAATAACTGTCTGTTCTCTTGGAAGCCGGCAATATTTGCTCTGCGTCTGTGAAAGGGAAGCTAGTGGGGATGGTCTGGTCAGTTGGGGCTTGCAGGATGGAGTCTCTGTCTCTCGAGCAAAGCCATGGAACCAACCAGAACATACCTGAACACTTTTTAATTTGTTTTGATTTGTCTTTTTAAACAAGGTCTCCCTCTGCAGCCTACGCAGTGCTCGGGCTCAGCCTCACCACGTGGCCCATGCCGCGGTTGAATTCACTGCAGTCCTCAAGGCCCAGCTTCCCCAGTGCTGGAGGCATCACACCAGAGTTGAACATTTTTGAAGAAAGAATTAAATGACAGAAAGGTGCTGTCACCTCAGTTTAACCCCTGCGGCCCATAGAAAACCCACTTCTGCAAGTTGTCCTCCGACAGCCACACTTACTGTAGCATGTGAACCTAGAGCCTCGAAAAAGCCAGGTGATTCATTCTTATGGAGAACTGCAGCCCTAGCCTGGATTTTCTTATTTTTAATTAGTCATTTCATTTATTATTTATTATCGAGACAAGATGTCAGGTAACCCAGGTAGGTCTCCAATTCACTATACAGCTGAGAATGTCCTCAAACTTGTCGTTCTTCTGTCTCCACCTGTCTGGAGCTGGGAATGTGGATCGGTGTCACCTCACCTGGTTTAAGGAGTGCTGAGGTTCAAACCCAGAACTTTGTGGCTGCTAGGCAAACACCCTACCACGTGATGCTCAGAAGACGCGCTCTTATAGCTTTGTGTTTTCTTGCCATATTCAGTTTTGGCCATAAGTGATTATTTCTTACAAACGCAGTTTGTTTCATTCTGGCTCCTTTTAGGCCACAGTGGAGAAATTTGGAAAATGGTGCTAACCAACCGGAAATGTGGTGATTTGATTCTACTGTATAGCACCGTATCTGTCAGTTATGTAAAGTCAAATTAAATTCAGAAGACATGCTTGGGAAACCTCTCAACACTGGATGTCATCGCCAGTGCTCTTTGCTACAAGTGTTTGCTCATTTCACGAACTAAGTTATCAAACACAGTCTTCCTAATCATCGGGTTAGTGTAACAGTTCACCTGGCGGGTCTCAGGACTGATGTTTCTTGCCTCCTCTCCTCTTTCTCTTCCTTATCAAGCCAATCCTGAGAACTCAGGCAACTCCCAGTTGTGCCATAGTTCAGGCTAACCATTTTTGCACTGGAAGCCCATTCATAGCATTACACATATGCCATGGTATCCCAGCTACAAGTCAATTAAAACTCCAAACCTGTAGGATAACCAGACATGGCAACTGCTGAGTAGTTCTGTATAAACAGGCAATAAATTTGTGAAGGGAGGAAGGAATGTAGGAGGTGTGGTGTAGCAGAAGTCTTGATGTGGACTGAAAATGTGTCAGAAACCAGAGAGGTTTTCTTATCTTCATGCTCAACACTTTTCGTAGTTCATATTACCTAAGAATATTACACCTAATCGTAGTTCCCTGTACCGTTTGTAGATGTTGGATTATTTCTCTCGCCACCATGGAAACCTAGATGGAGTTTTACCTCCAGATGGACATCCCCCCGACTTCTGTGTGGAAACCTTCTTTGTGGTATACAACGAGTGGTAACTGGTATATTAATATTTCCTTTTCCATCTCCTACTAGAGAGTTAGTGGTGAATTCACTAGCTTAAGGACACTCCTCTGTGTTAGAATTGTTGAAGAGTGAAAATATTTGCCAAGAGGGCTAGCTAATCTATGTCTCTGCCATGACATCTTTTATGTATGAAATGTAAATGCCCAAAGAAAATCATAGGCCTCGGCACATGGCTGAAAGGAAGCCGAAAGCAACCCATGACAAAACTTATTTGATAATGAGTGTGTTAACAGGTTCCCAGGGTGTGTTGACAGATTCCAAGCGGAAGTCAAAGGGCCATCTTCCTCAGCAGACACTATTTTGAAGGAAAAGGTGCATAGCTCAGCCGTAAGTCCAGAGAAAAGCAATTGCAATCAATTTAACGGTAAATTTGCTTTTATCACTGTTTTCTGTGGTGTATGAAGAGATGTTGGTGGAACCCTTCTTTCACAACTGGAGCCCTTCTTGTACATTTGGAACCCCAGAGTCAATCCTGGTTAGCAACATTCTTATTTGTAAACTACTGGATGAGAGTTTTAAAATAGAAGAGCCCTAGAGTTGCAGTTAGAGTGCCTGGATTTGAGTACAGCTTCCAGCTAGCTGTGTGGTTGTAGGTGTGTAATGTAATCTCTCTGACTCTTAGATCTCTGTCTGTAAACGGTCACCAAGTTGCCAAACAACATAGTGATGACAAAACGAGGTAGCTCGTGGGAAAAGAAAATCCTCTCAAAGACATTTGAGGCTGAGCATGTTGACGCAAGCCTGGAACTCCATTACCCTGGAGGCTGAGACAGAAAGGAGGAGAAACAGAAGCCAGCCCGGGCTGCTCAGGAGAACTCATCTCAACAGACAAAACAAAACAGAACACCCTTTTGATCTGGGGCTATAGGAAGACACACAGTGCTTGTCAACAGGCACAAGGCACGGGGTTTGCTCTCCAGCCATGTAAAACAAAACAAAAACTTCCAGTAGATATAAATTTCAACCACATTCTTTGAAAGAATACAGGAGCTGGAGAGAGCGCTCAACGGATAAGAACACTTGGCTACTCTTGAGAGGACTGGGTTTTGTTCCAGTCATCCACATGATGGCTCACACCTGCCTGTATCTCCAATTCTGGGGGTCTGATACCTCTTCTGGCCCCCATGGTACCAGGCATGGATGTGGTACACAGACATACAGAAAAACATTCATACACATAAAATAAAAATAAACAAATCTTTAAAACAATGAATTTCTACTAAAGTATTTAGGCTTTCATGGTCTTGCCATTTTTTTTTCTTGCCACTACCTTTTTTCTCCTTCTAGACAGGGTTTCCTTGTGTAGCTTTGAAGCCTGTCCTGGAACTAGCTCTTGTAGTCTTGTAGACCAGGCTGGTTTCGAACCCACTGTTCTGCTCCTGGTAATTGCACCAAATCCTTTTTTAGGGTTATGAAAAGTCAGCAGGGAATCTAGACAGACAGACCCTAAGGCTCACGTGGCTGCTGGACTCTAACCCACAGAAGTTAGTCCTCACCCCAATCTCCCAGACTTCTGGCGATGAGTCGGACACAGAATCTGTATTTGTTTTAGGCCACTCTACTTTCTAGCACTCCTTACCTCTTCCTTAATATGCTGAGACAAAAAGAATAGAAGGCTATGCTATTTCCCCCTCATTTTGCACACCTCCCTGGTGATCAGGATTTTGTCATTATTATAGATGAAGAAAGGTGTGTACTGTGGTCTAAATAATTTTCTCATGGCCACAATGCTTACAAGAGGTAGCACTGGAAGTGAAATCTAGTACTTCAATTTTAGTGCAAGGCTGGAATCATGAGATTATTTTTCCTGTCAAAATGCCAAACTGAACTACAGAGAATAGTAGGGCCCCGTGGAAGTACGGTTGCTAGGGCACAGTGCCTGGCTCGTGTGTGAATTCAACTGCCCAACTCTGGTTCCCTTCCAGCATGATGTCACAGTGTGTTGTGGAATTAAAATTTCCTCTCAAAGAATAGAAGGAAATAAGCAGAATGGGGTGTTACTGCCTAACTCCAAACCTGTGATCTTAATTAACTCTGATGTGTTACTGCCTCTCCGGGAGTGTAAGGTGCAAACATAAATTTGTAGACAGCAAAAGGAAAGTTTCGCCAAATTTTCCAGGAGCAATTAATTTATACATTATTCATTAAGCAATAGAACTTAGCACTTGTATATTCTAGGCTTCCCTAAATAATCCTCCCTGTGGTTTCATTGCAAGAAATCCAATAATATGAAAGATACATACTAGGCCACTCTGTGGCCAGGGGAGGGGACACTGGTGATTATTTTGTAGACTGCCATTTGTTAATGAGGCTGTTGCTCTGATTTTCTATGAGATTTACAAGTTCATTTAGATTTTCTGCACAAAGCCTTTAACTACGTGCATCCATTTTCTATGTTGAGAATTAAGTCACTCATCCATTCACTCTTCATCGGGTGCTGTTTTAGGCACTGGCAGTGGAGCGATAAATTGGACAAAGCTCCTGGTCTCATTGTGCAGAAGTTGCTATAAAACGACAGAGGCGGTTGATCTCATTTGCGGGTAAGTTAGGCATGCTGCCTGTTGACGTGCTTATGTCCTTGGAAAAGAAGTAAAATGTGCGCAGGGCCTGGAGACGCAGCTTGGCAGTAAAGAGCACTGGCTGCTCCCCCAGGAGACCCCTGCTCACACCCCAGCACCTGATGGTGGCTCACAGCCATGAAGGCTGCCCAGACGCTCCATACCTACTCAGTACAGAGCTTGAAGTCTTAGCTAGAGCAATAAGACAACTGAGGAGATCAAGAGGATACAAATAGGAAGGGAAGAAGTCACGGTATCTTTATTTACAGATGATACAATAGGATACATACGTGACCCTGAAAATTCCATCAGGAACCGACTACACTGGAAAAGCCTTTCAGTAAAGTAGCAGGATTAAAAAAAAATAACTCACAAAACCCACTGTTCTTCCTATATACAAAATGGCAAAAGGAATCGGGGAAATAGCCACCTTTCACAATAGCTTCAAAAATATTAGTCTTGGAGTAACTAGTAAGCAAAAGATTTGTATGATTAAAAACTTTAAGACAGGCCGGGCGTTGGTGGTGCACGCCTTTAATCCCAGCACTCGGGAGGCAGAGGCAGGCGGATCTCTGTGAGTTCGAGGCCAGCCTGGTCTACAGAGCGAGTGCCAGGACAGCCTCCAAAACTACACAGAGAAACCCTGTCTCAAAAAACCAAAAATAAATAAATAAATAAAATAAAAAAACTTTAAGACATTGAAGAAAGAAGTTGAAGAAGATATCAGAACATGGAAAAGTCTCCCATGCTCATGGATAAGTAAGATTAATATAGTAAGAATGGCCATCCTACCAAAAGCAACCTACAGATTCAATGCAATCACACACACATACAAGCCCAGGATATATAAGACAATCCTTATTAATATGAAAACTGCTGGAGGTGTCACCATCCTGATCTCAAATTGTGCTTCAGAGTCATAGCAATTAAAACATCATGGATCTCCCAAAGAAGGGGAACTAGAATAGTTATGGATAAATGTGGAGAGACTATAACAGGTGGGTCAAATGAGTAAGGGAAGGGAATATGGGGAGGGACAGCTAAAACTGAGGGCCATTTGAAAATCACATACAGTAGACTCTTTCTAAAATATGTGCATATATGATCTAAATGAAATAGCCAAATAATGAAGGAGATGGAGCCCTGGCTGAATATATCACCAAATGAAGCTCCAAGTACCAGGAATGGATTACATCTGATCTAGTTTCTGGCCAAAGGGAGCCCCCAAACAATCCAGGCTATTGTCAAGCCTGTTGGTTGCTCTCCGCTAAGTGATGGCAAGGCTCTATAGCTGAAGACAACACCTATACAACTCATGAACACAGAGAAGTCAAGCTGGTGCCCACCTTTATAGCAAGGTAAAAGTTTCTCCATTTTGTTTCAGCTGAAGTCATCTTTGGTTTCTACCCCCTGCCCTGAAAAGTCCCTGTTCTAGAAACTCAGGGTTGAAATGTCCTATCTAACTGCATGTTCTTGGCTCTGGTTAAACTGCTTGCTTGGTTCCCCTGCAACTGCCAACCAGGATGTGGTTTTTTTTCTGTGTTCTTTGTCTTTAAAATTTCCCTGTAACAGGCATTTGAGGCTGCTCTGTGTGTTACTCTCTAGGCAGTAGCTGGCCAGCTTAATACAGACTCCCGATTTGAGCTTTGGTTGTGTCCAGTGGTCTTTGGGTTTTTAAATTCCATAGCGCCAAGAGACTTCACTCCTAGGAACTAGTAGTGTTCTTGGTACTGGCAGGTACTCTGCAAGCTCTCAGAAAAGAAATATAAACACCAACCCAGCTACAAACTCTATGATCTATAATGGTGACCTGCCTTCGAGATATACTGATACCGTAGCTTCACAAACTTGTGGGAAGTCCACTCCATGGATTGGAACTCACACCCAATGCTGCGTGCGTGGCCAAGAACACGAGATGAGACAGGCCAGGGACTGTTTACTGCTATAGTTGGTGTCAGGAGCCTGGGAGAACAGGGCCTAAAAAAATAAGGAGGACTAAAGTCTCATGTAATAGCCAACTTTATTGAGAGCATCAGTCAGTCTATACCTTGAGGGTTAAGGAAGGCCACCTGAGTAAAACCCTCATGAGGTCAAACTGTATACAGTCACAAGGACAAGCTGCAAAAACATGTGTTTCCATAGAGGCACATGAGTAACAGCAGCTGAAGTGAACTCACTCCTGTCTGCTACACCTGGGAGGAACACAAAAACATTCCAAGAACAATTTTATGTTGTGAAGAAACTGAGATCACAAGGTTCATGCCTTGTTTTCTTAAGAGTTTTCTAACAAATTCTCAGAACCCTCCTCACACAACTCCATTCTGGGACAAGGGATATAGGGGAAAACCAAATGCTACTGTTATGTTAAAGGAACTTGGCAGTAAAATGACCCTCTAATGACATTCTTCTTCTTCTTTTTTTTGGAGACAGGGTTTCTCTGTATTGTTTTGGAGCCTGTCACGGAACTCGCTTGGTAGACCGGGCTTGGTCTCCAACTCACAGAGATCCGTCTGCCTCTGCCTCCTGAGTGCTGGGATTAAAGTCGTGCACCACCACCACCTGGCTAATAACATTCTTCTATACTCACGGATCAGTGTCTTGCTCAGCCATCATCAGAGAAACTTCCTCCTGCAGCAGACGAGAACAAATACGGAAACCCATAAGCAGACATTATGCAGAGAGTGAGAAACCTTGGAACTCTCGGCCCTAAATGAGACGTCTCCATCAATTCTCTCCTCTCAGAGCTCAGGGAGTTCTGCAGAAGAGGAGGTGGGAAGGATGTAAGAACTGGAGAAAAGAGAAGACACCAAGGAAACAAGGCCTTCTAAACATAGCTGTGCAGATGCACATGAGAACGGACTCACAGAGACTGCCAGCAAGCAGGGAGCTGCAGGCGACCTCACTGGATGGTGTCCTGCAGGCAGGGGGGCTGCAGGCGACCTCACTGGATGGTGTCCTGCAAGCAGGGGGGCTGCAGGCGACCTCACTGGATGGTGTCCTAGAGCTGAGAGAAGCGGACATACACACCCATCCCTAACCCACATGGAAATGGATTGCAAATGGAAAACTGGTTTTCTCCAAGGGAGTCTCACTGGGGAAACGAACCACTATTAAAAGCAGGACCCATGCCTAGCAATACATGGCTCACACAAAACAAACTCGATTTTGTGTCTTTATGGTTTTGCTGTGTTTTAGAACATGTGTGTCTCTGTGTCTATATATATATATTTTTTTCTTGGGCTTTTTCTTTGGCTCTTTTTCTTATGTTTCTTTCATCCTATTTTGATTTGCTTGTTTTTGTTATATATTATTTTATTTTATATTATTCCTTAGATGCCTACCTGTTTTTTTGGTTTTTGTTTTTGTTTTTTTAATGAGAGACAGAAAGGGTATGGCTCAAGATTGGAGGGAAGTTGGTGAGGAGTTGAGGGAGGAGAAACGATAATCAGAATTTAGTAAATGAAAAAAATCTATTTGCAATGAAAGAAAAAAATGCATGCATTGAATATGGTTTGATCAAATCTATCCCCAATTCCCTCTTCTTAAAACCCTTTGCTTGTTAAATAGGAATATGCAACTACACAGCACAGATACAGAGCTTTGTATTATACTAAGAGGACTGCCCTGTAACCCAGATGTGAGGAGCAGCCCAGATGTGATGAGCAGCCCAGATGTGAGGAGCAGCCCAGATGTGCCGAGCAGCCCAGATGATGTGAGGAGCAGCCCAGATGTGAGGAGCAGCCCAGATGTGCCGAGCAGCCCAGATGATGTGAGGAGCAGCCCAGATGTGAGGAGCAGCCCAGATGTGCCGAGCAGCCCAGATGATGTGAGGAGCAGCCCAGATGTGAGGAGCAGCCCAGATGTGCCGAGCAGCCCAGATGTGCCGAGCAGCCCAGATGATGTGAGGAGCAGCCCAGATGTGCCGAGCAGCCCAGATGATGTGAGGAGCAGCCCAGATGTGAGGAGCAGCCCAGACGTGAGGAGCAGCCCAGACGTGAGGAGCAGCCCAGATGTGAGGAGCAGCCCAGATGATGTGAGGAACAGCCCAGATGTGAGGAGCAGCCCAGACGTGAGGAGCAGCCTCAGGAGCCCGCAGCGGTTCACACCCCTCCTTTCCTCCTCAGCTCCTGTCTGGCTTTTGCATCAGCCACTCTCTGTCTTTTCTCTACAGCCTCTTTACTGCTACGTGTATGCTTGCATCGTAATTTATTACTGCCTAGAATCATATGTCTAAGAGTTATTTGATATATGCCTGCTGTCTTTGGATTTGATGAGTTTAGCTAAGTGCATGTAATTAATGCTATTACTGTCCACATATGGGGCCTGAGTGTGTTCTGCCCCTGTCAATGGTTAAAACAGTAATGAATAGCAAACGCAACACAGTGTCTTGCGCTTGGCACCGGAGGGCTCTTAGCATGGGCAGTGCCGAGGCAGGAAAGTCACGACTGTCAGGCTGCTTGGGCCCTACAGTGAGATGCTGTCTCAAAGGCAAATTCATGAAATGCTAAAGAACATTTTGACATCTTTATTAGTATCAGCTTCATATACTCTCAGCAAAGCTCTGATGTTGGGGAGAAGCCCCCCAAACATTTGTTGTGTCTTCAGAGTCTACAGGCTTCCCCTCCACCCCTTCCCTTTGTACTTATTCACTGTGGAATGCAGTGTGTCGGACTCAGGTTTCCTTACCGTCTATATTTTGTTGACGACACGCTCATTGTATCATTCTGCTTATTGCTCTGTCTTCCGTGTTTCTTAGAAAATAGCACTAGGCCCAGTGGCATCATTAGACTCAGGTTCAATTATTCTCGTGCTCTGTGTGTGTGTGTGTGTGTGTGTGTGTGTGTGTGTGTGTGTGTGTGCGTGCGTGCGTGCGCTGCGTGCGTGCGTGCGTGCGTGTTTGAGACAGTCTAGGTATGTCAGAGTTTAAACTCAGGGTCCTCCTGCCTCAGCCTTCCAAGTTCTGCAAATGCAGTTTTATTCCACCACGCTGATCCTTCTCCTCCTCTCCCCCACCCCCATTTGGCAATCTTATTTGTATTTGTGGGACAAGGGACAAGGGAGCCTGGTCTCTAAAGCATGTAATGGAGAGGTAAAGTGTGGCTGTCCAGAAGCCCAGACAGCAGAAGCGCCTTCGGCGAGCTCTGCCATGTGCCCACAGTACAGATTCCAACAGGAGTCAACTTGCTGCCATCACTAGTTGGCACCCCGACTGTCTCAGATTTAGCTGATGGGGACCTTCAGACTGGCTCCTGCCCTTCCTCATCACCCTTTGAGTGCTTTGTCTTGCTCAACAAGATGTCCCAGGCACACTTTGACCTTACCCTGTCCCAGCAAGTCAGGCATTTATTCCTGAATCTCTGTGTCGTCTTTGTGGAGAATGGAACTCCCTTCTCTTCTTTGACCATGACAAAGATGGTGCCCATGATCACAATGCCCCCAGATCGGCTCCCTGTGTCTAAACCGTTTCCCCACCAACGATCGACTTGCAGACCAAGAAACCACCTTCACTGTGGCTACACCAGGAGAGGAAATGGTGTCTCCATAGTGAGGCGGCCCACCTGCTGTTGCTATTGTAACTTGTAAAACGCATGTTATCCAAAACGTAAATCATTTTATTTTCAAGTAATACCTACTCTGTATGTAAAAGTTTATAGATGGCTGGGCAGTGGTGACAAACGCTTTAATCCCAGCACTCGGGAGGCAGAGGCAGGCGGATCTCTGTGAGTTCGAGGCCAGCCTGGTCTACAGAGAGAGTTCCAGGACAGCCTCCAAAGCTATAGAGAAACACTGTCTCAAAAAACAAAACAATTAAAAAATGTTTATAGGTGAACTTAAGAACTTTATTTATTATAACTTCAAAAGATTTATTCCACCCTAGACATTGATGCTGTGTGTATTGTAGCTAGAATCGTCTTACTTGGTGCTTCTGCTCTGTTTACAGACTAACTGCACCAAGAATGGTTGTTCAACTTCTTTCTGGATATACAAACTTGACAAATGAGATCTGATCAGCAGGGGGAAATAGTGAGAGAAATTTAAATTCAATTAGCCACAGACACCAATCTTGAAGAGGTAATGCAAAGACTCAAATCTCACTCTTAACTCAAAAAATGGGTTCCTAAAGTATTTGCTACATGGTTCTAAGTGTTGCTGATAATAAACATAGCTTTTTATCTGCATGAGTACCGTGGTTTCCAAAACACTGAAGAGCTAACATCTCAGTTTTTCCTGGCTCTGTGGCATTGCTGCTGTCATCTTCACCTAATAGACACATCACAGGTTTGCTAAGAATGTAGCTTATTAGCTAGGCAGTGATGGCACACACCTTTGATCGCAGCACTCAGGAGGCAGAGGCAGGCAGATCTCTGAGTTTAAGGCTAGCCTGGTCTACAGAGCGAGTTCCAGGACAGCCAGGGCTACACAGAGAAACCCTGTCTGGAAAAAAAGAACAGATTCCAAAAGCCAACAAACAAACAAAAAAGACTGTAGCTTGTTAAGGGTCACTTAGCTATTAGAATTAGAATGCAGACACAGTTCTTTTTTAAAAAAATATTGAATTATTTTATTTTATTTATGTGTATGAGTGTTTGAGTCTGTGCATCATCTATGTTCCTAGCACCTGAGGAAGCCAGAAGAGGGATTTGGACCCCCTGAATGTGGAGCTACACATGGTTGTTAGCTGACACATCAGTGCTGTGACTTGAACTCTGATTCTCTGTTAGACAGGGCTGAACCATTCGCCCCAGCACCCAAACACATTTCTTTATCTCATAATGTATTGGCCCCTTTTCATTATTTTAATTTTCTAAATTGGGATTTTTTTCTTTCTTCTCATACTTGTCTCGCTTGCTAGATTAGAAATGAATCACTGCTCTCCTCTCCCAAGTATTAATAAGTCGCTCCTTGTGTCTCTAGGCTCGAGATCATTCTATCACCTCTACTAGTCTCATTTCTTTAGAGCAGCTGAAAATGCATATTGTTCCTAAAATTTATTTCCCCTCATTTCCTAGCCGTAGAATGTTTACAGGAAAATGGCCACCCCTGGCAAAGGCCTCTTCTGAATGTACTTCTAAGGCAGGCGTGGCCACGTGATAAAGGCAGTAAGGAACACAGCTGCTGGTGTCCCTCCTTCCAACGTGCCTCTGTGCTCCTTCTTCCTCTTACCTTCTCCATCCTGCTGCCTGGAGCAGAGATCTGCCCAGGGTATTGACAATGAAGGGTGTATCCTGGCAATGCCATCAAGATCAGGGGAGGGTTCCAAGGACAATGGAGAGAGCTGTGGTTCAATCCTGTAGTATCACTTTATAGATGTTAGTAGAGAGAGCTACTCTGTTAGATCCACTGGTATTCTGACTTACTCAGGCACATCCTTATGTACACATTCATTGCCCTTCTGTGATTCCCAGCATTCACTTGCCTTCTGTCACCATCAGTCATTGTAACAGATGATTGAGACTGATTATATGTTTCATATCTAGAGGTCTACCCTCCGGGGATAGGGCCACTCCACTTTCAACAGGGTGTGAGGAACTGGCTCAGCAATGAGTATGTTAGCTCCTTAGTGACAATCAGCCTATGGCCTTTCTGTGCTCCTGGTGATCTACCTGTTGACACAAATAATTGGAGGTTTGGTACAGGTACCTTCTCCCCGGGAAAGGATGCGGCGTCGCATGTAAACATGGAAGCTGCTAGCTGTCCAGAAACCACATGAGGAGAGTGGAGTTGATGGAGAAATGTAGGTGATGGAGAAATCACCCAAGGAAACTGTGGGTGATTTCTCTGAGACTGGACCGACTCTAAGACCACGGTGCCTAACTTGACCTGTGGGATCCGGTGACCCTATCGATTATACAACACAAAGGCAGACCATCTGCAAATGCTCCCTTCCTCCCTGTTTCCTCTTTCTCCTTTGATCTCCAGCGTTAAAAATCCTAGTCCCTTTGGGAAGAAGCAGACTAAGTCAGAAGAGTGGTAGTTGACATAAAAAGCTAGCATTCCTGGGACTCGGGAGAAGGGGAGATTCAAAGGGAGGGAATGAGGCCAGGGCCAGGGAAGGAGTGGGAGAAAAACCAAGGTCTGGCCCCAGCGAGAGAACCTAGGGAGTTGATAACGAAAGAAGCCTAGGCGTCCTGTATCTCCAGTGGCACAAAAGGCCTTTTTGTCCATTTGTCCAGACTGTGAATGCGACCTCCTTGGTAAGGTCAAGTAGTGAGACTTTTTGGTAATGAGAACAGCGTTATCTTCCTTCTGGAAATGAACATAACGCAACAGTCAGGCTCTGGCTGTCATGGATGACCCACTTACTGAGTCGGACTGAAGAGTTTAATGGAAACACTATTTTCAGAAGTACGGTCCAGGATAAGGGATCCAGCAAAGGCCAGGGAAAGACCCAGGATTAACGACAGCTGGAAGTCTACTGCTACTGTCAACCTGAAGAGACCAGGAAAGGAGCCATATCACTGAGACCTGGGAAACTAGAGCTGGAAAGAGACTCCTGGGTCATAGCTGTGGCCATAGAGTAACACAATGTGACCAGAGGGACACAGGGTGTGACTCCTTACTTTTCTCTACTTTTCCATTTCGGGGTGGGGAGCAATGCTCATTGTTAGTCATTTCCCATGGAAGGACACAGAAAAGAGGGGGGTCAGAGTTTGAGGTCCTTCGGTATCATCCTTGTAAGGCGCAGAGGAGAATGGAGAAAGGGCAGGTGATGGACCAGGGATAAACCCAGAATGCGTATCACTCTGGGGTTCTAACAGCCAGCCTTACTCTAATGGGACTGCACCGTACTGACTCTGCAAACCTCATTGCAGTTCCCAACAAGCATGCCCTTAGCCTTCCCAGGACCACTAGGTGTGTGAGCAATACATACATAAACTGCATGCGTCACTTTATGAACTTGCATCCACTGGACAACCTTTGGGCACTTAGAATTGTCTGCTCTGTGCCGCTTTTGTAATGGGTTTCACTTTTTCAGAGTCTAAGAGCAGAGGCGTATCACAGCCATTTTATATGGTGGGAGTTTTTACGTAATATTCTGAAACAAACAAAAACCCTAGAATCTTAGCACCCACGCTGTGGTGACCTGTATAGTCACCGCAGTTGCCTTGTAGATAATGTGTATGAGTCAGGTGATCATGGCTCTTTGCTCCCCATTTGTAAGCTGTCTCCCACACTTTTTTGTTTCAGTCTTGTGGTATGTGCGTGTGCGTGGTGTGTGGTGTATGGTGTGTATGTGTGTGATATGTGCAGGTGTTCATGCCTATCACAGACATTAGGAAGCTAGAGAAGGATATTAGGGGTCTTCCTCCCAATAGCATTCATGCTGTATTACAGTGGCTTATAGACTATCGCCTAATTATTCCAACAATGGCTGTCTACCAGCATTAAAGGGACACTCGAGTATGTGGCCTGGAAGGCCTTGCCCTCCTCCCCTGTTCCCTCTACCTTACTAAAAACCTTTAGATTACATTCCTAAGTCAGCCACCAAGGTCTATTCCCTTATTTTGCCACTTCCTCCTTGTGGTGGTTTGAAAAAGAAGACCCCTAAGGGAGTGGCACTATAAGGAGGTGTGGCTTTGTTAGAGTAGGTATGACCTTGGAAGAGGAAGTGTGTCACTGTGGAAGTAGGTTGTGAAGTCTCATATGTGCTCAAGCCATACCCAGTATCTCAGACCACTTCCTGTTCCCTTCAAGTCAAGGTGTAGGACTCTCAGCCACTTCTCCAGCAACACGTCTGCCTGCATGCATGCTACCATGTTACACCATGATGATAATGGACTGAACCTCTGAAAATGTTAGCCACTCAAATGTTTTTCTTTTATAACAGTAGCCGTGGTCATCGTGTTTCTTCACAGCAGTAGAAACCCTAACAAGACACCCCTCCTGAGGCCGATTACCAAAGTCCAGCTCTGAAAGAATTGAAGTTCAACAACCAAAAGCACCTTTTGGTTCACCCAATATACATGCTCAATTAAATTTAAACACCTCATCCTGTCTAATGCAGGAATTCCCCCCTACCTTTATAAACTGTCATTTTCCTATGTTCCTTGTCTGTCTCCCCTCTATCCAAAGGCAGTCCTTTGTCTCCCTGTCCCTGAGACAAATACCCCTGCCCCCTTTTCTTGACCCCTTCCCCTTCTCCTTGGTCCTCTATCTCCTGTCTTTGTCTTTTATTCCCTGTCTATTGTTCTTCTGGGGCAAATAAATCTCCTTTGTGCTGAGAACTTGTGGCCTTGGGGGTCCTGAACTGATACTTTTCAGGTGTGAAATCCAATGATCCAGTAGCTGTTTGGTCCATGAGGCTGGATATCTCAGCTGCCTTCAGAATATGCTGGAATACCAAAGAAGTAGCTTTAGTGCCAGTCTCTTTCCCCAGACGTCTCTAGCATTGCCCAATGGGTCCACGACCAATGCGGCCAGGGTGGCAGAGGTAGAGGTTATGCACGGGTTGACAACAAGCCACCAAGGCTACCTAGCTAGAGCTGATGCTGAGTGCCACATCTGCCAACAGCAGAGACCAACACTGAGCCTCAGATATGGCACCATTTTCCAGGTAAACAGCCAGCGACCTGATGGCAGGTTGACCATACTGAACCACTTTTTCCATGGAAAGGACAATGGTTTGTCCTTGCTGTTGCAGACACTTATCCTGGTTATGGATTGTCTTTTCCTATAGGTCATTCTGCTGCCAAAGCTACCATTCATGGACTTACAGAATGCCTTACCATGGGATTCCACACAGTGTTGTTTCTGACCGAGGAGCTCACTTCACAGCCAGAGAAGTACAATAGCGAGGCCACAGTTGTGGAATCTATTGGTCTTACCACGTTTCACAACATTCCGAAGCAGCTGGCCTGATAGAACGATGGCCTTTTGAAGGCACAGTTAATAGTGCCGTTTAGGTGGCAGCAGCATGAAGGGCTGGGGCAGGTTTTCCAGAAGGTGGTATGTGCTTTGACTCAGCATTCCAGGTCATGGTACTGTCTCTCCCAAAGCTAGATTATATGGGTTCAGGAGTCAAGGGGTGGAAAAGGTAAAGTTTCCACTCTCATGCCTCGTGTCTCACTAGGAAAGTGTTGGCTTCCTATTCCCATGACCTTCAGTTTTGCTGGCCTAGAAATTTTGGTTCCAGAGCGGGGAATCCTCTTGCCAGGAGACACAACAAATATTCCGTTGAACTGGAAACTCAGACTTCCCTCTGGCCACTTTGGGTTCCTAATGCCCTTAATCTAACAGCCCAAGAAAGTAACAGTGTTAGGACGGGTGACTGATCCAGATTCCAAGTGGAAATTGCATTGCTTTTCCACAATGGAACAAACTTGGAGACTGTATGACACCAAGTGATAACTCTGATGTAAATGATGAACTTGAGGTGAACGTGATAGCTGAGTATAGGCTCACCCCTGTAACGAACACTCCACCACTGGATGAGAACTCTGTACTTCCCCATTTAATTGTGTTGTGAACCTGAGAATTACTTTAAAAATATAACCTATTCATTAAAAAAAGCTGAAGTTTACAAGAAAGGTTGTACAGAAGGTTTTGAAAGAAAGATTACAGAAAACTTTTTTTTAAAGTCTTAAACAAGACTAGTAAGATAGCGCCAATCTCCAGTGTCAGAGTGAGACCTTGTCTGAAGAGGGGTGGGTTGGGGGGATAATGCCAAAATAAATTAATAAGCAAATAATAAACTCTTACACCATATAATCATCAACTCAGAGGCTAACATTGGTAAGCATCGCTACTTATTCATGAGCTGCAGCTAGACTCCATCAGGGGTTCCAATTCCATCAGGGGCTCCAATAACATACTCTATGCGAAAATTCTCCAATAACATACTCTATGCGAAAATTCTCCAATAACATACTCTATGTGAAAATTCAGGCCCTTTTGGTGGAGAGGAAAGGGGGCTAGGAAAAGTGCGTCAGTTTTAATGGAAGTGCCGTTGGATAATGACTAGGGCTTTGCCAGCTCTTCGCTTGGGTTTGAGACCAGGAACTTAAGGAAGAAACGACGTGAGCATTCAAAACAAACTGAATGTGACCGACGGTATGAGAATGGCTTAGTCTTTAGGAGGTGTGACAAAACACACACGACTGCTACCAAAACAGAATTCGAAATGCATGACAGAAATGCAAGCAACGTCAGCCGCGCCACAAGGAATTTTGGATGCAAATTCTGACTTTCTAGAAAGCATAAAGCTGTGTTCGCAAGAAAGCACAAAGCTGAAGGATGGAATGGAGGACTGAACAAACTTATCCCACAGACAGAGAGTCTGGAAATGCTCCGGACATATGGAACAAGTTCTCAACAATTGGGGTGGGTGGAGGCAAGCGTGTGGGTGAAAGTAGCCAAAAGAAAAAATGAGAAATTGGACTCCTTTGGAGAAAGACTGGAAGAAAACCACACAATGTGAGAAATTTGGAATTGGACGCCTGAATGGAGTGTGAAAAAAAATGGATCGCTATAGCTGAATTACTTATGCCAAGGCTTTTGAAGAAAAAATAAACTAAATGTATACGGTACGTTAACAGGTAGGAGGGAAGGAATTGGTAAAATCGGTGACCACAGTAGACATTTCCTAACAAGTACTCCAGTTACTACAGTGGTTATTTTTCAGTCTGCTGTATTCTGCTCTGTTGATGTGTCTTCTGCCTTCCTCCCATGACGTCAGCCCTTATATCTATGTCCCAAGAAGAAGGTAATAAAAGGAAGGAGTTCTTAGGGTTCTGATCCCCCCAGGAAGTTAGAGAGGGAATAGACACCACAGCAGTCATCGCATGACATAAATTGACAATGGAGATATCTAAAGCCGAGTGGGAACGGAGGGCCGGCAAGGGTGGAAAGGGCGTGGGAAGAGGTACCCATTTTATATGAGGGCTGGAGAGACAGCCTCAAACATTAAGGAGTGCAGGTCATGAAGATGGGAGACGGTGTTAGAGCCCGACGGAGGAGATGGAGGTCAAGGAAGGGGCGCCTTTCTCTTTGTGGAATGATAACCCACCCCCAACCTCAGGGACTCACAGCCTGTAGGCAAAGTTTGGAAAGGCCAACAAAACTATGGAAAGAAATATTCCTGGAAGTCCTGGCATAGCTGACCCCTAGAGGCACCATTGGTGCAGAATGACACTGTTGATAAGAAAGAGAAAACAAGAGGCATCTTCAGCTCAGAGATGAATCTGATTCCAGATCAACATCTAGATTGCCCAAATGTGAGAGCGGAAGGTGCCAGGCAGTTCTTTTACCCAGGCCTCCTTTTCCAGTGTCAGAAACATTTCCTGTTATCAACAGGACCTGGGTGAGTTACTCCCCTTGGATCTCCTTGCCCTAAAGAGGTGTTTTTTGACGAGACAGTCCTCTTTGTATTAGAACTTCACTTTTCCACAAACCAGAATCAAAATGAAAACAGAGCTCCCAGGATGGGAGAGGCCAAAGCTCTGGCAGACTGTCCAAGTTCTTTCAGGATAACTTCAAGGACAAGAAATGAAATTTCATCAAAAATCCAATTCAGAGGCAATTTACTCTATAATGCAGTGTGGACTCTTTGCCAAACAGAGACAAAGATCACGGATAGAAACTTAAGGATAGAAAGATGTGAAGAGTTGAACAAAAAGTCAAAACCAAGATTCCTTCCAAAGAGGTTGAAAAGAACTGGTGAGACATCATCAAAGCTAGTTTATTTCTTTATGAAAGGAAGATTCGATTCATAGCAACAGGTTAAGAGTACTTTCCCCTGGAGAAAACCTTGATAGTTTAAGAAGAGAAAAATGCATACGTTCAGGTGTTTGGAAAACACCCTTAAGTTCCTCACTTTCAAATTGGTCAGAGATCCAAGACTACTCAGTAAGGAACATATCCACAAGGAAGGACTATCCAACAGTGTCACAGAGATCAAGGGTCCAGAATGCCGTATGAATTGTATGTTTTGCCCCTAGGGTTGGGGTGGCTCCGATAAAGGATTCTTCCCTTATTGCCAACCTCATCTTAAGTCCCATCTGCTAGAGAATCCAAAGACTCTATCCTGGCGTTCATCATGCTGGCAGATGCTCAGAATTATCTTTTCGTTCCACTTGCCACCTGAACTGGAGGTCACTAGTGTGAGCGGTCCTTCCCTCATCCTCCTGTCATGGATCTGATGTTACAGAGAAGCCCAAGGATGTAAAATGTCACTTTCTAGCTCTCTGTTGTAGCTTCCACATCAGTGTCCTGGAGCTAGCACCCAGGAACTGCCAAGAGCCAACTCTGGATTTCTCTTCCCAACTCCAACACTTGAAACTGACCAGGATGGGGGTATAAACACCACCATACAGGCAAGTGTGGTGCAAAGCAAATTAGAACTTTGCCGCGGAGCTCCCCCACCCCGTCTCCAAACCCACTTTATCCTCAGGTCCCTGGCTCCTTGGCAGCAATTCTTCCTTGTTCTCCTGTCATTGATATGTGTGCACCTCCTAAAGCTCCCCGGTCAGTCGGTCAGGGGTGATGTCTCTGCAGTCGACGCCTCTCCCTGGCCCTGGAGCCGATGCCTCTCCCGGGCCCCGGAAGTGCGTAAAGACAGAGTGAAACTGGACGGGATCATCGGCTGTGCTGGCTCTGTCTTTGCTCAGCTGGGACTCAGTCGGCTGCCATTCACTCCCCTTCTTACTCAGTATTCAACACATTGGGAGAATGACTTGTTTATGACTGAACGCTGCCTTTGGCACATTCTCAGCCACAAATTCATTTTAATTTTCATCACATTTATTGTGTGTGCTTTTTGAGAAGTGGTGTTGGTGTTTTCAAGCAAGAGTTGGCATTAGGAGCACGTTGTGGCCGCTGAGAGACTGTCAGCAAGCCCACAAACTGCACCGGGAGTTGCTGGCTTTTTCAAAGACCTCGATGGCCTGGGCCATTTTAGCAAGCTTTGTAGCTAGTTTCTTTTAGCCAGACGGCGCCTCCTTGCTGTGGCAGGTGCCTGCTGATTAGGTGTGTAAGTGCTTAACAAGGGCAGGGGCAGGCTGGCTGGTCTCGTGCCCACGAAGAAGGCTCCTCCAATTAAATTGCAATCATTAGGAAATGCCATCTTCTTAAAGATTTCAAAATGGCACATGAGATCCTCATGGTCTATTTAGAGAACACTGCCTTAAGCATTAACAGAAAAGGTTCTCCCCATCACTCATTTTTATTAGCCTCTGATATAATTCAAGAATATTCCGGAAGCACAAAAATAAAAAAAATTCTATTATTAGGTAACTACTGAGCTTGTTCCCAAAAGAGTAGGCCAGAGTCTTTCTCCCCTTATCTTGTTTTCTAGTCAACAGATTGAACAACATAAAAATGCACAGTGTACACCCTAGGATGCTTTCAGCCACAGAGTTTCCTAAGCCCCATAAATTCCTTAATAATAATAGGCTGTACTACCTCATATGACAGGAAGTCTCAAGGGTTGGTTAATCAGTTTCGTGGGTGCCATGAGGGAGGCAGGCACCTTGCATTCTTCTGCTTGGCTGCCCTCATTAATTTTCCTCTGCTAACTGCTCTGAGATCCCAAGACTCCAGACAGGCACTGTTGTAATTACCACCACCTCATCCCACAGTGGCACTGCAACCGTGTCTATGTCCTATGTCCCACTCTTCTCCCCTCCCCCCTTCTCCCCTTCTACCTCTCCCCCCAAGCAGGAAAGTGTGGGGTGCAATTTTACCAGTCTTCTCTAAGGTTAAGAAAAATCCTTTCACCACAGCATGGAGATGTATGCCTGTAAGGAGGTTGAGCCATAAGGATGATTAGGAATTTGTGGATAGACTGAGCTACATAGTGATACCAGGCTAGCCAGAGCTACACTACAAGATCCCTTCTGAACAAAACAAAACAAAGCATGGTCCCATTTCCAACAATATCTCAGCAAACTTTCCTTCGTGTTTTATCGCCAAGACTTGAGTCTCACTCACTTGGAGCCAGCCATTTACAGGCAGGTTGGTCGACACTGGTTAGCTCAGTGCATGGTTTCTCAAGTTGGAGATTTATTATTGGCATTTTGGTGGTATGACTGTGTATGTCGGGAACTGTACTTCGTGATGTGGAATGTGGAGAATTTATTGGATAGCTACAGTGTCTGCCCTTAAGTTGTGACAACTGGTCTCTAGAAATGGCTGAATGTCTTTTGGAAGCGAAATTGATCTTCCTAAGGAAGGAAAGTGATCGGCTTAGGTCAATTATTACTCACTCCGTGGGTGCAGACCCACAGCCCCTGGAGCCTGGAAAGGCTAGCAGAGATCAGTTACCGGTAGTTTCCCAATTAATGGTAGCCTATCTAAATCAGTGGTCCTCAAACTTCCTAACCTCCCTTCCTTTAATACAGTTCCCCAACCATAAAATGATCTTCGTTGCTACTTCATAATTGTAATTTTTCTACTGTTACGAATTGTAATGTAAATATCTGTGTTTTCTGATGGCCTTAGGTGACCCTTCTTAAAGTGGCATTCCAATCACAAAGGGTCACAATCCACAGATCAATGCTCAGTGACTAGTATACATATTTTTTTTTCGAGACAGGGTTTCTCTGTGTAGCATTTGAAGCTGTCCTGGAACTCACCCTGTAGACCAGGCTGGAGTTGAACTCACAGAGATCCACCTGCTTCTGCCTGGCCAAGTGCTGGGATTAAAGGCGTGTGCCACCATCACCTGGATAATACATAGTTTTGTGATCAGTTTGTGATAGAGAATACATACTCAAGTGTAGTGCACATCAAAACAACGCCACTTACTTCAGGATGCTCTGCGGTCTTTGAGGATGCTCTGCTGTCTTTGGGAGATTAAGGTGTCCCTGCCACCAGTGTGCCTTTGTAGAAATTCAGGATCTACCTTTATTGATGCCGTCTTTCTGACAGCCACGGCTCTCTCATCTTTTTACTTTTATTAGTCATCTGCTGGGGATTAACACTTTCCTCCTAGATTCAACTGTTTTTTAATGAGAGAAAGTGTGTATTGGGTATGTGTTATGACTGGGGGTGTGTGTCAATAAAGGGAAATGGCCAGGCTAAATGACTAGAACTGATAGTTAGGAAAAGCTCTCTGAGGAGAGACATTTTAGGTAAGACAGGAGGAAGTGGGAGAATGAGCCAGGATAAGAGCACATCTGATAATGATGGGTCACATTTCTGAGAGTAGACGGAAGAATCACAGAGCTTGGGGATAATGATGGCGATGATGATGGTGACGATGATGACAATGTGACCGTGTGTGAAGAGCTTTGGCTTGCTGTATTTTTGTCCTTAGGAGGAAGCTGGCTTTAATTCCTTGTGTGCTCTAGATAAGGTTGCGGTCTCACTTCATGATTTTTACCTTAACTCCTACGTCAACATTGTTATCTTAGCTCTTGATTTTCTAGCCATATCTCTTCGGCCTTTTGCTCTAAGAAGTCCCAACTTCTGTGTTTCTGCTTGATCATCTTTGGGCCTCAGAGTCTATGGCTTCACAGACTTTCTCTTTTCATCTGACTTCGCTGGGTAAGGGCCTCTGGGGAAGTTTCAGGAAGAGTCTTGGGATCAAGACGCTGCCTCTCGCCTCCCCATCTATTTTTAAACACTCCATCACTCGTACTGCAGAGGCTAAATGCTTCTTAGTACATCTCTCTGCTGTTTTTATGGAAAAATCCTTAAACGCACCCCTTCAATCATTGCTTACCCAATATCTTCTAGGCATCAGAACTTGGGGTTGGTCACATGATACAATGATGAATAAAACTCATCCCATTAGTGCCACAGGAATGATACATCAAAGTGAGTGGCTTTGTGCTGTGAAAGAACTATATGGGTTTTGTGAAAGAACATACTTTTGGGAGACTAGGTAGGACGGCTGGGGAAAGTTAGCCATGCCCCCAGCCCTCCTCATAGGACACAGGGAATCTCAGTAAAAGTAAACCCTTATCCTAATACATAGATGATCACAGCATCTTTGGTGCTTTTAGGGGATTCTTAAACCAACACCCAGACTAGTGTTGTGGCTAACCAGTTTCAGGGAGGACCCTTCCGGGCTAAGGGATAAAAACAGGCTTTGAGGGTGAGCAGAGATTGCTCTAACAAAATGACTTCATTGATTTCTGTTCTGCTACACTTAATTTACACTCTGCTAGAGAAGACATTTCAATCATTTTATACTTATGTTTAGAGACGGAGTCTCATCTTAGGTATCCCAGGCTGTCTGTGAATCCACCAGGGGTTGAGCACAGGGCCACACCCCTGCAAACACGGGTTGTGGTAGGCTGAGGCAGGAGGACCTTGCATTCCAGGCTACTCTGAGCTGCAATGAGAAACGTGTCTTATAAATAAATACGCAAACAAACAAGCAAGTAAACAGGGAGACAGAGGCAGGAGGATTGGTAACTTTCTGTCACAAGAACCACAGGTGGGAGGCCGGGTGGTGGTGGCGCACGCCTTTAATCCCAGCACTCGGGAGGCAGAGGCAGGCGGATCTCTGTGAGTTCGAGGCCGGACTGCACCAACAGCCTCCAAAACAATACAGAGAAACGCTGTCTCGTAAAACCAAAAAAAAAAAAAAAAAAAAAAAAAAAAAGAACCACAGGCGTGAAGATGGCTGCTTAGGTCCAGAATTCCAGTCAAAAGTCAAACACGAAGGGTCAGGACTGCAAAGCACTGTGTCCCTGTTAATGGAATCTGACCTGATGTTACTTCTCACGGTAAGAATGGGAAGTCTGTGACCTGACTCTTGCAGGGAATCTGTAGCAGAAGACAGAATCAATCATCTCATCCGTGTGTACCGGGAAGTGCGTTATCTATTGATGTTGTCACGGTGGTGGCGTAAAAGCTATCTTCTGAATGCTGTTGAAAGGCTAAGGACACTGACGACAATGAGATCATCCGAGGGTGATGTCATAGCCATTCAGAGACCTAGGGCCTTGACTAGGTTCGCCATGATGGTGTCAATCATCAATCCACATGTTCTTTAGGAAAGCGTGGATGAACTAAAGTAAGTTGACCTAAGGGTCATTTAAGAAAATATAATTATTTAAAAAATATAATACTCTCCTTTTGAGATGGAATCTCATGTAGTGTGGGTTGACCTCTTGCTTATAATATGCCTGCCTCTGCCTCCTGAGTGCTTGATTACAGATGGCCATCACCATGGTCGTGTGTGTGTGTGTGTGTGTGTGTGTGTGTGTGTGTGTGTGTGTGTGTGCCCCCAGTATGTATGTACACCACTACTTGCTTGGTGTCACCGGATGCCCTGCAACTGAGATTATCACCATGGAAATGCCAAGAAGCAAACCTGGGTCCTCTGCAACAAATGTGCTTAGCCACTCAACTCAGCCATCTCTCCAGTCTTTAAATATTTTTAACATTTATATGTATTTACTCGTTTAGTGTGTATGTGTATGTGTGTGCGTGCATGCACGTGCCATGGTATGTGGGTGGGGGTCAGAAGACAGCTCGGGGGTCAGTTCTCCACTTCCCACAGGTGCATTATGGGGATGGAACTCAGATCAGCAGGCTTGACAGCGGGTGCCTTCACCAGCTGAGCCACCTATTCGGTTCCATTTATTTACTCACTCTTTAAAATACTCTTATTTCATTTATTGTATGTGTTTGGGCATACATGCCACAAGACATATGTAGGTCAGAGGACAACTTATGGGGACTCCCACAGGTACCCAGGAAATGAACTCCTCAAGCACCAGGCTTGGCAGTAAAGCACCTTTGCTAATGGAGCCATCTCTGTGGCCCTGCTCACACATTTTTGAGACAGGGTCTCATGTAGCCCAGCTCAAACTTACTATGTAGCTGAGGCTGGCCTTGATCTCCTGCTTCTTCTGCCTCCGTCCAGAGTGGTAGGGCTACAGGTGAGCCCCACCATGCTCAGTTTAAATGGTGCTGGAGGTTGAGCCCCAGGCCTTGATGAACACTAGACCCATACTTAACCAAACTGAAATACATTTACAGCTTCCTCCCCAATTCACTCTTGGTGACCAGGTCTCTCACTGAACACGGAGCTGAATGATCTGGCACGACTGGCCAAAAAGTCCCCAGAGACCCTCAGGTGTTGATGGCCCACCCCTTCCCCACTAGGATGACAAACTTGTAACGTCAGGGCTCACTCTTTCACATGGGTGCTGGGGGCAGAGCTTGGCTCTTCCTGCTTGCTGGGGAGGCATGTTACTGGTTGAGCCATCTCTCTGGCCCTGTGCGTAGGCTTTAGAAAGCACTTTTGCCTTTTTTATTTGATCTTAGTAACAACACAATCCCAGTAGATAGCAAAGGTGTTGCTTATGTGAGTGGCCTATGTTCTTCAGCAAAGATGGGCCTTGATGCAAGGTCTAATGGAGCCTGCCTTCTGTTTCTTGGCTTCCTTTCCCTAGAGATGGGGGAAGTGAGCCCTGTGTGCATTAAAAGCTTGAGGAGGAAGCTAAAGATGGAATGGACTGCGGGGTGGGGTGGTTTCCTACCCCCTTTGGAGATAGGAATATGATTATTGAATAGAAAGTGGTAGGGGCTTAGATTTTTCTTAATTGATGTGTTCCTCCCCCCCAGCACAGATCAGCAAGGAAACAAAGGCCCATGCCAGACAAACACTGTACTGGTATTAGTTTGATGCAGTGTTTGCTGGCTGGAGAAAACACAGTTGTAGTTACTGATAGGGTGCCCAAATTGCATATGATGTGCTTAGACCTTGTCTGCTGCTGCCTCTTTCAGCTAAGGGTTTCTCTGCATCATTGCAAACCCCGCCCCCCACGCTCACCTGTGGCACTGTCTCCTGAGAGTCCATGCAGGGCAAGTGCCTTTATGTGCCCTGGCTCCCTCGACGCTTTTCTTGCTATTATACAAATGGAGAAAGTCAAGGGAACGTTTTCCCAACAAGGCTTCTTTGATTTAGACTTTAGACCTATTCTGGCAGGCAACTAGGCAGAATAATTTTATGCCTGTTCCATGCATTCATATGTGTGCATGTTTATGTGGACACAGACACGTGGAGGTCAAATAACAAACAAAGGTGGGTTTTGTTTCTTAGGCACTGTTCACTGTCTTTTCTTTTCTCTTTTTTTAAACAGGGTCTCTCTCTGGCTTTGAACTTGCCAAGTGCGATAGCCTGGCTGGCCAGCAAGCCCTGGGGATCTGGCTGTCTCTGTCTCCTCAACACTGGGATTACGTCCCAGTCTACCACACTTTACTTTTTAAAAATATTATCTTATATGTGCATTGGTGTGAAGGTGTCAGATCCCCTGGAATTGGAGTTACAAACAGTTGTGAGCTGCCACGTGGGTGCTGGGATTTGAACCCGGGTCCTCAGGAAGAGCAGCCAGTGGTCTTATTGGCTGAGCCACCTCTCCAGCCCCCTTCACTATTTTTTTTAAATATGAGTTCTGGGGATTGAGCTTTGGTTCTCAAAGCACCAAAATGCTTCTTCCTATAGCTTGGTTACTTTGTTGTTTGGTTTGTTGCTTGCTTGCTTGTTTCAGACAGAATCTTGCTGTGTAGACCAGACTGGCCTGGAATTTGTAGCAATCCAGAACCTTGGCCTTCCCGGTGCTAGAACCGGCATGCATGCCTAGCATTGCAGTTTGTTAATATCCAACATTTATTGCCTTTATATCTGGATAGTATTGCTAGACATTTACATATGGTTTAGCTGTTTGATTTGGCTCGTGGTTTTGGGGAGAAGATTTCATTGTATAGTCCAGGTTGACCTGGAACGCAGACAGTCCCCCCCCCCCCACCGCCTCATCCTCACAAGTGCAAATGTTTTACAGGCACATGCCACCACTTACCATGCTGTTACCCGGAGTGCCATGAGTTAAAGAACCGATGCTGTAGCCGGGCGTTGGTGGTGCACGCCTTTAATCCCAGCACTCGGGAGGCAGAGGCAGGTGGATCTCTGTGGGTTCGAGACCAGCCTGGTCTACAAAAGCTAGTTCCAGGACAGCCTCCAAAGCCACAGAGAACCAATGCTGTGAAGCACAGAAAGATACCATTGCACTGCGATGCTAGTGGCTTACTCACTGATAACACATCATCATCAAGGTCTGCCTGGCTTCCTGGGCTCCAGTGCAATATCTGTCGTTAAAAAATAGGGCTTTGTTTTTGTTTTAAGCATTTAACAGTGCATCCAGGGGGATGGCTAAGTGGGTAAAAAAAAATCTAATTCAAAAGCCTTATGACCTGAGTTCCATCCTTGGAACTTATACACACATCCATACAGAGCCTTGTGCTGCTTAGCAACGAAAACAACCAAAGACACAGTTTCAACAGGCGAGAAAGACTCATCCTAAATGTGGGAAGCACCCCAGGATGTGCTGGGCCCTGGACCGAATATAGAAACGATGCTGAGTACCATCATTCACCTCTGTCTGCTTCCTGACTGTGGACACCGTGTAACCAGCTGCCCCACTGATGACACTGTACCATCTCTGCTTTACGTGAGCAACGTAAACCTCTTTTATTTTTTCTTTTTCTTTCTTTTTTTTTTTTTTTTTTGGTTTTTCGAGACAGGGTTTCTCTGTGGCTTTGGAGGCTGTCCTGGAACTCACTCTTGTAGACCAGGCTGGTCTCGAACTCACAGAGATCTGCCTGCTTCTGCCTCCCGAGCGCAGGGATTGAAGGTGTGTGCCACCACCTCCCGGCTAACCTTCTCTTTTCTTAATTAAGAGATCTTTAGATTTATTCATTTTATTTCCTATCTGTGTCTGGGTGTCACGTGTACCTGGTGCCCTTGGAGGTCAGAAGAGGGTGTCAGAGTCCCTGAACCTGCAGTCACAGCGGGTCATGAGCTGCCCTGGGAGTGCTGGCAATGAAACCCAGTCCTGTAAGAGCAGCAAGAGTTCCAACGCCACACCCTGAGACACTTCTCCAGCCCTTCCTTTCTGAAGTTGTTTTTCTGAAGGGTTTTGATCACAGCAAAGAGAAGGTGACTGATACGGGCCAGCAGGCCTGGTACACAGTGTGTAGCCCAGAGTGGCTGTGAAATGCTAGCGACATACTGTCTCAGCCCCCAAATCCGGGGTTTACAGATGTGTGCCACCATGCTTGGCAGTTAAAAATGTGTGTGTGTGTGTGTGTGTGTGTGTGTATGTGTGTGTGAGTATGTGTGTGTGAGCATGTGTGTGTGAGCATTCATGGCGCACATGTAGACAGAGGTCAGAGGACAACTTTTGGGAGTCAGTTCCCTCCTCCCATCAGGTGGGTCCTGGGGCTTGAACTCGGGGTGTCAGGCATTTTTATCTGCTGAGCCATCTCACTGGCCCTATTTTGACACTTAAGACTTCACATACATGTCATATATACATATTTTACAAGACTTTTTTCTCTAGTTTGAGTAAGGTTTTAAAAAATTGGTTTATGTGTACGGGTGTTTTGCCTACATGTATGTGCACCAGGTGTGTGTCTGATACCCAAAGAGGGCGTCAGATCCCCTGGGACTTGTTACAGGTGGTTGTGAGCCACCGTGTGGGTGCTGAGACTCAAACCTGGGTCCCTGGGAAGAGCAGCCTTCTCTTCAGGTCTTTGAGTCAGGGTTTTACTGTGGTATATTGAACAAGCTGGTCTTGAACACGTTGAAACCTCCTGTCTGAGTCTCCCAACAAGCATTCCCAAGGATAGTTTTACATTAATTAGAGAGAATTAATTTTTATCTGGGCTGTGCAATCTTTAATCCCAGCACTTGGGAGGCAGAGGCAGGTGGATCTATGTGAGGCCAGCCTGGTCTACGGAGTGAGTTCCAGGAAAGTCAGGATGGTAATATAGAGAAACCTTGTCTTGGAAAACAAAACAAAAACCAACAGAGAGAGAGAGACAGAGAGAGAGAGAGAGAGAGAGAGAGAGAGAGAGAGAGAGAGAGAGAGAGAGAGAGAGAGAGAGTTGTTTATGTACATGTAGACACCTGCAGAGACCAGAAGAGGGTGTCATCTCCAAGAACTGGAGTTACAGGTGGTTGTCAGCCACCTAATGTGGCTCAGAGCCAAATTCAGGTCCTCTGCAAGGATTGGTGGGTGATCTTAACTGCAGAACCATCTCTCCAGCCCCTACTTTCTTCCAGGGCTGGATAAAGTCAGAGTTTCCTGATTTGGGTGATAGGATTTGAACCCAGGCCCTTTCACACACTAACCTGTGCTCAATCCCTGGGCTAACGCTCCACAAGGTTCATAACCAACTAACTTCAGATCCAGAGACTCTGACACCTTCCTCTGGTTACTTCAGGAACCCACACATGTGACACATACACAGACCTGGAGGCAGGAGCAGATGCAGAAGCCATGGAGGGGTGCTGCTTACTGGCTTGCTCCCCATGAGTTGCTCAGCCTGCTTTCTTATAGAACCCAGGACCACAGCCCAGGGATGGCAACACCCCAATGGGCTGGGCCCTCTACCGTCAAATACTAAGAAAATGCTTTACAGGCCTGCCTATAGCCCGATCTTTTTTTTTTTTTTTTTTTTTTTTTTTTTTTTGGTTTTTCGAGACAGGGTTTCTCTGTATTACTTTGGAGTCTGTCCCGGAACTCGCTCTGTAGACCAGGCTGGCCTCGAACTCACAGAAATCCACCTGCCTCTGCCTCCCGAGTGCTGGGATTAAAGGCGTGCGCCACCAACACCCGGCCCTATAGCCCGATTTTATGGAGGCATTTTCTTAATTGAGGTTCCCTCTTAGATGACTTTAGCTTGTGTCAAGTTGGCATAAAGCTAGCCAGCACACTGTCCAATGTGGCTACAATTATTCAATGGAAACCAGTAATTTGAAAAATCATTAAAAGGTCGTTTATTGATTCTCTTGACTTAAATATAAATATTGAAAGCTGGTTTTTTGCTTTTTTATCCAAGATAAGCCTATAGGCTACTGTAGACTAGCTGTTCAACCTCAAAGTCTATGTACTTTCTGATAGGTACTTCCGTCATAATTTCACTAAAATATTTTTTGTAAATTTGAATTTTATGTATATGGTGTTTGCAGGCATATATGTCTGTGCACCACGTGCATGAAGTGTCTGTGGAGGCCGGGAAAGAGAATCTGATTCCTTGGAACTAGAGCTGGTTGTGAACCACCGTGTGGTTCTGGGGATTGAAATCCGAGTTCTCTGGAATAGCAGCAGTCAGTGCTGATCTCAAATTTGTGTTGCCATTGCGAATGGCCTTGAACTTCGGATCCACCTACAGCCACTTCCCAAATTCTGGGATTACGGTTGTGAAGCAACACGCCCAATGTGTGGGTTGTAGGGGTCAAATCCAGGGCTTTGGGCTTGCCAAGTAGTTCATTTTACAAATCTGAACTCTTGAAATAAAACCATAGGAGCTGGGGGCAGAACCAAGATTAGGACGTTGGTTATCCAATAGTGTCCAACTACCCAGGCGCGCCGCTAATACACTTGTCACTCTAACCTTGCTCTAGGGCTAGGGTCCTTGTCGTAGGGGGGGTCACGCTCCAGCTGCCCCCCCCCCACCACTTGGTGGCTCGCAGGCGCTTCTCCCCGCGCCTCCCACCTCTCTTCGCAGCCGGCAGGGGGCGCTGGCGCACGCAGGCTCCGCGGCCCCGCCCCCGGGCAACCGTCGATTGGGCCGGCGCGTGATGTCACGCCGGTTTAGCCAAACAAATGGGTTTCGGGGCGAGCGTTGGGCTCCGCCGCACCGCGCTGAGCTCCTGGTCCGCCTCAGTCTCGGGGAGCGACTCAGGCCTGCCGCCGCCGCCGCATCGGGCTGCCGCAGCCCCGGGCCAGGCCCCGGCCGGGCTTCAGCACAGGTGGGCCGGGCGAGGGCGCGGGGCGGGCGGGCGGGCGGACACCGTGGCGGCTCCCGCTGCTCCCCGCGCGGCGGGGCCGGGCGTTGGGGGCGGGGACCGCGGGGTCGCGGCGCCCGGGGGTTGCCGCCGCCGCCGCCGCCGCGTCCTCCTGGGCGCCGTCCGCGCGGCCTGGCCCCCGAGGTCGTGCGCCCGGCGGGTGCCCGGGCCCCGAGGCGGACGACCCGGGCTAGGCCGCCGCGGACGGGTGAGCTGCGTGCGGGGCGCGGGGTGCGGGGTTCCGGCGGCGGCGGGGGTGGGTGGGGGTCCCCAGCGCAGGTGAGCGGCGCGTCTCCTTCACCCTCCCCCGGGGCCCCCGGCGTGTGAGCCCGCGGCGGGTGAGGTCACGCTTCCGAGGCTCGGCGTGTCCCTGTGACGTCAGGGCTCTGCCCGGAGAGGCCGTGATGTCACAGCAGGCCCCGAGTGGCGACCTTGGCGCGCGGAAGGGCTGGGAGGACCGGCGGGGGAGAAAAAGGAAGTTCAGTCCCTAGCAGATTTGAACCGAAATCGTGGGGTCTCGGCTTCGTACAGTTTGGATGTAATAATTGTCAGGTGTTTAAACTTCACTTCAGGAAGCGTCGTTAGTACAATTTAAGGACATTTGGTTTAGAAGTGGAGAATTGAGGGGGGGATCCTGGGGGTGGGGCGGGGGAGGGGTGTTGGGGTGTTCACTGTAAGCGCGGTTCAGGAAGCTAAACTCAGTTTGATGGTTTGATAACAGCAGTTGCTGGGGAGGGGTGCGCGGGGGCAGAACCCACTGCAGTGCTGATCATTCAGTTGGCTTTATTTACCTTTTTTTTTTTTGGCCAGTGTTCTCTGCTTGTTAGGTTTTTTGTTGTTGTTGTTGTTGTTAGCGAATGGCCATGGTAAGCAGATCTTAAACGAACTTTGTCTTGTAAAGAGGGGGAAGTTTGAATTGATTCAACATTCTTTTTTAAAAAATAGACCCGAGGATTTAATTTATCCAGGTGTTAACCCCCACACACACCATCTTCAAGGATAATTGGAGGTTTTCTGTGGTTTTAGCTCAGCAACAAGCCTTTTCTTTGCTCCCCCCCCCCCCAAGACTGGGCTGTAACTTAATATAATAGCACATCTGAAGACTGTTTTTCAGGACAGGTAACTAAAATTTCGTCGGTGGTGCTTTTGAATGTGAAGTTGTAAATTTTAGCAGGTGATTTTGTGAATGTTGTTTTTCTCCGGGCTTTCAAGAGGTAGTAAGACCTGCATAGAAGGTGGTGTGCCAAACTAACCTGCTTGGCATTGGCATAGTCCAGAGAACCAGCCCTTTGATCCTTTCCTCTTCTAGAATCTGGTTCAAAAGGTAGCGGACTTAAAACCCGAAGCATACTTAAAATTGGGGTTTTCGGCAGGAAGCCTTCGTAGAAGCTGCCCTTGCTTCCTCGTGGACAGGCTCTTGTAATAGTAGGGTCCCCTCCCCCCAGATTCTTCCTGCTTCCCATTTGCTCTTCAAATATTTGCATTTCATATGCAAATATGTTTAGTAACTGGTTTTTTGACAGGGTCTCACTCTGTCGCAGTACTTGCTGTGCAGCCCAGTGTAGCCTTGAACCCTCAGCAGACTGCCTGTCTCTGGTGTGCTGGAATTACCTGTGCCTGCCATCACTCTGGCTCCTTGAAGACGGTAATGTCTTTCTGGAGTTTGCATCAGTATGCAGATGGAATGCCAATTAACACAGGAGATGAAAGGAGACATTGTGTTAATAGTGTGTGTGTTTGTGTGTGTGTGTGTGTGTGTGTGTGTGTGTGTGTGTGTTCATGTCCTGAGATTCAAGTCCAGGGTCTCCTGCACAAATACTGTCACTGAGATGTACCCCCAGGCCCTTACTGTTGGATTTGACTGGAAGTTCTTAAGACAAGATTTCTCATTAATCTTATTTTCTCCTCACCAAACCTTGGTAATTTAGTATTCATTGTATGTACTGTTGAACAGAAATTTTACCTCTAAAGAAATTAGAAATTGTATAGTAATATGCCCAGTTAAGGCCCTTACAATAAAATTTGAGTACTTTGGAACATCAGTGATTAACATGAAACTTCCGATATAGCGGTGGGACAGGTTGGTGTTAATCAACTACTGTTTAAGATGAGAGAATGGTCTCACAGGGTTATGTTCCAAAGTTGGATGTGATACTAAGAGGGACACCTACAGGAGTCATGCTAAGCAGTAGCCTCCTTCATGGCTCTATGTCAGTGGTCCTCAACCTTCCTAATGCTGCAACCCTTTATTACAGCTCCTTATGTAGTGGTGACCCCAACCATAAAGTATTCCTTCGCTCCTTCATAGCTATAATTTTGCTACTGTTAGAATTGGAAATATCTGGGTATGCTACCCCTGTGAAAGGGGCGGAGACCCCCAGGTTGAGAGCCATTGCTCTGTGTCAGTTGACTGCTAATACGATGGGAAGGGGGGGAGTCAATCTAAATAGGAATTGAAAAACCTGTAGTTGATGGCCGGAGCTGTGCCTGGCAGTGCTCGTCCACATTACTGCCTATCTTGCTTTGGTTTTAGTTTCTATTTTCACATGGAAAAAGAAGAGTTAATAGGCAGAAAATGAAAAAGTCTTCTTGTGTTCTGATGTTACTAAGAAACAATGGTGGGCATAAGAAATCCGCCTTAATGTGTATCATTGCATAACAAGTCTTAACTAAGGAACATTTGTATAACCTGTTTCTACTTTGGATGCTTCTCACCCACGTCTTGCAGTTTTGGGTCTAGGAAGCAGCTTTTACTTCTTATGGTTCTCTGGAAATTGGAGATTTAGCTTATTTTAAGATATTTTGTCATTTAGTTCACTTATAGAATTTAAAGGCACTGGAGCAGTCATCAGTAATGTGGCATCTTTCTGATGAATAAGGCAAATGTTGATGAGTAGTATTAGATAGAATTCCTTAGGATATGTTTATTAGGTTGGTTTTACTAACATGCAGAATTTACAACCTTATAAACATTTTCTACTTTATTTCCCAAACTTAGTATATGCTCATCTAGTTTAATTTCTACAGTATTGGAATTCCATTGGACTTTACTGTTGTCTTAATATTTGTTGGTAGGAGAACATACCTCATTTAGAGCTACTTTCCAAAATTTGCAGCTGTTTAAACCAGATACTTGGGGTAAGCGACTATGGTGTGGTGAATGCCTTCCTTGTTAGGTCATTTGTGACATGCAAAATTCAGCAAGTGCATAATCTGCATGCTGTCCTCTGGCAGCAGCAACAGAAAGAGCAGATCAGCTCGGATGCATTGTAGGTCATTGGGAAATGGATTTCTGTCAGCCCTTGTCTGGTTTATCTTCCCCACTTACGTTGTTTATGGGATTTTGAAGCACACGAGCCTACTCTATCATCCAGGACAGAGTTAATAATTCAAATGAATGTGATTCTCAGTGTTCATTAAAATTACTTAACCTTTCAATTGTCAACTGCATCTTCTGTTGCTGCTCCAGAGGACTCTCCTTGAGCATCCCGTCATCAATATTTTCTTCACATCCCAGTTTGTCCGTTTCCTTCCTAATCACAATATAAGTTTGTGATTCCAGGCCTGTCCTGGTGTGCCCGCACAGTGTGAGTCTAGTGTGACTCCAGGTGTGTGCTGGTGTGCCCACACAGCCAGCAGACACTGTGAGCATCTTTGTGCCAGAGAATGGGGCAGATGATGCAGTGCCAACTGCATATTCTTACCTTTTCTTTTTATTTATTGTGTCTGTGGGTGTGTGTATTTACACACTCATGCACACACACACTAATGCACCCTTCTGCATGGGAAGATGTGGAGACCAGACTTCAATGTCAAGGTGTCTCCCTCAGTCACTTCTCCACCCTAATCCTTGGGATAGTTTCACTGAAACTGAGGGTCACTGCTTTATCTAGACCTGCCTGGCTAGTGAGTCCATGGGATCCAATGGTTCGTCCCTCTCCCAGGTACTGGAGATAGACATGTGCCCCTATGCTCAGCTTTGCATGGGTTCTGGGGATTTGAACTCAGGGCCTCAGACTTGTGTAGCTGTGTCTCCAGTCCTTTAACCTTTGTTTTAACATCACTTACCAGCGAGAGCATTGAGTCTGAGAGGTTACAGTCAGACTGTTGACTGCTGTTGTTACACTTGGCTGCTCAGGTATTTCATCCAGATTGTTCTTTTATGGAGGTATTAGAGACTCAGGTAGAAAGAAGAGGGAGTATGCTATCATAGCGTCAGACAAAGGGTTTATGTCATCACATCACTGATTTGTACTGTCCTAGAATGGATGGGCAGGATAAGTGCCTAAGGCCAGCACTAGTCTGTGTGGGCAATCAAAATCCAGTAGTCAGAGGCCAGCAAACATCTCTTCTCTTTCCCCCTTTCCTTCCTCCCCGCCAAGTTTTGGCTTTTTGAGACAGTATTACCATGTGGTTCAGGCTGGCCTTAAACTCGCATCCCTCTGCAGCCTACCGAGGTCTGAGAGTCTAGATGTGCTTCCCGCTGCCTGCCTGTCTTCACTTCCAGATGTGTGTGCGCCTTTTTATTAAAGCGAGCTCTTTGTGAGTGTCCTTCTTGTGTACAGAAATGTACACATCTGTGTCTGCATCTCCATGTAACCCTTGTATCCTGTCAAGATCACAGAACATTACTGTCACCATAGAAAGTCTCTGGTCAATTTAAGTGGCTTTTAATCTTTTGCTGCACTACACTCATCAGTTTCTTGTGACCCGTCTGTTTAAAAGACCCTCTCACTGTCTTTGCTAGTGCACGGCGGGGCAGGATTGTGCTGGGTGTTAAGGACAGACAGTGGACACTCAGGTGACGGAAGCAGAGCCCTGAACGAAAGAGGGTTTGAGACCTGTGTGACCTTGTCACCCTGTGAGGGTCAGAAGGCACCTGGCCTGCGGGTGCAGAGTTTCACTTCTGAGAAAGAACTTGGTGAGGTGTTGGTTTTAGCAGTCCTCCTGAGTGCTGGTGGAGAATGGCTCCTGGGAGCAGTAACCGCAAATGGGGGATGGCTTTGCGGTTGAGGGCAAGGGCCCAGCAGTGCTGGGTGCGGGCTGCTGGGAAAGGCCCTTTAGACAGCCGTAGACTCGGGGGGGGGGCCGTGTTTGGAAACTAGAGGGATGGTGGTCTGTGGCTAAAGTGGACGGTACTGGGTGGTTTGTGCTTGTGCCCTTGGGCTTCTCAGAAAACACTTTCCAAGCAGAGGGAACACCTAAGCAAGGTGCTGATGATGCATGTGGCCTCTCTCTGGAGTACTTTGACGGTGACAAAAGCAAGTTACACAGGAGACGTCATAAAGAAAAGGGTCGGAGGGTAGAGAACACAGTTCAGACTGACGCTGGTGTAAATGGAGAGATACTCAGTTGAGAGCACGCAGGGTGTAGCCAGGTGAACTTTGGATACAGAGATTGGGGTAGGTGGATGGATGCCAGGTGCTGGTCATCAAGACAGTGAGCCCGAAGGTATGTCAGCTCCTTGCAGCCCTGCCCGTCACAGGCCCTGAGTGACTTCTGTGACTTCAAGGTTCTGTTCCTCACATTCCAGTGTTGACTTCTGACTACCCCAGGTGCAGTCTAGGTCACAGTGGCCACCTCTCTGGAGATCTTAAACTTTGGCTGCATGATCCAGGCTCCTGCAGAGCAGAGTGCCTGAATGTGTGTGTGTGTGTGTGTGTGTGTGTGTGTGTGTGTGTGTGTTCCAGCGCTTGAGTGCTTTGTATGAGAAAGAGAGGAGAGAGAGAATGACATTCTGTATTCACCTAGATTTCCAAGTATACCCTGGAGAACTTTGGGCCCCACCCCCACCCAGTAGGTGGGCCACGATGGAGAGTGCCCCTATTAGGGCAAAACTTAATGGGCCTTTAGGGATGCGGCTTGCCCCCACGACCTCTGTAGACAACTCCAGCTTGAGATTTACAGCTTGGGCTGTGTCCAGCGAGACCATGGGAGTGGCTGCTACTTGGATCCTTGGGGGCCCAGTTCCCAGCATTGCCTATCTGAAAGCAGGGTATCGAGTCAGAGAGACTATGGAACGTTCAGGCTCAACATGCTGTGGGAGGTTCTGTACTTAGTGACAGTTTTAAGAAATGATTTATTTCTTTTAGCATATGTTCTACTCCCCTGTGGAATTGTGCCTGGCTCACCATTGTATTTTGGAAGCACTTGAGCTGTTTGGTTTTATGGGTCGGTGCTAGACAGTTTGCTTTGCGATGGTTCTCAGTCACTGATTTAGATGAAAGTCTGTGCATTAGATTGTATTTATTTATTTACTCACTTATTTATTTTGGTTTTTCAAGGCAGGGTTTATCTGTAGTTTTGGAACCTGTCCTGGAACTTTATTTGTAGACCAGGCTGGCCTAGCCTTGAACTCAAGGAGATCCAATTGCCTCTGCCTCCCAAGCTGGGATTAAAGGCGTGCACCACCAAGTCCAGCTGGATGTTAGATTTTTTGAGTTGTTGGTTCGACTGGTTAAGATATTTGGGGCTATTGCTAAAGAGTGAGGATGTTTTGAATGACCTTTGGAGGACTAGGGTGGAAGGCTGTGTCGTCCCCCCCCCCATTCTGTATTGAATCCTAATCTCAAGCGAAGGAAGGGTTCTTGGGAGCTCAGGATGTGATTAGGTTTGTCTTCATGAAGGCTAGTTCCTCAGAGGAGTCTTTGGGAACCCTGATCCTTCTGCCGTGAGAGAGCACAGTGCAGTGCTGACTGAAGAGGCCTCTGCTAGTGTGTGGGTCATCGTGCCCAGTCTCAAGAAGGGTGAGAAAATTAGTCAGATTGTTCATTACCAGACAGAGGCCTTTAGTTAAGGAGCGAGAGAACAGAACTTTTGTTTTTCTTTTTTAAAAGATGGATGTTTTGGTATAAAGTATCTGATGTAACTTAAGGAAAGTGCCATGTGACAGGGTTCAAGCAGAGAGGGTTTTTTATTAGGGAAAGGGAAGGGGGAGACCAGCCTCCAGAGACAGTAGCAGCAGGAGAGAGGAAAAAGAAAAGAGGGGACAAGAGAGGGGAGAACAGAGAGGGAGGGAGGGAGGGGGGAGAGGGAGGGAGGGAGGGGAGAGAAGAATGGGGGTGGGCAGGGCCCTTTTAAAAGGGAACATAGTGAATGTGCACAGTTGGTGCTCTCAGTGACTGCAGCTGAGGACGCATCCTGTCAGAACCCCAGGACAGGCCAGTACAGATGCCTGAATACTAACAGTATTAGTAGCAGAAATGCCAGAATTTAGGGGGAATTTTTAAAAATTAGTTTTCATTTATATGAGTGGTTTCCTGTTAGTGCATGTTACCATGTACTGCCTGGTGCCTGCTAACGTCGGAAGAGGGTGTTGGAAACCCGGAACTGGAGTTAGATGGTTGTGAGCTGCCATGCAGGTGCTGAGCACTGGACCTGGGTCCTCTGAAAGAGCAGCCATTGCCCTGAACCTCTGAGCCGTCTCTCCAGTACCCCTTACTGTGTGTTTTGAGGAAAGAGTGACTGAGAAGCAGCCTCTTAGGGAAGTCTTTTTCCTGTTGGAATGTCTTGGTAGGTTGGGGGTCACTGTTTCTGGTGTCCTCTCATTTCTTGCCTGCCTCCGTTTTCTCCCCTTTGTTGGGGTTGTTCTCCTACACAGACTGCCCTGTGTCCCTGGCTGTCTTAGGGCTTCTCATGAAGTCCTTGCATTTGTACCCATCACCTGCTAGGTTGCCCTCTGCTAAGCAGTAAGTACAAAGTGAACTGACACACACCTCTTTTGTGTGTACTTACTGCTCAAGTTGTATGCATTCTCAATAGCAGTGGCACCAGGTGGGATTTAACGAGAAAGGACTTGTGAGCCCAGGGCGCCATGACTCTCCACTTTACATGGAGCTCCCACTGGAACCGTGCAAACGACACTGCTGAACTTGCCTGCTGAACGCCTACTGCCGCCACAGCCCTTAGGACCAGGGTTCGAGCCAGAACTTGCCTGCTGAACGCCTACTGCCGCCACAGCCCTTAGGACCAGGGCTCGAGCCAGAAGCTGCTGCGCCATATTTTGATGGCAGCTCTTTAGAGAGGATGTCATGTTATTTCAGTTCATGTGAGACTTTTGCTTCCATGTGATGCCATGACTGGAGTTTGTTCTCAGTGTACTGTGTGAAAACTGAACGGAGTCTCCCAGATTATCCTTTGTGTGAAAATAAAGCCTTTTCTAATTTTGTTGCTTCTCAACAAAGCCATGGCTTGTTTTCTGAGACAGCCTAGTGAAATCAGTGGTAACATTTATTTAATTTTTAAAACATTGCTGTAACAGAAAACTAGCTCGTTCACTAGCTAGCACCATTGAGTAGTGCAGAGATGAGACTTGACTGTGTACTTGTGTGTTCTGATCTCAGTTTTGCTTCCTTCCTTCTTTTTGAAACAAGGTTTCTCTGTAACTGCCCTGGCTGCCCTGGAACTTGTTCTGTAGAGGCTTCGAACTCAGAGAGATCCTCCTGACTCTGCCTCCCCTGTTTAAAGGTGTAAGCCGCCACCGCCTGGCTTTCCTTCCTTTATTTAATGAGCTCAACTTTGATGGTTTTTGTCCCTTTGTGGTCATAGTATATTTGTCATAGTTCAGATTTCATGTCCTCATGCCGTGTGCAGAGGGGAAAGAATTCTGTAGAAGCTGTGGGAAGAGCCCCTAAACTGTTCTTCCATACCTTTGGCAGTCTGAAGTCTGAGACCCCTTTTTTTGAGCAGAACTCGACTAATGTACTGCTTTGTACACTGTTGGGGAGGAGGGGGTTCTTAAGGTCAAGGGGCAGTAGATGCAGACAGCATACACTCGTGCCATCCTAAGTCCACCTTTCCTCACTCTCATTAGTCAAGCACTTGTTCTCGAATTCTCTTTCCCTGTTTAATCTCTGCTACTATTCTAAGCCTCTAATGTGGAGCAAGGATAGTCTGGTGGGTGGAAGCAAGCATAGTCTTTGTGTTATGAGCATGTTAGGGCAGCACTGTCCAATAAATACAGTGTGAGCCGTGCATGCAATTCAGAGTTGTCTGTGAAAAACGGTTTGTGTGTGTGGTTTGGGACAAACGTTCCAGAGCTGATGTCTCCCTCCTCCCTCCTTTTACCAAGCTGAGCCAGAGTTCAAAGTCCTCCTGGCTCGGCGGCCTGACACCAGTGTACTGCTTTTGAATGTGAACCTACTCTGTTTTTGTTGTCATGCTGGGAGATGGCTTTTGTGTCTTTAACGTGACCTCACCTACTTTGTGTGCACTTCCCTGAAGCAATCCTAGTGCTCAGTTTCCTCAGCCTTGCTTTAAACACAGTCAGTCAAAGCATGCAGGCATGGCGGCTCGCTCCTGTACTCCCAGCACTAGGACTGGGGGTGGGGGTGGAGAAGGAACACGAGAAGTTCAAGGCCAAACTCAGCTATGTTTGAGGGTAGCCTGGGCTACATGAGACCTTGCCTCAAAAAACCAATAATCAAACCCAGACCAAATAACTACAGTAATTCATTAAAAAAAATTGGTTTTCATAAAACTTCCTTGGGTCTTTAGTTCCTTCCCTTTCCAGTTCCTTAAACTCCTGTTATTTGCATAGTGAGTACTTAGCTGCTTAGTACTTGCACTTCAGCATGTATACAATTGTTTAATTGTTCTCTAATTGTCTTATGCATATTACTCTTATTTATTCTTCTAAATCATAAGCCTCACATCTTATGACCCTAAATTGTAAGCATATAATCGAAGACTTAGCTTTTCCTTAATACAGTTATAATATTATAGCTGCTTATTTAAATTTGTATCCTTAAAAGTTTTTCAGAATTATTTTGTTTTCTACTCTGTTGGTTGATGATGAGATATATTTTTAGCAGGTAAGGTTGTTAGAGTTTGTGGTAAGTGTGTGTGTGTGTGTGTGTGTGTGTGTGTGTGTGTGTGTGTGTGTGTGTTGCTGGAGATTTAACCCAGGGTTTCACATGTACTAGGAAAGTGCTTTTTAAAAGTTAAGATGATTGTATTTGTATAATTGCTTATTAGAAGATAGAAAACCACACTAGGAACCACAGGGATAATCTTTGATTAGTTGGAGTTTCTTAAGATAAAATCTGTGTTTGATAAGGATGTCTCAGAGGACCAATTTGCTTTATTGCTGAAGAACCAGGAGAGGCAGACCAGTTCCAAAGTAGGGCAGGCGATCTTATTTCAAGTTCAAGCATCAGGCTTAGTCTCTTGGGTTCTCAGTACCTTCACAGCCCCCACTCACTTTAGTCGTAAAGTGTAGGTCCAGGTTTTCAGCTGTTGGAGATGAAGAGCTCTCTCCGTGTCATGATATGTTGATTCTTTGGGATGCTATGAAGAGGACTACCAGACGATCTGCAAAATAAGTTTTAAAGTAGGTCTGAGAACTTGAAGTTTTAGGAATCACCCCTCACCCAGTTTCTTTAACATGTGATAATGATTAGCTTGATGAACTAGAAATATGTTAATGTTTTAATTTGTGGAATTTTAAGACCCATTATTTCCTGGGAAGTGTAAACTAGGCATTGATGCTAAGTACATTAGTTGTTTGTTTGTTTGTTTGCTTGTGACAGTATCTTCCTATGTAGTTCAGGCTGGCCTAAAACTCAAGCTCCTGTCCTGTTCTAGTGTTTGGGTTATAGGCATGCCCGCCAGACCTGGCTAAGTTCTGTCACCTTTCTCTTAGCACAGTTGTGGTGATACATTACTTATGATTTAATAAGGCTTGCCTAAGGGTTGAGGGTGCAAAGCCAGCCACAAGCTATAGAGGTCGTGGTACACACCTTTAATCCCAGGACACGGGAGACAGGCAGATAGATCTCTCTGAGTTCAAGGCCATCGTGGCTTACACAAGAGTGAAGAGTAACAGAGTTTACACCTTCCTTTTATCCCAGCACTTGATCACACGCCTTTAATCCCAGCATTAGGGAGGTGGAGACAGGAGTGATATGACTGGACAGGGAAAGGAATATGAGGAGGAGACAGGATCTGAGAGCTTTTGCCTCTGAGGATTCATGGTGACAAGATTGCCATTTCAGCTGGGTAGAGCTACTGGCTTGGCTGCTTTGCTTCTGTGATCTTCATCTTGAAGCATAGTGTTTGCAAGACTTCAGTAGTCTTTGATACAAAATAACTCAAATTTAATGTCCATTTCTAAAGTAAAGGCACACTTTATTTTATGTGATGTAAGTATAATTGTCACATAGAAATGTATTGAAAATGGAATCGAAAATTATATATTAAAAATAGACCTAGTCTTAAATGATCTAAGAGTAGTCAGTTTAGACATGTGTGATGATGCTTACCTGTAATCCTAACATGGGGCAGGGTGCTGAGGCAGTGGGATTTTGTGTTCAAAGTCAGCTTGAAGCATATGAAGTAAAAGAAAAATGATGTGTGTGTGTGTTACACGTGCGTGTGCAGAGGCAGGCTTTGTTTCTGTAGCCTAGGTAGGCCTTGAATTCCATATCCTGCCTCAGCCTCCTTAATTCTAGGAGTGGGTTGTATCACCAAGGCTAGCTCAAAAAATAAAATTTTAGATAATTCTTATGTTGTGGATGCCATGGAGAAAGGTAATTTATGCATATCTTAAAGTAGTGTTGACAGCTAGATGTGTTGACGCGCACACTTTTAACCCTAATACTTAAGGGACTGAGTCAGCAGGATCACCGGGAGTTTGAAGACTACCTGACTTAGTGCGTTTCAGACTGGCTTAGGCTACGTGTCTCAAAAATGAGAGGAGGGCGGGAAAAAAAAACTGTTGAAAGGCCACCACCTATGGTCAGCTTGATACATCTCATTTATTTCTATATAAGCAATCTACAGGCTTGCAGATGTTCCTATTTGCAATTCTTGAGGATCTCTGTTCTTGAGTGTCCCCCTACCAATCTCTTATATGGTTTCTTTGGTTAATGGGACATTATTTTGTTGATCATTTTTTTTTCCTTTAAAAAAAGATTTGTTTTAAGCAAAACACAGTCTCAAAACAGCCAAAGAAGGAAGGGTGGGAAGGAGGAGATGGGAGAGAATGAATATATACTTTCTTCCTTCCTGAGGATAATTAGGGCTGGATAATGATCAAAAATGGGCCAGAGCAGAATCATAGCTCCAATTAAAAAAAGATTCGTTTTTAGTGTATGTGTATGAATGTTTTGCCTACAACTATGTCTGTGTAACATGTGTACAGTACCCACAGAGGCCTGAAGAGGGCATCAGATCCCCTGCCATTTTGACTTAGAGTTGTTAGTTGTCATTGAGAAGAGCAGCAGATATTCTTAATTGCTGAGCCATCTCTTTAGGCCCCTTGTTGGCTTTTTAACTACATTTGGTTGCTTTTGTCTGTTTCTATTAAGAACAGGTGGTAAGAGGTTAAAAGATATCTAGCGTAGCTTAACAGGACTTATTTTCTTGTCCTTCCTCAAAGAAATTGACTTCTTAGCAGTTTCCATTCCCTTTTCCCTTCCCAATACTTTAATTTTTTATATCTAGTATGTGGTGGTTTGAATAAGATGGCCCCATAGGCTCATATGTATGAATGCTTAGTCATCAGGGAGTGGCACTGCTTGGGAGGGATTAGGAGGTGTGGCCTTTGAAATAGGTGTGGCCTTATTGAAGGAAGTGTGTCACAGGGGATGGGGTTTCAGAGGCCCAAGCCAGTCATGTTCTCCACCATGGTGGCGATGGACTAAGCCTCTGGAACTGTAAGCAAGCCTCAATTAAATGCTTTCTTTTGTTAGAATTGCTATGGTCATGATGTCTCTTTACGTAGATAGAACACTACTAAGACATAATGGTTCATCAGGCAGTTAGTTCCATGCAGCATCATCTAAAACTACAGCTTTTGAAAACAATGTTTTTGACTAGGTCATGTCTTAAGTGGTTCAGAATGCCAAGGGTGCTGCTTTCTTCCTCTGTCTGTTGGTCACCCCACTCCCCTCTTTAGGAGCAGCAGAATTGTTTGTGTCTTACCTGTTCTTTTAGCACATATAAAAAGAGACACATAAAATACAAATAATCTAAAAAGATAAAATTTTTATGAAATTTTAAAAACATTTTTGACAATCTTTACATTTTGGTATATGAAAAAAGTATTTGTGAGATAGAAAGTCTGAATAGTGGGTTAAACACAATCATTTTGGATGCAGTTCAGGTTGCACTTCGGCCTGGTGTACTATTTGTAATGGTTTTCTTTTTCTCTCTTTAAAATTAAGGCATAATTAACACAGAAGTACACGTATAGCACATGAATGACTCAGTGAGGTTTTTTTCCTATTGTCTGTACCCTCTACAAGTGCTGCTGGATCTTTAAGTGGAGCTATTTATTCCAGGCACTGTGTTTCAAGGAGCAAAGATTACAGGCAGAAGGTTTCTAGAAACTACCCCTTCACAACAGTTTTGTTAGCTAGAATGCATTGTTATGGTCACATCAGAAGTGAGGGAGGTTGGACAAGCCAGTCATGCCATGTTTCTGTATCACAGAGTTCCTGTGCTGTCTTGTGGATGAATGCCCAGAGGTTCAGCTGCTAGCTCAGAGTACTGGCAGCTGGAGAGTCCATCTGCTTTTTCTTGCTGTGTAGTTTTTATATTTGCTAGTCTCATAAAGGAATGGTGGTCGTGGCCATCTCTAATTGACCCAGTAGGATAGGTAGAGAAAATAATTCTATCCTAATGCCCTAATGTATTGACAGTGCCTTGAAAATGCAAGACTGTATGTCAAGCTAGTGCCAGGCTAAGTCAGATGATACACATACAGCACATTTTCATTGTCCTACCAGGAAACTAATGGTTGATGCAAAAGAAGAAAAGCTTCCTTTGATTTATAAAAGTGAGCTTGGTAGGAAGCTACAAGGTAATGTAGTAGAGTGAGCTTGTGTGTTGCAAGCCTGTATGTAGTTCCGCTACAGGGGAGGAGTGGGTAAGAGTCCCACTGCACTCCAGGAGTTTGAAACTCTCTGCCAAAGAAAATGAAAACTAGATTTTATAATTTTTGTCCTGTATTTTCCTTTCATGTACATTTAACATGTAACTGCTTCAGTATCCCCGGCCTGTGATTTCTAATTGTTCTCTTCGCCTAAAGAGTTAAAAAACAAAGTAATAAACATAATTCCTGTTTAGTTTTCTTTTACAGAAATATGCATGTTTTGTTTTTTATATAGTTATTTTTGTTGAAATTCTATAAATTTTCTTTTTACTCTCCAGTTCAGATGGGTTCAGATTACATAAAATATGTTTTGCCAAAACTCTTTAGTAGGCGATTGAGTCTTGGAGTGCATTTCTATGCTGGGTGTGGTAGAGTATGCCTATAATTCCAGCACTCAGATGTATGAAGCAGACGGATTGTAGTTTGAGGCCAGTCTGAGCTACATAGTGAGGTGTTTTTTGTTCTTGTTTTTGTTTTAATACAAATAGGAACTTTGGGTTAGGCTTAAACAAAAGTTGATGGTGTTTTTCCAGCTAATGCTATGTAGAGTGTTAGGCTATCTTTACTGCTGACATAGATTGGAGCGGTTAATAAAAGGTGACATATAGGCCCAGCTGCTTAGGGGTATGAGTCAGGAAGATAGGTTGAGCTCAGGATGAGAACCAGCCTAGTTTGTATGATGAGCCTTGTGCCCCCTCCCCCAAGAAGGAAAGTATGTGTCTCCTACCACATGGTGAGGGCTTAGAAGAAATCTCTTAGCTTTCACCCTGTACTATATATATAGTTCTGCTTTTCTCTCTGAAGTTTGGGGAAGTGTTAGAAAAAGGATTATGTTTCTGTATTAGGTATCTTTACATGACTGTTACCAAATACCTGAGATGAATAACTTAGAGGAGAAAGTGTTTATTATGTCTCTGGGTTCCAGAAAGACTCCAGTCCATCTGGAAGGCAGATAGAGTGGCCCTATCCCTGGTAGTGGGGCCTTGAGGCGCTGGCTTGTTTACATGGTGGCAGAGCAGTCAGCATCCAGGACAAGGGGCACGTCTGACCTTCAGATGCCTACGCTAATGACCTTCCACTAGCTAGGCCTCACCTCCTAAAGTGTGTGTTTTCCATTGCTTCAAAATAGTTCCACAATGTGGTAAACAAGTGTCTAAAAACAAAAGATAGTAACCGACTTTTCAGTTCCAATCATGCCAGCTCAGTAGCAGTGTTTTGGCCTTTCTAGGAGGGAAGGGAACTTAAATATTATGATGCCAGGGATCATACTTTTGAGTTATCACTAAAGAAACTTTAATGAGAGCTTGGTACCCATGACCTAAGATGGGTCTTGAGATGCTTCTAGTGCAGAATCATTCACTTGTCTGAAGTCAAATTTCTATACATCTCTCTCTCTCTCTCTCTCTCTCTCTCTCTCTTAAAAGCAAACAACGACAAAACAATGAAGGTTACAAGTCAAAGAATAGGAGGAAGCATTCTCTCTATCACTGGACTTTGCAGTTAACTTCAGGATCCCTCCTAAGGGTTCTATGGCTTAGAATAAAAAGTGGTGCTGGTCTTGTACTTCACACTGAAGATGGCACAAACCATGATGCCAGGTAGAGATTCGTTGAGGGAATGCATATGAGTTGTTTTGTCACACCAGCACATACTTCTGGGAGGAAACTGGAGATAGAGGAGGCTAGTAACAGCATCTGATGTTTTGCTCATTGGTAGCACCCACCATTACTAACTGTTCAGGCCAGCAAGCACTTGTCCTGACTTTTGTATTGGTGCTCCCTTTGTTAGGTTGCTGTTTAGATAAATGTAGCTGCTTTAGGCTCTTATATATCACTCAAGAAAGTCTGTGCTGACTGCCCTGTTTAAAGTGCTTCTGATGAGTTTTCTTTGCGCTGCCTAGTTCCCTTAGGCTTCATCTCTGTAGATACGGTCCTTCAGAGGCAGAGTCACAAGTGTGTATGACTGCAGCAAGTGTGAGTTAGTGGAAGCCTGAAGGGAAGACAGTGTGTAGATCTGTGGTCCATTTTCTTTTCCGTGTCAGTTAGCTCCCTGAGTGCGGAGCGCAGGATTAAAGATGTGCGCCCGTGCCCTGCCCGGCCTGAGGTGGATGGGTATTTGTGTATGTCTGCTGCTCATAGTCCTGCTCACTCAGCGTTTTAGTCCTTGAGAGCCTTTGCCTGTTTGTCGACCATCTTCCAAGTACCAGAGCCATTTGTCACGTGACATAAGGTAGGAAAGGATGTAATGTGACAAAGTTAGCAACAAATAGTTTACATATGAGACATTTGTGTTCGAAAGTATTTTCATTGATTAAAAAATAATTCAGGAGCAGAGCCCAGTGTGGTGGTGTACTCCTTTAATCCTAGCACTCCGGGAGGCAGAGGCAGGGGGATCTCAAGAGGTCAAGACCAGCCTGGTCTACAAAGTGAGTTCCAGGACATCCAGGGCTGCACAGAGAAACCCTGTCTCAAACAAATAAATATAAAAATAATAACTTAGGAGCTGAAAACAATAGTTATTTTGGAGACTACTGTTGTGTAATGATAGTAAGGGCAAGCAGATGTGTGCCCGCTTAAGTATTGTATATATATTTTCCTCTAGTTTGTCATTGCTGAGTACTTAGTCCAGGACCTTGCACATGCTGGGCAGGTGTTCTTCCGCTAAGCTGCATCCCCAGCAAAGACTGTCTATTCTGTTGGTGGAAAAAGGACTGAATTTTGGTTTGATGACTCAGTTCAATTTCCTAGCACTCACATAAAAAGCTAGGCCCTGCAAAAATGCTGTAATCCCAACATTAAGAAGGTAGCTAGTTAGCTAGCTAACTAAGTAGCCTGGATCAGTGAGCTCCAGGTTGAGTGAGAGACCCTGGTCTCAGAAATGAAATTGAGAGTGATGAAGACACTCAGTGTTGACTTGTGGCCCTCAGGTGTGCATGGTCATGTTCACCTGTCCGTATACCACACATACACACAAAGCAGAAAAGTCAAAGAAGAATATATCTGCCTCATGCCTACTATAGCATCTTTTCAGTTTAATAGGGATGGGACAGTGAGGAAACCCCTTAGATTCCAGTTGTCCCACAGTGTGCAAATGAACATCTCTCTTCTATTGGAGCCCTCGAGGCTTCAACAGACCGAGGTATGGCAATTAGTAATGTGCCTTACTTCATTCTTCATCTAGAGTTGTTTGAATCTGGAATGACTCCCAAGGAGTCCTGCATTGAAGACTTTCCCCCTGGTGCAGTGGTGCTTATAGGTGGGGCTTTGAAACTGGCTTTGCTCATGCCAGGCAAGTGCTCCATGACTAAGCTGTATCCTTAGCCTTTTTCAAAACAAAACAAGACAGGGTTTTGAGAGTTCCTTAGTTGGCCTTTAACTTAGGCTCCTCCTGTGTCAGCCTCCAAAATAGCTGACTCTACAGATCTGCACCACCAGGCTTATAGTATCTCATTGTGATCATAATTTGCATTTCCCTGACAGCTATTGTGAGTATTTAGAACTTGGTCTTTTGGTTCTACATGGCTGGGCTTTGTAGCTGAGTAGTCAATGTACTTCCTTTCACATTTGAGTTATTACTTCTTAGAGATTACTCATGTGTGAGCCAATGAGAAAGTCTCATGTTTACAGATTTCTGTGTTCCTTTCTGAGAAACCTGTAACACGAGATATAAAAAAACCCAGAAACTGATATTGGGGTTCAAACTTCAAGCTGAAAATCAGAAAAGCAAAGTAGCAGGCCACTAGGTCTTATGCTACCTCAGGCTGAATGGGCTGACCCTACTGCCTCTCCTCAGCATGACTGGAGAATCCTGAGACTGAATGTCTTCCAATCCTCAGGATGGCTGGAGAATGAATGCTCTATACTGACCCTGCTCCTGTCTTATACACCTCCCTAGTGCTGGGATGAAAGGTGTGTGAGCCCAGGTGCTGAGATCATCTTTGTGTGAGCTGTTTCTCTTCAGGACTAGGCCAATCTTGTGTAGATCTGGGTGGCCTTGGACTCACAGAGATCCATCTACCTCTTAATCCTGAGTCCTAGGATTAAAGGTGTGCACCACCATCTCCTAGCTTCTGGTTAATGGATTAAAAGTGTGTACCTGACTTCTATGGCTTGTGGCTGACTTTGCTTTTCTGAATCCTCAGGCAAGCTTTAGTAAATCATAAATAATATGTCACCACAGAAACCAAAATATTGTGCCACTTTTAGGCAAGCAGGTATTACCTCCAGTTGGTACTAAGAGATAGTTTTCTAATTATGTTCACTAATGAAGAGGGTGGCATTTTCCTAGCACATATCCTTCCTTGCTTCTGCAGTGCTAAATTGGATGTTGGAATAGAATTTGGAAAGAAGGGTTTTGCCTTTTGCCTTTGATACTATAACTTTCTTTCAAAAATAATGTAAGATTTGTCACACATCTGCATACTTAATCTTTGGAGGAGGAGAACTTGATAGCAACAATTCAATGGATCAGTTATCTGCCGAGGACTCAAGTAGAGGGGCAGGGGTTTGTTGTGATGGTGACTTTAGAGAGGTATTGTAACTTAATGAGTGTGTTAGCCAAACACGGTACAGTGCCAGGCTTTAAACATGGAGTCATTAGAGGAAGACTCCTAGGATTGAGCTAAATCATACAGAAATAGATGCACTCATTTAACATACACACATGTATACTTTAAAATGCAAATTTTAAAGGGCCTCAAAACATAAGAACATATGATTAAACTTAGGAATCTGTGTAAGAAAATTAAATTATTTTTCTGTTTTTAAGGTACACAAAAGAAAGAATATATAGATTTATTGCTTAGTTATTGTGACGTGCTGCTAAGGAGACTTAAGTTGTTAGTAAATGCCTCAAATCTAATGAAACTGGCTCTAGGTATATAATATTCTTAAATTTTTAGTATTTACCATGGTGGTTTTATTTTGCTGTTAAGAACTAAAAAATCTGCCATGCTTTTGAGAGTTATACTTATATATTATATTGTCAATAGTGGAGTATGTTTAACAGTTAGGAACACTAGTCCTCTAAATCACTGGCACAATTACTGTCACTCTCATCTGTGAAAATATTTCTAAGAATGTGTTGAGGTGCTAATTAGACATGATCTACAGTCATTATGGGTGTTCTTCAATTCATAGAAGTCAATTGCAAAACAGCAACAAAACCCTCACAAAATATGCAAGATGCATATTTTGCACAGATGCATTTCCACAGTGTCAAGAGAATAGCAGCTCTTCAAAGTGTGTATGGGGGGCTTGATTGAAATGGATTGTTAGTCTTCGTGCGCTGTGCTCTGTCAGTTAAGCTGGGTTTTTGTTGTTGTTTTTTAAATTCAGACCACTGACTAGGTCCTAAATATGTAGTTTTAAAGAAATTTCCTATTTTGTTATTCTAAAATGGATTACTTCCAAGCCTGGCACGAGGGCTCACAGCTGTAGTCCCAGCACCTGAGACAAGGCGTCATGGGTTGCTGTGAGCCTGAGACTAGCCTGCTGTACATAGGCGTGACGGGCTAGTTGTGGGCACAGCAAGACCCTGTCTGGACCCCTTAAAACAAAACACCTCACTCAAATTCCTGGTATATAATTTAGATTTTTTTTTTTTTTGCAAATAATGGAACTCAATTTGTTTTCGTGTACGTTTACTTATTCAGGACTTATGAGCAGCTTCCGTCTTAAGTGTTGCTTTTTCCCCATTAAGTCATTGTGAATACCAAATAATTTGGGTTCCTACCCATTTTTGTTATGATCATCTTTCGAGGTTAGGGTTGTAAAGTTTTTTTGAGGAGCCTGGGAGATGGCTCATTAGGTAAAATAGTTGCCTTGCTCTCTGGAACCCATGCTTGCTTGTTTTTTTTAAGGCAGCTCAGTTTGGTGCTATGCTTGGAGTCCTAGTGCCCGGGAGGCAGGCAGGTGGACCTTTGGAGCTAGCTCAGCAGTCAGCCTAACCTACTTGATGAGTTCCATAGCAGTAAGAGGCCCTGTTTGGGGGCGAGGGAGATAGCTGGTGACTGTCTCCAAGGCTGCCCACTGGCTTTCACTTACACATGCACGCACGCACGCACACACACACGCACGCACACACACAGTGTTTTGGAGAGAGATTGGAAATGTGAGGCTGGAGGAGTAAGTTGATCAACTGGGTAGAAATTAGGAGTAGGCAAGTGAAGTTTGTGTAGTGTTAGCAGCTCCAAGTGTTGAGTCCTAGTGCCTAGTTGTAACTTGCAGTGTTACTGTATCCCGAGTGCTGGCAGCTCAGCTCCCTGCCACCTTGGTGGCTCCTTAGCCACCAGATCCTGTAGCATTGCCACAACCCTGCCACCCTCGCATCCCTTCTCCGCTCTCGGTTTCAGCTCTCTGCTGCTCCTTCACCTTCCGTAGTCTCAGCTTTGGGAGAGCTCCTCTCTCTGCAGTCTTTCCTGCTGCTCTCACAGGTTCACCCGTCCTAGCTGGGGGTGCTTCGTGCTGATAACCCCAGCTCAGCCTACTCTAACTACAGCGAAAGATCACAGCAGTCGATCAAACTGGCAGGTCACTGAACTAAGCCCCCTGGGGCCTGTCACACAGCACGGGAGGCACTGTACACCAGGCTTGTCCCCATTTGAGGGGAGGCTGTTATACAGCCAGCCATGTGCGCAGTTTCAGATGTGTCTGCTAACCACACGCTTTGCATGGTCACTCTAGGCTGCACAGGAGTACTTGGTTTGCCTGTCCTGTCTGTTGGGAGTCAGGGAGGCACTTGGGGGATAAAAGCTTTCACAAGGGCTGGGGTGACAGGCAGTTTTCTAGGGCCTGGCAGCACACTTGGAATGATTGTGGCTAACAGAGAAGCTGTTGAAATAGAAACAGTGGCTTCTGTAACTGTTGCTGCACCTTCTGTGACCATAGTAAGACACCTTAGGATGTTTGGGCCTGAGAGTCTTTCTGAGTGGCTATGAGACCTTTAGAGCATCCATTACTGGCTGTGATAAGGACAGTTCAATGGATCAACACAAAAGCAATTATTTAGGGCTCAGTGAGTGGAGAAAGGTGCTTGCCACCTAGCCTGACAACCTGAGTTCAGTCCCCAGGACCCAAGTGCATGGTGAAAAGAGAACGGTGGGCTGGAGAGATGACTCAGCCATTAAAGGCTCACAACAAACTGTAAGAGAACCGTCTCCTGGACTGAGTGAGTGTGCGTGTGTGTGTGTGTGCGCGCAGGTGCGCGTGTGTGAATACATACTGTTTGATGGAAATTCTCGTGGCTTCTGTACAAGTGGCAGAGCTGAAGTTGTAGTCGCTGCTGCCTTTGATGAGAGCTTAGAAATGGCAGTGCTACTGTCAGCTTAGTCGTCTGGGAGAGTGAGTGTCCTTTAAAAAGTGCCTCCGTCTGACTGGCCTGTAGGTAAGCAACGCAGGCGTTTTCTGTCTTTTAAATCTTATGTGTATGGGGGGTTTGCCTGCCTGTTATGTCTGTGCGTCACTGTGCAGGCCAAGGGGGTGGGCGTCAGGTCCCCTGAAGAAGTTAGACAGGTGTGTGCTTTGGCACAGCGTGCAGGCATCCTAACAACAACTGCCATCGTCTACATACAGCGTGTAGCCACTGCTGCAAGTGAAAGGACACAGCAGCAGAGCACGGCAGGTCAGAGTCCGGCTCCCAGTATTTAATGCAGTCTACATGTCTGCGCTTCTGTGTTCCCTGGACCACCAACCTAGGATATTTTCTGTACGGTGTTCCTTGTCAACCGAAATGTGTTTGTGACTCACTCAAACCTTAACATGTGCACGGCACATCTAACCCTGTTCACTTCTTTATTCTCACTGTGTTGTCCAGTCTCCCCTTGAATTATTTTCACTGTGGTAAGCAAAGCAAAATGTGTGGGAAAGTTACGTGGCCTTGCTTGTGAGTTTAATTGTATGTTTGAATAGCTAAGCACTTAAACGACTTTGTGTGACTCCTGTCCATCAGATGTTTATTTACTTTTATCTAGTTTAGTTTGGACTGGTGCTTGTTTGCCCCTCCCCCTCCCCTCCCCTCCCCTCCCCTCCCCTCCCCCTCCCCTGAAACAGTTTTGCTGTGTAGTTCTTTCCTGTTGCTGTGAGGAGACGCCTTGACCAAGGCAGTTTACATAAGACAGCATTTAGCGGAGGCTTGCTTATACTTTCAGAGGGGTGAGCTCGTGACCATTGTGCAGGGAGCATGGCAGCAGGCAGACAGGCCGGTGCTGGAGCAGAGACGAACCCATCCACCGGCAGCGGGCAACGGGAGACCGGTGCCCACCCACGCAGCACACCTCCTAATCCCGTGGTTCTCTACCTTCTAACGCTGCGACCCTTTAATACAGTTCCTCATGGTGTGGTGCTTTTGAAATAGAGGGTTGTCAAAGGGTTACGATCTACCTGTTTTTACCCTTTGCCTCTTTTGAGGTGCCCACCACCCAGCTCCCAAATAAGTCACACACTCAGAGGCTTATTATTTCTTATGAATGCCCAACGTTATTCTGCCTACCATTTGCCTCTAGGCCTTTCCTTTTCTTCTGTAAATCTTAGTTTCACTCTTATTCTGTGGCTGACTGGGTGGCTGGCCCCTAATGTCCTCCTCCTTTCTCCCAGATTTCTCCTATTTATCCTCTCTGCCTGCCAGCCTGGCCCATCCTTTCTCCTGCCTCACTATTGGCCGTTCAGGTCTTTTACTAGACCATCAAGTGCTTTAGACAGGCAAAGAATCACAACTTCACAGAGTTAAACAAAAGCAACATAGCTTTATCATTAAACAAATGTTCCGCAACATAATCAAAAGTAACACACTTTAAAATAGTATTCTACAACAAGAACCACTATCCTAGCCCTTCCCAAAAGAGTTCCACCAACTAGCACTAAGCATTCAAATATATGAGCCGTTAGGGGCCATTTTCATCCAACCCCACACTCTCTTTAGCCTAGAGCTGGCTGGGTAGACCATACATGGCCTGTATTCATGGCAGTAGTCCTGCCTCCGCTTTCCGAGTGCTAGGATTAGGTATGTACCAACACACTAGGCTAGTAATCTCCCCTGTTAATGTCCATTCCTACCATCTAATCAATTTGTGTGTGTGCGCGTGCGTGCGTGCGTGTGTGTGTGTTATTACTTTCAGTTTTGTCTTGAGACTGACTTGTTATATAGCTTAGGCAGGCCTTCAATCAGGATCCTCTGCCTCGAGTGCTGGGGTTATAGGTGTGTGCCACCATGTCCAGATGTTACTTCTTTTGAAACAAGGAGGTTCTAGGGCTCGGGAGATGGTTTACAGTTAAGATTACTGGCTACTCTCCCAGGAGCCTTTGATTCAGGTGCCAGCACTCATATGGGACTGAGACCACCCTCTAGTAACTCCAGCACACAAGGGTTTTGACAAAACATCCATCCATACAAAAGTTCTTGTTTTTAAATCAGGCTCTATGGAAAAGTAATTGCTGTTTGCTGACTTTAAATTATGAAGAAAGTCTTTGGTGACGTGAGACAATTGTGCCATATTTTATAGTTCTGTTTTCCCTGTGAGGAAAGGTCTCACTTGTAGGCCTGGCTGGCCTCATCTGTGGTGATTTTCTCGCCTTTGCTAAGCTGGGGTTGCTGGCATGTGGCCCAGCACCGTTCCTTTATTGTAGCTAGTAAGTGACATGAGGGAAAGTGTAAGTATCCAGTGTCCACACTCAGAGAAGCTTCCAGATTACTTCAGAACGTTACTTCAACAGTACATGCTTACTGGCCTCTTTTGGAGAGAGACCTTCATGGCACCTTTATGTGGCTATTAGCATTTATTCCCTAAGTTTTATTGGCTGACAAGTGGGGGATCAGAGAAAACAGACATTTTGCTTAGAGTCGGGGGCACCTAATGCCAGTTCTTTTATGTCTGTCATCTTCACCTTGTGATTCTGTTCTGAGGATGAAACCAGGGCTTTGCAAGTGGTAGGCTAGTATTCTGCTAAGAGGTGCTAGGTCCCAGCGCCTCTACTCTCTTCTTAACCCTTTAAGTGATTGATTTCTAGGGTCTGTTTATCCTTTGGGAAATCCACTGGATGACAAAATATTGAATGTATGAAGTAAAGCAGAATTTGATGACATGGTCCACCCAGAAAGAAAGAGTAGTGCCTTTGGTTTCTCAGAGAGTGCACTGTAATAACCATGGCATTGAGAATGTTGCACTGAGTGGTGGTGGTGTCGGGGTTGTTGCACACCTTTAATCCCAGCTCTCGGGAGGCAGAGGCAGGCCTTGAACTCTGAGTTCGAGACCAGCCTGGTCTACAAGAGCTAGTTCCAAGACAGCCTCCAAAGCCACAGAGAAACCCTGTCTCAAAAAAAAACAAAAAAATTTTTTGAGATAATAAATATAATCACATTTCTCCCTTCCCTTTCCCCCATCCAAATCCTGTATATGCCCCTCCTTGCTCTCTTTCAAATTCATGGACTACTTTTTTCACTGATTGTTATTACGTGCATATAAGTATATGGATATGCTTATATATATATATCCCTAAATATAATGTACGGTCTGTATAATGTTACCTGTATGTGTGTTTTCAGGTATGATCATTTGGTATTGGATCCCCAGTAGGTGTGCTCTTCACTGGGGAAGACACCTCTCTACCTGTCTCATCCCAGCTTTTCGTAGTTGTTATAGTTCTTTGTGTAAGGTTGAGCTCTTGTGAACTCCCCCCTCCTCTTGGGCATGTGTGTTGGTGTCGTCCTTCAGCTTGTGTCGGGCAGTCATATAGGTGAGACTTACTGGTGTAGCTTCTGACGTCACTGGAGACACTCTCTCAGCAGACTCCTGATCTACTGGCATCTGCATTGACTGAGCCTTTGGTGGGGGGTGCTTTGTAGATGTATCATGAGGTCTGTGGTCTACCACTCTGTGTTTTGATTGGTTGTAGATTTCTGTAGCGGTTGTCTGACTGTTGTAACAAGAAATTTCCTTGAGGAAACTACACTTGTTTGAGTATAAAGACAAATGTTTAGATTTGTTAGGGATTGTGTTCATTTAGTAAAGTAGTCGTTTGTAGGTGCTCCAATACCAGGGACTTCACTAGCACTGAGTAGCTAGCTAGGTTTCCGGTACCAGGTGTGGTCTTCCTTTTGATGAGCAGGATAAGTAATGTTTTATCACATCTTGCTTGCTATAGAAATCTTGTAGATATTTATGTTGGTCACTAAGTAGAAATCAAGGTAATAAAAAACTTGTTATTAGAGCATGTTACTTAATTTGTTAAAAAGCAAAAACTAGAAGCAGAGGCAGGAAGATCTCTGTGAGTTCTAGACCAGTCAGGGTTATAGTGGAGACTGTCTTGGCGTAGGGGATAAGAAACTGGGCTGGACATTTGGTTCAGTACTCGAGTGCTTGCCTAGTATGCCCAAGTTCCTCTACTGAATTCTGGAATTGATTTCCTTTTGTGAATACATCCACACACACTTGGGTTTAAAATATGCTGAGAAGAGCTAAAGGCTCTGCCAGAGGAGTTTATTGCACTCCCCTGCATTAAAGATTAAGGATTAAGTAGCTTAACTTTGTTCTGGTTTGGGGGTGGCATTCTGTGAGTGCATGTGGGTTTCCAGGCTGATAATCTATGCTGATGTCACATGTCCTTAACATTGAGTTTGGGTGAAAGTAAATTTGTGGTTGTGATTATCTGCTTTTCTTTTGTTTCTTTTGATTGATGTTTTTCTCATCTCTGTTTTGGATACACTTTTTGGAAGAATTAAGTTTGTAAGTAGTTGTTCCATTTGATGGGTTTAGGAAAAGACCTCTTGAGGTTATCTACTGTTTATTTTCCAGGCAGGAGGACTAGCTTGCCAAGAACAAAAGTTACCAAATAACACATCTATTGTACAAAATACTTCGGAGATAGGTCAGTTGGGAAGCTGTTTTACCTTAGAAATATGAGGGCATGTGATCCTGAGGGAGGGAGGGGACAGGGGAGTGACAGTAATTCATGGATTAACTGGTTTTAGGGAAGGAAATAGTAATAAAATCGTACTATTAGTCAGAAGTTATGGAAAACTGAAAAGCTTGATTGGAACACAAAGACTGTGGAGTGTCAGGTGGCGAGGGGTGAGCCGCTATTCCAAGTGCAGCAAATTTATCTTCAGACTGCATAGGGTGGGATTTGCATTCCCCAAGTTACAATAAGTTTCCAGATCCTTATCAGTCAAGTATTAGGAGTGACTGTTTTTAATAGTGATAATGAGGCAGCTATTCCCAGGAGGAGACTTAGTCACCAGCAGGATTGTCAGAGCCCTGAAATAGTTTGGGAAAACTCAGGATGGAAAAAAAAGCAAACTGTTTCAAAACAGAACAAAAACTTGAAGCTCTTTTTCAGGGATGGCGAGACGGGAACTGATAGAGGTGGCGCCCATCTCTTACCATGGGAGCAAAAAATTCCTTAGGTGGTGAGCTTCTAGAAGCCAGAACTCAGTGTTCTTTACCTAGAGTGCTGCAGGGTTAACAGGAAGTTGTGAATAAGATTAAGTTGGTAACAGCTACTAATCTGCAGTTATGTTCTTTATATAAATTGGCAAAACAGTTTTACATTAGGAAAACCCTCTAGTAGCAGCTTTGTTTAGAAAGGAAAGATTTTTATTTGTGTGTATCTGTGTGAGTGTATACCACATGTGCATAAGGTACCCAAGGAGGCCTGAGGGGGGGGGGGGGCGGGATCTGGTCCCCAGGAGGTAAGGTCCAGGCTGCTGTAAACCAGCACCTGATGTGAGTACCAGGGACTGAACTAGGGTCCTCTAGTAGAGCAGCAAGCTCTCTGAGCCAGCCACTGAGCCGTCTCTCCAGGCCCTGGTAGCCTTTAGAAAACAAATGTAAGTATTTGCCGGTGTTAGAGTAGAAGTGGGGAGTGTTCATGATCCTGTAGTCACACTACTCTTTTTTTCTCATTCTTTTTTTTTAATTTATATTTTACATTCTAATCCCAGTTCCCCCTCCCTCTTCTCCTCCCATTCCTTCTACTTTCCCCTCCTCTCATCTGCTCCATGGAGAGGGTAAGGCCTCCCCTAGGAAGTCTACTAAGTCTGTCCCATCATCTCCTTGAGGCAGGACCAAGGCCCCTCTCCACCCCCACACCCCTGTGTCTAGGCTGGGCAAAGTATCTCTCCATATGGAATGGGCTCCACTAAGTCAGTCTGTGCATTAGAGTTAGATCTTGGACCCACTGCCAGTGGCCTCATATATTGTCCCAGTTGCACCATTGTCACCTATATTAAAGGAGTCTTAAGCAAGTTCCCCATTCGTCACAACTCAGTCAGTGATCTCTCCCTAGCTCAGGTCAGCTGATTCTGTGGGTTTCCCCTTACGGTCTTGACTCCTTTGTTCTTATCGCTCCTCTCTCACTTGATTGTACTCTAGGAGCTTGGTCATTGGTTAATTTCTGCATCTGCTTCCATCTGTTTCTGGAAGAGGGTTCAAGCTTCTCTGGTGGTGTGTCTTATAGGCTGGGTATCTTTTGCTTTACATCTGGTATCCACTTATGAGTGAGTACATACTGTATTTGCCTTTCTGGTTTTGTATTTCCTCACTTAGGATTTTTTTTTCTAGTTCTGTCCAGTTGCCTGCGAATTTTAGGATGTCATTGTTTCTTACTGCTGAGTAGTAAGTACTCCATTGTTTAAATGTGCTGCATTTTCTTTATGCATTCTTCAGTTGAGGGGCATCTAGGTTGTTTCCAAGATCTGGCTATTACAAGTAATGTTTCTATGAGCATAGTTAAGCAAATGTCCTTATGGTGTGAATGTGCCTCCTTTAGGTATATGCCCAACAGTGGTATTGCAGGGTCTTGAGGTTGGTTGAGCCCTGATTTTCTGAGAAATTCTTATACTGATTTCCACAGTGGCTGTACAAGTTTGCACTCCCACCAGCAAATGGAGGAGTGTTCCCCTTTCTCTACATCCTCTCCAGCATAAGCTGTCATTGGTGTTTTTGATCTTAGCCATTCTGATGGGCATAAGATGGAATCTCAGAGTGGTTTTGATTTTCATTTCCCTAATGACTAAGGATGTTGAACATTTCCTTAAGTGTTTTTTTTTTTTTTTTTTGCCATTTGAGATTGTTCAATTGAGAATTCTCTATTTAGATCTCCACCTCATTTTTTAATTGGATTATTTGGTAGTTTAATGTCTAGTTTCTTGAGTTCTTTGTATATTTTGGAGATCAGCCCTCTGTCAGTGGTGGGATTGGTGAAGATTTTTTCCCATTCTGTAAGGAGCCGGTTTGTCTTGTTGATGGTGATTTTTGCTTTATAGAAACTTTTCGGTTTCCGGAGGTACTATTTATTAATTGTTGCTCTCAGAATCTGTGCTACTGGTGTTCTGTTTAGGAAGTGGTCTCCTGTGCCTATGCATTCAAATGTATTTCCCACTTTCTCTTCTATGAGTTTCAGTGTGGATGGATTTATACTGAGGTCTTTTATCCATTGGACTTGAGTTTTGTGCATTGCGACAGATATGAATCTACTTGCATTCTTCATGTTGACAGCTAGTTATATCAGCACCATTTGTTGAATATGTTTTCTTTTTTCCATTTTATATTTTTAGCTTCTTTTTCAAAAATTTGGTGTTCCTAGATGTGGACCACACTAGTCTTAAACACAAGGATTTACTAATTCATAATGGAGACAAGGTGTTGGTTAGCATCGCTAGGCCAAAAGGGTGAAAGGTAGGCTGCCTTTGTCTTGTCTATCTTATTTCAGTGCTAGGAAGAAAAGGATCTTTTTATTTTCTGTTAGGATTTCTTTTATGGCTGCCTGCATACTAATGTAGGAAACTATGAGGCCAGTTTCCTTACAGCCAGAAGTGATGACATACCAAAGTATAGCAAGGGAGTAAGTGCACACATGTCCCTGCCTTGGCTGGATCACAGTCTGCATGTTGTTTCAGCTGTCTGTGCTAAGTAAATTCCTCCTTAATATGATGCCATCGTGGTCACTGTCATCCTGTCTGGAAACAGCATCTATGGTATGAATTGTGTTTTGAAAACTCAGGCCATGGTAACACCCTTCATTCACCCCTTAGAGCTAAGGACCCAAACCTAGGGCCTTGCGCTTACTCACAATACTCACCACTGAGTCAGATCCCTAACCCATGCTAACTTGCCTAACTAGAAAGAACCACCTTAGAGTTACATGAAGAGGTAGACTGATAATCGGTGAATAAAAGCTCTCGCTGCACAATTCTGATGCCTTGAGTTGGATCCCAGGAATCCGTGGTAAGAGGAGAGAATGACTCCCCAGAGAAACCTTCTGACCTCCACACATGTGCCTGAATATACATACTCAGAAATAATCATAAAAATAAAAAATGTTTATAGATGCTAAAGGTGTTAGCTGGAAACAAATGGTATATTTCGTATTTCAGGTTATGTTTACATACTAAAAATAGTACCTTCAGTGTTGGGAATAATAACAGTATGAAAGATCAGTTTTTGCCATCTTAGGCCACATTTGAGAATTTATTGAGTTGACGATTAAGTAGAAACAGTCCCTTCATAGGCTTTCCATTATTGTCTTGAGGGAAACCAGAGTGTCACCAAATGCATGAACTATTGTGATTACTCCCTTGTTTCTGAGGTGAGGTAGATATACCTTGTGACATAGGAACAAAACAATTAAAAGGAACTTGGAGGTATGAGAAATTTGAAGTGTCATACAAATCTGATAGTTTTATTTAGGTAATATGTTTTGTTGTAGAAACTTAATGTTTCTAAAATGTTATAGAAACTTAGATTATAATAAACAATAGAAGATTTCTTTTAGGGGAAGATGATTAATTATTAAAATGAAAAAGGTGTCCTGAGGGTGGTATGAGAGGTTGTACAGTGATTAAGAACACTCCTGCTCCTGCAGAGTGTGGGAGTTGGGTTCTCAGCACCCAGCTCCAGGGGCATAGGATACCCTGATCTCCAAGGGTACCTCCACTCAAATGCACACACCCACATATAGACACACACACTCGCACACACACACACACTCAAAATTAAAACTAGAAATCTTTTACAAAGGAATTATGTATGGCCCAAGTAGTTGAGTTTTTGTTATGTTCATGATTTTGTATCAAATGATACAGCTTACTCAGCAGCTCTGTGAGAGTTGTTTAAAGAACGGCAGTGCTCTAAGAGCAGCAGGGCTTCCATTCCCGCTTTCCCCTGGGACGGCACTTTGAGCTTGTTCGTTCTTCACTGCTTAACTGTTCTGTCGGCTCTTACTGGCCTGCCTTACTCAGACTGGAGGCTCTTACTGGCCTGCCTAACCCAGAGACTCGGGTTTGCTGCCACACCCATTTTATATCTGTGCTATGCTATTTACAGCAATCTTTCTTTGTGGGGGGCTGGGTTTCAAGTAGCCCAGGCTAGGCTCAGAGTTACTATGTAACTGAGGATGACCTTGAACTCTTGACTTCTTGTCTACCTCTCTACCAACTACCGGAATTACATGTTTTTGCCTCTGTTTGATCATTAATAGCATTCATATGTTCTGGTTGTTGAGTTTTCACCTTCAGGTATGAGGATTTAATTATTTTCCTCATCCCTAGAAATTTTTTTTGTTTTGTTCTTCTAATGTAGGTGAATTCGGTGTTTATATATTAAGACTGAAAGTACTATTCAGCTAAGCTCTAGTGTCTCTGTAAGCATTTCAACAGATCTGATGTGAAGGATAGAGATGGATTCTGGCATTTGGGAGCCAAGAAATACTGAGTGTTACAGCTTGGATAGAAAGGTGTTCTGGTACTCGGGAGCCAAGGACCACAGGTCACAGTAAGCATAGCAGTTTACAGCCTTGTTTCAGGGAGAGGCTTCTCCAGTGTATCAGCTCTGCTCCCCAGGAGAAGGTTTCCGCCAAAGTTGTTACAGGTTCAGCTCCATTCCCCGAGAGTGTAACAACTTCAGTTGGTCAGGGGAAGGTTTACCCCAGTGAAAAGTGTTACAGTCCTGCTCTGCTCAGCTCCATCCAGGGTCCTCTCTGCTTACGTGATCAGGTGAAAGGTCTCACCCAACCCCTATTCAAGAGATTTATTGGGAGGGAAGAATCCAGGAGAGGGGCTGGCAGAGGACAGCCGGGCAGCCTGAACAGCCGAGGTGAACAGACACAGGGTTTATATAGGGATTCTTAGGGGGGTGAAGTTTTCCTGGGTGGGGATTGGTCAGATTTCAATCCCTGAGTTTATGATGGTTAGATCTCCTGCTCAGTGATTGGTTAGTTTTCTGCACAGGGTTAGGGTCAGATTTGGCTCTGGTTTCAGGGCTAGAGTTGTGTTTCTTTCTCTGGTCCTTTTTAGCCTTTTGTCTCCAATTTTAGGGCCAGGGTGTATTTCTTTCACTGACTCAGATTCCAGGGACAAAGTGTGTTCCTTTGGCACTGGTTGCAGGGTCAGGGTGCATTTCTTTAGTTCTGGTTGCAGGGCCAAAGTGTGTTTCTTTGACTCTGTTCAGGGTGTGTTTCTTTTGCTCTGTTCAGGGTGTGTCTCTTTGACTCTGTTCAGGGTGTGTCCCTTTGGCTCTGCTCAGGGTGTGTTTCTTTGACTCTGTTCAGGGTGTGTCTCTTTTGCTCTGCTCAGGTGTGTTTCTTTGACTCTGTTCAGGGTGTGTTTCTTTGACTGGCCCCTTTCCCCAACAGTCACTTTCATAACACTTTTAGTTTCCCTGAGCATTTATATATTTATTTACTTTTCTGTGTTTATTAATCTAGTTCAGCTTTTCCATATTCTCTCAGGAGCAATACTTTTGAGGTATTCTAATAGCTTTGTATTCTGGAAGATCAGTCCCATCTGGATCATCAGATTTCATGCTGAACTGCTCTGCAGGGTCCCACCACCAGAGTAGCAGAATAATAAAAACCCAGAGATAGACATTGGGGTTCAAGCTGAAGATCAGAAAAGCAAAGCAGCCAAGCCACTAACTCTTATCTCTACCTCAGACCAAAAGGGCAATCCTGGCCTCAGATTGCATCTCCACTGAGCTGCTCCTCAGACTCACCCCGATTGCAATGAGCTCCTGTCTCCTCCCACCTTTCTCTGCCCAGCCACATCACTCCTATCTCCACCACCATAGCGCTGGGATTAAAGGTGTGAGCTCTGTTCTCTTTTAGGCTGATTCACTCTTATGTAGCTCAGGGTGGCCTTGAACTCAGAGATCCATCTGCCTTTAATCCCTGTGTGCCGGGATTAAAGGTGTATACTACCACTGCCTGGCCTCTAAGGCTGTGACTAGCTTTGCACTCTGATCTTAAGTAAGCTTTATTTGTTGTATCAAACAAAATGTCACCACACACCAGAATCTTAAGACAGTGCTGCCTGCTTGTGTTAACCTCTTGTTTACAGCATGTGTCTTCTTTATCTTGGTTGAGATCCTGTCCCCCCATGTCCTTGTCCTCGACCACCACTCCCAGTGATGGGAATTGAACCCACAGTACTGTGTGGTAAATGGACACTACTACTGAAACAACATTACCCTAGTTTAGCCTTGAATTATAGCAGAACCTACTCTCCTAGTCCCTGCTTGAGAAAGTTAAACTCGTATAGACACATTTGATACATTTTTAGTCCATCAAATATACTACCAACTGGTAAATAATGCAAAGAACATAGAGCTTTTATTACATCCCTAAGTAGAAGAACCTTACATATTTTGGTAGGGAACTCAAAGTTAAAAATTTTTCCAAGCTCCCTCTCCCTTTTTTATTCCTTCCCTTATCTAAGAAGCAACATTGTTTTCTCTTGCTTTTTGGTTACTTGAGGCCCAGAGCTATTTGAATTTCCTTTGAGGCTATTGTTTTTGAGACTGGCTCTTTCAGGATCTTAGGCTATTTGCAACCTTCATTTTAATGAACCCAGCTGCTGCAGGCTCCTGAGTGCTGAGATCACAAACATGAGCTCCATGCCTAGCAGAGTTCCTCATCTGTATTCTTCATCCTCCAGTATTTGAAACTTTTAAGTCTGTAGTAATGAGGGCATTGATGCTGCATATTTGGTGAACCTTTGTAACCTGGGAACTATCTTTTAATTATTTTGTTTGACTTTCCTTTTTTTCTCCTTTTTCTCTTAGTATTCTTTTGAATTGGGTAACTGGAATTTCTGGATAAAATCATACGATGGTTTTATCTTTTTCTATTGAGGATTTAATTTCTCACTTTCCTTTCTTCCCCACTCCCGTCAAGTTTCTGGGTTCATGAGATTCTCCTGCCTGTTGATAAAATGGTAAATGATCTCAACTATTAAAGAGATTTCAAAATAGGCCTAGCCAGTAGTCTCCAATTAGTTTGCAAGTCAGGAAAAGATTTTCTTATTGTGGGAAGAAACTTTCGTTTTCCTGTAGTGTGAGTGTCTATAGTGGTTGAAACTGAATGACTTGTGGGAAGTGAGCAATATCAGGTTACATAGTTCAGTCTTCAGGAGAACTGGAACAGTAATGTTTCATTGTTTCATTCCTGAGCAATTCTGGTTAGGCATCACTGGCTGGGTCTAGCGACCTGACCATTCATCCATGCTGCTAAGCATTTAATTGGGCTGTAATCTGGTGAGACTTTGTCTTATGTGTCATGTGACTGGGCTGGTCAGACTGCCCGTGCCCCTCATTTCACAGTCCACGGTACTCTCCTGCTAACTTGTTTTTACTGACAGCTGTAGGACCAGTGCAGGAAAGTCGTGGGAAGCAAGGTAGTGTTGTAAGTGGAAGCAGCACTCTAGAGAAGAGCAGGATCGTCGTCACGGGTTCAAGACAAACCTTGACAAACCCAGCTTCAAAATAAATGAAAAAAGGGGTGAGGGGATGGGGTGAGTGAGGGCCTAAGATTCTAGGTTAGTTAAATTCTTAGATTCCTCCTTTGAGGGATACATTTTTCCTGTTTTTTCCTCTCCCTTGTGCTGAATATTGAACCCAGAGCCTTGTTCATGTTTGGTATGTATTTACTACTGAGCTAAATACTTGTACTTCACACACATGCTTTAATTTTTCAAAAGATTTTAGTGGATTAAGACTGTGACTGTTGTAACTAATGGGAATAGATTCCCGATGATGTCCCTTTTGACACTGGACATGTGACTTCTACATGGGCCCAGGTGAGTTGAAGTTGAACGCTGTGAAAATGGTAGCTGGCTTGGTCACTGTTCTAGTGCCATGAGGAGACACCATGACCAAGGCAACTTATAAAACAAGGCGTGCGATTGTGGGCTTCTTACAGTTGCACAAGCTGAGTCCATGACCATCAGAGTGGGAGTATGGTGGCAGGCAGGCAGGCAGGCAGGCAGGCAGGCAGGCAGGCATTGGCGTTAGAGTAGTAGCCGAGGACTTACAACTTTATCCAAAAGCAAGAGGCAGAGAAGGAGAGGGTTTGGTGTGGGTATTTGAAACCTCTAGTGACATGCCTCCTCCTGCAAGGCCACATCTCCTAATCCTTCCTAAACAGTTTTACCACCCAGGAAATCAAGCATTCAAATACATGAGCATATGGGGGCCATTCTCTTTCAAATCACCAGGATGGTCTTTGTCGTGTGTGTGTGTGTGTGTGTGTGTGTGTGTGTGTGTGTGTGTGTGTGTGTGTGTATCTTCAGTTGCTAGGTTTTATTTAGCATTTATACAAAATGAGCTTTTGTTCCTCTTTTCAGTCTTCTCTCAGTGTACCAGATAGCTCCTGTGATGAAATCTCGATGACACTATATATGGCTAATTGATGTTTTCAGTTATTGTAAATCCCAGTGATTGCCTTCAGACATGCTTCTCTTTACGGAAGGGCTGGCAAGGGGGGTGGGCCAGCTTTCTTCATAAACTTATGATAGAGACCAACTTCCTGTGTATCTAAAAGGACCTTCTGCAGAACTTCATTCATGTGAAAATCACCTTGAATTGAATGTTTAACAAACTACCTTCAGTGAAAAATGAGATTATCCGTAGTTATCTGGGTCCTGTGATTACCAACCCTGCCTTCCTCAGAAACTGCCCTGCATTTGCCTCAGCATTGCCTACAACATTTGAAATACAGAATCTGTAAATAAGGGAAGACCCTTTAAAGCATGGGCTAGAGAGAATTACATTGAGTTTTTATTATTTTATTTTTGCTGGACTGAGGGTTGAACCTAGAGCCTTGTGTATACCAAAAGAACAAGCTACACCTCAGCCATTACTGTAGGTTTCTGAAAATCTTATTCAGGCAGCAGACCTTGTAGGAGTGACAGTGAGTAGTATCTAGTTGACCAGACACCGGAGCAAGCTCTTCTCTCAGCCGTGGTGGTAATGTGGGCAGCTCTAGAGTGGTGGGGGAACCTGAAGATGCTGCCATTTTCCTTTCACAGTTCACCTCTAAAAGATAGGGCAGGGTTTGGGGAATGTACTAGCATATTCCTTTTCTGCTCATGCTCTCGTAGTACAGTTTTTTATAAGCTAGAAGCTGGGTGTGAGAGGGTGTTAAGGCAGGAAGATTGTGGTTGAGCCTAGCTGGGGTAACATCCTGAGACCTTGTCTCTAAAATCCCCAACTCTACAGCTTTAAGGTGAGAAAGTTTGTAGTTTTTAATGCACAGTCATACTTTGGTTAAAACTTCTGTGGAAGCTGGAGTACTGTTAATATGGCAGATGGTCGTGATAAAATGGGAACATGTCAACTAAAAAGAAACCAATGTGGGTGAATCATAATTAAAAATATCTCTATGATTCACTAAAATATTTTTCATTTGGGTTAACTTGTTAGTGCCGTAATCTTATTCCTCTTTGGAGAAAAACCAAAGGAGACGAAGCAGGGCGGCAAGATGGCTCAGCAGGCTACGGGCCTGGGCGCTGCACCTGGTGACCCGAGTCTCAGCTCCTTGTCTCTCCCATGGCAGAAGAACAGTTCTGACCTCCACACACCAGCCGTGGCGCGTGCGTTTCCAAAACAGAGAATGAGACCACAGGACATAAGGATGACTAGAATTTCTCCGTTGGTAAATGTTTATGGCATGAACTTTCTGAAGTAAAAGAATCTTAATAAAGATGATTGATTGCTTGTAGAAGCTGATAGCTTTCTGCTTTCTCTTCAGTGAGCTGTCAGAAATGAATTTTACTTGTCAGGAATACCTGGCCATCTTCTCAGGAGATTATCCCTCGACGCTTTACAACAGAAGAGCTTCTCACCTTGCTTGAGGAATGGCCACTTTTGCCTCCCTGTCTCTTGCATAGCAGCCTAAAGTAGGCATATATAATATTTTTCTTGAGATAGCTTGTAGCATTTCTGACTGTTGCTGTTTTGGATTTTTCATGCTTGAAATCTTACTGAGCCCAGTAATGTTTAGTCTTACTCTTATTCCTGTAAACCAAGCAATTTAAAATTCTTGTTACTTAGAATCAAAAAACAGCACCTTATGCTTATAAATATACTCTAGAATTGGTTCTGTTGCTCCTGTCTCATTCTTGATAAGAACAAAGTCCCAGAATGCTCTGCATTTTCAGCAAAGCAGCTCATTACCATGGCAACAAGGAATCAACTCATTCTGAGTGAGGCAGGGTTCTCATCTATTGCATTAATAAAAACAATCCAAATGCACCTTCTTGTAGACTTGACAGCATGGCCTGTTCAGGGTCATGTCTGAATAGCCTTAGCTTATAAATATGGTGGCACAGCTAAGGTAGACTGTAAGGGAAGGGCAGTCCTGGAGTTGGATTCTTTGACCTTGTGAAGACTTAAGAACAGATCCAATGACTTCACATGTACCTGAGGATAGCCTGACAACTTCCTGTGGAGTGTCATTACCATCCCCACCCTTCTGGTCCTCCTGGAAAGTAGCTGACTGGCAGAGGGTAGGAGAATAGAGAGTCACATGAGACAAAAGTAAAAGGGGTTTCCCTTAGGCCAATGGCCCATGTGGTCCTTGTAGTCTTTCATCTACACATGGAATGGTTGAGGGTTTCAAGTAAGTTTCTTAGGTTTTAGAGGGAATATGAGATTTGCCACCCAAGCTGTCTACCCTTGTTTCTATAGGATGAAAACATTTTTTTAAATTTTCTGGTAGTTAGAAAATACAGTTGCTTACTTCATCTTTTTAGCTTATGAATAGAATTAAAGAGTTTATGGAAAAATCAAAGCATAATTTATTTTAGATTAGCTAAATAAAATCTATGGATAGGGATGATTTGAGAAAGCATTATATTTTATTATACAAACAGGAAAGTTTTGGAAGATAATATTGGAGACCTCCTAATATTACAAACAGTGTGGGTAGTTCGATGTAATTAGAACATGAGGCCTACAACAGATGTTAAAATTTGAAGGTGTAAGAACAGGTTTTACTTGACAGTCTTTGTGTGTCTGCAAATGTGCTGTTTGGGGGACAGCTACATAGAGGGGCGAGCACAACTCGACTGTTGCTTAGGACTGCTGTGCTGGTGCAGGAACGTGCAGCCCTGCAGCACACGTCAGAAGGGAGGGGCTGTGAGAATGAGGAATGCAGAAATAGAGGGGTAGTCTTTGTGGGAACAATCGAGGGTGTTCTGAGAAGACAGCATTTGAGCAGAAACCTGGAAGAAGACAAAAACACGCAAGTGGATATGTCTGGGAAGCATCAGATTTTTTATCAGCAAGTGTCAGAGCTGACATGTAAGGTGTGTGTGTCATGTTTGAAAAAGAATTTAGTTTTCCATTAAACTGAGTAAACACAGAGGAGAGACAGGTAAGTAGAAAAGGAAGTGGACCCGTCTTCCGGAACTTCTGAAGAGTGTAGTGTGGAAACGATAGGATGGGGACTAGGGAAGATGGCTCAGTGATTAAAAGCTCTCGCAGAAGACCCAAACTGGATTTGCAGGAGATCCGATGCCTTCTGATGCGCGCACGCGCACACACACACACACACACACACACACAGACACACACACACACACACACGCAAAGGTGGTAGGATAGAGCATTTCTATTTTGTTACAATGCAAGAATAGATGCAAGAGAGCAAGTTGGAGTTGAAATAATGGGGCTTATAGAACAGAGTGGCAGCAGTAGACAGTGGCTAGTAGTAGTTGGATTCTTAGTAAAGTTTGAGGGCAGACCCAGTGGGATTTGTGAGGGAGGAAAAGGGGCCAAGAAAGAGCCAAGGATTCTGATGTTAACAAATGGAAAAATGTTTCTGTTTATTAAAATGGGGAAGATTGTAGGATGTGAAAAGGATTCAGAATTTTTTCTTTGGACATGCTGAGTCTGCTGAGATGCTTATTTGATATGTACATGGATAATTGAAATAGCTATGTACAAACTGGAGAGAAGTTTGAGTTGATGATTTGGTGAGGCAGATGGATAACTTCGAGAGCATTAATGGAATGAAGGAGACTAGGTCCCAAATTGCTTGAGGTGCCACAGAACATCTTTAAACTCAAAATGTTTATGAAAACATTATTGTAGGGTGTACGCCTGACCACACGTGTAATTTTAAAAGGATGTTAGGGACTATGCTTGCATGCATTTCATGTATTTCTGTGGGGTTGGGTTCAGCAATGCACCTAGTAGTGTTTGTCACACACAAAAAACAGTAAGCAAGTAGAAAATTAGCATGTCAGCCGGGGGGGGGGGGCAGTCTACACTTATAATTCCAAGTCTTTTAAGGCTAAGGCAGATGAATTGTAAGTTGAAGGCCAGCCTGTGCTACATGGTGACATGCCCCCCCTTTTAAATTATTTTCGATGTGTATGGATGCTTTGTCTGCAGGTATGTCTGTATACCACATGTGTGCTGTACCTGTGGAGGCCAGAGAGGTTGTCAGATTGCCTGGAAGTGGAATTACAAATGGTCATGAGCTGCCATAGGGTGCTGCGAATTGAACCTGGCTCCTTTGGATATGCAGCCAGTGCTCTTTTTTGGGGGGGGGGTTGTTTTGTTTGTATTTCGAGACAGGGTTTCTCTGTATTGTTTTGGAGGCTGTCCTGGAACTCGCTCTGTAGACCAGGCTGGCCTCGAACTCACAGAAATCCATCTGCCTCTGTCTCCCGAGTGCTGGGATTAAAGGCGTTGTACTCTTAACTGCTGAACCCTCTCTTCCACTCTGACCCACCCACCACTTTTTTTTTTTTTTTTTTTTTTAAGAAAAGAAGGGTCTGGGAAGCTGACTTGGTGATTAAGGATGTGCTGTTTCTGTAAGAGCACAGGGGACCAGCTCCCATATCAGGAGACTCACAGCCATCTATAAGTCTAGCTTCATGGAACCCATCCCCTAGGACACTTGTACTCACACATAGCATATATATTTTATTTGTGTAAGCCCTTCCCAGAGCCTCTAGACAGTAAGTTCTGATCCCTTTGGAGGAGTCAAATGATCCCTTCACAGGGTTACCTTAGACCACCAGACAGCAGGTATTTGCTTTACAGTTTAATTCCAGTTATGAAGTAGTAACGAAAATGATTTTATAGTGGGGGATCACCACAACATGAACGGTATTAAAGTGTCACAGCATTAGGAAGATTGAGAACCACTGCTCTAGGCAGCAGTTTTCTAGATTAGGACAGATTCTCTACCCCACCCTCCAGATACATGCAGATTATTTCTTCCTATTTCCCCCTTGTATTTCTTGGTTCGTGCGTGTGCGTGAGTGTGTGTGCGTGTGTGTGTGCTCGTGCGTGTGCGTGTATGTGTGTGCGCGCCCCTTTGCGCATGCCGCTGTGCAGCAGTGTGTGCAGTGATCAGAGGACACCTTCAGGGTTCTCACCTTCCACCATGTGCGTTCCAGAGACTGACAGCTGGTCACCAGGCTTCTTTACCCACTTAGTCATATTGATAGCCCTAAGGGAAAAATATTTATTTTAAAAATTAGTACAGATTGGTAGTGGTGGACAGGTGAGCCAGATCTTTCTCTGTAGCCCAGGCTAGCTTCAAATTGAAAATTTGAGTGCCAAGAGTACAGGCTACAGTAGTACACCTAGCTTGCAGAAGTTTTTTCTCATGTATATTATTCTGTTCCTGGCTTTGTTTTTGAAACATGGTCTCATGCAGCCCAGACTACCCTTGAACTCACAGTGAAGGATGATCTTGAGCTGATGATCTTGCCCCTGCCTTCCAAATGCTAGCTAGGATTATAGGTGTGCACCACCATGCTGAGTTTATGTGGTGCTGAGGGTCATCCCAGCGCTTTGTCATATTAAGCAAGTACTCAATCAAAAGAGCTCATCACCACCTTTACCCTGTTCTTAAGCCTTAAAAGCACTGACTACTAATTGGTTTAAATATGGATGGGCAGGAAAACAAACCACTCTGAAAGGCAGGCCCCATGGCCAGCAGTAAGTAGATGGTCAATACAAAATGAACTCACTGTATCTTTGGAGGCTCTTTGTCAGGGCTTGTGAAATATACTTTAATTGTGTAAAGCTGTGTTACTTGTTTGTGCTGCATGTGTTTAATTATGGATGGATGTGTTGCTGTTTCACCTTGCCTGCCTAAGGCTTCTGATTGGTCTAATAAAAAGCTGAACAGCCAATAGCTAGGCAGGAGAGGGATAGGTGGGGTTGGGCAATGAGAGAAGGGAGAAGAGAATACAAGGGAGAAAGAGAGGGAGATGCCTGGAGCCAGGCAGACACAGAGTAAGACGTACAGAATGAAAGAAAGGGACAACACCCCAAGGTTAAATGTAGATGAAAAGACACAGGTTAGCTTAAATGATAACCCTGGTGGGACAAGCATGAGGTAAGGCCAAGCATTCAAACTGAGAAGTCTCCATGCCACGATCTGGGAGCTGGCTGGTGGCCCAAGAGAAAGCTTGTTTTTAAACATTAGTTCCTTTGCATATATATCATGCCTTCCATTTTCTTTATTGACTCTTTAAGAGTTTCACATCATGCACCCCAATTCTGTTCATCTCCTGGTCTCTCCTATGCTCCCCTCATCCCTGCCACGCCCCAGTTATGTGTTTTTGTGGGATTCCTATGTGTTTGAATGTGTGTTTCTTGTGCTGTTTCTTTGGCTCATTTTGTTCTATTTTGTGCTATTCTGTTTGTTTTCTATTTTATTTTAGAATTATTCTTTAGATGCCTGTTTTTTATCTAAGGAGACAGGATATGGATTGGGATGGCAAGGGGGTTTGAGGAGGATCTTAAATGTTGGGGGAGGGGAACCATAATTAGAATGTATTGTATGAAAAACCTATTTTCAATTTAAAAAATAGAAGAAATAAAGGAATTCCTGCAAAAAAAATAAATGGGTAATTTGACATCTTTCTTCAGTGATTATACAAAACTTTGAGCTCATTGGCAAAAAACACCAAGAGGCAGGTTCTGGTGAATGAGGTCAGACGTGACACTCCCCATCTTATTTTTTGAGATGGGTTTTCTGCACCATTGGAATAGGCTGGCTGGTCTGCAAGCCCCAGGGATTACCTTCCTTTCCCTCGCTCTGGAATTGCACCATCTGTGCTGGCTTTCTATGTGGGTGCTAAGATTTGAACTCAGTTCGTCATGCTTTGCTGCAAAGCGCTTTGCTGACTGACTGACCATCTCCCCAGCCCCAAGATCAGATCTCTTTGGAGACACATAACTCAGTGAATGAGCCTCTAGAGAGGCTGATTAAGTTCTAAAATGTGAACACTGTGTGTTGAAATCTATTCAGTTGTATCACCTGAAGAGGGCAGGTAATAAACCAGCATGATAATTTTATAACGGATATTTAATTAGGCTCCTTGATACTTTTTAATCTTTTTGTTGTTTTTGTTTTTTGTCTTTTATGAGACAGGCTTTCTCTGTATTGTTTTGGAGGCTGTCGGTCCAGCTAGGCCTCGAACTCACAGAGATCCGCCTGCCTCTGCCTCCCGAGTGCTGGGATTAAAGGCGTGCACCACCACCGCCCGGTTAATCTTTGCATTTTTAAAGGTACAGCTTTCTATTCAATAATAATTTGAAGAAAAAATTAAAAATACTTAATTTCCTGGGATTTGCAGAAATATGGTTGAACTGTAGTGGCAGAAAAGTTAAACATGATCTTTGGAGGAGGCATTTTATAATTGAAAGTCTTTGTGAATGTCTTTCACAATGATATAATCTTTCCTAAAAATGCACAAGATTTTTGCCAGGCATGGTGAAGCATGGTTGTAGTCCCATCGCTGAGAAGTGGAAGCAGGAGGGTCAGGAGTTCAAGGTCATCCTTGGCTGTGTAGCCACAAGGCATTTGGAGGCCAGCCTAGACTATGGGAGACCCTGTCTCAAAACAAAGATTTTTCTCTTAGCTTCTTGAACCTTCTTTTTTTTTTTTTCCTGTTTCTAGTTAGTTCTGCATTAGGAAACATTAATTTCAGTAGTATTTTTCTTTATTGATATCCTTCTTTTCCATATTAAATTGAAAATAGCTATTTCTACTCTTTGCCTTACCTGGGTTTTGTTTCTCTTAACATTCGGTGTTCCTGTCCCTCTCTCTCCACTCTCTAAACAAGAGCCTTGGGAAAGGCGGGATGTGTGGTTTTAGATTTTAGATTCATGACTTTCCCATAACCGTGCCAGAAGTTTGTGACTAAGAGCTGGGTGTGGTGGTACATGCCTGTAATCCCAACACTCTGGAGGTTGAGGCAGGAGGATCATGAGAACACTTGACAGCCAAGCAGCATCATATAGGCATGACATCATTCTTTTCTATCCAAATATAATTTCAGGGCTATAAACTCTGGAATTCCTCTATACTCTTGCTAATATGAAAAACTTTAAAATTCAGATTTTAACCTGCTAGGGGGGTGTTTCTGTATTATTCCATGTTTTCCTACAATGTAGTTCAGATCTGAACCTTGAAGGGATGATTTGACCATGTACTAGAATTGGCTTCAGTCCCCCAAGGATGCCCTGTTGTTTTGTCTCACAGTGATTGCCTGGTGTTTGTCATTTAACTGAGTTTTCAGATTGTCTTTATGGGTTTTGTATTAAAAAAAACAACAGCCAAAAACCACACCTTATTTTGTGACCTGGTTGGCTGCAAAGGAGCTTGTGAAGTCTCTCACCTGAGTTTAGCACGTGGGTGTGTGCGTTCACGTCCTTCCTGTCCTCTTCAGCCTTTACTCTTCACTGCTTTTAACCTTGTCTCCAGCTGAGAAGGTACCCTGGATGAGGGTGGGTTTCGTTTATTGCTGTGTTAACCTCTGAAAGGATGTTAGAACCTAGGCGGGTGCTCAGGAGCCTGAGGGAGTGACTGCAAGGACCATGGCTTTGGTAGCTAAAGATAATTAAGCTTCTAAACTGTGGGATTTGAAGAGGAGAAACAGTTTATTTGAACATCCAGATTAGAGGCTGGAATTGTTTTATGCTTGTTAAATGAGATGGAAAAAAAAAGAAAAAACTCTCAAGGCCGAGCATTGCGTTCTAATAGCCTAGTCTGTGCAGACTGTACCAGATGCTCCCAGCTTTATCATGGCCGCGGCGCTACAGAGCTGGAGGAGGTGTGCCTTGGAAATCGCGGCTTTCTGTGTGGTTTTATTAACTCTGGTTTACATCTGTTAATAGCTTCTCCTACACTGTCTTCATCTTCTCCTGTACTAAATGATTACTGATCTAAAGTCATATGCTATAAATTTGAATAATGAGTTCCATACAAAAGAAGAAATTGATTGTTCTTCCATGTATACAGTTTTCTAGTTTTATGTTCTATGATCATGTGGGTGCTTTTATAACAGACAAAATACTCTTTTGATAATCAGTTTGACTAGTACTGGTTTGAAACTGGAGCACAGGTGTTATATCCATCAATCCTGACTAGGTGTGGCTGTAAGATAACCTGAGCTCTTGTCTCCACTGTTCTGGGTTAGCTGCTATAAGATAACCTGAGCTCTTGTCTCCACTGTTCTGGGTTAACTGCTGCTGAAGTCTTCATTTGCACGCTGTTGAGCCTTCATTCCACCCTCATGAAATCAAGGGTTCAGTGCACTGAGGCGTATCTGTCTTTAGGTGTAAGATATTCCCCAGAGAATTCAAGAACTAGGGATGTGACACTTGGTTATCTTAGGGTGCTTAATATTTTTCTTAACTGTATATTCTGTTCTAAGGCAAAATAAATGTTACTTTCACTCTAAGAACTGACTTCCCTTATTTCTCCCCCTCTCCTTCTTTCTTTTGTTCTTTCCAGCATCTCATGTGACCCAGACTGGCTTTGAACTTGAAACTCCTGAGCCTTTTTCCTGAATGCTCTGATTAAAAGCTTACAGCACTTGTGATCCTGGCCGAAAGACTTCGTCTTTTATGAGGGTTGGTTGAGTATGAGTTAGGTCTAGATCTTCTGTTACCCCTAACACTGCAAGTTAGCTTCAGTTTAGCTTCCAGGCAATGTTATTTGTAATCACTGTAAGTGTTTTTGGTAGAGAATTTTTCCCCCAGATTGTCTTATATAAGGTGTCTAAAACGGAGATATTAGTGTTGTTTCAGAAGTGATGGGACTGAGTATTAGTTCCTGAAGTAAACCACATTGCTAAATGTTTTCATAGTGGTTTAGTATACCTCTACTTACATTTTTATTTTTTAAAAATTATACTTTTTATTTAAAAAGAAACATGTTACATTTTGTTTAATTATATCAGAAATGTTGCTCTATGATGCAGTGGCTATATCTGTGACTGTTGGCATTGTCCTAGGTAGGTTTCCGCTGCTGTGATAAAAACACGGACCAGAAGCAACTTGGGGAGGAAAGGGTTTATTTGATACATACTTCCAAGTCACAGTCTATCACTAAGGGACATCTGGGCTAGAATGTGGAGCAATAACTGAAGTAGAGACCATAGAACAATGCTGCTTCCTACTGGCTTGCTTTCTTAGATACCGCCCGAAGATGGCACTGCCTACAATGGTTGCTCCCTCTTCCATTAGTCAAGACAATTCTCCACAGATAGGCCCACAGGCCGGTTCTGATGGAGACAATTCCTCAATTGAAGTTCCCTTTCTCTGGTCTTCAGCTGGGTCAAGTTGGAAAAACTAACCAGCACGGTGGTCTTGAGCTGGTGTCATTTTCTGAGTACTTATCTCCTTTTCTGCATAATGGTTGCATGATGTCAAGGGCCTGACAGAGATGTGCTAACATCAGGACCACTAACAGTAGAGAAAGAGGATCAGCTGGCAGAGAGGCCCCCAAGAGAGAAGTGATTCAGCAGCGGAAAAAGCCAAATGAGATGTTGAGAAAACTATAGGCTTAAAGCATCCTTACTAAACACTGAGTGCGGCTGAGTTCGGGGGAGGTGTGTGCGGTTGTATCTGTGCCGCTTCCTCACTTTCCCGGGGCTACAATGGACTGTGGAGCAGTGCAGGGGAGCAGAGTCCTGTCTTAGGTGTGGGAGGAAAAGGCTGAGATGGGGCAGCATAAACTCTAGCAGTTTGTTAGCTGTGGTTATGGTTGCTTAGTATCTGTGAAATAGACAACGTGGAAGAAATGTATAAAGTTTCTTCTACCCCGTCTTTTCCTCCTCCACGTGTATCTTCTGTGCTCTTTCTCCTTCCTGTGGCAAATACTTGAGAGATGCAGCTTAACTTGCTCACTTCTCCTAGGGCCTGGTAAGAGAGACCCGAAGAGCTCTGGGCTATTTGTAGGCACCCTGCCTCCATGTCCCTACATATTTTTAAGGTATATTTTTTATTAATTTCATGTGTATGAGTGTTCTGCCTGCATGTACATCTGTGTATCACATGGGTGCCTGTTGCTTAAGGAGGTGGTAAGCCTTTATGTGCCCTTTACAACAACAAATGCTCTTAACCAGTGAGCTAACTCTCCAGCCCCATGTCCTTGCATTTTGAAATTAGTTCTCATGCCCAAAAGGTTCCATAACCTCCCCAAACAGTGCCACCAGCTGGGAGCAATGTTGAAACACAGGAGCCTGGGGGAGTTTTGCATTCAAGCCGTAACAGTGTGCTCTGCTTTGGCTGGCGGTGAAGTTTGATCTTGCGCTCAGCCTCCTTTGTGGTTTGCTTTGTTACTAATAGAAATACAAAAGGTTCTGGATGTGATCTCTGCTTACTTTCTAATATTCCTGAACCAGGTAAATTGGGGGTTTCTGTTGAAGTTAATAATATATATCTTTTAAAAATAAATACAAAATTGCTATGCAGAAATAATCAGGACATGATAGAACACAGCTTAATTATATTTTATAACATAAACCTCAAAGTATTTTTCTGCTTCTTGGTATTCTCTTCCTTTGTAGTCTGGGTGTTTAGGAATTTGCTTATCAGAAAGTTTATTTGTGCTGATAATAGTTTGACTTTTTTATTCTTAAAAATCTATGTATATATGCCTTTTGACAGCTGTGTTTGGCATAGTACAGAATCATGGGGAGACCTTACAGTGTTTCTAGTTAAAATTTGGTGTTTTTATTCTTTTTATTTTTTTATTTTTTTGGTTTTTACGAGACAGGGTTTCTCTGTGTTGTTTTGGAGGCTGTCGGTCCAGCTCGGCCTTGAACTCACAGAGATCCGACTGCCTCTGTCCCGAGTGCTGGGATTAAAGGTGTGCGCCACCACTGCCCGGCTGGTGTTTTTATTCTTTAAAAAACAGGATTTGGGGCTTTTCAAAGAGAAGAGGGAGGTTGCTGAATACCTACAAAAATGGACTGTTCTATCCCAAAAGCTACTAGCAGTATAAAAGTTGTTTTTCTCTATTTGGTTTGACAGTATAAAAAAGTAAATGACTTTATTGTAAAAGTGTTAGTTTTCACAAAGCTGGTGTCCAGAATTTTCTTTAAAATCTGACATTGCATAGGGATGTTTGGAGTAGCTAGAAGGCTGGGGAAAGCTCCGACTTCAGCCAGCTGTCTTTGCTCTGCAGGAGTATAACCAAGATTGAGAGGCTGTGTCCTAGATAGATAGCATCCTCTATTTCTTTGCCTTACTCGCCTCTCATCTTCCAGGGAGTGAGGAAGGCATAAGATGAAGAAATGGTGAAAGGAGTTTTATTGTGGGGGTCATTCTCATTCAGACCCCCACCCTGGGATTGCAAGTCTGCACCACCAGACCCAGCTAAGAGCGACTTTACTGAAAATAAGTGACTGATCTGTGACTTGTGTTTCCTTTTGGAGAATGGAGAAGTAGGATTAAAGGAAAACAATCAAATGCATTGTGCTTACTGATAGGAACCTTTGCACAGATCACTTAGTGATTATTATATAACTCAGTTGACATTTATGACTACTACTGGCTGTTACATATGGGTTGATATAAGCATGCATGGCTTTGTTTTAAATATATAATGTATATTGGACTATAGCTTAAGGGTTTAATCCCTACCTATGCAGACACAAACATGTATGCTAGTGCTCACTCTCATACACACACTCTAACACTGTGTATAAAAAATGACCTAGGGGGCAGAGAGATGGCTTAGTGGTTAAGAGCACTGACTGCTATTCCAGAGGACCAGGGTTCAATTTCCAGCACCCGCATGGTGTCTCACAACTGTCTGTAACTCCAGTTCCAGAGGACCGGACACCCATGGCGAAACATCAGTGCACATAAAATGAAAATAAATAAATTTTTAAAATTGCCTAGCCAGGAGAGGTAGTTAATGACTGTAATCCCAGCAGTTGGGAGACTGAAACAGGAAGATTATGGATTCAAGACCAGTCTAGGATACATAGTAATGATAATAATCCTGTCTCAAAAAAGCAAGTGAGTCATAACTTTTACTGTTTTAAATGTATTTGAACGAGTGTTTTCCCCGGCATGTTTGTCTGTGCGCCCCATGCATGCCCCACTGGAGGAAGCCAAAAGAGGGAGTAGGATAGTAGCAAGCCATCCCGTAGTGCTGGGAATCAAACCTGGGTCCTTTGGAAGAGCAGCCAGTGCTCTGAACTACTGAGCCATCTCTCCAGCCCCCCAAGAGGTATTATAAATTTAATTAATAAGTTATACATTTGTGAAATAAGAGTATTAATTGTATCTAGTTAAGTGGTCAGTGCTCAATAAAAATGACTAAATCACTTTGATTTACAAAATGACGTCTTTTCTCTTTCCCCACATGAGTGAATGTAGGTAGTCATGGTTCTTGCTATAAGGAGGTATTTATAAGATAGTTTAGAATAGCACATTTTTATATTTATCTTACATTACATTTGGTAAGGATAGATATGGGTACTACGTAGGTGGTTTGTTTATAGTATATAGACTGGGGTATTGACAGACATACTGTTGAGGGCCAACCAGATGCTCATAAGAGTGCTTGCTACAACGCACGATGACCTGAAGTTGAGGCAGAGGTCCCACATGCTACCAGAGAACCGGAGAGTGGACTCCTGCAAATTGTCCTCTGACCACCACCTGTGCTGAGTGAGGCACACCGTCCCCTCTCCCCACGCACACGCACACATAACTTAAGGAAGGAAGGAAGGAAGGAAGGAAGGAAGGAAGGAAGGAAGGAAGGAAGGAAGGAAGGAAGGAAGGAAAAGAAAATCCTATGTGTATAAGAAGTCAATTGATTGAACCAGCCTGGGTGGTTTGTGCCTGTAATTCTGTCACTAAGAAGCTCTCGAGTTCAAGGCCAGCCTGGACTACAGTAATGAGACCTTTTCTCAAAACAGTATATCTTGAGCTTTCTTTAAAAGAAGAAAGAAAAAGTGGTTGCCAGTGACCATTGTCACCTTTACTTCAGTTCTTTTCATTACTTGAGTTCCTAGTGTCTCCTTGTCTATCTTTTAAATTGCTTCCTAATTTACTTCCTGGTCAGTTTTCAGTAATGGGTGTGGAGTGGAGAAAGCACTTAGGTTGGTGACCATTGTCTGAACCAGGAAGGAGGAAGCCAGGCACCTGTGGGACTCGGTGCATAGCTGCCTCACCCACCAAGCCCCTCTCCAAGTCACTTAGCCATCAGCCACATTGTGTGTACAGAATGAACACCTCAGGGCTGGTTTACTCAGGGTTCCCTGTGCTTCTGTGTATTTATTCTTTTTAAGCAGGGATATAGGAAAATTGAGCTCTGTGCAGAAATAGAAGAGTAAGTTCTACATGATGAAGCTTCTACAGTTACAGGACGGCCTTGATTCCTGAATCTGTTTTTACCTCCCAAATGCTAGCTAGCATTATGTGTTTGTTAATTCTTATTAACAGGAGCTCTTATTAAATATATCCTCTCTCACCTTTTTCCTGTTTTGAGTTGGAAGTTGTCTGAAGAATCAGGATTTTTAAAAAACTGTTCTACAGCTTGCCCCTAGTCCAGATTTTACTGTTCTGTATATCCCTCGAGTAGCTGACGTAATGCCTGTTCTCCCATGTATTCCTGTATATTGGTGGCTGGTTCTTCAGGGCTCACCAGATTGCAATTGGTAGGTTTTGTTTTTGAAAGTGTTTTGCTGTCTCACCAAGAGTTCTTGTAATGTTTTATTGTGTTTCAGTTGTGTAATGTTCAAGACCTAATACAGTGCAAGCTGTGAAATGGGCGTAGCTGCTTCTGCTGCTCCTTCTTTTAACCCTGCCCATGTGGAAATACACGGCTGACTTTAACTGTATCTTTATTGCTAATATCCTCTATAACACTGAGTAGCAGTGACAGGATTTGCTGTTATAATACGACTGGAGGGGGACCTTGGCGGATTCCATGGTGGGCGAAGGACAAACACACCAGGCAGACGGTTTAAGTGGGATGTTTTATTAGGGAAAAATGGAGGGAGAGGGGGTTGAAAAGAAAAAGCGATGGGAGAGAGGGGTGGAGGGAGGAGGAGAGGGAGGGAGACAGGAAAAGTCCTGTCTGGCCCTTCATAGGAACATTGAGAGAGTGGAAATGAGTGGAGTTTTCCTTTTAAGGGACCTTTGCACCCGAGTAGTGAGACCACATCACATAGAGATGGAGCAGCCGAGTAGTGAGACCACATCACATAGAGATGGAGCACTCTGCACCCGAGTAGTGAGACCACATCACATAGAGATGGAGCACTCTGCACCCGAGTAGTGAGACCACATCACATGGAGATGGAGCACTCTGCACCCGAGTAGTGAGGCCACATCACATAGAGATGGAGCACTCTGCACCCGAGTAGTGAGACCACATCACATAGAGATGGAGCACTCTGCACCCGAGTAGTGAGACCACATCACATAGAGATGGAGCACTCTGCACCCGAGTAGTGAGGCCACATCACATAGAGATGGAGCACTCTGCACCCGAGTAGTGAGACCACATCACATAGAGATGGAGCACTCTGCACCCGAGTAGTGAGACCACATCACATGGAGATGGAGCACTCTGCACCCGAGTAGTGAGGCCACATCACATGGAGATGGAGCACTCTGCACCCGAGTAGTGAGGCCACATCACATGGAGATGGAGCACTCTGCACCCGAGTAGTGAGGCCACATCACATGGAGATGGAGCACTCTGCACCCGAGTAGTGAGGCCACATCACATGGAGATGGAGCACTCTGCACCCGAGTAGTGAGGCCACATCACATGGAGATGGAGCACTCTGCACCCGAGTAGTGAGGCCACATCACATGGAGATGGAGCACTCTGCACCCGAGTAGTGAGGCCACATCACATGGAGATGGAGCACTCTGCACCCGAGTAGTGAGGCCACATCACATGGAGATGGAGCACTCTGCACCCGAGTAGTGAGGCCACATCACATGGAGATGGAGCACTCTGCACCCGAGTAGTGAGGCCACATCACATAGAGATGGAGCACTCTGCACCCGAGTAGTGAGGCCACATCACATGGTGATGGAGCACTCTGCACCCGAGTAGTGAGACCACATCACATGGAGATGGAGCACTCTGCACCCGAGTAGTGAGACCACATCACATGGAGATGGAGCACTCTGCACCCGAGTAGTGAGGCCACATCACATGGAGATGGAGCACTCTGCACCCGAGTAGTGAGGCCACATCACATGGAGATGGAGCACTCTGCACCCGAGTAGTGAGACCACATCACATGGAGATGGAGCACTCTGCACCCGAGTAGTGAGGCCACATCACATAGAGATGGAGCACTCTGCACCCGAGTAGTGAGACCACATCACATGGTGATGGAGCAGCCAAGTAGTGAGACCACATCACATAGAGATGGAGCACTCTGCACCCGAGTAGTGAGACCACATCACATAGAGATGGAGCACTCTGCACCCGAGTAGTGAGGCCACATCACATGGAGATGGAGCAGCCGAGTAGTGAGACCACATCACATAGAGATGGAGCACTCTGCACCCGAGTAGTGAGACCACATCACATAGAGATGGAGCAGCCGAGTAGTGAGACCACATCACATAGAGATGGAGCACTCTGCACCCGAGTAGTGAGACCACATCACATGGAGATGGAGCACTCTGCACCTGAGTAGTGAGGCCACATCACATGGTGATGGAGCACTCTGCACCTGAGTAGTGAGGCCACATCACATGGTGATGGAGCACTCTGCACCCAAGTAGTGAGACCACATCACATGGTGATGGAGCACTCTGCACCCGAGTAGTGAGACCACATCACATAGAGATGGAGCACTCTGCACCCGAGTAGTGAGGCCACATCACATGGTGATGGAGCACTCTGCACCCGAGTAGTGAGGCCACATCACATAGAGATGGAGCACTCTGCACCCGAGTAGTGAGGCCACATCACATGGTGATGGAGCACTCTGCACCCGAGTAGTGAGACCACATCACATGGTGATGGAGCAGCCGAGTAGTGAGGCCACATCACATGGTGATGGAGCAGCCGAGTAGTGAGGCCACATCACATAGAGATGGAGCAGCCAGGGTACTACCTGAGTGCATTTTGCCAGGTGACTGGGGCCAGGCCAGCATAACGCCTGAAGCCTAACATTTGGTGTTAAGATTTTCAGTGTAGTATATATTGAGTAGTTGGTAGCAGTCCAACTTCAAATTCCCTATAATTTGTCTAGTTAGGGTGCTGTCTTAGACTACTTAACGCTCATTTCTCAGCTTGTTAGGGTTTAGTTTGTGTTCAAATTAACATGTGCTTCTCTACTTGGACACTATATGTAGCTGTTTTAAGGCCTTACCTGCTTGCTCTTTCTTGTTTTCTTTTTCTACAGTGCTGGGGAGGTTGAACCTCGGGCTTTAAAATGCTTGCCAAGTGCTCTGTCATTGAGCTGTACATCCCCAGCTATACTTAAATTTTTAAAATGAATTCACATGCTTATTTTCGAAAATAAGATTTCTGGGCTTGATTCAGAATTTGAGTCTAAAATATGTCTGGACTAATACTAGTACAGGTAGCTTTGGCATTACTTATTGAAGGCATTGGTTTTACTGTTTGTTTGTTTTGTTTTGTTTTCTCAGGAGTGGGGAATTTTTCAAGACCTAGTCTTGCCTTGTACTTGTTTTATAGCCCTGACTGGCCTCAGACTCATGACAATCCTTCTTGCCTTGGTGTCTCATATGCTAGGATTACAAGTGTGTGTACCCCTCTCCCTTTTGTAGAAAGAAGGTTCAGAGAATACTGCTAGGTTTTCTACTTTACAAGGTTTTGCTTTGTAACTGCCCATTTTCCATTTGAAAATACTCAGGCATCTGGAGCTCATTTGGTATCTTCTAGAGCCTTTTGTTAATGTTTGTAACATGATGAATCTTTTCTACCATTTGAAAGAATATATCCTGAATCCTAAGACTTTTGTTAATGTTTGTAACATGATGAATCTTTTCTACCATTTGAAAGAATATATCCTGAATCCTAAGAATATGACCTGAATCCTACTCACTGATGAAGTATTTTGTTTAAAGCAAATAGCTGAACGTGGCAGCCCAGAAAGTAAAGGTTGCCAGCTCAGTGACGTCGACTGTTGTTTTCCTGCAGCTGCTCTCAAATAATCACTCAGAGGCTTAGTATTATTTATAAATGCTGGCCAATAGCTCAGGCTTATTACTGATTAGCTCTTGCATTTTAAGCTAACCCATATTCCTGGGTTACACTCTGCCTTATGGTGATACCTTTATCAGCATGGCACATTCATCTCCTGCCCCCTCTGTGTCTGACTGGCAATGACTCTGACTCTGCCCTCCTTCTTCCCATCATGCCTGTCTAGCTACTAGCCTGTCAGCTTTTTATTAACCAATGAGAGAAATACATATTCACAGTGTACAGGAGGATTATTCCACAGCACAGTGACATTTCTGCCATGGGACTAATTGTGGAGATTTTCTTCATCTGTTTGATACCTTTGCCTTTATGCAATCTTACTGCTTTTCTTCTTCCAGAACTGGCTTAACCTCAGTGCCATTTAAGGGTAATCCAAGTCTTTAAAATACTGTTGGTGGGGTTTGAGAAGATAAATTGAGACAAAAATGTAAAGTTTTTAAAGAACTTTTTTTTTTGCAATTTTATTTTTCTTTTATGGTATGGGTGTTTGGTAATATATTGTTTATGCTCTAATAAAGTCACTGAAGATCAGTGCAATGCAAAGCTAGCCACAGCCATAGAAGCTGAACAGTGGTGGCACAGACCTTTAATCCCAGGACTCAGGAGATAAGAGGCAGATGGATCTCTGTGAGTTCAGGGCCATTCAGGGCTACATGAGAGTGAATCAGTCTAAAAGAGAAACAGAGCTCACGCCTTTAATCCCAGCGCTAGAAAGGTATGTAAGATAGGAGCAAAGGGTCTCATGTGAGATGAGTTTCCAGTCACAAGGAAGACAGGATCTCCATTTCAGCCTTGGTAGAGGTAAGAGCTACTGGCTGGGCTGCTTTACTTCTCCAGTCTTAAGTGACTTTATTAGAGCATAAACAATGTTGCCACAGGTGTTTTTCCTGCCTTTATAGTCTGTGTACCACATGAATGCACTGTCTGTGGAGGCCAAAAGAGGGCATTGGATCCTCTGAAACTGGAGCTACAGATTGTTGTGAACCACTGTGTAGGTGCTGGGAATTTAACCTGCGTCCTCTGGAAGAACAGCCAGTGACTTACCCTGAGTCATCGTCCAGCTCCTAACATGCCTGCCTGCCTGCCAGCCAGCCAAGTGGTGCTAAAGGAGATGAAAGACACCTTTTGGAGATTGCTTCTCCCCTTCCACCATGTAGGTTCCAGGGATGGAACTCAGGCCTTGAGACTGAGCAGCAGGCACCTTCGCTACCGAGCCATTTTGTCAGTGCAGAATTTAAGTTTCTCAGCAATTTATCAGCATTTTAAAATTTTAAGTTAATTTTAGAAAATAATTGTGTAATGTTTCTAGTGAACAGAAGCCGGTTTTGTGTTGTGCTTCATTATGTTATTCTAATGCCTTGGGTCTAATACAAAGTCAGAGTAATCTGATTGAGCTACTCTGGACAGTACAGATGGATAGCACATTAGCACCCCTTTTTTTTTTTTTTTTTTTTTTTGGTTTTTCGAGACAGGGTTTCTCTGTATTGTTTTGGAGGCTGTCCTGGAACTCGCTCTGTAGACCAGGCTGGCCTCGAACTCACAGAGATCCGCCTGCCTCTGCCTCCCGAGTGCTGAGCACCCCTTTTCTATAAAGGCTACCGCCTATAAAATACATTATCAGATTCAACAATTTTGGAGCAAGGGTTTGGGGCAATAGTATTAAACTAGTCAAATATATCCACTACCCTGTGGAACTAACATGCACAGTTGCACAGGCAAAATGAGCCATTGAGTACCCATTTCTCCTTGGCAAAGCTGTCTGCATACATCTGGATTCCCTTTGAAGGAAAGTCAGAGCATGCTGTTGTGTAGAGAAGTACAAGGCAGCTTTAGCCTTCTACAGCATAGTACCTTGTTGGCTGTGAGTTTGGAATGCTGAAATGATAGCCTGTTAGTGACTTCTACCTATTACATATGTTCTCTCTTTATCCTGACCTCTGCAGCTAACATTATGCCAAATTGGCTGTTAAGATTGTATGTATATGTGTATACACACATGCATGTGAGCATATGCTTTTTGCGTGTGTGTATGCATGTGTGTAGAGAACCGAGGGATTATATATAGGTTTTGTTTCTTAGGAATGTTCGCCTTGTTTTAGGAGACAGGCTCTCTTACTGGCAGTGAACCCAGCAGCCCTCTGTTAATCCTCAGCTGGAATACAAGTGCATGTCACTGTGTTCAAGCTTTTTATATGGGCCCTGGGTGTCACTCAGCCCTTGAGCCTGTAAGGCAAGCACTTGACCAACAGAGCCATCTCTCCAACCCAGTTTAGCTTTTACAAAGGACTAATTTTCTTTTTTTCCTCTTACCCCTTAGTATTTAAAATTAGTTAGTGAATGGATGATTGCGCTGCCTCTCATGCTTTGGAAAATAGCTGAATGTGAGCATGTTCCTATGCCTTGTCGTTTTCAAGGCAACCTCTGTTTCAAGCACTTTGTTTGATTAAAAATGTTTTCTTCTTGATTGTGCGTGTACACATAAACACACATGTGAGGTCAGAGGACAAGTGATTCTCTTCTTCCACAGTGGGTTCCAGGCCTGCTTGTCTTTTAAGAGGCTTTTCATCTGGTAGTTCTGAGAGGGTCTCATGTACCATGCTGGCCTGGGACTTGCTGTGTAGCTGGACACTGTCCTGACCGTCTGACTCTGTGCCTTCACCCCCCAGCCGTGCCACCTCGTCCAGGTCTCTGCAGGGCTGGGGATCAAGTCCCGGGCTTCCTGAGTGCTGAACAGGCGCTGTGCCAGCAAGCCACAGCCCTGGCCCAACGCCTGCTTTCAGTTTTGATAAACAAGTGGTCTGTAAGTGAGAGCTCCATGACGTACTTCTGTGGACCCTGCTGAACTGAAGAGGGGTGGTTTGTGAAGATTGAAACACTGACAGATTTCAAAGATGGGCCATTTCCTCAGGAGTGGTCTGTTTTCTTTGGTCAGGATTTCAAAGGATTCGCTGACTGGAAAAAGTTTAGATCATTGTACTTGATATAAAAGAAATTGTAACTAACACGAATGATAACGTTTTTCCTTTCCGTATATATTTTCCAGTAAGTTAGAGGTTTGTTCACTATATTCTCACATGGATTATGCAGAGTTTCCTGTTTTCCTTTTTTTCCCCCTTCCGTCTCTCCCTGCTTCTCCTCTCTCTCCCCTGTCTCTTTCCATCACCAGGCTGGCCTCAAACTCACAGAGCTCTACCTGCCTCTGCACCTCCCCCATCGGGGGATTAAAGGCGTGTGATCTATTTGTTGCTTTTCTTTAATGTTAGGAGTTGTGACCCCTCGTTTGTCTGTTGCAGACGTAGCCCTCAGGAGTCAGAGTATGACTACACTGAAAAAGAGGGCCTCCAAGGAGGTAACGATGACTTAAAATGAGTGCTAAATCAGCGCAACTGTGTTTGCCTATTTCATTGTCTCATGGAGTTTACCATAAATTAGTTACGTTCGGAAAAAGCATTGTCTTCTTTATGGTGTAGAATTCATGTAATAATGAACTCTGAGTCAAGTGGGCACCGTTGTCTCTAAGTGCCATTGCCAGTTCTAAGATGGAGCTGTGAACACCCAAGCTCTTCAGAACAGCTTGCTTCCGAAGGTGAAGGCCATTCTCCGTGTGGGTTCGTTACCATCAATTAAGACGTAACAGTTTCCCCCTATTATGTGTTACTAACCATTCAACCACCCTGGGACAAATCAGCAATAGAGGCTTTGGTGAGTGTTCCTTTAAAACCATGTGTGAACGGGTAAGGCCAGGTGTCTATGGCCCAGGGTACATGGGTGGTAAGGGGATATTGAGTCCCTAAGTTCAAACCAGCCTGAGCTACATAGTGAGACTGTGCTCTTAAACTGAAAATGAAAAAAGAGCTGAAGTGTTCCCTGACAAAGCCAACACCTAGTCTTCTGGAGCTCGTTTTAAGAAGCTATTTTCCCACATACCAGACTTTTTTAGTGTTCTGTGGGAGTTGGATGCATGCTGTCAGTGCTTTGAGATGTGGGGTGCATCTTTTCTTGTGCCTGTGTCTGTATTCACACCCTCCTGATCGTGGCTCCTTCTTCAGTTAACAGCGGTGGAATGTCTTGTGCCTTCTTGAAAACTACTGGTCTGATAAGGCTTGTTTGTTTCAGTCTTCTGTCATGCATGTAAGAAAATGACCTCATTTCAGAGATAAAGGCTCTTTTGATAAATGCCCTCAGAACCCTGTGCAACTTTATTTGTACTGTAGATGAGCCTAGACATTTAGTTGTTACTTCCATATTTTGTTTGAGGTCTTGATGTAGTGTGCAGGCTGACCCTTAGCTCCAGAGCTAACATAGTCTTACCTCATGGTGCTGAGTACCTGGACTGCAGGTGTGTGCTAGCATGCCCAGCAGCCACCTGTGGTGGGCGTTTTAAATTTGGGTTTTGGTTTTGTTTTGTGTTACTATGTAGTTCAGGCCAGCCTCTCAATTTTTGATTCTCTTGCCTCAGTGTCCTAAGTGTTAAATTTACTGGTATGAGTCACCACATTGGGTTACCTATTTTTTTATAAAAAGAAAAATAATCTAAGAGGTTCTGTATGTTGTAAGACTTATTATTTTTACATTATGTGTGTGGATGTTTGCCTGAATATATGTATGTGTACATTTATACACGATAACTGTAGAGGCCAGAAGAGGGTGTTAGTGGCTCCTCTGGCATTGGAGTTAGAGAATCCAAGTCATCCTTTGTAAGGACTCCGAGTGCTCTTAACTACTGAGCCATCTCTCCATCCCTGAGCTTGCAGTTTTAGTCTTCATTTTATCATGACCTAGCTATGGGTCTCCAGAAGTCATGTCTTAGTTACTTTCTTGTTACAATAACAAAATACCTGACAAAAGCAGTAAATAAGGATTTGGTTAACAGTTGCAGAAGTTGCTATAGTTGCCGGTGGGAGTGGGTGGGGCGGGCAGGAGCAGGAGGCTGCTGTGACATTGCTTTCACAAGAAGCAGAGAGCAATGAATGCAGAAATGTCCTTTTCCTTTTCAGTCAACTGGGACCTCACATTTAGAGTAGATCTTCCACCTCACTTAGCCTGTTTAGAAGCTCCTCAGGGACATGCTCACAGTCCCATAGAGTTGACAATCAAGGTTAACTATCAATCATCCCCCCCCCCCCCCCCAAGCGTGCTGCTAGATCTGCTAACCGTCTGGTAATGACTGCTGAAGACGGTGCAGAACTCGTACTTGTTTTCTAGAAGCCTTTTTTGAGACAGGGTTTCTCTGTCCTGGAACTTGATCTGTAGTACAGGCTGGCCTCAAACTCAGAGATCCTCCTGCTTCTACCTCCCGAGTGCTGGCTAGGATTAAAGGCGTGTGCCACCACCACCCAAACAGGATCTTTAAAAAAATTCTAAGTCTCCTTTCTTATTCTCATCATCTGTTCCCTTTTAATTCCTTAGCGATCAGGTTTATCCCTCCCTCTGCATAGTTATTATTTGGCAGTAAATACCTGTAGTCCTAGCAAGGGCCTGGACTGCACACTGAGACCTACCTCCAAAGACCTAGCTAGAGCTGGTCACTTTGCTTGCCTACCGTATGCAAGGCTCTGGGTTTGACCCCAGCACTGCACATATGAAAACTTTACTTTGACTTTCTGATGGTTGGTGTTCACACACAAGTTTCTGGCTGCAGGTGGGGGAATATAAGTCTCACATCATAACCCAGGCTGGCATGGAACTTACGAGGGCCAGGCAGACCTTGAACTCACAGCCATCTTCACTTTCCTGAATGCTAGGATTACATACACATTTTTGAACACACATTTAATCTTTTACAGCTTAAACTTGTGATTTTATATTATCTTCAGATGAGTTTTCCCACTTTTTCCTTAAGATGTTTTTATGTGTAAGTATTTGCCTCATGTGTGTATGTGTACCATTACCATATGAATAACAAGCTCCTACAGAGGTCAGATGATGGCACTGGAAATTGGATGCCCTGGAGTTGGTTCACAGATGACTGTGAGCCACCATGTGAGCTGGAATCCAAACCCTCTGCAAGAGCAGCCGGTGCTCTTAAGCACTGAGCGCCTCTCCCTCCTCTTCCCAAACATCTGTGAGCTGGATAGAATTAGACGGTGTCTAACCAGAGTGCTGTGAGCTTTTGAAGACTAGATGTTGGCCATCACTGTGTGACGTGTCTGAGTCTGAGTCCTTGTTGTTAATCTCACCCCAGTCCTGCAAATCCAGTGGGATAGATACGCTCTCCCTTACTGTCAGCTCCCAAAAGCCGCTCTGATCCGCACTGTCTGCTTTCCTCACGGTGGGCCAGCAAGAGTCCGCCAGGGGCTGGCACTGTCCTCAGACATTGGTTCTTTCCTTTCTTCTAACCACAAGTCTTTTAATTAACTACTGAATATTTGTTTACTCGTCAGCATGTGCTCTGTGTTGTTACAGAATCTATCAGTGACTAGTCCCATTTTTGTTCGTTTTGGGTTTTTAAAGATAGTCTTGATAGGGTGCGAGCATCCATGTGTGCATCAAATCCCTCATCCTTCTCCCTCTGCTTCCAAGCTACCGTATTCCATCTATACACATTTTTTATGCAGAAACAGTATGCATGTTTCTCATGCAAAATCTTGGGAGACTTGTATTGATCGAGACAGCCTGTTTCAATCTCTTGTGGAATACTTCAGTGGCAGCTGTCCTCCCCTTTCTACTTGTCTACCTGACCTCTTGTCTGTGTTTTACAGCACTCACGCCACACATTTCTGAGAAACTGAACTTACCTCTCTACCTTCCTTTCTGCAGATCTGGCCAGCCATCCAGAGACGAACCATTCTTCATGCAGTTGCCGAAGCCGTACATTTGCGGACCCTTGATGCTTCCCCAGCCTCTAACTGTAAAGAACTGAGAATCTTGCTTGCTTACATGCCATCTCTGTACTGCTAGGACCCTTGCTCAGACTCTTGTTAGCTGCATTTCCCCACACATCTCCTTTTGAGCCTCTTAGGACTTTTTGTGTTTTCCTTCAAGGCTTTAGCTTAGAAGGTAAGGGCCTCTGAGACCCGTTTCCCCTGGAGTTCAGGGCTGGTAGCCTCGCCTCTAAAATGCCCACCCCTCTTCTCTTCCCCCATAGCCTCTAACAGCATCCATGACACCTATACAGCCTATCACATTCTCTTGTAATTGTTTAGTTTTTGTCACTTTGTAGCAGTGACTGTGTCTCATGGTTGTTGTGTAAGTGTCCAGTCCTGACTGGTTAGTAATGCTAAGTAGTTAGAGGGAAGTAGAAGAGTGGACAGTCATGTGAATGAGCGCCGACGCTGCTGGGTGTTATGGATCTTGTTGCTTTGAAACTGATTAGTGATGTGATCAGCTTTCATCTTTGTGGCCCCATTCTAACAGTTCTGTAAGTAAGAGGACAAGACAGGACTGGAAGCGCTACGTTGGCTGGGGTGGGCTCTGGCACTCTGATTCTCTCGTATGCAGCCACCAACAGCCAACAGAGACAAGACGGTGTTAAACCCAGCAGTTGTGCCAGGGAAAATGCCCCGAGGAGGGCATATTTTAATGACTTGGTGTAGGAACCGGGGAGAAGAAATCCAAGTGACTCAGTTTCTGGATTGCTAGTGTGGGTACCTGAGGCTGTCATCCACTAGTGTTGGGTTTTGAGGTCCTTACTGACGTGCAGGTGAGCAAGTCTACCAGGCTCTCGTTAGGAGTATACCACAGGAAATGGCGAGATGGAGATTCATCCATATGGGGGAACTAATTACTAAAAGAAATCGTGGTCTGTAAACAGGGTGAACCTTGAGGAGCTCAAAGCCAAAGCCCCACCAACACTTACTGTTGGCTGTCACCGAAGTCCCTTCCAACTTTAGCATAAGATTTAAAACAGAACCTGGGCCCAATCCTGGGGAAACTGATGAATGGGCCCCCCTGAGGGCCAAAGAAGCTGCTTGTAGGTGCTGTACAAGTTTGCATTTTATTTCATTACAAGAGAGGAGAGCTCAGTTATAGCAGACTTTGTTTAAAAACAGGGTCAGCATGGCGGAAGCTGCTCTCAGAATCGCTGTGTAGCTGAGGGCGCCCACAGCTGACACTGACTTCCCGCTGTCTCGGTCCTCATCCTTCTGTCTCTGTCTCTACATATGGCCGGGGACTGTAGGCATGTGCCATTGCGCCTAGCTAGTTAGCAAACTTTCACAATAGTTTTGAGACCTGGGGGTGTAGCTCAGTGACAGAGTGCTTGCCTAGCACAGATGCCTAGCCTGGACAAGGCCCTGCCTGAGTAATGAGGAAATGGCAGCATGGAAACCTGGCTGCAACTTCCCACTGTGCTTGTCTCTCGAGTGGGGTGAGTAGGCACAGTGCTGCCATCTGTTTAGATTTTGGTGTTTTTGTAGTAGATGTCCTGGTACCTGCGTTATATCCTTAATTCGCCAATTTCAACCAAAACTCAGATGTTTGTAGTTAAGTCTTACCAGAGCCTAGGTTTTGTCTCTGAACTGTGAGGTCCACCAGGGAAGGGGAAGTTCACAATCCTCCTCCCAGTCTCCACCCAGAAGCAACACTGAACATGGCGCGTCCTAGGCCTCCGTCCCCAGCACTCAGTTGGGTTTTGGCCATCTTTACTCCCTCACTTCCTTCTTTGGGACACCTCCAGTTTTTATCTATTCCCCGTTATTAGTAGAGTGAACTCTACAGGTTTTATGTAAACAAATGCCTTCCTTTATTATACTCATTTCTTCTCAGCTGTCTCTGTAAGTAATAGTGCCTGGCCTAGTTAGGGTTACTATTGCTGTGATGAAACACCATGACCAAAATCAAATTGAGGAGGAAAGGGTTTATTTGACTTGCACTTCCATATCACTGTTCATCACTGAAAGTCAGGACAGGAACTCGAGCAGAGCAGGAACCTGGAGGCAGGAGCTGATGCAGAGGCCATGGAGGGGCGCTGCTCACTGGCTTGCTCCCTATAGCTTGCTCAGCCTGTGTTCTTATAGAACCCAGGACCACAGACAAGGGATGGCACCACCCAAATGGACCGTACCCTCCCCTATCCGTTACTAAATAAAATGCCCTAGAGGCTTGTCTGCATACAGCCTGGTCTTCGGGGGGCGTTTCCTCGGTTGTTCCCTCTCAGATGACTCTAGTGTCAAGTTGACATCAAACTAGACAGCACAGCACACAGCACCTAAATACTGTGAGGGTAAAGGGAGGCAAAGACAACATTGTGCAACGCAGTGCTAAAGTTTGAATGTATTCACAGCTCTTCTGTAGTGAATTTATTATGTGATAACTGATTTTTCCCTCTTTGACCTCCATTGCTTTGACTTCACTCACAGAGGTTAGGAAAACCCAGCACACAGTTGGCACAAAGAGAACACTCAATATTTATATATCATCTTGTTCTTGAAGAATTCTGGGTTCTAGCATTTAACAGAAAGCTATTAAAATGTTGTGGTGCAGAAAGGGCGAAGCCCTGTGCAGAGGCTTAGGTTATGGGCTATCAGAGAGCAACCAGAAGGACCTTGGTAAGATCTGCCGCAGGGTGGAGATAGCTCCCTGTGTAGAGGTGCTTGCCACCAAACCTGGAGACCCGAGCTTGACCCCTGGAGTTCACATGGTGAACCGACTCCTGACTTCTCCATGTGTGCTGCATGGCGTGCGCCTGCGCTTATATAGAAGTAAATGTAAAAAAACTGATTAAAGGCCCTTTATATACCGGAAGTGTAGAGTCTCCATTTACATGGTTAGAAGACAGCTGAGACCAGAAGAGAGCTACAGAAGTTAAACTGAAAGGTAAAGAAGAAGGCGCACTTGGCTGTCAGCACTGACACCTGACGAGTTAAAGGCTGCTCGCTGCCTCAGGCACTGTAGCCATGTGAAGTTTATACTTCATTACTGCCGGAATGTGTGTCTGCGGGACAGTCTGCAGTAGAGTGGATCTCTCCATGCACGGGTCTGCAGGTGTAGCCTCCCTCTCACAAACCTGTGACGGCAGGCCTTTATTTTGGTTGGTAGGATTATTTTCCAGGAGACCAGACATCTCTAGAAGATATCTCTAGAAAACATTCTTTCTTTAATCCCAGGGCAATTTTGTAGCCATGGCTAGGGTGCGTGTCATTGGCTATCTAGTGTTTCAACCTTCCTGCTAACAGAGAGGAAGCACTGTGCCCGAATTGTGCTCCCCGTCTAACTACTCGGTGATAGCAGAGACCAGGACGCAGGCCAGTGTCCACTAATCATCTTTCTGTCTTTCTGTCTCATTTAGAAATGCCTTCATCCTTGCCCCCTGGCCAGGAAGGAAAGAAGAGGGACCATGGCTTTTGTTTTGTTTGTCTGAAGTAGTTCAAACTTTTTTTGAATTAGTAAGGAATCTGGGCTCTATATTTTATATATAGCTACAGAAGATTTAACACAGATTTGACACTTGGCCTTAGCAAAAAGGCCAATTACGATGGATAGTTCATATGACTAGATTATTTAGAAAGCCTAGACTAGTATATAAAGTATACCGCAATAAGTGAAAAGTTACAGGCAGCAAAATAGCCAACACTGTGGGAATGGTGGAGGAAATGATAGTTATTTTTACATGCAACTCGGTAAGATGCATGTAGTTGTGATGACCTAGAATGATAATGATTAAACATATGCTAGAGGCCGAGAGTTGCTGCCACACCTTTAAACCCAGCACGTTGGGAGACAGGCAGATCTTTTGTGAGTTTCAGGACAGCCAGGGTTACATACTGAGATGCTGTCTCGAGCAAACCAACCAACCCACCCACCAAACACAACAAAAAACCCCACCAAACAAAACAATCTACTAGGAATGGGCATGGTATGCATGTCTATTGCCCCAGCATTGCGGGAAGCAGAGGCAGGAGGATCACAAGTTTGAAAGCAGCATGAGCTATGTAATGAGCCACTACTTACGGGAATAAGATGGAGGGGCTGGGATTGTAATTCGGCTGGTAGAGTTCTCGCTTAGTGTCTACAGAGTCCTGGGTCCAGTCCCCAATACTAGTTACGGGAATAAGATGGAGGGGCTGGGATTGTAACTCGGCTGGTAGAGTTCTCGCTTAGCGTCTACAGAGTCCTGGGTCCAGTCCCCAATACTAGTTACGGGAATAAGATGGAGGGGAGCTGGGATTGTAACTCGGCTGGTAGAGTTCTTGCTTAGCGTCTACAGAGTCCTGGGTCCAGTCCCCAATACTGGTCTAATCTTGGGATTATGGAGGCAGGAGAATCAGAAAGTCATAGGCCAGCCTGGCCTAGGTGAAACCCTAATCCTAAAAACGAGACAAAACGAACAGTCTGAGGATTCAGTTACGTTAACCAGTAGCCCTGACGAGCTGAAATGTGACTTGGTAAAGACTTTAGAAGTTGGGAAGACAAATTCCTCTTGCTAGAAGCTTCACCTAAGTCGGTTTTGTTCTCTCCTGTTCCAGGGCACCTGTTATGCACCTTAAGCCATATTGGAAACTCCAGAAGAGAGAGTGCCCTCTCGAAGTCAGCAAGGACCCTCTGAAAACACCTGTGAGCCCCCAAAACGCTGTCCGGGATGAAAAGGGCAAAGCCAGCTACATGAAACCAACTGTCTTTCCTTCAGCCTCCCTTGTCAAAGCCTCGTGTAGAAAACCCTTTGGAATCCTTTCTCCAAATGTCGTGTGCAGTATGAGTGGGAAGAGTCCTGTGGAGAACAGCTTGAATGTGAACAGGAAGAATGCGCCGTCTGCAGCGGCACAGCAGAGTGGAGAAGGGCTGCCTGGCAGTTGGACGATTGTCAAGCCTGGAAACACGAAGGAGAAGATTGCATTCTTTGCAGCCCACCAGTGCAGCAATAGGATAGGCTCTATGAAAATCAAAAGCTCCTGGGATATCGATGGGAGAGCCACTAAAAGAAGGAAAAAATCAGGGGATCTTAAGAAAGCCAAGGTACAGTTAGAAAGGATGAGAGAAACCAACAGCCAGTGCTACCAGCCTGAGCCGTTTGCGTGTGGCATCGAGCACTGCTCTGTGCATTATGTGAGTGACAGTGGGGATGGCGTCTGTACTGGGAGGCCCCTGTCGGTGATACAGATGGTAGCCTTCCTTGAGCACAGAGCCAGCGCCCTGCTAGCTAGCTGTGCGAAACACTGCACAAACTCACCCGCCATTGTGAAGATCACTGGCCAGTCCCGAGGCGGGCCACCTGCGCTCGAGCCCTTCTCTGCCCCAGGAACTTGTGAAGAACCCACAGAAAGAGGAAATCCTGAAGCTGGCAGATCACAGAGCGAGCCAGTCCGTGTCCTTGACATGGTAGCCAGGCTGGAATCCGAGTGCCTGAAGCACCAGGGCCAGCGGGAACCGGGGACCCTGTCACGGAATAACAGCTTCCGTCGAAATGTAGGCAGGGTGCTGCTCACTAATGGTGCTCAGCCCAGTGACCAAAATGGAAAAGACCCCGCAGATGTTCCTGACCCCCAAGGACATCCCACGCAGTCCGTGCGTGTGGGTGAGGGACCTTCCACAGCTGACCACTGTTCTGCAGGTGACCAGGCCTGGGATGGTATGGCTCAGGGTTGTCCCTCGCCAGCAGGTGTGAGCTTCCACATGGACAGCACGGAGTTAGAACCAGGTCAGCAAACAGCTGCGAAAAACTGCAACAGGCACGACGTAGAAATGGCGGACGAATTTGATGAATTGTCCGGTTCTCCTCACGCCTGTCTGCAGGTCACCGAGTTGCCCGCAGAGGCTGTCAGCTGTATGAGCAGAGCACTTGTACCACTCGCAAAGCACAGCCCCGATCACAGACGGGAGCCTGTGTGCGTGAGCACCACTGTTTGCACGGTAGAGAGTGACCGGCCTTCCGCTTTAGACTCCCTTGAGGAGCCTCTCCCAGGGATGCTGTTTTTCCTCTCACCTGGAAAGGACCAGCAAGAATGCTCCCAGTTGAATGGACTCACAGCACAAGAGGCTTCAGAGGCCAGGAAGCCTCAAGACGCTGCTGAAGGCAGCAGCGTATGCCAGGAGAAAGATGTTCCTGTGGAGCCATTCCCAGCAGCCACTGGGGTGGAAAGTGCATTACCGGTGGCTGAGGCATCCAGTTGGAAGAAGCAGGTGTCTCAGGATTTCCTGGAGACCAGGTTTAAAATCCAGCAGCTTCTGGAGCCTCAGCAGTACATGGTATGCCTGCCTCACCACATCATGGTTAAAATCTTCAGGTTACTCCCCACCAGGAGTTTAGCGGTTCTTAAATGCACCTGCCGCTATTTCAAGTTCATCATCGAATACTACAACATCCGGCCAGCAGATTCCCGGTGGGTTCGAGACCCACGCTATAGAGAAGACCCTTGCAAGCAGTGCAAGAAGAAGTATGTGAAAGGGGATGTGTCCCTGTGCCGGTGGCACCCCAAGCCCTATTGCCAGGCACTGCCTTACGGACCCGGGTACTGGATGTGCTGCCACCGGTCTCAGAAGGGTTTTCCTGGCTGCAAGCTGGGCCTGCATGACAATCACTGGTTACCTGCCTGCCACAGCTTTAATCGGGCAGTCCATAAGAAATCAAGAGGGAGCGAAACGGAGGAGGAGTACTGAAGTCCACACAAGAGGCAGCAGGACTGTGAAACACCTGGGTCAACCCTGAGGCGTGTGACCTCATCCCCACCCTTGCCAGAGTCTGCTCAGACCAGACTGCCATTGCATGGGCAGTTTTTAAACACTTAATTTGCCAGCCGTACATGAGATTAGTTCCATGGTTTTGTATGGTGGTGCCTCACACTTAACCCTTTCAGCTGTGAAGAACTCTGCCTGTCTCCATCAAGGACATCTAGAGGTCACCAGGCAGTCCCCTCAGGGGATCCCGAAGTGTCCCAGTACTGGCTCTGTATTTGGAGTGAGTGGAAAAAGCAAAACCTCTGAGAATTATGCCTAAACAGAAAGTTGGGCACCTTACCTACACCTTGTATGCTTGATTCTGTGAGAATGATGTTTGCAGATGGAGTTTATGCCCTGTGCTGTTTACAGTGTATATAATGGTTGTGTTTTCATGGGGCTGTGAAAGTGCACGTTAAACCTGAGCGCCTGTACCTGGAGATGAGTGCTTTGGCCCCTCTGTAAATAACGTGATTAAAATCCAGTAATGTACATTATGGACAGTTGACTAAACATAATCACCACAGAATAAGACAGTGTCATATAATAGTCAGATTAAAACATTGTCCATCCTTTTGTCCAGTTAAAAATTTTAAAAAAACTTCAATAAACTGCGTATTTTAAATGGGGCCTGAGTTTACAAAGATCTGGGGGGAAGGTGTAAGATATAATCTTTTTAAGGTTTTAGGTGTAAATGTGGGCGGTGTTGGACCCTCTGAAACTGCTGGAAGCCAAATCTGGGTCCTGCAAGAGCAACAAGCTCTCTCAGCTGCTGAGCCATGGCAGCCCAAAGGTTTATTTCGTGTGTGCATGCGCTTGCGTTTGAGTGCAAGCACCTAGGGGGACAAAGGTGGCAGATCCTCCACCAGGCAGCCTGCGTCACAGGCAGTGGGAGCCGCCCAACAAACACACCTGGTTTTCTGCCAGAGTCCTCTCTCCAGCTCCGCGAGGTGAGGTGCTTTAAGGTACTTATAAATTGAGTGTAAGTAAAAACAACACACACTTTGATGTGTATGGATATTTTTGCCTGCATGAATGTATGCACCACATGCTTGCCAGGTGCCTGGAAAGGCCAAGAGAGGGCATTAGGTCCCCTGGGATTGGAATGGGTTGTGAGCCCTCATGCAGCTGCTGGGAATCAAACCTGGGTCCTCTGGAATACCAGCTGGTGCTCTTAACTGCAGTGCCATCTCTCCAGCCTGCTTGTTAAGGGCCTTCTAAAGTGTTGTCTGTCTTGAAGCTGCTTGTGGTGGCTCATGCCTGTAATCCCAGAACCCAGGCAAGATCACTGCTGAGCTTGAGGCGTCCCTGGGTACTTATATCTATGACAAAATCATCCTCCCTTAAATTATGTTTAAAATGTAACAGCCTTTTAACATTTTGAATTTGTCTATGCCATATTCCCTGTATAGCAAGATACTATCCAATGAATTCTCACAATTTGTCCACTGTAGTAGTCACTTAGAGGCCATTGAAACTCTTCAGGTTTGTGGACACATGATGCTTAACAAAGCCTGTGAAGCCTGAGCCCCCAAAAGTTGGGGCTGTAAAAAAAAAATGCAAAAGCTAGGTTAGTCTGAAATGAAAACACACACACACACAGAGCAAAGAAACAAAACCTTGTTACTAAGTTGCAGAGAGGACAGATGACAAACGTGAGTGAGTGATGGGAAAGGAAAGGGCAAAGGGCAGTTGTTACTTTAAATAGGATGCAAATCTGGCCAGGAGGACATTAGGTAGAGCCAGCTTGACTGTGTTGAGCTAAGGTATAAGGGCAGAGTGACTTCCAAACTTCTGCGTGTGTGCATGCGTGAGAGACGGAGGGAGGGTGTGTGTGTGTGTGTGTGTGTATGTGTGTACACAAGTGAGTGCACTTGCCCTTGTAACCCAGAAGGTGTCAGATGCCCTACATCTGGATACAAGCAGCAGCAGGTTTGAGTGCTGGGAGCCAATCTTGGGTCTGTGGCTCCTAACTGCTGAGCGAGAGCAGGCTGAAACTGCAGAGACTCCATGCCGGGGAGGCCACCCCTGACGAATGGGCAATTGTATGCTGGCCTGCAGACTCCGGCTGAGAACAGCTTGTCTCCAAGACATCTGTTGTTGGTTTGTGCCACGCTGGCAATCTGTCTGGTGTGTGTGTGGTTTAATCCCTCACAGTATGGGATGACAAGGGTGTGACGGACCTCACTCTCTGTGTGTTCACCCGTTGCTGGCCGTGGTTGTCCCCCATGGGTGCACAGGATAAATAACTGGGTTTTCATGAGTCAGCATTCCTGACCTGGTTATCACATGCTACACAGCTGTGTGAGGGGCTGGGCTGGCTGAGAGCAGGGGCACAGGATGGCCCCATGCCACTCGGCATTAGATGATCTAATCTGACCTGTGGCAGGACATGGTTCCCAGAGCTTTGCTGGCGGTATTGGAAGGCACCCATGCTGGTCCCTACTGCCAGAATGTAATGCTGCTTTTGGAGAAAGATTATGTGGCCCCCTAGTGTCGAATGGGTAAATAACCCATGCTTTGATTTTGGTTTTACGATTTTGTATGTTTTGCCTGTATGTACTGTGTGCATGCAGTTCTGTGAAAGCCAAAAGATGGCAATGTCCCCTAAAACAGTTGATAGCTGTCGTGTAAGTGCTGGCAACTGAAGCCAGGTCCTCTGGAAGAGCAGCATGTCTCTGAGCCCCCAGGAAAATGGCTCACCTTACTAAAGCCAGCTTGGTGCTCCCTTCCCACATCGGAGGACCATGACACAAACACTCCAGGGCCCTCCCCTATCCTACCCAGCCAAAGGAAACTTGCCTCGTGGTACATTTCATGGTATGTTTGCAACCCATGTTTGATCAGCAAGCTCTCTAGAGCTGAGCCAAATTCCCAGCCCTTTTCACTTTTTTTTTTTTTTTGAGGCATGGTCTCAGGCAGGCAGTCCAGGTTAGCTGGGATTACAGGCATGTGCCCCCAGACCTGGATTCCTAGTGCCAACTCAGTGCGCCTGGTGCTGACAGGTTTGGACAACACTAGCTCATTGCACAGTTTCTATGGAAACCTGAAGAGAATTTAAAGGACCCTTGCCTCTGGACATAGGTCATCGCTGGAGACCACACGTGTCTAGAGAAGTTCCTACAGGAGTTACAGCTGTTTTGTTCTGAACCCCACTATATAGATGCTTGCTCTATACCAGTAGCTCCCAGCAGCAGGCTATGGGCAGGTGCTTATAGCCTGGCCCTGGGGTTCCCTTGGGTTCTGTCTAGTCACCTTTGTCATGTGTACTTTCCGGATTCAATCAGAAAAATAGTTGGTTCCTGCTACATCGTGGCATCGCGTGACCTGTCTGCATAGCTGTGTCTACAGATTGGTAGGAATGGAGCCAAGCCTAGCCTTCCTTATTCTGGGACCAAGCTGCTGACCTTCACACTATCCTTCCCCTCTCCAGTCCTCTCTGAGTGGCTGCAGGTAGTGTAGCCATTGACTCTACTTTGGCCGTATTTTCCCTCCCAAGTGGAGACAGGACGCTGGCTGTCCTGGGGTTCAAAGTGGGACCTATGGCATGACCCTTTCCTTGGCCAGCAGTCTTGGTCCTGGCCTTCTTGAACCTAAGATTCTGAAGAACAAATCACCACTATGAAAATGAGCACATCCGTGTGTTTATTTAAAGGGTGTGGATACAGGGCCACACCCATCCCCAATGTTTGCCAAACCCAGGGCAAAGACCAAAAACCCATCATCAGCCTATACTCCTCACCTCTGCCCTTACCCTCTACACAGACACCACACAACACTCAGGTAGCTATGGCTGTCCTGGAAATCACTGTGTGTCTTAGTTGGGATGTTTATCGTGAAGAGACACCATGACCACAGGAACTTTTATTAAGGAAAACATTTAATTAGTGTGCTAGCGTTTTCAGAGGTTCAGTCCATTATCGTGGTGGGACATGGTGACAGGCAGGCAATCTTGGTGCTGGAGAAGTAGCGATGTCCTGTATATCTTGGCATGCATGTCTCTGGAGATAGCTTTGAGCGGGAGATCTCCACCTCCACAGGAAAACACTTTGTTCAATAAGGCCATGCCTCCTCATAGTGCCACTCCCTTTAGGGGCCGTTTCCTTTTGAACCATCACATCAGACTAACCAACTCAAATACACCTGCCTCTGCCTCCCAGTTCTAGGGATACAGGCACAGGCCACCATACCTAGCCAAACACTTAAGGGCTCTTCTCTGGAGGACAAAACTCAAGGCTCATCCTGTAACTACAGAATCAGCTTTGGGAGTCCCCAGGTAAGTCCAAGGTGGTAGCTTTGCTTCACAGGTATGTGTGACAGAACCAAGGGTTGTGTATAGTGATGGATCTGAAGAAACAGATGGGATAGAAGAGGAAGGCATCAAAAATGGATGCCCTGGCTACTGAGCAAGGAGTGAGCTTGGAGGAGCAAATGGGAGATAGCTCAAGAAAGCCCTGCGTAGGATATATGAAGCAGGGATGCAGTCACTATAACAGACCTTCCCAATGTAAAGTCCCTTAAGGGCTACTTCACAACATCTGCCTCTGTGCCTGGGAAGAAAGAACCTTGAGGCTCTTCCAGAGGCCCTCAGTACTTAGATACTCAATTTCAGAAGAGGCCATCACTTTAAGGAGACCATGTGCAAATCACTGCAGAAGTCCCATTACTTCCCCTTGACCATGCAGCTCTACCTCACTGATCTTAAACAGTACACAGAGGAGCTGAAGGCAAGGTTGGGATTTAGTGGGTCCCAGCGAGTGCCCCAGATGCAGTTACAGGCTCATACCAGTAGAAATGAGCAATGTGAGAGCAAGTATCTTGGACACGACCAGTGCAGCAGAAGCTCGAAGCTCCTAGGGTCTTTCTCTAAGGTCATCAAAGAGAATTCCCTGATGCCATCACCAGCCACACCCACAAGACAGCACATTTCCCTGTCAACACCAGACCGCCTCCTACTCAACTGCTGACCAGATGTCACTTGACACCTTCTGGCTACTGCTGCCAAACCAGGTAGCTATAATCCAAACTGAGAGCTATGCATATGCTTGTCTGCGACACCCTCAGAAATGTCTTCAGAATTCTCTTAAAGCTAGGAAAATGTACTACTAAACACGTGGTGGAAAGTTCTCTCAACATCTGGGTGTCTTTGGAAGTCATAAATGCTACAACACCACACTCAAAGGTGAGGGGTATATAATGATGATGGGAGATCTGGGAGTCCTCTTCACTAAGGAGTGTTCTCTCAACTGGCCCCAGTCCATTCTCATTAGTGACCTTGAACCTCCAGTTGGTCGTCTCTTGGCTTTTGAAAAAGATTTATAGCTTGGGCATGGTGGCAGATGCCTTTAATCCCAGCACTCAGGAGGAAGGGGCAGGTGGATCTCTATGAGTTTGAGGTTAGCCTGATCTACATTGCAAGTTTCAGGTCAGCCAGGGCTTCATAGTGAGACCCTGTCTCAAAAACAAGCAAAAAACGATTTCGAAGACGTATTTGTATGTGTACGAGTGCTTTGCCTGCATCTACGTATCTGCAGCACATCCATCCCTGATGCCCACAGCAGCCAGAGGGTGGAGCTGGACCCCTTGGGTGGAGTTAGGATGGTTGTGCGCCACCACGTGGGTGCTCTTAACCTCTAAGCCATGTCCCCAGCATCAATTTCTTGCATTTTTAAGTATGTTAAAGTTTCTATAAGATCCCCTCACATCCCAGTATCTTATACTCCTTCCTACAAACACGATGACAACATTTTAGTGTGGCTCTTGCTGAATTACCATTTTAATTCTTCAAGAAGTTTGTCCTAGGTTGCCAAGGTGGTCCAGTGCGTAAAAGCACTTACCACCAAGTCTGCTGACCCTGAGTGCAATCCCTGGGACATAGGAGAATGAGATAGCCTCAGACACATCGTCATTTGACATAGGAGAATGAGATGACTCAGACACATCGTCATTTGACATCCACACAAAATAGCTTTTAAAACTACTAAGTTTGCCACTGTGGTGGTTTTTGTGGTGTCTACAAAAAATTCACTTCGTCTATTTAACCCTATGAGTAAAAATCTTTCCAGGCTATTTTCTCTCCAGATGCCTGAATGGAGATGATGGTGCTCAGATGTAACACCCAAGCCTAGGCTCAAACTTCTACCCACTGGGAAGTGACCCTTTCCTTCCCCTCTGCCTCACTTCCTGTACCAGACAGATGTAACTGTGAAGTCTCCCCTTTCCTTTGTGTGCTACATGGAAACTTGCTTCTGGCTCTACCTAGGAAAATGGAATGGCAGGAACTCTGAAGCCCACACCCTCTTTTAAGAGCCTTCCATCCAGGTAAAGCAATGAGTGCGCATGGCTGACCCTGCAGCTACTTCCTGAGGGCCCCAACTGTCCCACTGCAGTCACCCCCCTCCACTAGAGGTGGCTTTTCCACAGTCCCCGGGAACTACTGGTGCCCATCTGAGAGATTAATTACAAAAAGGATTTCCAAAGCTAGCAGACTGCTCTTGGCTTGAGATGTCTCTCTAACATTTTCTCTCGTCCGGAAAGGAGTGAGCAGGTCCATGTCAGTAGCTCAGGGGCCCACTCCTTCCCCAGGTCAAGCCCCAAGGTTAGAGGTAGCTATCAAAGAAAAACATTTTTTAGAGAATGAAATATGTAACTGATCGGCAACTATGTTCTGTTTGCCAAAGATGGGCCATCACTATTAAAGGCCCCATAATCAGTAACTTTAAAAAAAATTCTTACCTAGCAAAAAAATCTTTAACTATTCTTTAGTTTATATGAAGTGCTCCAGGGTTAGCTTGCACTCGTTAATGTAGCAGCAGAAAGAAATAGCAACTAGGAAAAGGCACACATATCAGTACTGTTAAAGGATTTATTGCAGTAATACAATAAAACTTTAGAAACCGTGTGTGACTCACCCTGACGCAGCAGCGAGGGAACTGCAGCTCTTTCCTTCCCCACACACACCCGAATGCTCTCCCAGTGCTGCCCACCACACCATGGTGACTTAGTCTCTCCAGCTAAGTTCACTCTTGGTTCTCTTCAGTTACCTAAATGTCTTTAATGAGGCTGTTGAGAGCAGCCTGCAAGGTGCCTCTGAGTTTCTATTAGTATCACCTTGTTTCAATAAACCATTTCAAAATGGAAAACATGACCAGCTTCCATGGCTTTTGGTTTAAAAAAATACCAGCTTCATCTTTTCAGAAAGCTGTTTACATATGGTTCTGGCACCTACAACAAAGGTTTCAATGAGCAGCAAAGAGCGCAGGGAAACCATGGTTGAAATGTGTATCTAAGACTATTCACAACAGTGGATCCAGTGCACAATAAACTCCAAGCATCTCTGCAGCCCAGGGCCATCGTTTACTGTGACATAAAGTGACAAAAGTGCCTCTATTTGATAGTAGAAACAAAACAACCCATCGACCCTACACTTCCTGCATCTGCTCCGTTAACTGCTGTAGACACGAGTTGTGACCTCCGCACTCTTTCTGTAGCTTCAGCTCAAGCTCATGGTTTTTCCAGCTGGTTCTGTTCATTCCACCAGACTTCATCTACAAATCCTACAACTAGAGGGTGAAATGCAAGCCCAACAATTGTGAAGCTGAGTGGAAACAGACTCCAGCCAAATGAACACCTGCAAGAGGGAAGCTGTCTCCTCCCTAGGTGGAGGATCTAGAGTTAGGGACCATGGGGCTCCTGGACAGGAGTGAAGTCCTTTCCACAGGTCTACACCCAGCAGACGCTCTCTACACCTCAGTCTGCAAAGAATCAACTCCAACAACAGGGACCAGAAGCTCGGGCTGGACACACTGCTGCAGGACTTGTCTGAGGTACCATCCACCATCAGACATCCCACGTCACAACGTCACACATCCCACATCCCACCATGCCACGTCACACCGTCCCACGTCACACCATCCCACGTCACACCGTCACACATCCCACGTCACACCGTCACATATCCCACATCACACCATCACACGTCACACATCACATGTCACACCAGTCATGCCAAGAAGGCGTGGCACCACCGCCTGGGAGGGTGCTTTCCACAGGGTTTCTGTGGTCTGTTACATAGGACTTTTCTCTTTTGAAGTTATTAAAAGTAAAATAGAACTACTTACAAGCTTGAACACAATGCCTCTCATTACAGTTGTAAGATTGTCCTTGAGCATCTCCTGGGACAGCTGCACAGTGCTCCACACTCCAGAGCCTCTCAGACCCCAGGAACAAGCAGGAGGGATTTCTGCTTGTTAACGACTAGTTAACACCCACCTCCAAGAAACTGGACAGCAAGAGAATGACCACTTAATCAAGTGTTCAAACTGTGCCCAGGCTGCATTTAGCTCAAGTAGGGAACGACAAAGGGAAAAATCCCAATTTAAGAAGAGTGCAGTACCGTAACTCCAATGAACAAGAATGTACTTATTTCCCCTCAGTACAAGAAAACTGTTTAGACATCTCTATACATTGAAGCTAGGATTCCCCCATTGGTGGGTGTGGGTCTGGAGAATAGACCGCGGTTTCTTTGGTGTGTGGTAGAAAATCAGGAATGTGACCCATGGCGACAGCAGTAAGCTTGTCCTGTCCTCCCCCATAAGACCAAAACTGGCTGGCAAGTCTCAAAAAGATGACAAAAAGACAAACGCAGCTTTTGTCTTTCATTCCTCACCACCAAGAAACAGCTCCTTGTGATCTGACGAAGTCTACAACTTGTGTCGGGAAGACTTGACATCCCAGGAACCAGCACACTGGGGTGGAGGGGTCGGACCGAGGGTCCAGGAAGCCACAAGCTCAAGGCTGGCAGAGATCCCGAGCACGCCAGTCACCATCACAGGCCACCGGACAGGCACACGTGCTGTCCTAACGCTAGGATAGCCCCTCTGGCAACTACAGACAAGGTTACTAGAGGGCAGTGGGAAAGGTTTCAGGTTCTGGTCTACACTTATTAGCGGTGTCCGGTATAAGCTTTGAACCAGGAGGTCACCGAGGCCGCCGCGGAGGAGATCATCCCACCAGCACTGCTGCTGGCTATGGGTGGGGACGCCTGGGAGCTCTGGCTCTGGGAGACTTCCACGGGCTGGGAAGGGATGTCACAGAATCTGGGGCTCGGCAGGTTCTCCCAGTCCGTGCCCAGGTCGGTCTCCTCATCGCTCACACGCTCGTCTCCACTCACATCTGATTCTCCTGCAACTCCGGGGTCTACAAACTCCATGGATTCCTCAAGGTCTGCTCGCACTTCAAAGGGTCCTGACCTGTATGCACACAGGGAGCTGCATGAGCACCACCCTCCCACCCACCCCACTCCAATCGGGCATTAACACATGCCTGCCTTTTAAGTTGTGTTTTGTTTCTTGAGTCCTTTGCTTGTCCCTTACTGAGCAAAAGACTGACCTACTCCAGACATGATTTGCTCTCTAGTATAGACGAGGTAAACCTATCTACTACTTGTCTCTGTTTAAGATATAGAGCCTTTCTTACCAGAGTCAGGCAGTTCCCACATAGGAATGCATGCAGCTCCTTTCATTTGCAGATTTCTGAGGTATGGCTTAGTTAAAATTTACCTCCCTACCTGTAAGTAGTCTTTTTTCTTAGGCCTTTTATATATTATTTAAAAACAGGATCTCTTATTTCTGTTACTGTTTTTGTATGCAAAATATGATAGAAAATCAGCTTCTTCCTCACTTGAATGCTCACTAGCCCAACACTATTAACAATGATGATCTAATTCAGCAGGCAACTCAAACAGTCCTGTAGGCACACCATCTGCTTCAAGACTCGGTCTCTTTCCTAATTACTATACATACTATTTATATGCTAACGTCATCTTTCTTAATGGTAGTATCTGAGACAAGATCTTACTATGTAGCCCCAGGTTGGCCTCAAAGTCACAGGCCTTCTGCCTCAGTTTCCAGAATACTGAGATTAAACAAACATTTTACTTTTGTTTATTACTGGGGGTAGGCAAGCCATGGCAAGCATGTGGGAGCCATGGTACAATCTGTGGGGATCGTTTCTGTCCTTCCACCATGTGGGGCAGGGAAATTTAAGCCAGGTAAAGTACCTTCACCCCTTTACCCACCAAGCTACCTCACTGCCCCACCTTCCCCCAAAAGACACCGTTTTCAAAACTAACTTTATACACCCTGTTTGGAAAGCGGCCAGCCCATATTATTCTTACTTGGTCCTTGCTGCCAATGCTTTGGGGTGAACTTTGGAGTCAGTTTGTCAAAACGCTGTAGTACCTGCTACAATTCTCACCAACTGGGCTTTCGGGAGGAAATGAGGAGGATTTCACTGCCTCAGACCAGTCTACTCCTTATCCAGTACCAAGAAGCCAGTCAAGAAATGTGTGCCCAACAAGACCTCACTACTTTCTTTCCACAGAAACTTAAGAGTTGAAAATATAATGAGTCAGCAGGGCGTTGGTGGTGCACCCCCTTAATCCCAGCACTCGGGAGGCAGAGGCAGGCGGATCTCTGTGAGTTCGAGGCCAGCCTGGTCTACAGAGTAAGTTCCAGAAAAGCCTCCAAAACAATAGAGAAACCCTGTCTCAAACAAACAAACAAACAAACAAAAGAAAATATGAGTCAAAAATGCAAATACATGTTTTAAGTGCTGCACATGCCAGGCTTGTGTGTTACTGTAACTCAGGGTACGCCTGCCCCTTTTGAGACAAGACCTTACTTACTAAGCTGTGGTCCTTGTCCACAGTCCTCAGTGGCACTTGCCACCTCAGCCAGCTCAAAACTCTAATATTTCAGAGTAACAAACACCAGTGTTTTGTGTAGTCTAACTTAAACACACTCAGCGTGCTTATAGCCTGAGCAAAATCACTAACGGAAACCCATTTTCCAAAGTGTAGACACACCAGCTATGCTCCTCTACAAAAACACTCGCACACCCTCATGAGAGCAAGGTCAATGGTCAGGGCACAGAGCAGGTACAAAGATGAGCCTTGTCTTTGCTCTGGTGGGCTGAGCGACTGAAGTTACCCAGTGCACTCACTCTATGAATGTCCACTACTTGTAATGAGCAGTGACCACATTAACTTGGCAATGAGGAGATCCCACAGGCGCAGGGTAAGCACGCACAAAGGAGCACACAGAAGGGACAGCACTTAGCCAGGGCCACTTAGAAAAGAAATAAGGGAGGCTCAGGGGGAGCACAAGGTGGCAGCCAGGGCATGGAGTCTGCTCTACCTACGGCATGTCGCAATCTAAACGTGCTCTATTGCAGCTTTCTCTCAGAAATGACTGCAAGGGGAGAGTAGAAGACCACGCATGATCAACTGCTCCCTTCTGCACAGGACCGTACAACTTTTGTCCTTGCCAGAGAATGTGGGACTTGGGGAACACCTGGCTCTACTTCAGAGCAGTCACAGAGAACAGTGCTTCGAGAAGAGCCACATACAACTCACCTGCCTAGGTGCTCAGAGTGTGGGCTGACCAAGTGCATCAGGTTCCTGAGTGTATGCAGTGGTTGTAACTGATCTAAATTCACGTGCTAGAAAAAGCAGAGGCTTCATTAATACTTGCAAACACACAGCAAGTTAAAGATGAGTTCCAAGCACAGGGTCCGTACCTGAGAGGAACACAGGTAAAGGATGTTTGTGTTCAGTCTCCTCACTGCACGAGTCAGTTTCTGTTTGCTGAGGTTTTCCCCGCAGAACTCACTGTAAGACAAGGGTACGGCTTCTTAGATGGTCCTGAGGAAGGTCTGTTAAAGCATTCCTGCTGAAGGCTGTATTGTAACCACAGTCCAGCACATTCTTCCTCTTAGTCAACTGCCTGGAACAGACACTACCTAAGCACTGAACTCCTGCCCTGATGGGGAGCAGTTCCCCACATCTACAGAAACTGCAAATGCACATGCCTGGGTGCCTGAGCAACGCTGTCTCAGGAGCTCACGCCAAACAAGCAGGGATGCTACAGAAGTGCTATGTGGGGGCTCATTTATGAAGCCGAGACGGGGACTGTGGGCAACCCCCACCCACTCTGTGCAGAGTGACGGCTGGACACTCCCCGGGCTCCATGGGGCAACCCCCACCCACTCTGTGCAGAGTGACAGCTGGATACTCCCCGGGCTCCATGGGGGGCACGTGAGTGTTCCTCTTCATCTCCACCGCCTCCCTCCTCCCGGAACTTGGTGCCTTCCTTACCTGCAGCTTTCATCCCCAGGGTCCCCATCCACGGCTTGTTCCCTTCCCTCCTTCATGCCCTGGGCTAGGGGTAGAGTTCAGAGGAAAAGCTCTTGCCCATCTGGGTTCAATTCCCCAGTATATTAAAAAAAAAAAAAAAAGAAGAAGAAGAAGAAGGGAAAAGTAATATATGCCCTCCTAGCCTCAATGATCGCCACGGGCACTTATCACCCTCATAAATTCTGGGTATTAATTACTTGAACACATGCCTAAAAGCCCAGCAGCCAGAATACTGAGGCAGGAGCAGCCTCTAGGCCACACCAACCTGGGTTATATGATGAAACCTTGCTTTAAAAAAACAAACAAAAAAAATCCCTAAAGTATAGCCTACTACTGTCCAGCGGTAATAGGTTTATATTTGCCAGAAATCCAGGGTAACTGGAGGATGGGAGCTCTAATGTGTATTGGGTAGACTGTGTCTTTAAACATTTAAACATGAAGCTGGGCAGTGGTGGTACATGCCTTTAACCCCAGAGGCAGGTGGATCTCTGTGAGTTCAAGGACAGCCTGGTCTACAAAGTGAGTTCCAGGACACCCAGAGCTACACACAGAGAAACAGTCTCAAAAACAATAATGAAAAAAAAATTTAAACAGGAGGCTAAGTGGTGGTGGCACACCACTCTAATCCCAGCACTTGGGAGGCAGAGGCAGGCGAGTGTGAGTTTGAGGCTAGCCTGGTCTAAAGAGTGAGTTCTAGGACAGCCAGGACCATACAGAAAAACCCTGTCTGGAAAAAACCCGAAATCATAAAAATAAAATGAAAGTAATAATGCAAAGGTGAGGCCTTCCTGAGAAAGAAGCCAGCACAATTCACTCAGCTCAGTGCACAGGACCTGCAGCATCCTCCCTGCAGACCCTGGTCCTTCCTTGGCTATCTCCCCTAGAATCCGATGGGTTCTCCGCGGTCTCCTCAATCTCATGCATGACTGTAACACAACGAAACTGGCAACACCTTCTGAAAACAATCCTAGTATCTCTGTCCAGCCTTCCCTTAGCTGATGTAAGGGTACAGCCGGAACACGGGAAATCGATGAGGAAGACGGTACTGCCGCCTTAATGACTTGCCTGTTGCACAGCTTTTTGGGAAGATTGACATCAAGTATGTGAGACACAATGTTGACCAGCTGAGTGGCGTAGCACAGCGCGGCGCTGATAGTGTAGGCAGGGTTGTTGTGCTCCATGTCTGAGAGGGGACACAAAAGTCACATACAAAGCACCTCTGCATCAGTGCAGGTATCAAGGAACGGAGGGCTTTCACTTGCAGCTCTATAGTTACATTACTGGTACCAGCTTTCACTCTTACTACATGGGGCATAGTCAGACACAAGCACTCCTAAACATGCCACGCATAAATGGGATTAAGATCTAGATTGACTGGGCCTGGCAATCTATCATCGGACAGCTAATGACCAAATTCGCCCATTGTGGTGACTTCTACCTGCCAATGTCTACAATGGGAGGCTGAGGAAGGAGAGTCAGAAGCCTGAGGGCAGTCAGAGCCACATGAGACCCTCCCTTAAAAACCAAGCGGGTGGGGGTAAGGAGGCGGGAGAGGACTCAGCAGTTAGTTAAGAGTGCTTGCTGCTCTTCCAGAAGACCTGAGTTCAGTTCCCAGCACCAGTGTTGAGTGGCTAACAACTGTATATAACTCCAGCTCCAGGTGACCCAAAACCCTCTTCTGGCCTCCACACTCATGTGCATACATTCCCACAGACACAAGGGTACACACAGTTAAAAATAAATCTCTGAAACAGACAAGGCCTAGGCTGTAGCTTATGATTGGGCGTTTGCTTGCCTAACATGCAAAGTCCCTAGGCTTGATCTCCAGTAATGTCTAACTCAAATGTCACCTCCTCAGAAAGGCCTTTCCTTTTGTTGTTGTTAATTGGTTTTCAAGACGGGTTTCTCTGTATAGCTCTGGCTGTCCTGGAGCTCAGTTTTACAGACCAGGCTGGCCTGAAACCCAAAGATCCACCTGCCTCTGCCACCCGAGTGCTGAGATTAAAGGTGTGCTTGTCCCTTCCATTGTAACTTACCCTACCCAAAATCCGCTGGCTGTTCTCTTAGCACCCACTCTGGTTGTGTCCCTTCACCATTTCTTTACAGCCTGGGATGGTGAGTTTTGATAAGCAACTTAACACACCTACAGTCTCCAGTAATGCTCAACTCAAAATATATGCTCGATGACACAAGACAAACTGTAGGGGCATTTCAACTTCCATTTAGTACTTCAACAGTTCAAAGACATCTATAAACTAAAGCCAAAATTCAAAGGGCAAAACACACTTCTATAAATAGGAGTTTTTCCCCTTTGCTATTCCTTCCCTTCCCTCATACTTAAAGAGATAAGGTCTGGCTATACTATACAGTTCCAAGCTGGCCTAGATCTCTGGACAACCCTCATGACTCAGCCTTCCAAATGCTAGGACAATAGGCATGAATCACCAGAAATGATCTAATTATGTCTTTTTATATGAATTAACTAATATTAATATTAATCAGTCTACCAAGCAATGAACATATAAAATGTGGCATATCCAAACAATGGAATACTATTCAGCCATAAAAAGCTAACATGCCATATGAAATTTGTGAAAGAAGGCTAAATGGAAGAAAGCAGACAAAAACAACCACACACTGCATGATTTCACTGCGGAGTTGTCTAGGATAGACGATCTGGCTGCCTAGAGCTGAGGAGGAGGGGCAGGGAGTGTGTGGGACCTGTGTAGCATGTGGCTCTCCTCTGGGACAAGGGGAACGCTTTACAGCCGCACAGAAGAGGGGAAGGGAGTGTGTGGGACCTGTGTAGCATGTGGCTCTTCCCTGGGACAAGGGGAACGCTTTACAGCCGCACAGAAGAGGGGCAGGGAGTGTGTGGGACCTGTGTAGCATGTGGCTCTCCTCTGGGACAAGGGGAACGCTTTACAGCCGCAGTCCACGCTTGCAGAGTGCTGTGTGTGCACTGCACCCGACTGTGCACGGCAGCACTGTTCGCTGTGTCATGGAAACTCTGCCTCTCAAAACACAAATAGCATTCCCAAAGAATAGTTTGCTTCTCACCAGGCCCTTGGGTGGTTTTCTTCTCTTCTACCCAATTGTAGTAGGCGGAGTAGTCCCCGTTGTTTGGGAGGCTAATCCAAGGGCCTGTAATGCTAATGCTGGTGTCACCGTTGTGGTCATCACAGACCCATCTTCCAGAGAGGTAAGTTGTCCTCCGGGCCTCAGCAAGTTTGCTCACCATGCTGGAGGTCATGGCACTGTCACTCTCCGAAGACATGTCTGCAGGATCTCTGCAAACAAACAAGGAAGACTACAGAGGAAACTCCAAAGCCACCCAAGTGTTTAAAAGAGCAACAGTGTGCATGTAATAAACGTTAAGAAAAAGGTCACTAGCTGGCACGAGCACAGAAGGAAGGGTTTCTTCATGTCTTGTCCAGACACACAAACCTGTACACGGGCATGAGAAGCACACTGTCACAAGTGTCACTCACACGTCACTACATGGTACAGTATCATGGGACTACAGGTCTTGTGACTCAAAGTCACTATGTGCCTCTGGACTGCGTATGTACATGTTTTGTTTACAAAACATTTCAGCCTTGTGGAAAAGTGCAAGATTTTTAAAGTTTTACCCAAATGCCAATTCTGGAAAATGTAATGATCAAAATTAGGAAGTCTAAATTCAGTCCTCATAATGAAAAACAAACAAAACGCAACAAGAAAGAAATTAGTCTATCTTTTTGTTTGATTTTTGAGACAGGGTCTCATGTGTCCCAGGCTGGCCTTGAATTTGCTATGTCACAGAGGATGGTCTTGAACTCCTAAGGCTACAGGAATGTGCTGTTACGCCCAGCTACTGCGGTACAGAAATCAAGTCATTTACACTACAGAACTCCTAACTCGTCTACAGACCCAATTCACCCGTGCAGTTGCAAGTGCCTGTCAAGACCCTCTCCTGAAGTCCAGTGAAGCTTTGCACTCAGGCGCCTGCTGACCATCTGCAGGCCATGTAGTGGGCACAAGGCTTCTTTCTGTTCCGCCAGCTTCTCAGTTGTCTTTATGTAAATGGTCCAACTTTTCTCCACTGATCCAAAATACTTACCAATTTAGTATCTGGAGTTTATATCTGGACTTTCTGTCAGCGCAGGGGATTGAACCTAGGGTCTCTTGCTTGCTGCCTAATGGCTCTACTACCCTGCTACTCCCTAAGTTGCCCAGGCTAGCCTTAATGTGCAGTCTACCTACGAAACCCCCCAGATATCTGGGATCACACAAGTCTGTGCCACCAGGCACAGCTTTATCACCTTCTACTAGACACAAGATCAGGGAAGGAATGGATTTTCAAACTTGAAGCAAAACTCGGAAGCCAAATCTGGAAACACACCAAATTCTAGACTGAGGGAGACACAAGAATGGTTACTCATATGGTTACCAGTCACCACTGTCAGTCCAGGCAGAGCAGGAGAGCCAGCAGAAACAAGTTCCCTCACTCAGGTCAAGGGCCTGGGGGTTAGAGAGCACATGAGCCTCTGGTGGTGGTTTCCATATCCGCCAATCAGCATCCACATCTACAGAACACTGAGGTGGAGGGGGGGGGGCGCGACTAGAGTGTACACCCTCATCTACAGAACACTGAGGTGGAGCAGGGGCTAGAGTGTACACTCTGGTCTCTTAACTCCCCCTCCTTTTTTTTGAGTGCTGGGGAAAAGACAGACTAGGGGCTCACGCTGCGTACAGCTCAGCTATCTTTTTAAGTTGAAACAGGATTAGTCAAGTGGCCCAGGCTAGCCTTCAACTTGCAATCCTCTAGACTAACCATGCAAGTGACTAGGCTTACAGATTTCAGCCACTAGGCCCTGGTGATCTTTACCAAAAGCTCTCCAGATGACTGTGATGAATGGTGAGGTGCAGAAACACCGTCACCTGTCCCCTGAGAGACCCTACGCACTGAAGCCACAGTGCTGTCCGGCAGAACAGAGTGAAGGCCCATCTCCAGAAAAGACCAAGTCAGCACCTACGTCGAGGCGCTAGGTGTGTTCTTATACACAAGTTCACACTCTACAGCAGATGGCTGCCAATCTTCAGTTAACAGACAAGGAAATGAGGTTTGTGGTTCGGGACTGCTTCTCACACACAACTAGTAAGGAGCCTGGCTGGCACTGAGACGGCATGGCCCAGCAGATGGCCTTTCAGCAGGAGTGAGTCAGCATGGAACCTGGAAGCCTGTGACAGAACACAGGCTGCTCCACCCAGTGTCCCCGCTGCCTCCCTGCCTTTACTGTTTGTTGAGGAAGATAAGAATCAAGTTTCATTGCCAGGAAAACAAGGACCCTAGGAGGAAGTCCAGTAAATTAAGTGCTGACATGCTGGATGGAAAAACCAGTCCTCAGAACCTGGTCCTGCGTGCCAAAGCTGTCTTACTTACTGACCTCACAGAAGTCTTCACTTCATCCATTGGGAAGATGACAGAGGTGAGCTCTAAGATGTGGGACCTTCGCAGACTCGCCAGCCGCTCATAGTGACTCTTCAAGTCAATGGTTTTCTTTTCCACCAGGTCCCCAAGCTTGCGGTTATGCCGCTGAATCTTCTCCTTTTTATCCTGGTGCCGCTGTGCTCGGCTGTAAAGCTTTTGGTTCTTTTCCTTGTTTTTGAGAAGGCCTTCAGAGTCTAACGATAAATCACAAGCCTCCATGAGCCCCGCCTGCCACACACCACTGCCCCCTTCCCACGCTACACGCAGGGTAAAGCCTCAAGAAGAACTTCCCACTAAGAGCCTTCTTGGAGACAGCCTGTGGGTTATGAGTCTGAGGCCTGCGACGGTCACTGTACTGTAGTTAAACTTCGTTTGGGTCAAAACACAAACCAAACTCTAAGACAAACATCTAGGAACCACATTCTCAGGTTCAAAACCAAGCTCAGGGCTTTCTAGGAACACTACCTCTGGACATGTGTGAAGCCAAGTTCTCTACGTCACCATTACCTATCACCTGTGTGATACCTCAGCAATCACCCTACAGCGATAACATTAGCTAGTCTACAATCTATTTATGCCTTTCCTTCCTCTCTCACTATTGTTTCTAATTAACTCTCCCTTAAATGTTGGGGGGAAAGGGGGAGAGAGAGGGGAGGGAGAGAGAGAGAGAGAGAGAGAGAGAGAGAGAGAGAGAGAGAGAGAGAGAGAGAGAGAGAGAGAGAGAGAGAGAGAGAGAGAGGGGAGGGAGAGAGAGAGAGAGAGAGAGAGAGAGAGAGAGAGAGAGAGAGAGAGAGAGGGAGGGAGGGAGGGAGGGAGGGAGGGAGGGAGGGAGAGAGAGAGAGAGAGAGAGAGAGAGAGAGAGAGAGAGAGAGAGAGAGAGAGAGAGAGAGAGAGAGAGAGAGATCGAGATCCTCTTGCCTCGGCCTGCTGACTGGTGAGATTACAGGCATGCGTCACCACGAGTGGCCCTTGCACAATCTTTATACACTACAGTTAACCCCTGACAGTTCTCAAACACAAGCCAAATCTTTAACCTCAAAACTGGCACCGCCACAGCTCCCTTTACCCTGTGTTCAGTGCCTCCATCCTTCAGCTCCTCTTAACGTAGTGACTGGATGAGTGAGTACTGACAGTTACCGTCCTGCAAGCACTCACCCCACACTGTCCCTCAAACACTATCTATCTGGGGCTGTGCCTCCTTTGCTCCTTCTCTCCACTGTTTTTTAGTATTAGCTTTCCATTATTTCCACGATTTTTCTCATTAGCAAGGCTCTGCCCATAAGTGCCCCCTAGACCTGTTCTCAGAGTCTGGACTCTGACTTGTAAAGCATCTGACGGCTCTAAGTTCTTCATACCGGGGTCCACTGATGCCTGTAACATGCACCCAAGTGCTACTGCGGACATGAGCCGCTCCTCTCTCAGGACCCAAGCTTGCAGGTTAGCACAGGACGAGTTTCCTTAGTTTTCTGTCTCCTCTCAGAAAAAAAACAACTCTTTCCCAAGCCAGCTCCATCAGATGTCTTGGTAAAGCATTCTGAGACTTAGTCCCACTCAGGCTTACTTTTACGTTTCATTCCTTCATGCCTGTGATGTCTACTGTCCCTTGAAGTACTCACAAGAACCTGTCTAGCCATGGTTCTGAGCCACACACTTTTTCTGGACAGTGTAAACTCAGTACTTCTCCCAGCACAGGTGACAGGATTTCTGGTATCCCATCTGCAGCTGATGGAATTCAGGGCTCCCTCATCTCCCCCTTGTGTCTCCCCTGAAACATCAAAGCACTCAATACTATTTCTAATCAACTCTGCCGCCAGATCAAGTCCACCTTCAAGTGCACATAACCAGCTCTCCTGGCCATGCGGTTCAATGTATGTGCATCATACTGCACTGTGAACCCTTAGATCAAAGGTTTTGGAGAAGTAATCCACCAGGCTCCATAGTTTCCAGTCTGTGCTCTTTACTGGGCACATGGGGTATTTCAATAACACAGTATAAAGAAAAAGATTACTGGGTAGCAACCTCTTCATCTGTGAGCTTGGGTTCACAAATCACTTCTAGAATTTGTGAACTCCTTTAAAACAGCTTGCAAAAATTGCACAGGCTCTAGAGGGCAGGCACTAAGACTGTAGCCTCCATCTATCAAGCAACAATTTTCAACTCAGGCGGCCATCCCATGGCAACCCAAAGTGAGGTCCGCGGATTGGAGCTGACATCAGTATGGAAATCTACAGTAAGTGTATACAAACTTAACAGAGCAATAAGTAAGCCTAGGGTGGACCCTAGACTTCTCCTGGATTAACAAATGGTCATGAGGTCACACTAAAATACGCTACAGTCACGGCTCTATGACATGCTTTTGTTTAGAGTTTTGAACCCTGCTAGAATGAGCTGATGAAAATGTTGTGCATGCACATGACCAGCACACTGCCCAGCATCGGAAGGCTGGGACACACCGAGCATCGAGAGGTTGCTGGGGGAAATAATGGCAAGTCAATGTTAAGTAACTAGTTCTGGTGCTGCTGCTGAACCAAACACCTGAAGAAGGCAAGCAAAAGTGGGGGTCGCTTCTCCCTGAAGATCCATATCTGTACATCTGCTGCCTTACTGTTCTAGCTGTCCAGCCCGTCCAACATCTCACAAGTACTTCAGGAGAGTAAGGGCCTTCCAAGGGAGCCCTGATACCATCACATGCCACTATGAAGTACCTAATCTAAGTAAGAAGGGATTCATAGACACAATGGGGACTAGTTATGGTGGTTTGGATGAGAATGGCCCCATGGCTCACTATGCATAAATATTTGGTCTCTAACTGGTAGAGAATTGTAGGAGGTGTGACTAGGGGGTTGGGTTTGAGGCTTAAAAAGCTTCCTGCCATTCCCAATGTCCCTGCTTCCTGAGGGTTGAAAAGTGAGCTCTCTGCTGTTCCTGCAGCCACACCAATTAAATGTCTTTCATAAGCTGCCTTGACCTGGTCTTTTATCACAGCAACAAAAAAGTAACTAAAACACTAATTTAACAGCCACTATGATAACGTCAAAAGCATTTATCTATAATGTGAAAACAGTACAGATGTTATATACACGAATTCAGCAAGGGGCAAAAGCCACAGTTTCATGTTTCTCATGAGTAATGAATGTTACAAGTGAGTCCCCAGGCAGACTCTGCCCCTCCTGTCCACTAGTGCGGAACAGCAAATGTGCCCCAGGGTCTAGTTTTACGGTGCTGCTGGTCAAGCCAAGAGCTGAAGACATTGAAAGCACTAAGTGAACTACATTCCCAGCCCCTCCTTCAGACTGAGCACTAAGTGAACTACATTCCCAGCCCCTCCTTCAGACTGAGCACTAAGTGAACTACATTCCCAGCCCCTCCTTCAGACTGAGCACTAAGTGAACTACATTCCCAGCCCCTCCTTCAGACTGAGCACTAAGTGAACTACATTCCCAGCCCCTCCTTCAGACTGAGCACTAAGTGAACTACATTCCCAGCCCCTCCTTCAGACTGAGCACTAAGTGAACTACATTCCCAGCCCCTCCTTCAGACTGAGCACTAAGTGAACTACATTCCCAGCCCCTCCTTCAGACTGAGCACTAAGTGAACTACATTCCCAGCCCCTCCTTCAGACTGAGCACTAAGTGAACTACATTCCCAGCCCCTCCTTCAGACTGAGCACTAAGTGAACTACATTCCCAGCCCCTCCTTCAGACTGAGGCAGTGATACAAGACCACCGCGAAACCCCCTATGCAAACGCCATACTGACTAAAGCAAGCAAGCAGAGACTCGCTTCCCTGAGAAACACTCTGAAAAATGGGGCTGTGCACGACACTCAGGATGAGGAGGGGGGAGGCTAGGGAATTTCAGGCCAACCTGGGCTACAGAGCAACACTCTTTCTCAATTAAGAAACAAATCTGAAGAATGAAATGCTCTAAAACCACAACTTTTTTTTTCTTTTTAAGACAAGGTATCACTATGCCCTAGAACTTGATGTATAAACCAGGCTGGCCTCAGATTCAAGAGACCCATTGCCTCTGCCAGAGTGCTGGGGTTAAAGATGAATTTCACCACACCCAGCCTTAAAATCCAGAACATTTTGAGTGCTAACATGATGCTACAATTTTAATTTACACTTGACTTATTATCAAAGTCAAGATGCAGGCACACTAAAAATACCCCCAGGGTACATACAACACAAATGAATTTCATGTTTAGAGAGCCCCATACCACGATATATCATTTTACATACACAATTACATGTAAGCATAAGAGTGTGCGAGCGCGCGCGCACACACACACACACACACACACACACACGAAATCTGAAATCCAAAATACTTGTAGTTTAAAAGTATTTCAAATTAGGGATTTGATGTTTTGAACCCATAGTAAACTCTTCAAAGTCACTGATAGCTTGTGATGGTCAACACTGCCAACTTGACAGGACCAAGTATCACAGGACACAAACCTCAGCGCGTGTTTGTTAGGAGTTTCTAGGCTGAGTTAACTGAGGTGGGGAGCCCCATCTTGAGTGTTGGCAGCACACTTTCTCGGGGTGGTTCCCAGACTGAACAGAGAGAGAGCACGCTAGGTATGTGCACATTTCTCTCTTCCTCTGGACTGGAAGCCACGCGCCGTGCCCTGCTGCCTCTGCCTCAGGCTCTTGCCGCCATAACTTCCCTCCAGGATGAAGTGCAACCTTCAACCGTGAGCTAATTGGGCCCTCCCTTCTTTAAAGGAGGACTTCTGTCAGAAGAGTGAGTAATCCCCGTCTGGCCCTGCTCTCTCACCATCTCTCTAGCTCATTAGCCCATGGAACTCACTCAGGCCTCTCACTGGGGCTGCAGGGAGGGACATTACTTACTTTTCTTCATTTCTTCATTTCCTTTGCATATTGTTTGCTTCAGCTGTTCAATCCTCATCTTGCATGACATTATTTTCCATCTCTTGAAAAGGTACAACAAATGTCACAAAAGTCAGTCTCATGGAATTATCTGGAATTACTGCTTATTTTCAGGTCTACCTTAGGAGACAGTGAAGAAAAAGCTATCAAAACAGCATTTGTTATAACTGTTTGCACCTATGGTGAATTACAAAGGAAAGTATTTTTCTGGTTCAGTACAGTAGCTGCTGAGAAATTAACAAGGAAGAAATTCAAGCAGTTCTTTCCCATGGGTTAGATAGAGCACAGAGGGAAATTCTTCTGAACTTTCCCTACCAAGTTCATGGCTCCCAGCAGCCTGACTAAGCTGGTGTGGAGGCATAGAACTAGAATCCTAGCACTTGGGAGGTGGGGACACAAGGTGCAGGACTTCAAGGCCACCCTGGGCTACATAAGGCTCTGCTTCAAACCCATCAAAATACAATTACAATACATGAAATAAACGTGCATTTCCCTATACTACCCACATGTCATGGCTAGTGGCTACAGCAGACAGCAGGTTCAGAGTATTTGCATCATCACAAAAAGACTGACTGAGTTCCACCCTCCATGCTGGGCATACGTGTGAGGATACTTAGTTAATTGGCTCATTTGAGGCTGGAAGAGCCATGCTAACACTGGGCTACACCTCATGGCAGCCTGTATGAAGGCTGTGGGGAAACGCTTTTGCTTTTTGCCAGCCTGCCTTCACTCTCACTGGCAAGTTCAGTTCGTCCGTCCTGCTGCTGAGGCGTTCTTTCACTGGCCATAGAGCCTGCTTCCTAGGATTCCAGCACATACTGAAGACACCTGAGACATCCAGCATGGATCATGGACTGAGCAACTACTAGACTCCTGGACTTTCCATGGGGAGCCAGCTATTGTTGGACCAGCTGTACCACAGCCTGTCCGTCACTCTAAAAAGTCACTCTTCTAGACAGGCAGACAGGTCCTATCATTTCTGTTCCTTGAGAGAACCTCAATACACCTGCCCCTATTTTTATCTTGCGAGGACTAGGCTACTGTATACTCCAGCCTGGACTTGAACTCGATCCTCTGCCATAGCCTCTCTGATATACACCAACAGGCTGACGAATCTATAGAAAAGGGTGCGATTTTCGAAGATTTTTTTCATTGGCCATCTTAATTATAATAATATTCACAGCATGAGTCACCTCTGTCATTTTTGTTTTGTTTTTTTGAGACAGAGTTTCTCTGCCCAGCTCATAAATATACATTGTCATAAAAATTATACATAATACCACCTTTAAAAAAATTAACCCTGCCAGGCAGTGGTGGCACAACTCTGTGAGGCCAGCCTGGTCTACAGAGAGTTCCAAGACAGGCTCCAAAACTACACAGATAAACCCTGTCTGTAAAACAAAACAACAAACAAAAATTAGACACTGCAGGAAAAAGGAAATGTGACTGTTGTGTTGACTCCGGCCTCCTCATCGGGGCAAGCTCTTCCTTTGTATGTCTGAGGCATCCCAGAGCAAATGCCAGGCCACCATGGACCATTTTCAGAGTATATTTAAAATACACATACAAAGGGAATGACATTCCCTTACCCTTGTTTCGTTAAAAATTTTATCTCAGACATACTTCCTGTGGGACACATGTATACTAAGCACATTTTTTATATCATTGCCACACTAATTTGGACAGTCACAGGATCCGATTCATTGTGGCATCTCAATACATAAATACCAAAGTGCCTCCACAGGCATGGGTTCTTCTCAGCTCCTGACCTCCTGCATTCATTTACTAACTTTACAGTTTGCTACCCACAAGTCTCTGTGTCTGTGTTCATTTCTTAGAAATTTGCTGAGCACACAGTGTTCTGTAAGCATCACGGACTCCCCCCAAGTCAAGTGTGTCTCTGTGATGCTGCCAACAGGGAAGAGAGTGTCAGAGCCCTGTCAAAGTTCCTCATTTACACGTTTGTATTCCTCAGTTTAGCAGTTAATTTTGTTTTATGTACAAGGTTTTTAAATTAGTTTACTATGCCAAATGCTTTCTTCTGTGGCTTTTTTCGAAACAAGGTTTCCCTGTTTGGCTTTGGAAGCTGTCCTGGAACTAGCTCTGTAGACCAGGCTGGTCTCAAACTCACACAGATCTGCCTGCCTCTGCCTCCTGAGTGCTGGGATTAGAGGTGTGCGCCACCAACACCCGGCTTCTTCTGTGGCTTCTAAAGGTCCTAGCAATACCAAATTACCTAAGTCCACTACCATATTCTTGCTTTGTTTTAAGCTGGCATCTCATGTAGCCCCTGTTGGCTTCAGATCCCCATCCTCCTATCTTCAGCTCCCAAGGATGGGTTCCAGGCACACATCACCATGCCCGGCTCCTCCTGACCCTTCAGTATTTTATGTTTCATCATTAACTTACCTGCACATGTGTTCATTGTGAGCAAGTTTTGCAAAACATGATCTACTTGGTTCTGTAACAATGCCAATAATTATCTTTTATGATGGCTGTATAGTTAAACCGCCTATCCCATTTGGTATATCTCCATGCAATAGTATAGAAGGCCACACTACAAATACACTTAAACACCAGACCACCAAATGTCGTGAAAAACTAAGTTTAAGAATTATTTCTTTAAGCTCTACCACCTTAAAAACATGCAGCCCCACGTATAATGAATATTAGTTTAAATACGTCTTGGAACTTACCAACTGATCTGTTAGCTGTTTCCCTTCCATAGCTTTTAGTACTCTATATGGGAAAGAGACAGATTGAAGCTGTTAATAAAAAGCTTATAAAGTTCAGAAGATTCATATCAATGTTTTAAAACGTATTATCTATATGGGTGTTTTGCCTACGCGTGTATGCCTGGTACCTAGGGCCACCAGAAGAGGGTGTCAGATCCCTCTCCTGAGACGAGTCACAGACAGTTGTGAGCTGCCCTGTGGGTGCTGGGAATGAAAGCCGAGGGAGGCCTCGTGAATTCAAGAGCTGCCAGAGCTCTTAGAGGCTGAGCCGTCGCCAGTGCCGACCTTCCCGTGTGTTTCCAATACTGGCTGCTGCTGTGTGCCCAGGCCAGTCATGAATGCAGCCTTCTCAGTATAGGTGCATACTGCCTGGCTAAAGCGTCATCTTTTTAAGGTGGGGGCTTGGAAAATTCTGGAAATATCAAAGTGCTTCTTAACAAATTATTTCCCAAATGCTTCATTCCTCACAATTTTTCATTTCTTCCTTTTCTACCTATAACATTAACAAGAGCCTTGCTCCTAGTAATGAAGTGCTCTGGAAAAAATTGATTTTGTGATGGAGTAAGCTAGAGTAACTGCTGGGTCAAATATACTTAGGCAGGTTCTTATGAAGCATACTTTTCACAGAGGATTTTCTTCTGCTCACGAATGTGTTTAAGAGGAGCCCACTGGCAGTCAGTCTGAGGATTCGTAGGGACAGGACTGCCCCTTTAGTCTGAGGATTCAGTAGAGTTAGTCAAAGAAATGAATGAAGACTATGATAAAGATTCATGAATCCATCAGCCCTAAGAGAGCTCCCTAGGTGCTGTGGATGGGAAGACCATGAAGTCTGTTTCTAGAAATAAGTTGTTGTGGAAGTTGGACCCACCGGAGCAAGCAAAGAAAGGTGGGTTTAGTTCCTGCAAACACATTAAATTCAATGTTTTGGGTTTATTTGGCAACTGAAGGAGTTAATTCTAAGAAGCATCCAGTGGAGCATGAATTGGAAAGAATCAGAGTCTACATGAACAGAGTCAAAGAAATAACAGACAAGAAAAGGGCTGCCAAGCTGACAGAGGCGCTGCCTCGAGATTTGTCAAAAACGCACTCTGGGCACCAAACAGAAAACACACCAAATGCTGCTAATAAAGGAAAAAGTAAGCATTTACCTTCTGGTTCTGATGTACATGTTTTCAAAAAGTACACCATTTTTATCAGTTTGCAAAATAGGTAGTTATGTGGCAATGCAAGGTTTAAATGGATTCCTTTTTAAATTCATATATAAACTTACACTTTAAAGCTGTGATACTGAATCTTTTTGTTGTTGTTGTTGTTGAGAAAGACTGTTTTTATTGATTTCTGTATAAAGCATGATGATGTTTTTAATATTGTAAGGTATTCTATAAGCAATTCGGAAATCCAAATATTCTTTGTAAACTTTTTATGAAGTGTGCCGTCTGTAGACTGGAGTTATAAGGACATCTGTTTTCACTAATGACAATAAATGCAATGACTTAAGTACTGACTTTGTAAGCCGGGCGTTGGTGGCGCACGCCTTTAATCCCAGCACTCGGGAGGCAGAGGCAGGCGGATCTCTGTGAGTTCGAGGCCAGCCTGGTCTACAAAGTGAGTTCCAGGACAGCCTCCAAAGCTACAGAGAAACCCTGTCTCGAAAAACCAAAAAAAAAAAAAAAAAAAAAAAGTACTGACTTTGTTTTCTGTTTAGTTAGTTCAACATGTTTCTTTGATAGAGTAATTGCTTTCTTGATAATCAAAGTGTAAAATTGAAAACTTAAGGCTGTACTTGAATTCTTCGTGTTCAATTTAAAATAAAATATTACCAAAAAGAAAGAGCCCATTGTGGAAACACTGGCACATATACCAGTCGTCTCTACCAGTGAAGATATGTCCACACTGGTCCGGTTTGGGAAGGGTCAGCAGAGGGCCTCAAGCGATGGACAAGACATGCATGGAGAGGAGTAGTCCTTAAAAAGGTTGAGCCATCTCTCCAGCCCTTATTTTTACTTTTGTTTTTAATACAGGCTCTTGCTGTGTACCCAGGTTGGTCTTGAACTCAGCCTTCTGGATATAGGTGCATACTGCCAACCCTGGCTGAGGTCAAAGGCCGCCAGGCACCACACGACAGCTACCAGGTCAGTTTAGGCAGAAGGTTCTACAGAAGAATCCTCAAGCCTAAGAGGTAAGGGAGTCACAGGGTGCTGGCTATCAACTCAGAGTCTTGAACCTCACTTAGATTTACTTCATCAGGGTATCTGAGGCTAGGAGTCCAGGAATCTGCATCCTAAAACATATCTTGGCTACTGAATTTTGACACCTGGAGCTTTACTGCCCTAAACTGATTACCAAAAGAGACACTGCCCTTCACTGGTTACCAAAGAAGATAAAGGGAAGTGGTGAGGTCCTGTGGGAGCCGCCTCTGTGAACACTAACTTGGGTCTCACATAATCTGCTGCTGTGGGACCACCTGACACCATCAGTGAGTAGGGCCAAGGGTGACTGCCCTGTCCAAACACCACGCCATTACTGTGGGAAGGACTCCAGCCTTGGGCCACGAGTTTCTAGAAACTTGGAATTCTCTCCTGCTTCACCCCTCTCAGACTACTCTCCAGCCTTTCCCCACACTTTAAGAGTCCGATGCTCCACCCACTGAACTACCAGGGTGTGCTTCCCGGCACCTTCAAAGATAGTCTGCTAAATGAGCTGGCAATTCACATATCAGCACACTGCAGCAACAGATTAAACTAAGTGGCCACAGACAACCTCTACAAATTAAAGAATAAAAACTTACTCTTTCTGAAATTCTTCTTGTTTTCTCTTAAGCTGGCTTAGCCTTTCCTTCTTGTCAATAAACCTGTAAGAAAAAAAACCTTGGTTTATTTACATGTCCTCCTCCCCCAAGTTTAATGAGACTCCTACCAATTATTGAGGTGATCACTTCTGCAAACTCCTGTGGAAACACCTTATCCTGAAAGTAAACATGTTCTAGATTGGGTTTGTTTGTTTTTATTTGTTTGTTTGAGACATGGTTTCTCAGTGTAACAGTCATGGCTGTCCTCGAACTCACAGAGATCCACCTGCCTCTGCCTCTGCCTCTGCCTCCCGAGTGCTGGTACTAAAGGTATGGAATTATCAACTTTAAAGTTCTTTCCTGGCTTTATAAAGTAAGTTTGTAGATTCTATCCTGCACTTCACCACTGTTTTCCAAAATACATGTTTCAGAATACTAACATGCACTTCTGTTGTTTTTGAGACAGGGTCTCACTGTATACCTCTGGCTGGTCTAGAATTCCCTATGAACACCAGGCTAGGCTTGAACTTTCAGAAACCTGCCTGCCTCTACCTCCCAAATGAAATGAAAGGAATGCATGACTACGCAGAGCAACACTGATATGAATTTGAATACAACAAAGTTGAAACTTCCATTACGTAAAGAATCTTAAGTTGCCAAACTCAATTTTTTTTTTTTTTTTTTTTTTGGTTTTTCGAGACAGGGTTTCTCTGTGGCTTTGGAGGCTGTCCTGGAACTAGCTCTTGTAGAGCAGGCTGGTCTCGAACTCACAGAGAGAGATCCACCTGCCTCTGCCTCCCGAGTGCTGGGATTAAAGGCGTGCGCCACCAACGCCCGGCTGCAAAACTCAATTTAATCCTGCTTTCCTCTATATAACTTCTAAAGTAGGAATAGTCTTCATGACTCTCACTGTCAGTCACCGGAAGCTTACAAGTTAGTAAAGGAAGGTGTGCCACACTACTGACTTTTTCCTAGACTGTTAGTCTTCTACTGATAGCACTTTCATTTTCTTCTGGCTGCTTCACTATGGGTTATTTTTCTGTTTCAAGTGGTAATTTAGGATAATTTACCCCTCTCTTAATTTTAAAATTTATTTGACACATTAGACATTAAAAAGCAGGGCTGGCTCAGTGGTTAGGAGCACTTGTTCTTGCAGGACCCACGTTTGATTCCCTGCCCCCACAATCATGTAAATCCAGTTCCAGGTAATCCGAGGTCCTCTTCTAACCTACACACATACCAGACACACACACCACAAACATAAATACATGCAGGCAAAATACTCATATACGTAAAGCAAATCTAAATACAATTTTTTATTTTATAACTTACCAGGTGATATTTTTATACATTAAATAGACTGTGTAATGTTCTCATCTGGTTAAGTATATCGATCTCCTTATCTTGTCTTTATGGCACAGATAATCAAACTCTTTCAAGATTTAAATCTATCTTACGCAATTATCTACAGTCATCCTACTATACACCAGGACTTCCAGGACTTATCTAACTATAACTATAACAATAACTATAACTATAACTGATCAAGCTTTTGGCATACTCCCTCCTTCCCAGCCTCTGTAACTACATAGCATCAGAAGCTCAACTGAGACAAACTCTTAGATCACACATGCAAGTAAGACTGTAGGACACTTATTTCCTATGCCTGGATTCTTTCATTTAATGCTACAATCCTCAATTCTAATCATGTTAGAATGCTCCCTTACTCCCTTTTTTAATAGAATGCCAAATTATATGCCTACAATCTCTGATAAGGTGTACTTTTATTATCATTTAGTTTAAAACTTCCTTGCCCCATAATTATTTAGAAGTGTCATTCTGGTTTCCATATTTGTGGTCAGTTTTAGGTAGCTTCTTGTTACTCTGTTCTTTGTTAGTTTTGTCAGTTTTTGAGACAGGATCTCACACATAGCCCTGATTGGCCCGGAACTCACAACAGAGATCCACCTGCCTCTGTCTCCCAAGTGCTGAGATTAGGTCTTATTACTATTTCCTAGTTTAATATCGTTAGTCACAGACTATACTCCATGAGATTTCAAGGTCTATATTTGTTCTGTCTGTAGAAGTTCCATACACCTGAAAGAATATTTCTATAGCCATCGGGTACAATGTATATAACTGTCAGAGAGTTGAAGGTGGCTGATAATCTCTCTCAGATCTTTTTTGTTTTGTTTTGTTTTGTTTTGTTTTGTTTTGTTTTGTTTTGTTTTGTTTTGTTTCGAGACAGGGTTTCCTGGCTGTCCTGGAACTTGCTTTGTAGACCAGGCTGGCCTTGAACTCACTGAGATTCACCTGCCTCTGTCTCCCTAGTGCTGGGATGACAGGTGTGCGCCACCACCACCCGGCTCTCAGATCTTGATCGTCTTGATCTGTGTTGTTCAATTTGGTGTCCACACAACACATACAGCTACCAGACACCTGAGGCTTGTTACGTAATTAGGATTTGAGGGTGAAAGCGTGGCCAGCATCATGGAAACAATTAGGAAATGAGCAAATAACAGCTAACATGGTCTTTGGTGTTTCCTGAAATCCCAGCATAAACAAAAACATGGAAAAGAACCACCATCATGGGGGGGGGGGGAGGTCAACACAAATAACTCTGTAATGCTCATGTTTCATACATACCAGATACTTACCCCTAAATGGCTGGGATAACATGATCTAATCATGACCTAAAGCATTGCAAACATACAACATATACCAAACAAAGAAACAAAGCGCAATTTTGTACATGATAAGTTAAACAACTCAGAATACCCCCACCACTATAGAAATCACCACTGGACAGCACTAAGAGTCCAGTAATAATGGTGGCAACTTCACAGAGACTCAGCAATTAGGCAGTCATTTACCATGTGGCTCCAACACAGAACACACACACATCCTCCTGGTTCCGAGAACTGCTATACACCATTCTACATGTGTCCCCATGGTTCCCCTGCCTGGCAGGGGACAGTAAGCTACATATGGTAGTCCATGCCTGCCATTCTGTACTCAGGAGACTGAGGCAGGAGGCTCATGAGTTCCAATCCAGCTTGGGCTAAAGGGTAAGATTTGGGGAGACTGAGACTAAAGTGGCATTTGCTTTGACTTCAACAAAGGCAACCGTGACTATATTCAAACTCAGAGCCCTCAAGTGAGGCAGCAGGCTGGCGTGGAGGATACCATCTTGCCTTCATGAGCTATAAAAGTGAGGTAACACACAGATATAACCAGAAAGTCTATAGTGTGCTGGCTGAGTCTCATGGGCTTTCTTAGAAAATGTAATGAGCCAGGCGGTGGTGGCGCACGCCTGTCATCCCAGCACTCGGAAGGCAGAGGCAGGTGGATCTCCGTGAGTTCAAAGCCAGCCTGGTCTACAGAGCGAGTTCCAGGACAGCCTCCAAGCTAGAGAAACCCTGTCTTGAAACCCGCCCCCCAAAAATGTTATGAAAAACAAAACAAAAAACCACTCACTAAAACAACAAAACCTTAACATACAGATGACAGCAGGAATAATAAAGCAAAGATAACAATAATAAGCTAACCTGATACTTCATCAATTATGTTATCTTTCATGAAAGAAATTAAAAATCGGTAGTGCTAAGAAAGAACAAGACAGAAGCTGGATGATGATGCTGAACACCTTTAGTCCCAGCACTCGGGAGGCAAAGGCAAGTGGATCTCTGTGAGTTCGGGAACAGCAAGGTCTACAGAGAGAGTTCCAGGGCAGGCTCCAAAGCTACACTGGGAAACTCTTGTCTTGAGAAACAAAACAAACAAAAACAAAACCCAAGGCAAGGCAGCCCTACGAAAGCAGCAAGGGTAAACAGGAGGGCTGTGGCTGCTTGGCACCTGCTCACCTGAACACTCACTCATCCATTCTCCCCATCCTCCACTCCACTGCTCAAAACTATGGGTTCCTTCCACCATCCTGTGCTCTCTCAATACGGTTTCCAAGAAACAAGAGAAAACCCACCGCCACACTCAATGAAATGTTAATGAGTTATCTTTACGATGTGGGAAGGTGGACTGGTATTTTACGTAGTGTTTTGCAAGTCGATTAAATGTCCTAGGTTATCTTGTTATCTCTCCCCATTGCAAACATACCAAGACTGGATTATTCCCTGCTGGCTAGCACAAAGTTGCTTACACAAGCCCTTACTGGCTGTCACACTGCTGCACCCAAGGCTCACTACTGCCAGGAACAGGACAGATGCACACCAGTGTGGTCTTTACACACTTTTTCACTTTCTGAGAAATCCTTACAGATAAACAAGACACTGGCCAAAGAATATTCATATGCCAAATTTCCTCTAGAACATTTCACAAATGTATCACCTCCCCAAGAGTTGATGAGGGAACCCATGACTCCCCCAGTTCTGAACATGTGTCTTTTTTATCCTCTTGACTGGTATGTCATTGTCAAAGGCTGGGCACCTTTAGGGCCAGTGGCGCCTTATTGTCCTGCTACTCCCTGTCAACACCCTTCGTCCATTTTCTATCATCTTTTTCCTTTAAGGATTATTATCACCAGGCAGTGGTGATGAACGCCTTTAATCCCAGCAGAGGCAGGCGGATCTCTGTGAGTTTGAGACCAGCCTGATCTACAACAGCGAGTTCCAGAACAGGCTCCAAAGTCATAGAGAAACCCTGTCTCAAAAAACAAACAAAAAAAAAAGCTTATTGCAACAGAAATTAGGTCTTTTGTCACTCTTGGTAAGGTCATGCTTTTCTTACTCTGTTTTCCTACTGCTTGTGAGAATTCTGTCACAGCCTTTTGTTGCGACTGTTTAATGACTCTAGGTGTGTTGTTTTCTAAAATGAATCTGCCAGTGAACTTTGTTTTCCCTTCCAAGTTAAAAAATGCTGTTTTGAGACAAGGTCTCACCAAATAGCCCTGGCTTGACTTGAACTCACTATGTGGTCCAAGACCTGAACACACAGAAATCCTTGTGTTTCTGTCTCCTGGGTGCTGGGATTAAAGGTGATGACTTCATGGCACAAACTTATATTCTCAGATTCAGATATATCTATTACATTCATCCTTACTCACAATTTTAGAGGATATTCCTATAAAAGAAATCATTCCTTTAAATTGACTGTTGTTCCTTAAATTCTTCCATAATTTTGTGACTTTTTCCCATTAAAAAGCATGTCCTACTGCTATGAAGACACACTATGACCAAAGCAACTCATAAAAGAAGGCATTTAATTGGGGACTTGCTTATAGTTTTAGAGGCTTCTCAGTCCGTGAACATCATGACGGAGAGCATGATGGGAGCAAGGCGGCACTCAAGCAGGCGTGGTGCCAGAGAAGCAGCTGAGACTACGTCCTGATTCTCAAGCAGCAGGCAGAGAGAGAAAGACACTGAGAGCTACGTCCTGATTCTCAAGCAGCAGGCAGAGAGAGAGAGAAAGACACTGAGAGCTACGTCCTGATTCTCAAGCAGCAGGCAGAGAGAGAGAGAAAGACACTGAGAGCTACGTCCTGATTCTCAAGCAGCAGGCAGAGAGAGAAAGAAAGACACTGGACTTGGCATGGGCTTTTAAACCCTTAAAGCCCACCTCTGGCGATACACCTCCTCCAATAAGACCTCGCCTCCTCCCTACCCTGACAGCTCATCAACTGGGAACGAAGCATGCAAATGCAGGAGTATATGGGCCAGCCTCATTCAAGCCACCAGGCAATCTTTCAAATCAACCGTCAAACAGGAGAAGGTGTTCACATAGAAGTCAGTGTGGCATGTGGACACAGCGGCTCAGAACTCCAGGAACGTCCTAAGAGTGATACCCTTCTACACTGCGGTATGAGGATGACTGAAAACAGCTGTTGGGGAGGACAAGCATTGCAGGCTAAGGAAACTCTGCTGTGTGAAGTGTTACTCTGGGGCTTGGAGAGGTGGCTCAGAGGTTAAGAGCACTGACTGTTCTTCCAGAGGTCCTGAGTTCAACTCCTAGCAACACATGGTAGCTCACAACCATCTGTAATTAGATCTGGTGCCCTCTTCTGGCCTCCAGGGGTACATGCAGGCAGAACACTATACATAACAAATTTTTAAAGAAGAAAAGTTACTCTGAGCCATGCCAGGGCTTTTTAATCCTCTAAGCAGCTAGCTAATGATAAGACTATGACACTAGACAGGGCAATAATTAGGAGACTCCTAAGTCTACTGATTCCCCAGTCACAATTGTACTCTGGGATTACCACAGAGAAGTCTGAGAACTTTTTATTTTTTCCCCAGAGTGGCAAAAACTGTAACTTCTCTAATAAGCAACCAACAGTCTGAAAAATAACCAAAGCTCTCAACCAGTTAATTCAGTGCAAGGAACCAAAGAACTAAACTAAGACATGAGTAAAAGTTTATGTCTGAAGATTCAACTACAGTCGAGGTATAGTAGCGAAATGTTAGGAACCATTTCAATGGTCAATGGAAAGTTAAATGACCTTGTGCTGCCATGATAAAGTATTTTATAGTCAGAAATGTCACACTCATGACCACAGACATTACAGGCAGCTGTGACTCACATGTGGTGCTGGGCTAGGATGGGGTCCCAGGCAAGAGCAGCAGCTCTCAACAGTAAGTCGTCTCTCCACCCCTACTCATTTGCATTAACACCAGGGGGAAGACATGCTACTCAACAGTTAAATTACTTATACATCCCTCTTGAGGTTGGCACACACTATACACACAGACGCATAATTCCTGTAAATTTCTTAGGTTCTTTGAGAACTTACACCCTCCAGGTCCCTTAAATTGGGGAAGGGGAGTGAGAATTAATAGCTTTCTGGTCAATGGGAAGGAACTTTCCTCATCCCTAATTTCAACACATGTGGTAGAAGCCTTCATGACAACTTTCGGCTGCAGAAACATGGCAGTGAGGCATCTCAGGCAAGTCAGAGAGTGAGAAGGAAGAGGCACAAAATGGCTAATTACAGAGACAGATAAAGAACTAAATGTTTCTTTTAAAAATTATTTTAATTTATAATACAATAAATAAAAGACCTGGAGACTAATATTAGGGCTCACACTTCAAGTTGAATATCAGAAAAGCAAAGCAGCTGACCACTAGCTTCTTACCTCTACCTCAGGTTGAATGGGCTGATCCTGTCTCCACAAGCTCTCAGCAAGCCTCAGACTGTAACTTCTCCTCAACATGGCTGGAGAATGAATGCCCGATACTGACTACTGAAGTCCCTGCTTCTATCTTTTATAGCTTCTATCTTTTATACCCCTCTAGTGCTGGCATTAAAGGCATGTGATCTGTTACTCTTTTAGACTTATTCAATCTCATGTATCCCTGGGTGACCTTGAACTCAGAGAGATCCGTCTGCCACTTAATCCTAGTACTAGGATTAAAGGTGTGTACCACCACCTTCTAGCTTCTGGCTGCTGGGATTATAGGTGTGTGCCTGGCTTCTATGGCTTGTGGCTGACTTTGCTTTCTGAATCCTCAGGCAAGTTTTAATAAATCATAAATATCACCACATTCAGTTTTTTCCTTAATGCATGTATATCTGAATACCATGTGCATGCAGTGTCCAGGAAGTCAGCAGAGGGCCTCTGGAACTGGAGGTTGTGAGCTACCATGTGGTGCTGGAAATCAAACCTGGATCTTCTAGAAAGGCAGCCAATGCTCATAACCACTGAGCCATTTCTGCAGCTCCTCAAACTAAATATTTCTTGAACTTTGATCTACCATGGTAACAGTTAAACAGTTACTAGCCATCAAAGTACTTTAATTGTGTTTCTTCTTTCATGCTGGAACTTGAACCCAGAGCCTCACAAACACTTGGCACATGCTGTACAGTGAGCTAAGCCCTAGCCCTTCTCACTTGAACTCAAGACAAGAGGGAAGAGATGTGCAAAAGCAGAGGCTCTGCTCCTATCCAAGAGGACATCGTGGTGTGAGGAAACAGGGTAGAAGGTACAGCCCAGGGTGGAGCAGCGCTCGTGCCCTCACGCAATGGCTGGGACACTTCTGTACCACCTGCCCATAGGACGAGAGAAACCCAGAGACTGTGCTCAGAAAACAGCACACAACCTTGTCAGAACCCATGATTCCACATCTCACTGAAGCACAGCACGGAACCAAGTGGAGACTAAGGGACCACACAGCGGGGATGACAATCCTCACCCTTGCTGTCTCTGCAAACACAGAAGCAATAAGTCACTCCCTTCCACGCACTCTGAATGAAGACGGCGTTGGGTAATTAAGATAGGAAAATCCCTTTTTGTTGTGCAGATTGCAAATAAAAATAAGGAGAGATCTTAATGTTGGATTTTTAAAAATGCTTATAGTTATAAAGGAGCAATTAATATTCCATACATTAACATGAAAGATGTTATTAAGTCCAAAATATTAAGATCTGCAAAACAGCATTGTTGTGTGGTCTCATCTTGGCATGCAAAGTAAAATATTAAAGACTATACCCCACAGAAGTGGGCCTGTTATGGGGCTGTGAGACATATATCAATGATTAGTTCAATATCTTAAATGCTCAAATTCTGTACTTACACTTAATTTTCTTTTTTAAAGGTGCCCACTCGTGTATGATTCAAAAGACTTGAATTGTGCTTCATCTTGTGTGTGTGAGCAGGCTGTCGTGGAGTTATCTCCAGGTGGAGGACTCACAGATCACAGTGCTCGGTGAGGCGGATCAGCCCCACGACACTCACAAGCATGGTGCAAGAAGACTTCGATTATCAGCAGAACTGAAATGCTCGGTTCTAAGATTCTCGACTACATTGGCGCTGGACTACTGGCTCTAAGCAGGAGGAGACCAATCAAGTCTAAAACACCCACCAAACTGTCACATAGTAGTCTTGACCCCTAAAGCATTCTCTCTCTGGCAATTCCTAAAGGAAAACCCCACCTCGGTGATATGCTAGCACTGCTCTGTCATGCTCTGTCATACTCAGGTAAGTGCTAACCCTGCGTAGTGTCATGACATCAACTAAGAACCTCCCTATCACCAGCAATCAGCAAGCCCAAGACTAAATTCAAAATCAGTTATTTGTCATGAAATGCTAAAAGCCTCCAGTGCTTTAAAGAGATATGACTATGACAGGCTTTGAAAACAGTGTCAAAATCCTAACAGAATCCTCTGAATGCTGGACCTGGGGAGTACTTGACGATGGCAAAGGAGCGGCTGGGGGGGGGAGTCCTCTCACCAGGGATCTTCAGTGGCAGGATGACAAGCCAGAGGCACTGGCTCTCCAGGCTTGATGCCAACCTTTGGGTAATTCATTAAAATGGACGCGGCCCTTTAGATACATCTGAAGTCTAAGGAAACCAAAGGTTTTGCTTCCCTGTTTTACACACCTATGTACACACAGGAAACACAGTTCAGATGTGCGAGTGAACTTGAGAAACAGCATAGCCCAGGATCAAGTCAGCCACCAGCTCACAGCCTCATCCTTAAAACAAGTTCATAATTTGAGAGGGTGTGGCAGGGGGAAAACTGTAATAATGAGTGGGAAAGCCTTTTATAAATTCTAAAAGGTCTTATGATACCTATTGGAAACAAGTGGTGTTTTCTTAACCAATCTGTATCTGTTGATGGAATGCCATTAAAAAGCTGAATGGGACAGGAACTGAGGGTTTCTGGAAGGACATCCATGCAACAGAAAGACTAATAAACTCGCTTCAGCTGCCTGCAGTACCGAATTCTCAAGACAAGAGAGTTCTTCCCCCATTATAAGCAAGGGGCTTGTTACGTGTTCTTGTTACTCAATCGCTACAACACTGAATACATTTATCTCCGTTCAACAACAGCACTAGCTGGGACGGAAGAAGTGTCTCAGGCTGAGAGCACTGGCTGCTCTCCCAGATGACCTGGGTGTGCACCCCAGCACCCAGCTACAGTGCTCACAACCGTCCATAGCTCCAGCTCCAGGAGGTCTGACACCTTCGGACTTGAGGGCAGCAGGCAGGCACATGGTACAGACATACATGCAGACAAAAACCATATACACATACAAAAATAACTTTTAAGGAAAAGTCTTAGCAAACACAGACTCTTTCCTGTCAGCCAGTCATCTAACACCTCAGAAACTATTTCCACAGGACAGAGATGGACAACCAAGAAGATACTGGAAGAACACAGGTATCTAAATGCAGTTTGGCCATGCCATTCCGTTGAAATCTATGGTAACCCTTTAATCTAGCTCAATTTGGGTAGTCCCTATATTTCTGCATCTGGACAAAACAAAAAAAAAAGTAACCTTGTATTTCTAAGTTATCAGTGAAGGTAACACAGCATTGTACCTATGAAAGGACTTCTAAAGCCTCACCAGAGCCGGGCGTTGGTGGCACACGCCTTTAATCCCAGCACTCGGGAGGCAGAGGCAGGCGGATCTCCGTGAGTTCGAGACGAGCCTGGACTACCAAGCGAGTTCCAGGACATCCTCCAAAGCCACAGGGAAAACCTGTCTCGAAAAACAAAACAAAAACAAACACACAAACAAAAAAACAAAAAACAAAAGCCTCACCAGATGGCAGAAGTCAGGTCTTTCTGCTCCCCACTAGAAGACCACTTGCTCCTAGCTCAGCAGACAGAGCCCCAGCCCATGCCCCCACTCCTAGTGTTCTACCTACTGAGAAATGATCAACAAGTGCTTCCCAGGTTAGAGGAAAACCATTACTCAACCTGTCAGTTTTCTGTTTCGTAACTGTGCTATTTTGGGAGTGAGATAAGCACATATCCAGAAAAATTAGGCTCCTGTTAAAACAGCATAAACACCCAGTAGCACAGATGCAGAGAAGACTTTCTGAGAGAACTGTTGCTTATCAGAGTGGTGAGGGGATGAGTTCCTCTTCATCCTGCGTGGGAAGGTGCAAGTTAAAGGGTGAGTGAAAGGCAGAGAGTAAAACCCGTGCTGCTTCAGACAAGAGGCAAGGCAAAGGTGGGACCAACAGTGTCCTGAACAATAAAAAGAACTCTTTCCATGTCTGTCAGACTCATACCGTCTCCAATAGTACCTAAAGACATGTTATCTGGGTTTAATGCCTGTATAACCTCAGAATCTTGGCATTTGGCAGGCTAAGACGGGGAGACTACCCAAATTCAGGAGTAACCTGGGTTTCATAGTTCCAGATCACTTTCTTATAACCAAAATACAATGACACATATTTCTTTCACAGGACCTAACTGCCATGAGAGCTACAACTTTACTATCTAATTTTCCCTAATTGCCAAACTATTAAAACCACATATTCAGCTGGTCTAGGTTAAACAAGGGCTGTACTGTGAGGGCTTAAGTGTACCAGATTTTATTTCCAAGTGGATCCTTAGCCAGACGCTTTTCATGAAGTTAAAAGGAAAAGGGGACTAAAGGCGGGCACAGAATACAGAACTATTTACAGATAATGAAGACAGTAGCACAAGCAACCTTTGCTCTAAATTTGAGTCAAACCCTTGAGAGCAGGCTGGCCATTCTCCTCAGCGACTTGGCAGGGTAGTTGATACATGCACTGGAATCCAACAAGAAAACCTAAAAACAGCTGGCTACCAGGCCAGGGGGGCTGGCTTTCAAGAAACTCTTTCATCCTATTTCACCCTGGGTCATGTCCTAGAAACACAGGAAGGCTGACGCACTGCTTCTGAAGGCACACACAGCTCCAGAAAGAGGAGGATGGGAGTGAAGGGAAGCTGCCAATAAGCCACTGTGGTGGTCCTGTGAGGTGCAAACGGGTGAGGCGTGCTCTTCATTTCCGCTCAGTAGGAGAAAGAGATCCACTCTAAACACGCCCCTCCAGAAAATTCATCCTAATACTCAGTCAAGAATTTCTATGAAAGATTGTGCTTGCTAATTTGCAATGCTACAGATCAAAGGAAGGCTTTGCACATACCAGGAAAACATCTACCACCCAGCCACATTTCCAGGACTGTTTTAAAAGTAGTACTACCTCACCAAGAAAAAAAAAAAAAGTAGTACTACCTCAACCATGCCTATGTGCTATCCCCTGCCACTGAGTTGATGATGTGACAGAAAAAGAAGTTGTGCCTAGTCGAACAGTGGTGGCTCACACCTTTAATCCCAGCACTCAGGTGGCAGAGGCAGGCGGATCTCTTTGAGTCTGAGGCCGGCCTGGTCTACAGAGTGAGTTCCAGGACAGCCAGGGCTGTTACACAGAGAAATCCTGTCTCAAAAAAAAATAAATAAATAAACAAAAAACACTCCTTCCCCCCAAAAGAAGAAGTTATGTCTTCATGGAAAGCCATCTTGGGTACTGGCATTTTACCCAAATAGCATTACACATGGAGGAGGCATCATGTCACCACAAAATCACCAGGCTGATGTGACAGCAAACGGGAAGATGGAAGTGACAGCCTTGCAGAGGACGATCAGGATGTCACACTTAACTTCAGAAGTGACCACTCTAGATGTCCACCAAGAGATAACGAAAACACAGTACGCATACATATTGAGATTTTATTTGGTCATAAATAGAAAGTATGAGGAAAATGCATGGAATACAGTATTAAGGTAACACTGTCACAGAAAGACAAATATTGAATACTCTCACTCATATGCAGATCCCGGCGTGCGCGCACACACACACTGGCTCTTGCTCTCTCGAACTGAGAACCAAAAACCAGAAAGGAGTTCATGGGGCGGGGGTGGGAGGGGTGGGCCCCCCTCGACTGAGGCTTTAGGATATGGAGTGGAGGGTGACATAACTCGTGATATCATCTTGGAAAAAGAACAATGACAGCAGAAAAGTTGAAGTGAAAGTGAGTGGGAGCTCAGGGAAGGGAGGAGACACAAGATACAAGAATGAGTATGTGTGAAATGCTGCGAGAGGGCTGGGCATGGTGGTGCACACCTTTAGCTCTAACCCTGGGAGACAGCGCAGAGTTCACCAGCAGCCTGGTTTACAGAGTGAGCTCTGAGTTCACCAGCAGCCTGGTCTACAGAGTGAGCTCTGAGTTCACCAGCAGCCTGGTCTACAGAGTGAGCTCCAGTGGCTTAGACTGTACGATGAAAGGACAAGATTCAGGGCAGACTTTGAAGAGACAGAATTTGTAGATGGGATTAGAAAAGGTGCCTTAATGAGGACTGGAAGGGGTTTAGCTTGTTTTGGGCCTGAATAAAGGATGGTGTTGCAATTTACCGTAGTGAGATGTGAAAAACAGATTTTTTAATGGAAAATTAAAAGTTCAGATTGTCATGTTAAAACAAAGATTAACTATCACAAACTTAAAATACAGGCGATGAAAAGAGGGGGGGAAATCAAATACAGATGTTGAGCAGCTGTGTTCTGGCCATCTTCAACATCTAGACACTACTAAGATTACAAGAATAAATCTTGGGCAAGCCGGGCGTTGGTGGCGCACGCCTTTAATCCCAGCACTCGGGAGGCAGAGGCAGGCGGATCTCTGTGAGTTCGAGACCAGCCTGGACTACCAAGTGAGTTCCAGGACAGCCTCCAAAGCCACAGAGAAACCCTGTCTCGAAAAACCAAAAAAAAAAAAACAAAACAAAACAAAACAAAACAAGAATAAATCTTGGAAAGTGTAGATGCTAAATACTTGGTAAGGCTCAACAACGAGATATTCCCACCTCCTACCTGGCATTCTTAACAGAGAACTGGTTTAATTTTTAGAGCCGTCACTTGGGGCAGCAGCCCATGATCTAAAATCATCAAACCATCCGTAAAGCACAGCAGTGAACTAAAAAGATTTTGTTACACCAATATCTTCAAAAGAAAAAGGAATGAGCCCCACCCACGATCACAGGACTACTGAGAACTCAAAACATCCCCAAATCTCCATGTTATATAGTTTAGCAGTTAAATGCACAGGTATGTGGACCCAGGTGTTTGGGTTTAAATTCTGTGTGACCCCGGGGTCAAGGCACTGACTAATGTACAAATTTCCTCAGCACAAGTCAGTTGGAGATAACTTACGTGGTTGCTATAAAGGAATAAATTCTCCAACTTCAATGCAAGAAAAAAATACCTGTCTTATGTAGGCATAGTGACACATGCCTTTAATTTCAGCACTTGGGAGGCAGAAGCAGGTAGATCGCTGTGAGCCAGGCCAGCCTGGTCTATATAGTGAGTTCCAGAACAGCCAAAGCTACATAGTGTGGCACTCTCTCAAGAAAAACAAACAAAAAAAAAATCAAGCAAACAAAAATTACCTGTTTTACTATCATTTGAAACTCATTGTTGAAACAAAGTTAGGAGGCAAAGATTCTTCGGCTATGCATTCAATTTTTCAATTATCTTAATTCTGCAGGGCGTTGGTGGCGTACGCCTTTAATCCCAGCACTTGAGAGGCAGAGACAGAGGCAGAGGCAGGCGGATCTCTGTGAGTTCGAAGCCAGCCTGGTCTCCAGAGCGAGTTCCAGGACAGGTTCCAAAACAATACAGAGAAACCCTGTCTCATTTAACAAACAAAAAAATTAATTCAGAAGAAAGTCTAAATATTTTACCAAACTCTATTCTTTTAACTAAAGGCACATTGCAACTCAAAGCACATTCCCAAATCCCCAGTGTCACAAAATCACCCGGGGTTACAGAAGATGAGGCAACCTCCTAGTCCTCGCTCACACCTTCGAGATAGCTGACAAGGTCCACCTGTGACACAGAGCCCAGGACCCAATCCCTCCTGACCAGTTAAGCTCTCTGCCGGTCCCTGGGGTGGAAAAGCACAGACGTCTGAAGATGGGAAAAGACCAAAGCAAGCTTCTGAGTGGGAATGCAGCAGAGAGCGGGGGCTCCTCCACACAGCAGCAGAGACGTCTCCAGAAGGACACTATTTCCCTTTCCCTAGAACCCAAGAGGGCGGTGGACAAACTCTCTGGTGGGTGATGGAGAACAGCGACCTTCGCTCACCTGGCTCCCACCCCCACCCTGCCCAGCTTTAACAAAGCGCCGGCGCAGAAAGCTACAGTCGCCGGGCTCGGGGGCCGGGACTGGGCTGTCCGGGCTCCGGCCTCTGGTCGCTGGGGCAGAGCAAACACAGAGGCAGAGACAATAGGGCCGTGGCGGCCGCCGTACCTCTCCTTGTCGCGGCCGTCGAAATAGACGAAATCACCGCTCTGGACGCACTTGGCGCAAGTCAACCGCCGGCGAGTGGTGTTGCACAGCGGACAGCGCTCGACCGCCACATACAGCCCCTCGGCGTCGTCCACCGAGTCCACCAGGTCCTGAGGTAGCGCGCGCGGCCCGAAGCCAGGAGCCTCGGGCGTCCAGGATCCCTTCCCACTGGGAGACGCCATGATGGCCTGAGCGCAGGGCCAGTCACGTGGGACTTTGTTTTCATCCAGGTGCATCCTGGGCACGGAGGCGGGGCCTGGAGGCCGGGGTGGAGCCTGGAGGCCGGGGCGGAGTTGGAGGGAGGAGGGCGGGGCGGGGCTCGGAGGCCCGGGGCGGGGCTCGGAGGCCCGGGATGCTGGATCCTCCGAGGCGAGGCGAGGCGAGGCGGCTGTGCAGTTTGGCCCACTGAGTGGAGCTGTGCGATGCCAGTGTGTTATGCAAAGCGTAGCAATGCATACCCCCAAGCATTCTCTGTGAAAGGCGCGAGCATAACAAGGGAATTCATTTCATTCACCGAGGTTACGTTTTTAGCTAAACTTTGCGAGAAGCGAAGTTGGGAAAGAGTTGTGCCTCGGAATTAGCTGAAGTTGGACACACCTTTGTTTGACTCACCTTCCTCCTTAGTAACTGTGGGATTTGAAGAAAATCCCTTAACACCTCTCTCTACCTGACTTGGTCCGAGTTCGTGGATATAATTGCTGTGCCTCCATAGCCCTGGAGGGTTCATCAAAAACAGCCTACCCAAACTGAAGGTGGCAAATCAATGTTGTATATTTTTTGAAAACTGCTTTCTGCCTAGCCTCCACTTCCCTGGAGTCCCAATCCTCCTGTGGAAGGGATTGCAGGCGTGTGCCACCAGCACAGTCAGAAAGCTGAGTTCTAAGGGCTCTTGTCCTTCCCCATCCCCTGGGTGATGCTCTAAGAGAACTCTAGCGCATCGGTTAGGATTTCCTCTAGTTTCTGCAGAGAGAGGAGTGACGGGTGTGCCTCTGACCCAGAGGGGAACAGAGAAGGGAGGCTGCAGGCCCAGATGGACCAAGGATTCTCAAGGATGGCTTCAGCAGACTCCACTGATGACAGCTCTGAATTCTCTCCAGCTGGCCTTTGCCCCCAAGTCACACAGCCCAGCACTCAGAATGGCCTCCTAAGCACCAAGAGATGTTTTCCTCACACTCCATTTTGGGACTGAAGTCTGCCTTAAACATGACCAGGTCAGTAGCCATGTTAGGGTCTAGAGCCTGAAACACATGAGTCCCTTACCTGTCAGCCTTCCCATAACTGTCATCAACCCATGACAGTCCCATGCTGTCAGTGACAGCAACCTAGCTAGATCTTTGGTCTGAACTCTTTCCTTCTCCAGGGTCTGTTTAAATACAATTAGGAAGGATTAGAGAAATAATTTTTTTTTGGTTTTTTACGAGACAGGGTTTCTCTGTTTTGGACGCTGTCGGTCTAGCCTGGCCTCGAACTCACAGAGATCTGCCTGCCTCTGCCTCCCGAGTGTTGGGATTAAAGGCGTGCGCCACCAACGCCCGGCTTAGAGAAATAATTTTAAAAAATCAAATTCCCTATATTGTTTTCCAAATTGCCTTCCCTAAACTTGAGTGGTTCCTGAAAGTTTAAGACATTAAAATAAACAATTTTATATGGTCATGTCAAACACATGATTTTAAGGTTTGAGATATTTTATTGGCTCTACCAAGGCAACCTTCACAGTATCTGCTACCGAAGTGTGGTCAGCATGCTGTCTCTTCTATACTTATGTAAAGGCAAAATATTATACATGATTTCTACTGATACCTATTGTATTACTGATAATATCCAGATACATGTTTTTAAATGCTTCATAGATCTCAGAAAGATCTTTGACACCTGTAAAGAAATCTTTAACATAGGAACAGCGTCAACATCTTCTTAATGCTAAAATACAATGTCATGTTCAATTACTGTTTTCTTTTGTTTTTTTTGAAGGTGGTCTAACTAAGGAGCCCAGAGGGACACAGAGTAGATGCACCTGTGTCTGCCTCCCCAGTGCAGGGATTCCAAGGATATGCCACCATGCCCAGTTTTCTGATAATTTCAATATGACATCTCTTTAGCTGCCCCCAAAAAGTGGCATTTCTTTCCAATAAAGAAGATAACTGAGGAGGAACACTATAGTCAGTCTCCCAAAACGCATGCCCTGGAGCAAAATGTTCCTGAGGATTTTGTCTTCAGGGCTTGGTTGAGATATGGATGGAATGCTATCCAAGTGTGTGTGCCACATGACCTGAGGATGACATCATCAACACCTGTGCACACTTAGCTATCAGCAAAAACAACTTCCTTCCATCCACCCATATCAGGCTAGTGTCTTGTTTTCCTGGTTTTAGACAAGGTGAAGCTGGTTTTTTGTTTTTTGTTTTTTGTTTTTCGAGACAGGGTTTCTCTGTATTGCTTTGGAGGCTGTCCTGGAATTCACTTTGTAGACCAGGCTGGCCTCCAACTCACAGAGATCCGCCTGCCTCTGCCTCCCCCGAGGGCTGGGATTAAAAGCCTGCACCACCACCGCCTGGCAGCATTCTTTTTTTTTTTCATTAAAAAATACTTTTCATTTTACATACGAACCCCAATTCCCCCTCCCTCCCTTCCCCCCACCTCCCAGTCTCCCCATCCCACCTCCATCCACTCCTCAAAGGAGATAAGGCCTTCCTTGGGAAGTCAGGATGTTTGGCACACCGAGTTGAGGCAGGACCAGGCCCCTTCCCCCTGTATCAAGGCAGAGCAAGGTAACCCACAATAGGGAGTAGGCTCCAAAAAAAGCCAGTCCATGCCCCGGGATAGGGTGTCTGGCATTCTTGTGGGCAGAAAGCAAAGAAGAAGGAAGTTAATGGAAACAACAATAAAAACTCTTATCGACAGGTGTGGTGATACATGCCTATAATCTAAAATTTTGGAAGCTGAAGCAGGAGGATTATAAATTCAAGGCCATCCTCTGCTACATAGCCCACCCTAGTTCAAAAACAAGGCAAAACAAACAAAAACAGCAACCACCTGTCATTGTGTGGATAAATTGGAATACCTGGAGTCATAAGACCCTTCCTTCAGAGATTTAGAGATACAAGGGAGACAGAAGGAAATCTGCCAGTGATTATCTGACTTAGTCAAGGTCTAATGAGAGAGAAGCTACAAAAAAAGGGTCAGCCAGAATTCAGGGATAAGAATGTACTGCAAGGCCGGGTGTTGGTGGCACACGCCTTTAATCCCAGCACTCCGGAGGCAGAGGCAGGCGGATCTTTGTGAGTTCGAGACCAGCCTGGTCTACAGAGCGAGTTCCAGGACAGCCTCCAAAGCCACAGAGAAACCCTGTCTCGAAAAACCAAAAAAAAAAAATGTACTGCAAGGCTTTTATTAAAGGAAACCACAGCTGACAGCCAGGACGCAGGGGTTCAGCACCTCTGCACTGCTGGAGGGAATGTAAACTGGGTTCAGCTCCAGACTTGGGTTACTCCCCAAAAATTTCAGGATCACCACACAACCCAGGGATTCTACGTGGGTCAACGATTCACAGAAACAGAAGCAGGTTTACAGTGAAGACCGGGCTTGCAGTAGCAGTTATAGTGACAAAGAGACGGAAATGCTGGGGAATATTATTTTTAGGCATGCTACTTTTATTTATAGCGCATTTGTTTAACTGTGAAGCTGTGTTACTGGACCTGTCTAAAACACCCGATGACCCTAATAGAGAGCTGAACGGCCAATAGTGAAGCAGGAGCAAGGATGGGTGGGGCCAGCAGGCAGAGAGGGTGAATATGAGGAGACATCTGATTGCAAGAGAGGAAGGACAGGGATTATAGGGACCAGCCACTGAGCTGCACAGTCAGACACATAGGAAGAAGGAAAGAAAAGATATACAAGAATAAAGATAAAAGCCCTGGAGCCAAAGATAAATGGGATAACTTAAGTTAAGAAAAGCTGGCAAGAAACAAGCCAAGCTAAGGCCAGGCATTCCTGTGATTGATGTGGGAGCTTTGTGGTGAGCCTCTCAAAGAGTCCAAAAAATCAAAAGACTAAAACATCATACTACATGGAAACAGCCTACATGGCCATCAACTGGATTAAAATCTCTGTATTGCCGGGCGTTGGTGGCGCACGCCTTTAATCCCAGCACTCGGGAGGCAGAGGCAGGTGGATCTCTGTGAGTTCAAGACCAGCCTGGACTACCAAGCGAGTTCCAGGACAGCCTCCAAAGCCACAGAGAAACCCTGTCTCGAAAAAACCAAAAAAAAATCTCTGTATTATTCAGACAAAAATAGAATGAAATTTGGACATGCCTCAATATTAAAAACATGGCAGCCGCCAGGAGTTGGTGGCACATGCCTTTAATCCCAGTACTTGTGAGGCAGAGACAGGCAGATCTCTGTGAGGTCGAGGCCAGCCTGGTCTATAGATCCAGTTCCAGGACAACCTCCAAAGCAATACAGAGAAACTCTGACTCAAAAAAACAAAAACAAAAAAAAAACCAAAAAAACAAAAAAAAAATAAAATGGCAGCCATACACAAAAAAGTCAACTATGATTACATTTAGATGAAACACCCAAAATAGGTAAATCTATGAAGACAACAAGGCTGGAGGCTGCTTGAAAACATAGGGGACTGTTCAATGATACAGGGATTTATTTAGAACAATGGAAATGTTTGAGAACTGGAGGTAGTGATAGTCACATTTCAGAACACTAAATGTCCCCAAACAGTTCTGTTGACTCCTAAGTGATTAGGTTTGTTATATGAATTCCATTTTAAACATCTTTAAATAATGAAGAAGCCTTTGTAAGTCTTATTTATTTATTTATTTATTTACTTGTTGGTTACTAATGACAAAGTAGTATTTATTTCTTCTTAGGGAGTTTCCGATTTGTAGGTCTCTGTTCTGAAAGATGGCCATGCCCAGGAAAGTGAGTTACTAAGAAATAAAAGAAACTCTGGACCTTTGGGTGCTATTAAAGTCTTCCTTTCCAAAGAGGTCAGTTTTGTAAACCAAACAGTGAGATGGGGATACCGTAGGTACAAGGCTACTGACTAAGAATTTGCCTCTGGCTGTGTGGCTCTGATGGCTTCTTGCCATCAGAGGACGTGTGAAAGATGAGGCAAGCATACCAGCGTAAACCCCAGGGCAAGATACTCCTTTAAACTCCTCAAGGAGCAGGGCGTCCAGGTCTAGCATTCGGGATAAACACTGCTTTGCTTTTTCCATAAGGCTTTATATAAAATACTGCACCTAAGAGCATTACATTCGAACATGATGCTCATACCACCTAAAGATCTCTGGGAAGCAGAAACATGGCTTTTTTTTTTTTTTTTTTTTTTTTTGGTTTTTCGAGACAGGGTTTCTCTGTGGCTTTGGAGGCTGTCCTGGAACTCGCTTTGTAGACCAGGCTGGCCTCGAACTCACAAAGATCCACCTGTCTCTGCCTCCCAAGTACTGGGATTAAAGGTGTGCGCCACCAACGCCCGGCACATGGCTATTATTTTACATCAAAGGAAAATGATTTCTGACATAATAGGGGGTACAATCTCCTCATTTTATAAACGGGGGAAAGGAGGACCAACAAATTAAGTTACCTAAGACAAAGCAGCAGCTGCAATGAGACACACAGATACCGTTTTTCCCTTTACATGGAAGCCATCAACTACCTGTGCTCATTACCATGCGCTAAACAAGATTTTGTTAAGTTAGTTCCAGTTCTGGTGATGGGGATCAGACCCAGGTACTTCTACATTCTGAGCAAAACCTTTACCCCCTGAGCCGTACCTCAGTCCTCATCCAACACTTCCTCACCAGCAATTGAACGTCAAAAGAAAACTTAATCTCATAGTCCAATTAGCTATCAATAATGAAACTCCTCCCTTATAGTCCCAGCCCCAACTGGGGGTGGGTAGGAGGTACTTGCATTTAAGTGAAATTTACTGTGCTTTTTCTGTGTGTTGCAATGATGACCCCATTGGGACACAGAGCATTCCTGACCCTGGTCACTGCGGGGCAAGGTGTGGCTTGGTGCCCAACAGAAAGGACTGACTGAAATTGAGTAAGAGCCCAAATGCCCGCTCTACCATTAACTAACTCTGTGATCCCAGGACTCTTCTACATGACCAGAAAGACAGCAGCCTGTCTTATAGAGCAGTGAGAGGACTATATGGCCTAATATTTTGGGGAAGTCATTTTAAAAAACCATAGCATTCTACAAAAACCTAGGCCACTTTATTGTCCTTGAAGAACATCTGGCAGGACTAGGGACATTTGGTTGATCCAAGTACACATGGTTTATCTTTTGGTTCAGTGAGAGCTAGTGTAGTGCAGTTCCAGCGCCTGTCTCCCCAGGGCCTGACTGCTGCTGGATGGATAGTTGCATCTTCAGTTTACAGACTTAGAGTGTCTGACAGGCTTTACTATGAAGCAGGAGTTTTGAAGGACTTTCCCACCTTGTCTTGGCAAAGTTTGGCCGTCTTTTTTCTTTGTGTCCTGCTTGTCCAGTTTGTACAGTGTACTGTCAGCAGTCGAGGCAAGGGCAGCTTTGCCCAAATGGCTAGCTTTGCCACAATGAAAGTAAATTCCATATGGAGGTTCTTCGATGCCCATCTTTGTTTTATGAAATAAATTGGAACAGGGTCTCACTACGTAACCCTGGCTTGCCTAGAACTCACCATGCAGACCAGATTGGCCTCAGACTCAAGAAGGTATACCTGCCCCCACCTCCCGAGTGCTGGGATTACAGGTGTGCACAGTCACACCCAGCCTCACCCCCAAATTTCTCTCCATACTCTAGCCAGGGGCTGTGGGACATAAGAGGGGAAGCTATCGTGTCTGGGTACCGAGTCACTCTCAATTCAGGTGCCAGCAAAAGCAAGTACTTGATCTTTGGAGAACTGATGTGCACCGTCTCTCCTGCCATCCAGACCTTTTTCATTTGAATCCACAAATCTTCCACCATGGAATCCAGGCCACTGTTTTTTCAGTGGGATCCAGGTGTTACTCATCAGTATACTCCTAATCCAGGGCTGAGCTTCAAGCCCTGCCTTCTTCTATAAAGTACAGACCTGACAAACCATTAAATGTTGATTGAATTAACAAATCCAAATCTTGTAAACCAATGAAAACTGCATGCCTGCCCTTGGCGAGACACAGGGACAGATTTTATTAAACTTCAGCCAAGCTGGGGTTTTGTTTTTGTTTTTGTTTTGAACAAAAAAAAAGCTGTAATTGGGAAAATATACCAAATGTCACCTGTGTGGGATGGCATTTGAGGAAAAAAGTATTTCCAATCAGGCATGATGACACAGACCTGTAATCCCAGCACTTGGGAGGCTGAGGCAGGAGAATGCCAAGTTCAAGCCTTGCCTGTGCTGTCTATTGAGTTACATTGAACCTGATAGAAGAGAAAGCAGAAAATAGCCTTGAACACATTGGCATAGGGGAGCACTTCATAAATACAGCACCAGCAGCACAGACACTGAGAACAACAATCAATAAATGGGACCTCCTGAAACCGAGAAGCTTCTGTAAGGCAAAGGACATAGTCATTAAGACAAAATGTCAGCCTACAGAATGGGAAAAGATCTTCATAAACCCCACATCTGAGAGAGAGCTGGTATCCAAAATATATAAAGAACTCAAGAAACTAGACATCAAAATCCAAAATAATCCAACTGAAAAATGGGGTAGATCTAAACAGAGAATTCTCACCAGAAGAATCTCAAATGATGAAAGACATTTAAGGAATTGCTCAACATCCTTAATCATCAGGGAAATGCAAATCAAAATGACTCTGAGATACCATCTTGGACCTGCCAGAATGGCTAAGATAAAAATACTGAGAACAGCTTAGGTTGGAAGGATGTGGAGTCAGGGGAAATTCCCCCACTGCTGGTGGGATTACCAACTTGTACAGCCACTTTGGAAATCAGTATAACAGTTTCTCAGAAAATTGAGAATCAATCTACCTCAAGAACCTGCAATACCACTTTTGGGCACATACCCAAAGGATGAACAATCATACCACAAGGACATCTGCTCAGTCATGTTCATAGCAGCATTACTCATAACAGCCAGAACCTGGAAACAACCCAGATGCCCATCAACCAAAGAATGGATAGGGAAAATGTGGTACATTTACACGACGGAGTATTGTAAGAAACAATTACATCATGAAATTTGTAGGCAAGTGGATGGAACTAGAAAAAACATCCTGAGTGAGGTAACCCAGACTCAGATAAACATGATATGTATTCACTCATAAATGGATAGTAAATGTAAGTCGAACTACAATCCACAGCTCCAGAGAATCTAGGTAACAAGGAGGACCCTAAGAGGGATGCATGGATCACCTTGGGAAGGAAAATTGGAAGAGATCTCCTGGGTAAACTGGGGCGAGGGGTGGTGATAGAGGAGAGTGGAGGGGAGATGAGAGCATGAGGGAATGGGTGGTCAATGAAGGAGATAGCTTAATAGATAGAGAGAGCCTCTACGGGCTTAGGGAGAAACCCAGTGCTAAGTAATTCCCAAGAATCCACAAGGAGGACCCCAGCTGAGACTCCTGGCAATAGTGGGGAGTCTTAAAAAGCAAAAGCAACACTTTTCAGCTACGATGAAAATTCAAGAAAGCTAGTGTTCCTACTGGGCTGAAAATAGGCATTGTGAAAAATATATCTGAAAGATCCAGTCTTAGGATTGTTCATTTACTGCTTTATTCAGCACCGAGAATGAATGTTTTTATAACTTCAAAATAAAATATGAGGTAGTTAACCTCTGAAATACCAATGCTTTTTACTAAAAGATCTGTTTTAGAAAAAAAGGAAATGGGCCAATGTCATAATCATACAATGAAATACAAGCCTTAGGATGTATGGTTGGAAGAGACACTGAGGAATCTTACCTTTGGGTCATATTCTGTGTTGTTGACATTCGGAACTATTTTCCTCAGATCTAATTTACAGGCCAGATTTGCAGTAGCAACTTCTTGAACAAACAAGTCAATGAAGAAAATTTTAATGGCATAAATAATTTCAACACCAGCTATAGGCTGCCTTAGCAACTGGCTAGGGGGAGAATTGTCAGTGTGAAATGTAAAGTAAAAACTGAAAACCTCAATGTGCTAAAACAACATTTCATAGCTAAAACTAAAATTTAAAACATAAAAACACTGCCTTGAAACAGAAACCAAAAATCCAAAGGAGTTTGCAAATCAAACTCAATTTTACATCTTTTGTGTTTAGCCAGCCCTAAGTACCATTTTTAACAACTTCAGCACTCTGGTATAAACACAAATGTTCAAGAATGTGCCTGTTAATCTTGAACTTCCTCTTAGGGACCAAGAATTGGTGCTTCCTTTTATAAGTAACCAGAGTGTCCTTAGTTATAATCCACTAAGAACTGAAAAATAATAAGGCAATTTGAATTCCTTCTCTCTATACCATTATCCAAAATTAGTTGCCATGTTTAAAACATAAGCTACGCACCCAGAATGAGGCACAGTTCCAGAACGTTGTGAAACAGGGTTCGTTGGTGTCAAGGCACTGTGGATGTCACAGGGCAAGTCAGAGGGGCTTTGGTGGATCCAGCCCCGCGCTGAGAGCAAAGCCGTTTATCAGGCCCTGGCAGCATGGGAAGGCAGGGCCGGCCTGGTGAGCCGAGGAGCCGGCAGGGATGCGGCTGGTGAGCCGAGGAGCCGGCAGGGATGCGGCTGGCTGCACAGGGAGGCAGTCTGGCAGTGATGCGCAGCGAGAAGAGAAAGTTTGCTCTCTCCCCGCTTTTTCCCTTTCCTTTTCTCCCTTCCTTTCTTATTTCCTTTCTGCCCTCTCCTTTTTCTCTTCTCATGTAGCTCAGGCTGGCCTCCAACTGTGTATCCTCCAGCCCTTGAGTGCTGTGATTACGGGGTTCACCACCACACCCAGAGTCTCAGGTGTAGTATTTCTTATTAGGTTTATTATGTTCATTGAGGTGTCCGTGGGCGTGTGCACACTTAGGAGAACTTGTGATGGTCAAAGGACGATTTTCGAGAGTAGATTCTCTCTTCCCAGCGTGTGTTAGGAACTCAGGGATCGAACTCAGAGTGTCAGGCTTGGTGGCGAGTGACTCTACCCACTAAGCCATCTCACCCACCCAGATGTGATATTTCCGTTATGTTTTCACCTTCACACCCCAGACAGATTTCCACCAAGTTTCCCTACAGCCACAGACAGAACTGTGCTGCTGAACAGTTAGGGTCCAGATGACTCAGGAAGATAATGCAAAAGCAGATATCCAGAGATTTCTCTTTGGCAACATCATTAATTCCAATGCTTTGGCTTACTTTAGGACTTAACTGTGCTGAATGGTTCTATAAACAGACACATTTATGTAAGAGATTTCAAAATGTACTTGGAGACTTAAAGTGACATCTTTCCTACTTGATTCCATTGCTTTGGAGAAGAAATTTTAATTATCCATCCCTGTGTCTTTGTACCAAGCTCATTTGCTCAATAGTTCTTGGTTAGTGAAGCAATCCATCCTAAGAATGGAGCCGGGGAAACATGTACCAGAATCAGACAGCTCTAAGCATCAGGTAGTCTAATCAGAATAAAGGGAGCCTTTTGACAAAGCTGGGATTTTAAAGAATGGTGTGTGATTTAATTTAATAGTGTATGTTAAATGAGACAGCCTACTGAGCAGCAGGCTCAGTACCAGCCTGGCAGATCAGCAACTCTTCTGTTCATAATTGCACTTAGGCTGCTTGTCCCACAAAGGCCACAGGAGTAAACTGCAACTCAACATATCTGATGTAGTCCTAAGAACAGCAAGTTAGGACACACAGAGACACCAGTGTTGTGTGTGTACAGAAAAACAGCCCTGAGAGGAACAGCAAGGTACCTTGCTCTTGGATTTCCAACCTCCAGAAATGTGAAGCAGGAAATGTCTCTTGTTTAAAGTGCCCACTTTGTGGTATTTTATTATGGCATCCCAAACTAACTAAAACAGATTATATTTATTTTATTTGATTGTTTATCTCCTGCCCCCCCCTTTGTGTGTGTGTGTGTGTGTGTGTGTGTGTGTGTGTGTGTGCGCGCGCGTGCATGCATCCATGCATGTGTGTGTGCGTGTGTCTGTGAATGCATGCCTGTGCCTGTGCCTGTGGGTGTCTGACGAGTTTGGAAGAGGGCATCAGATCCACTGGAACTGCAGGTGGCTGTTAAAATCGCGCGTGCATGCACCCGTGCATGTGTGTGCGTGTGTCTGTGAATGCATGCCTGTGCCTGTGGGTGTCTGACGAGTTTGGAAGAGGGCATCAGATCCACTGGAACTGCAGGTGGCTGTTAAAATCGCGCGTGCATGCACCCGTGCATGTGTGTGCGTGTGTCTGTGAATGCATGCCTGTGCCTGTGGGTGTCTGACGAGTTTGGAAGAGGGCATCAGATCCACTGGAACTGCAGGTGGCTGTTAAAATTCCCATGCGGGTGCTGGGAACTAGACCCATATTCTCTGAAAGAGCAGCAAGCACGCTTAACTGCTGAGCCATCTCTCCAGCCTCTAAAGGAGATTTACAACTATGTCACATCATATGCTGAATGCTGACGGGGCTCCACAAATTCTTGTTCCAGTGAACCAAAGGTTTACACATCTGCCATGGTACAGGAAATCTGGGTAACTTCTAGGGCCTGAGGGTGGACCACATTGGACAGCTGATGATGGAAATGGGCATCTCCAATCTATGATTATGAGGAATTAAACGTGTCCATCAGTAAGGGATGATCTTTGAAGTGGCTTCTTCCTAGAACTTCCCAAAAGACCATTCCCTGATCTCTGTGTCTAGCCCACATAAACTGTACAAAATTCTGGGTTTCTGTGGTTGTTTGAATAAGAATGGCTCCCATAGCCTCATAGATTTGAATGCTTAGGGAGCTGCACTATTTGGAAGGATTAGAAGGTGTGGCCTTGTCGGAGGGAGTGTGTCACTGGGAGTGGGCTTTGAGGGTTCAGAAGCTCGAATCCGGTCTAGTAGCTCTGTTTTCCTGCTGCTTGTGGATCTAGATGTAGAACTCTCAGCTACCTCTTCAGCACCAGGGCTACCTGCATGCCACCACACTCCCCTCCTTGATAATAACTGAGTAAACCTCTGAACTGCAAGCCAGCCCCAATTAAATGTTTTCTTTATAAAAGTTGCCATGGTCATGCGTCTCTTCATAGCAATAGGACACCTACTTTCATTAAGGCATTTAGATATACACATATGATATTCTTAGATAGCACAGCACACACACACACACACACACACACACACACACACACACACACACCTGCTTTCCTCTCTCTCGGTATCTCCTTCCACTTTTCTGTCATTTCCGTGTTTCTGAGACTCCACATATGGCAAGAAACATGCCATACTTGTGTTTCTTTTTTGTTGTTGTTGTTTGTTTGTTTCGAGACAGGGTTTCTCTGTGGCTTTGGAGGCTGTCCTGGAACTCACTCTCTAGACCAGGCTGGCCTCGAACTCACAGAGATCCGCCTGCCTCTGCCTCCCGTGTGCTGGGATTAAAGGCGTGCGCCACCAACGCCTGGCTGCCATACTTGTGTTTCTGCATCTGGTTTTGTTGTATGGCTGTCTTCTCCAGGCTTGACATGACCACTACCAACTTGGCAGTTTTTCACAAGTCCTCCATGCTGCAGGTTGGACTCTTCTGTGATGGAAATTGCCCCAGAGACCTTCTGAAGATGTAGCTGCCTTTGAGTTACCTGTACTATAAGTAACCCCAGTAAATGCATTGGTTCACTAACTTGGACATTTCCCCTTGCAGAGATTCTAACGAGCTCAATCTCAGACCAGTCACATGTAGCTCTTTGATACCTTCCCTATATGAATAGATTTTGCAATTAGCCAACTAAACTCAACATGATTAGCTCCAGCTGTATATATAAGATGATTTTGGCTGGATGGTGGCAGTGGCGTCAGTGGCAGCAGCAGCAGCAGCGCACGCCTTTAATCCCAGCAATGGGGAGGCAAAGGCTGGTTCAAGACCAGCCTAGTCTATAAGAGCAAGTTCCAGGACAGGCTCCAAAACCATAGGAAACCCTGCCTCTGAACCCCCCAAAAGATGATTTTGTTCTTCTTTGCAGCCAAATGATGCCCCATTGTGTGTGTGTGTGTGTGTGTGTAAATATTTATATTCCTTATTTATTCATCAATGACAGGCAACTAGACTATTTTAGTTAGGGTTTCTATTGCTGTGAAGAGACATCATAACCACAACAACTTGTTTGTTTGTTTTCTTTTGTTTGTTTTTCGAGACAGGGTTTCTCTGTGGCTTTGGAGGCTGTCCTGGAACTTGCTCTTGTAGACCAGGCTGGGCTTGAAAGCGGAGATCTGCCTGCCTCCACCACCACCACCACGCTGATCCCAAGGAAACTCTCATAAAGAAAAACACTTCATTGGGGCTAGCTTAAAGTTCAGAGGTTTAGTCCACTATCATCATGGTGGGACATGGTAGCATGAATAGTTAGGCATTGTGGCACATGCCTGCAACCCCAGAACTTGGCAAGAGGCAAGAGGATCAATTCAAGGCCATCCTCAGATATATAGTAAATTCAAGACCAACCTGGGTTACATGATACCTAGTCTCAAAACCTTGAGACTAGCGAAAAGTTATCAGGAATAACAGAGACCAATGCAGCTCAAGTAGCAAAGCAAAGGGATACGATGTCAACGTTAAGCAAAGTTAGGCAAAAACTTAGTAAATGCATGTTCCTTCAACTTTGATCTTTGTAACTTTTTGTTAGTTTGAAATCATTTCAAGCCCGGTGTTGGTGGTGCATGCCTTTAATCCCTTTAATCTCAGGACTCAGGAGGCAGAGGCAGGCGGATCTCTGTGAGTTCTTAAGTCTTTCTGCCTCCTCTTCCACAAAGTTGCTTGAGCTATGCGGAGGTGATGGGAATGTCTTGTTTAGGGATGAGGCCTTGACTGTCCTTTGCTCTCGGCATGTTGAGCAGCCGTGGGTCTCTGCATTCATGTGTTCACCTCTGTTCACTACCAGGAAGACGTCTGCTCAAGGCTGTAAGTATGTGGATATAGACACAGATACTTAGGAGGTGGTTTGATGATCTGTCAGTTTAGCTAAACAGCAGTTTTAGGCTTCCCCTAAGGACCAAGACCTCTGCAACCACGGGTTTGGTGCTGGGTTTACAGTGCGCTGGGTTCCCTCTTGTTGAGTGGGCCTTAGATGCAGTCAAGGAGTGGTTGGCTACTCCACGACAGTTATATTACTGTTGTTCCAATGCACATCTTGCTGGTCGGCTTGATAATATAGTGTGCAGGTTTCACAGCTGAATAAGACCATCGATTCCTTTCCTTTTCTCTCCCTCCCTTCCTCCCTCCTTCCTTCCCTCCCTCCCTCCCTCCCTCCCAGAACCCTGCATGACACCTTCCAACTCTGTGAGAGCCAGCCAGGCAGAACCAAGCTGACAAATCAGTTCAGGTTCGATTTCCATACCTTGGGCTCAAGGTGAGTGCAATCTTTATCAATAGGGTCTTTTAAAAACTTTTTGAGTCAAGCATGGTAGTACATGCCTTTAATATCAGCGATTGGGAGGCAGGGGCAGATGTATCTCTGTGAGTTCAAGGTCAGCCTCGTCTCCATAATGAGCTCCAGCCAGGATAGACAGAGCTACACAGTAAGACCCTGTCTCGAAATATAAACAAGGAAAATGATAAATAAATAAAATAATTGTTAAAGTGTATGTATATTTATTTTGTCTCCGTAGACATTTTATGTGCAGTGTGTGTCTCTGGTGCCCATAGAGGCTACAGAGTGTTGGATCCCCTGGAACTAGAGTTATAAATGGTTATGAGTCACAATGTGGGTGCTGGGAATTGAACCTAGAACTTTTAGAAAAGCAGCTAGTGCTCTTAACCATTGAGCCTCTGGCTTCCGTGTGCATGTGCATACACACATTTACCCAAGCACCTCCCCATGAACACATGCACACATACATGTAAATAAGAACTCGAGAACCAGTAGGGGTTTTGTTTGTTTGTTTGTTTTTGCAGCTCCTAAACAATAGCTTAATGCCTAGGTCACACGCACTGGGCCTCAACCTCTCTCAAGTACAGTCATACCAATTTTAGGCCTGGAGTCTGGCAAGAAAAATAGGGCTTTCTGGTCAACAAGTGCAAAATTACATATAAATAGGAGTAAGTTCTATTATTTTATTGTACCCTAGGGTAACTAGTTGACAATCACGGATGTTTTAAAATTCTAAAAGATTGTGAATGTTCCACCAGAAATAAATGATGAATGTTTGAGGTGATAGCTATGTTCTGTACAATTATTTGATTGTTATACAATATATCCATGTAGCCGGGCGTTGGTGGCACACGCCTTTAATCCCTGCACTTGGGAGGCAGAGGCAGGCGGATCTCTGTGAGTTCGAGGCCAGCCTGGTCTACAAAGTGAGTTCCAGGACAGCCTCCAAAGCCACAAAGAAACCCTGTCTCGAAAAACCAAAACAAAACAAAACAATATATCCATGTATCAGAACATCCTATGGGTCCCTATAAACCTTAAGAACTATTGACCAGAAATCAACAAAAGAACTGTAGATAGAACTAGCGTTGAAGGAATGTCAGCAAAGGCTGTTTCACTAGGGGGTGCTCCTTCCTCTCCCTGAAAGGAAGAGCTGGTTTGGGGAGCAGGAGGGGCTTAGCACACTCCCTGGATGCAGAAGGCCAGAGGATACTTTCTCAAATACATGGGATTAACTACTGTATTAGTTAATGCAGGTGTGTTTGTGCATTTTTTTTTTTTTTGGTTTTTAGAGACAGGGTTTCTCTGTGGCTTTTGGAGGCTGTCCTGGAACTCGCTTGGTAGTCCACGCTGGTCTCGAACTCACAGAGATCCTCCTGCCTCTGCCTCCCGAGTGCAGGGATTAAAGGCGTGCGCCACCAACGCCCGGCCCTTTTTTTTTTTGGTTTTTTGAGGCAGGGTTTTTTCTCTATATTGTTTTGAAGGCTGTCCTAGAACTCTCACTGTAGACCAGGCTGGTCTCGAACTCATAGAGATCCGCCTGCCTCTGCCTCCCAAGTGCTGGGACTAAAGGCGTGCACCACCAACGCCCAGCTGTGTTTGTGCATTTTATACTGGCAGGTTTGGTTTATAGCGGCTAACCAGAAAGGGTTTGCAGAGCAATTGATGACTGTTACATGTTAGAGGCAGTTTTTTTTTTTTTTTTCCTTCGAGACATGGTTTCTCTGTATTGTTTTGGAGGCTGTCCTGGAACTAGCTCTGTAGACCAGGCTGGCCTCGAACTCACAGAGATCCGCCTGCCTCTGCCTCCCGAGTGCTGGGATTAAAGGCGTGCGCCACCAGGCCCCGCTAGGGGCAGTTTTTTGGCCTAGGATATATTGAAAACCAAGAATCCACATGAATGCAATGAGGCCTCCGAGGCCACATTAACCTGGTAGCAATTTTGCTTGTTGCAGCCTGGTCTTTTCCCTGGGAGCCAGTGACATGGTTGTGATTAAGAGTGCCCCAAGCGGCCGGGCGTTGGTGGCGCACGCCTTTAATCCCTGCACTCGGGAGGCAGAGGCAGGCGGATCTCTGTGAGTTCGAGACCAACCTGGACTACCAAGGGAGTTCCAGGACAGCCTCCAAAGCCACAGAGAAACCCTGTCTCGAAAAAAAAAAACAACCAAAAAAAAAAAAAAAAAGAGTGCCCCAAGCTGTCAGTTTTCAGATAGGGATCTTACAAGAACATGGAGGTGGATCTGCACATTGCTTGAAGGCCACTTTGAAATCAAAATTCATCAAATTCTTGTCCTTTCAATAATCGATCAAGCTCATTCGCTGCTGCCCACTAATCCACACTTCCCTCTTTGGTGGCTGGGTAGACCTGGGGCACTGGGAAGGAGTTTGGTATAGCCTGAGTGCCCTCTACCTCAGTCCACTGAAAATCCTGCGTCACAATGGCGCCTCATTCCTCCCTGCACGGCTTTCAGGCATGACTGTGTAGGTAGAGGTGCACACCTGCCCTGAAGACTTGTCGAATTTGAGTTTCCCCAGGAAAATGGCTTGATTCCATGTAAAACTAAAGACAACAATTAAAATTTTACGAGCCTCCATTTTTTCTTTGAACTCTCTGCGGTTTTCCTTCTGTGTGAACATCTCCCACTAGAGAGTCGCTATGGTGAAGAGTGCCTTGTTTTGAAAGGTAATTTTGGCTACTGTGGGTAGATTAAGAGCCGCATCAATCATCATGGATTCTGGGTAGGAGAGAGTTGCTATGCCATTTCCCACACTCAGTATATCCAGGGAAAACTCATCACAAACAGCAGCCACTTGGCCTGGGCTCTGAGTGAGGCATGACTCCCCAGCACCGTGTTTTCCTCCCTTTGGAAATTAGCATAGAACACTTTAGTTCTGATAGGCTTAAATCACATTTACATCATGAGCTGGTATTATATGACCCACCAAGAACAAAAGCAGGACTTCCACTGCAGAAATCTATTATCAAATGGAAGTAGTATATATGTGTTCAGGTCCAAGCAGGTCCTGAAGGCGCAAGCAAGTTATATGAAGAAGTTGCCCAAATACCTATGGTTTCTAGCCAGGGCGTTGGTGGCGCACACCTTTAATCCCAGCACTCGGGAGGCAGAGGCAGGCAGATCTCTGTGAGTTCGAGGTCAGCCTGGTCTACAGAGTGAGTTCCAGGACAGCCTCCAAAGTCATAGAGAAACCCTGTCTCAAAAACACAAAAACAAAAACAAAAAAATGTATGTCACACCATACAAAGGGGCACACGCCTTTAATCCCAGCACTTGGAAGACAGAGGCAGGTGGATCTCTATAAGTTCAAGGCCAGCCTAGTCTACAGAGTGAGTTCCAGGACAGCCAGAGCTATATCATGAGATCCTGTCTCAAACAAAACAAAACAACAATAAATCTTTTAAAAGAGGATGGGGGCTGGATAGATGAACCCAGGTTTGGTTCCCAGTGCCCACATGGTAGCTCACAACTATATATAATTGAAGTTCCAGGGGATCCAACACCCTCTTCTGGCCTTCCTGGTATGCATGGACATACATACAAGCAAAACAAATAAATAAATGGAAACAGGCCTGTGTAAGTGAAGCAACTCACAAAGACAAGCTTTGCTGACTGACAGTGACATCCAGGGGATTCAGTGAGGAGTCTTGGCAGACTCTAGGAAGGAGGGGTAGCTGAGGCTGGATGATGGGATATCCTTCACAGAGGAGACAGCACAGAGCAGAATCCTAATAGCAAAGCTCACAGTTATTTAAATCAATATCCATTCTCAAGACACGTGCACCCAGAACCTGTGAGTGTGACTTCGCTCTGGAGAGGCCATTGAATGACAATGACCTCCATAGGCGCAGATGTTTGAATATCTGATTCATATTGGAGGGACTGTTTTGGGAAAGATTAGGCGGTTGGCACTGTTGGAGATGTGTGTCACTGGAGGTGGGCTCTGAGGTTTCAAAAGCCCATGGCAGGCCCAGTCTCTCTGTCTGCCTCCTGCATGTGGATCCGGATGTAGGTGCTCACTGCCCCAGCACCACGCCTGCCTGCTGCCAGTTCCCCGCCATGATGGTCATGGACTTCACTCACCCCCTGAAGCCTGAGCAAACCCCGGCTCCCCCCCCCACAGATTGTCCCTTTAACGTCTGGGTACATTGCCTCTCTGGTCCTTCAGAGTATGAATATGAATACCAGGTCAGCGTGCATCATGCCCTTATCAAGAAAATACAGCCATGCCCCATAAGGCAAATGAGACAGAGAGCTGATGTGACCACCATGCCCTTGGTTCTTTCATTTCCTTCTCTAGAAGCTCAGCAGGCCTCAGGCCTTACAGCAGAGAGGAATCCCTGTGCTTAGACTCATAGATTTTTATGATGTGTGCCCAGTGTGAGGAGTCTCTGGGATGTGCCTGATTTTAAAATCACAGCACAAGCATTTCATTTTGAACTGGCTGGTACACAGTAAACGCAGCAAACAGAAGCCAGCCAATTTCCAGAGAAACAGAAAACTTGAAAATTATGGGTCAGAGTCATTGGTCCCTTCCACTTAATGGCATCATTCTGGTACCTCCATCCTTAGAGACATACTCCAGAAAGGACAGCCAGGACAGGCCCCAGACATTCACCACAGAGGGCCATGGTCCACCCCTACCTGGCTCTGCAGTTGTTTTTTTGTTTTGTTTTGTTTTTTTGGTTTGTTGAGACAGGGTTTCTTTGTATTGTTTTGGAGGCTGTCCTGGAACTCGCTCAGTAGACCAGGCTGGTCTCGAACTCACAGAGATCCGCCTGCCTCTGCCTCCCGAGTGCTGGGATTAAAGACATGCGCCACCACCGCCCAGCTGGCTCTGCAGTTGTTACAAGGCTGCATATCTCAATTCAGGACAGAGGGTAAGAACACGATGTCAACCTCACTACTTGATATCACCTGACCTTACTATGCTGTAATAGTGTTAATTGCTAACCTGATATAATCTAAAGAGATAAACCTCAGGCACCCTATGAGGGATATGCAGGTTGAGGTAAGCTTCTGACAATGGCTATAGAAGGAGTTTCTGGCCGGGAGGTGGTGGCACACGCCTTTAATCCCAGTACTTGGGAGGCAGAGGCAGGTGGATCTCTGTGAGTTCAAGGCCAGGCTGGATCCACAGCCTCCAAAACAATACAGAGAAACCCTGTCTCGTAAAACCAAAAAAAAAAAAAAAAGGAGTTTCTGTTCTGCCTACTCCCTCTGCCCTTCAGTCCCAACTAAAGACACAGAGCCTTATACTATTTACAAAGTGTTGGCTGATGACTTACACTTCTTATTGGCTAGCTCTCTTAATTATATTAACCCATAACTATTTTTTTTTTTTGGTTTTTCGAGACAGGGTTTCTTTGTATTGTTGTGGAGGCTGTCCTGGAACTTACTCTGTAGACCAGGCTGGCCTCGAACTCACAGAGATCCACCTGCTTCTGCCTCCCGAATGCTGGTATTAAAGGAGTGCGCCACCAATGCCTGGCAACCCATAACTATTAATCTATGCATTTCTACATGACCTTATCTTACAGGAGAACGCTCGGCATCCCATCTTCCCAGCAGCTACATGGCATCTCTCTGATGGCTCCTCTCTGCATTCTCTACCAGAGTTCTCCTTGTCTGGTAGCCCTGTCTATACATCCTGCCTGGCTACCAGCCAATCAGTGCTTTATTCATCAACCAATATGAGAAACATATATACAGAAAGACATCCCCATCAAATGACTGGAGGATTATCTTTGTTATGTGAATTGATGTGAGAAGACCAATCATAGCTGTGGGTGGGACCATTCCCTAGGTGGGGATGCTTGACTGTATACAGTGCAGATAGAACACTCTGGAACTAGAAGTCGTCCTTGTCTGCTTCCTGACGGTGGGTGTCATGTGACCAGCCACTTCAAGCTCCTACTGCCTTGACTCCCCTGCCATGACGGACTGTACCCTGGAACAGTGAAGCAAAATAAACCCTTTGTCTCTTGGATTGCTTTTTGTTGGGGAGTTTTCCACAGCACAGGAGAATGACCCGAGACCCATGACTTAACACCACTTGACCTTAACATGCTACTATCTTTCCCTGCTTTTGGTGTCATAATAAGCATTGGTGGGAGCAGTTACTACGTGCCAGAGGTCACAAGACATTTTATAGCTGTATCATTTCACCTCCCAGCAGGCCCGTGGGAGAAGTACTGCTCTGATGTGCATTTTACAGGCAGGGAGCTCTCAGTGCACACAGCTACAGAGCCAAAGAGTGAGGGTCCAAATCCAGGGAGCTCTCAGTGCCCACAGCTGCAGAGCCAAAGAGTGAGGGTCCAAATCCAGGGAGCTCTCAGTGCACACAGCTGCAGAGCCAAAAAGTGAGGGTCCAAATCCAGGTCTGCTTGCATCAATCGCACACACCTTCGCCACAAAAGAATAACTTATTCTGATAGATGAAGGAAAATGGCCACAGGGTTCTACTAGGCTGAGTGATGTAAAGGGCTATTTTGGTAAGTCAAAGCAGTAAATGTTGGCAATTTCACAGTCTTATCAAGAGCTTTAAACTAAGAAACTAATGAGTTTTGTTCTTCTTAATGTAGGCATGGTAATGGGACTAATCTAGACACAATTATAAATTGCTATTGAGTTCTCACACACACCATCCTGAGAACAAAGAGGGTTTCTAGGGAGAAAGCATAGACCTCCATCCTCTGTTGACACATTCATACCACAAACACATGCTTTCCACCTTGCCTTACCTGTGACAAGATGCTTTGGGTTTCCAGTGCCTCTTTTCTCCAAAGAGTAAGTCTTTGAGAGCCACTGAGATGGCTCAGAAGGTAAAGTTCCTGCTGCCAAGCCCAATGACCTGAATTTGGTAGCTGGAAACCACATGTTAGGGGAGATGAACTAACTCCAGCAAGTTGTCCTCTGAAGAGCACACACACACACCATTTATGTATATACTATACTTTAATATAAGTCATTAAAAAGTGACTTGAATTTCTTACTGCTTCTTTAAAATTATATTGTTAACTTCCGCATTCTCTGTGTACACAAAGAAGTATTGTGAACTACAATAAAAGTTCTTTTCAAACCAGTATTCTTTGATATTTTGATTTCTATGCGTGTGTGTGTGTGTGTGTGTGTGTGTGTGTGTGTGTGTGTGTGTCTGTGTGTCTGTAGGTAAATTTGGGAGGTCAAAGGATAACTTGAGAGACTTGGTTCTCTCCTTCTACCATGTGTGTCTCAGGGATGAAACTCAGGTCTTGAGACTTGATAGCTTTGCCATCCCAAAGCCAGTGTGCTTTTATCTATCTTTGCATTTATACAAAGAGGTCTTAAAATAAATCCTTATAATAATACAAGATGATGGCCTTGAGATTTGGCTCAGTGCTTAAGTACCTGACACCCTCATACAGATAAATATGGAGGCAAAACACCAATGCACATAAATAATGTTTTTAAAAAGACATACTTCCAATTCAAACCTCAACACATGTCCTCCACAGATTCTCAGCAATGCAAGTCTGTGAAAAAAACAAAGTCACAAATCATATCAGCAGGAGGGGCATGGCCAGGAGGCACCCAGCACCCAGCACTCTCGAGACTGAGGCAGGAGGACTCCCACAATTTAAGGCTGTCTAAGCTACACAGTGACTTTGAAGCCAGCCTGGGCTATAGAATAAGACCCTAGAATACCAAACAAGGGACTAGACACGGCTCAGCAGTTAAAAGTGCTTACTGCTCTTGCAGAGGACCCAAGTATAGCTCCCAGAGCCCATACCTGGCTGCTTACAGCCTCCTGTAACTCCAGTTCCCGGGTGTTTGATGCCACTGGCCTCCTCAGGAGTCCCCACACATGTGTGCATACTCCCACACAGAAACACACATAATTCTAAAACACATTTTAAACGCAAATGTGTTAATCAGTTTACATATCAGACATGAATGCCAGACAGTGGTAGCTCACACTTTTAATCTCACCACTCGGGAGGCAGAAGCAGGCGGGTCTCTGAGTTCCAGGACAGCCAGGACTACACAGAGGAACCTCAGCCTCCTGAGTGCTGGGATTAAAGGTGATTCTTTTGGCACTATTTCTAGACAGGCTTGAATAAATCACTACCAACTCCAAGAAATAAAACTGTTGTAGCAATAGTTTTGACAGTAAAAGGAAAACAAAAACAATTTCACCAGCAGTTGCCTTTTTTTTTCTTTGTGGCAATAGAATAAGATCCGTGACAAAGTATGATTTTATTTTTATAGTTTTTAGTACTGGAGACCAAACACTGGTCCTTGCACATGCTAGCTAAGTGCTCTGCCACTGAGCTACACCACCCCTCGACAATTCTTCATTCTTCCCCCCTTAACTTTCTCCTCCCCCCATCATTCTTTCTGCCTCTCTCCTCCTTTACCCTTTCCCTCCACCTATCCCTTGTATCAGAGCATCCCAAGGAACATCCATTTATTCACACCGAATTTATTATTAAAATGTACCTTTTCTATTCCTGGCCCTGGGCTGGTGATGGGCTGGTGAATTTAGATGTGGTCTAAGATTTGGAATACTTTCTGCTAGCGGAGGGAGAGAGCCGAGAAAAAGACGCCATTCTAACAAAGTCCTTTTAAAAACACAACTTGTGAGTGTGTGAGCCTGCTTGTCTATACGGGTATGATGGGCATGCAGGACCAGATCAGAGGGCACACCAGAGCCCCTGGAACTGGAGTTGAAGGTGGTGATTGCCAGCCACCTGATGTGGCTTCTGGGAACCGAACCAGGGTCTTTTGCAAGAGCAGCAAGTGTTCTTAACCATTGAACCACCTCTCCAGATCTGTGCAAAATCCTTTAATAGGTAACTGGATAATAGCTAACAGTTATTGCTGAAGGAAAAATTAGTAGAGTCATCGTGTCTAAAGTAAATACTAGCTGTTTGTTGGAGGTACTTAGACCTTGAAATCATTACAGAAAACAGTGATTTGTGGGTAGAGTTATATTTTCTGAAGGAGCTTTACAGCCTTTGCATGACTTTGGTCACAAGATGGTCCTGGAACACCTGGAGAGTCTTGCCTTAACAGTACCCGATAAGGACTAAAGTTACAGAGTGTGTTCAGGAAACATATGGATTAGATCAGGGGCTTTGACTTTTTGTTTGTTTGTTTTTTGAGACAGGTTTTCTCTGTATTGTTTTGGAGGCTGTCCTGGAACTCACTCTGTAGACCAGGCTGGCCTTGAACTCACAGAGATTCGCCTGCCTCTGCCTCCTGAGGGCTGGGATTAAAGGCGTATGCCACCAACGCCCAGCGGCTTTGACTTTGTGTAACAATCAATAAATACTCTTCTTCGTGGCTGGTCGAGGTCCACCTCAAAACCGTTCCTCCCCGTTGCCACAGAGCCTGAGTTCCATCTTGGAGTGACCCTCTTTCTTTGATCATCACACACAACACAGAACACCAACAAATTATTGCTAAATACTACATAAAATGCAATATGCTTTCCTTCTCTATATAAACTGCATTATATAGTTCTATGTTTTATGTATAAAGCATAGAGAACTGTAGAAATAATATGATTTTATGTGTGGAAAATGCAGAGCCATGCAATATAAATGGAAGTTAAGGATAACATTTCTTCATCAAAGTCCATATTTAAAAACTAGATTCATCCTGGTGATAGCACATGAGGCTGGCCTTACTACTACAGCTGAGGAATCTGTTCTCAAAGAAGCTTCCAGATTGGCCCAAGCTAGTAAGTGTACAGATGGGTTCAAACCAGTGACCTCGTTGAGCTGAGGCAAAGTCATCAGAGGACCAGGAAGAACAAGAGGCTGGAGGCCGCATCTAGGCTCTGTGGGGCTGCAGAGGTGCACGGCCGTTCTGAAGGACGCGTGCTGTTCTGAAGGACGTTCTGAAGGACGCGTGCTCTGAGAGGCACAGTGTGGGGAGCTGAGGGGAGAGAGCACCCGGCCTCCCGCGTGTCACTGAGGAACGGCAGGCTTGCTTCTCTGAGGGCACTCATGAAAGGGTGTGACAGAGCTGCATTAGCATTTCATAAAAAGGCCATCAGCAGCCGCCTAGCTTAGAGCAAAGGAGGCTAGAAAGCATTTCTCTCCCTGGCTCAGGAGAGCTGGAAAGTAACGCCACTCCTGAGAACACAGTCTAGAGAACTCCCAAACATCTGCTCAGAGCGCAATGCTGCACAGTTTGTGTTAGCAAGACTCCTAACTGTCCTTCAGCAGAGAGTAAATCAATGAACTGTTGTACAGTCTCATAACAAAATACCATAGGGTGGACGAAATGAATGAGCTGGGGCAACGTGCCAACGGGAAAATCAACAAAGCCAAGGGAGGGAAGCAGGTTGCAGAGCATAAATACAGCGTGGTATCGTTTTAGCAACGGTGAACGCCTGTGTAGCAATGCTTTCTGTTGCTTATGTGTTTGCGAATGTCTATAGTATAAAGTGGATAATGGTCATGTCATGAAAGTCCCCTGGGGAAAAGACAGGAATGGAGAAGGATGAGCTAGTGAAGGTTTTACACACACACACACAGTTCCTTAAGTAAAATTGCAAATATGATAATGTTAACAGTTTTACTAAGCCGGGCGTTGGTGGCACACACCTTTAGTCCCAGCACTCGGGAGAGGCTGGTGGATCTCTGTGAGTTCAAGGCCAGCCTGGTTTACAGAGTGAGTTCCAGGACAGCCTCCAAAACAATACAGAGAAACCCTGTCTCAGAAAAACAAAAATAAATAAATAGAATAATAATTGCTGTGCCCACTGCACAGCCTGTATCACAGAATGTGGCGAGAGTGTCAGGAGTGACGACACAGAGACCCGTCAGTGGCTTCCAGAAGGCTCCTCAAGAAGGCTCAAGAAAACTTCCCAAGAAAGGCTTCCCCCAAGAAAAGCTTCTACTCCCTCTTTAATCCCTGGCTGGTTCTGCTCTGACACCAGAGACTGTGGTGGGTGGGTCAGAAAGAGGCCGCTAGTCTTTGGAAAGGTCGAGGTCAGGGCGTTCCTGTGGGCGAGCCCTTTTCAGGAACTTATTGCTCAGGTAAACATTTCTTATGGACACCGGATTGTTTTCAGTAAACATGTTTTTAGTAAACATTGTCTTACAGCTGCCTGCCCCCAGGCTGATGGGGAAGTGGGTCTCCGGCCAAGGTCTGTTGGTCCCACAATAATAAAAAAAGAAAAAAGTTTTACTAAAGGAGGTGCTGGGTAGATGGTTCAGTGCTTGTTAAGAGTGCTTGTTACTCTGGCAGAGGATCTGGGTTCCACTCCCAGCACCCACACGGTAGCTTACAACTACCAGTTCTAGGGGCTCCCACAGGCATGCTTGTGGTTAATACAGTTGCACACAGGCAAAACACCCATAAAGTGAAATAAACAGGTCTAAAAAACAAAAACAAATCCTTGAAAAAATAGTTTTTTTTTTTTTTTTTTTTTTTTTTGGTTTTTCGAGACAGGGTTTCTCTGTGGCTTTGGAGGCTGTCCTGGAACTAGCTCTTGTAGACCAGGCTGGCCTCGAACGCACAGAGATCCACCTGCCTCTGCCTCCCGAGTGCTGAAAAATAGTTTTTTTAAAGATTTATTTATTTTTATTTTATATGCATTTGATGTCTTGCCTGTCTGCATATATGTGTGAGAGTGTTAGATCCCCTGCAACTGGAGCTAGACAGTTGTGAGCTCACGTGGGTGCTGGGATTTGAACTCAGGTCCTCTGGAAGAGCAGACAGTGCTCTTAACTGCTGAGCCATGTCTCCAGCCCAAAAAAAGAGTTTTGCTAAGTGAAATCGTGGTCTTTATTATTCTCCACACCCAACTGCATATTATTTTGAATTTATTTCAATAAAAGGTTTAAAAATTAAACTTGGATCTGAAAGTGTACTCTTGCCTCAGCAAAGAAAAAAGGACCCTTTGCCTCTGATTGGGTGTAGCCCAGAGCTAGAGTTCTGGGGGCCACTGCTAAGTCAGGAAAGAGGTGACAGGCACAGGCGAAGGGGGAGGGGGAGCGGGAGTGAGGAACCCACAAGACAGAGAGAGCAGGTGATTGCTGGGTCATGGGAAGGAGGGCAGAGAGTTGAACCCAGACGACTCCCAGCTTCTGGCTTCACTGAGTGGGTGGTGGGGCCAATCCCAAAGAAAGGGAATGAAGGAAAAATAACAAACTCGACTGGGGTGTGGTACAGAGACCAGGTTCAGACTTGTTTGGTTTGAGGTTCTTCCAGGGAGAAATGTCCAAATGCATATTCAAGACAGGCAGGCAGACAGAGAGAGAGAGAGAGAGAGAGAGAGAGACAGAGAGACAGAGAGAGAGGTGGGAGAGAAATACAACCACTGGATATGTAAGTCTTCCTTTAGGGAGAAATAAAAATTAATGCTTTGTATAACAATCTCTGTGAGTTTGAGGTTAGCCTGGTCTACAGACGTAGTTCTAGGACAGCCTCCAAAAAACAATACAGAGAAACCCTGTCTCAAAAAACCAAAAAACAAAACAACAAACAAAAATAAAAAACAAACAAAAACCCAAACAAACAATAAAACGAAACAAAAGAGTCTAGGGGAGCCAGTATGAGCTGGTCCTACAGATAGCACAGGTCAGCAGGCTGCAAACCACCTCCATTCCCAGCCTTCTGGTGGAAAACAGGCTGTCCTGGAACTCGCTCTGTAGACCAGGCTGGTCTTGAACTCACAGAGATCCGCCTGCCTCTGCCTCCCCAGTGCTGGGACTAAAGGTGTGCATCACCACCACTGGATGAGAATTATATATTTAAATTGTAATTGTGTGTGTATATTGTGTTTTGTTTACTCTTTTGGCTTCTTGAGGGGCCCACCATCCAGCACCCAAATAAATATACAGAAGCTCATTCTTAGTTTTGAATGCCTGGCCTTGGCTTGTTTCTTGCCAGCTTTTCTTAAATTATCCCGACTACCTTTTGCCTCTGGGCTCTTCCCATCTCTTCTGTAAATCTTACTCTTAGTCTGTGGGTTGCTGTGTAGCTGGATGGTTGAGTGGCTGGTCCCTGATGTCCTCCTCTCTTTATTCTCTTGCTGCTCCTCCTTTTTCCTCTGGTCTCCTTCTATTCATACCTCTACCTGCCAGCCCTGCCTACCCTTGCCCCTGCCTTGCTATTGGCCAGCTGTTCAGCGCTTTATGAGACCATCAGGTGTTTTAGACAGGCAAAGAATCACAGCTTCAAGGAGTTAAACAAACGCAACGCAAATAAAAGTCACACACCACCTTAGAATCATATTCTACCGTGTGTGTGTGTGTGTGTGTGTGTGTGTGTGTGTGTGTGTGTGTGTGTGTGTGTGGGCATGTACTCCTAGCTGTAGGTGCAAGAGGAGACCAGATGTGATGGAGACAGTGAGCCATCTGACATGGATCCTGGGAACAGAACTCGCATCCTCTGCATGAGCAGTAAGTGCTCTTAACTACTGGGTCTTCTCTCTGGCCCCTCAATAGTTCTTTTGTTGCCTTCATAAGGTTTGAAGTCGAATTCACCGGGGTAATGTTGCTGTAAGGGGTTGTTAGAAGCAGTCTCCATTGTGAAGATGGTTACTAAGAATGACCATCTGAGAAAGACAGAAACCATGCCTCGAAAAAAAACAAACAAACAAAAAATTGTAACTACCATCCCTGTAACTCTACAGGGGAGAGTGACTTTGTAGATGCATTGAGGTCAGGCACCTTGTGTTGAGGAGATGCTGGTGAACCCACTCTAGTCCTTCTCAGTGGAAAATCGTCTTGGGTTGGAAGTTCAAGAGACAGAAGCATGGGAAATGCTGGATGGCTTTGGAGGTGGGTGTAGAGTTTGGTGAAGCAAACCCTACAGGCAATCTCTAGACAAATAAGCCACTCTTGATGGACAATCAGCAAGGAGACAGAGACCTCACCTGGAGCTTACGTGGGGCTGAATTCTGCCAACGGCCTGAATGAGCTGGAGGTAGGTTCCTTCCTCTGGACTCCGGCTCATGGTGATCCACTGCCCTCTTGTAACCTCTGAGGGTACCAGGGATGAGCAGGGTTCACAGACACACGTGCGGGCAAAGCGCCCATACACATAATGCAATGATGATTTCAAAATTCATTGTCCAATTCAGGCTAAGGGGATAGCTTCTTTGGTAAAGTGTTTGCTTTCTTAATGAGAGGACCTGAATCCAGCTCCCCAGAACACCTGTAAAAAGCCAGGCAACCCAACACATGGCTGTAATACCTGCAGTGGTGAGGTGGGGGAGGGGTGGAGACTGGTGGACCCATGCAAGCTGCCAGGCCTGATAGCTCGACCTACTTGACAAAGTAAGAAACAAAATATGGAAAGGGTCTGAGGACTCAAAACCCCAACACACACACACACACACACACACACACACACCTTTCACAGTTTGGTTCCAGTGATCATGTCAAGACACAGGTTTTGAGTGACCGTTCAGAGCCAGAGTCAACAGAGTTGCATTAAACTGTCATGCTTAGGAGCCATGTCTGTAGAGAAAGAATGATTGGTAATGGCAAAGACTGGTTAATAACATCTTCAAAGCTGGACGTGGGTGGCACACGCCTTTAATCCCAGCACTCGGGAGGCAGAGGCAGGTGGATCTCTGTGAGTTCAAAACCAACCTGGTCTACAGAGAGAGTGCCAGGACAGCCTCCAAAGCCACAGAGAAACCCTGTCTCAAAAAACACCCCCCCCAAAAAAAGTTTTCAAACATCTAAAGTCACGCTAGATTGCCAAATTAGCAGCAGCTTGCTCCTCCCTCCTGGCCTGCCCATTCTCGTGCACAGGCTTGTTTCCCTCAGTTCAGAGGAGCCGAGGCACACCCAGCCCCACCCAGCACAGTCATGGTCAAGCCAACCTGAGTGAGACTGTTTTCTTAACAACGAGGCCAGATGGAGCAGAAGTTGCTTCCCTCTTCCCTTCCAGCCGTGAACTTGGATGTGACGGATGAGACGGCAGCAGCTGTCTTGTGTCAGGAGGAAAGGGGCACAATTGTAAAAGCCATGGTGAAGCATGGTCAGGGCTGACATACCATTTCCAAAATCCTATCAGCTTTTCATGTGGAACTAGACCTTAGAAGCCTCTGGCTGGCACTTCACAGAGCTAGAAACTGTATATAAAAGCACGCATGCGCACCAGTGTGTGTGTGTGTGTGTGTGTGTGTGTGTGTGTGTGCGTGTGTGCTCGCGCACGTGCTTTTCTGTTACTATAAGTAGTTATGTGTTTGTTTACAATAAATAACATATTTTTGATGAGTTTCTGATTCTGAGCACATAGATAGGGCTTCTGGGTTTTTGTCTGGCATGTAAGCAACTTAGAAGTCACTGTTCCACTGGGTGGTGGTGGTGCACGCCTTTAAACCAAGCATTTGAGAGGCACAGGCAGGTAGATCTATGAGTTCAAGGTCAACCAGGTCTACAGAGTGAGCTCCTGTACAGCCAGGACTACACAGAGAAACCCTGTCTAGAAAAAAAAGGGGGGGAAGGGAGAGAGAGAGAGAGAGAGAGAGAGAGAAGGAAGGGAAGAAATCCCTGCCCTGATCTGTTCTTCCTGGCCAAATGTAAAGACAGTTCTTCATCTTAGATCCATCAGAGAAGATTGTAGGCCAGTGGTTTCTCAGCCTTCCTAACCCTGGGTTCTTTAATACAGCTCCTCATGTTGTGGTGATCCCCAACCATAAAATTACCTCGTTGCTACTTCATAACTGTAATTTTGCTACTGCTATGAATGGCAATGTAATTATCTGTGGTTTCTGATGGTCGTAAGCAACCCTGTGTAAGGGTAGTTTGACCCTTAGGGGGGTCCCGACCCACTCACTGGTTGAGAACCGCTGCTGTAGGACACGCTACTCCAGCAGACAGCCAGATCTGTCAGAATCACCTCACCAGAGCAGACCGTATGAATCAGTCCCAGGGCAGGAAACGGGACGGATGCCCAGGGTGACACCTCTGAGACCTAACATAGGGAGCACCAGTCACAGACAGCCCCATCCCTCAAGGAGCCCACCCCACCCCTTACCCCAGTCCTCAGGGTGTCAGGGAAAGCAGTGATGTATCAGAGCATTTCTGCTTAGCACAGCCCTTCCTCAGGAGACCTTTGAGCCTGGCTTTCCTCAGACGAACACCCCAGCTTCACTCATGCCCCATCAAAAGCGGAAAAATGGAAAAGCACTGGTGAATGTGTCACAGTCCAAGGACACAGGCTCTCAAAAAAGATGTCCACCTCAGTCAGCACTGTTGAGCACCAACCCCTGCCCCTGCCCCCTCCCCTGCCCCTGCCCCTCCCCTGCCCCCTCCCCTGCCCCTGCCCCTTCCCCTGCCCCCTCCCCTGCCCCCTCCCCTGCCTCTGCCCCTGCCCCCTCTCCATTTCATCACTAATGGTCCGTGTTCAGCGGGTCCTTTGCCAGGTCATGTCCCCTGATCAACAAAAACTTAGAAGCCACACCCAAAGGGGCACAGTTTGAAGACAGAGGTCTGAACCAGGGTCAGAAAATGGCAAGAATGTTGGAATTATCAACCTAGAAATTTTTAAAACTAATATGCTAAGGACTTTAATAAATGTAGACACACTGCAGAACAGATGAATAATGTATGTAGAGAGATGGAAAGAAGAAGCATGAAATAGAAAAAAAAAGTATTGTCCCAGAGGTGAAACCCCCTCTTTTGGCTCACTAGTAGACAGGAAACAGGAAGGGTTCCTGAGACTGAGGCTGGGAAGACCACTCAGTGAGTGAAGTGTCTGCTGTGCAGGCATGAGGAAGGGAACTCGGACCCCCACCATCCCCAGGGAGACGGGTGCATGCCTGTAATCCTGGTGCTGAGGGACAGACACAGGCAGAGCCTGAAAGCTCATTGGTCAGCAACATAGCCACATGGGGCGCTCTAGGCTCAATGAGAGACTGTGTCTCAAAGGATGAAGTGGAACAGTAGAGCGTGATACCCAAAAAGACCTCTGGTCTCCACCCACATGCCAACATGTACACACCCATGCAAACACGTACACCTCACACGTATTTGTTTTTTGTTTTTTGTTTTTTGTTTTTTTTTGGGTTTTTCGAGGCAGGGTTTCTCTGTATTGTTTTGGAGGCTGTCCTGGAACTAGCTCTGTAGACCAGGCTGGTCTCGAACTCACAGAGATCCGCCTGCCTCTGCCTCCCAAGTGCTGGGGTTAAAGGCGTGTGCCACCAACGCCCGGCTTCACACATATTTGTATGCAAGCTCACACACACACACACACATGCACGTGCATAAGCAGACACATCGGAAACTTGTAAGACTGAAAGACTAGAAAAGAAAACTCAGAAAAGGGTGACTGTGGGACAGCTGCAGAAGACGGAACGGACAGATAATGGGGATATTACAAGGAGGGGAGAGGAAGGGTTAATAGGAGTAGTAATTCCAAGTCAATATCAAAGCCCCAGACCACAGACCCAGGAAGCCCAGAGGGCATCAAGAAGGGAAGTGTGAAGCTGGGCGTTGGTGGCGCACGCCTTTAACCCCAGCACTTGGGAGGCAGAGGCAGGCGGATCTCTGTGAGTTCGAGGCCAGCCTGGTCTACAGAGCGAGTTCCAGGACAGCCTCCAAAGCCACAGAGAAACCCTGTCTCGAAAAAACAAAAAACAACAAAAACAAAAAAAAAAAGAAGGGAAGTATGGTCAAGCCTCATGCTGCTTGCTTTAATCCCAGCCCTCAGGAGGCAGGGGCAGGGGGACCTCTGTGAGTTCAAGGCCAGCCTGGTCTACATGGTGAGTTCCATTACAGCCAGGACTATATAGAGCGAGATTCTGTCTCAAAAGGGGGCTGGGGGTGACACTCAGACATGCAAAAAAAAAAAATGAGGAAATTTGGTGGCAGAGAACCATCTTGTAAGAAATGCTAAAACATGATTGTTCAGAGAGAGAGGATGCATGCCAGAGAATGAATAATTGAAGGCTGCTGACAAGAGCTCAGCTCTCCCCTCAAATATGAATGTCATGACTGGAGAACACAGATCTAGGTTCATCCAAATACCTTGTCCAAGGTGGTACCTTATGATGTTTTTGTACTACCGAAACAGGAAGGTCATAAACCAAGGCAGGTGTAAACTAATCAGTGGGAGCATCATGCAGACAGCCATAGGCGCTGGAAAACCTCTGTGATATTTCTGATGCTTTGCTGGAAGCCGGGGGTCTGAACATTTCAAAGGCATTTACCTGATGTCAGAAGGATGTTAGTTCCCACGCAGACGTGGGCCATAAATGGTTGTGAAGGGAAGTAAGGATTACCCAAGCTGATCTGCCCCCCAACCCTAATTCTCCTCAGGCTTTGGAGACTGTTTAACATGAGCATGGCTCTTCTTCTGGGAACAGCATAAAGTACCTTTTGTCTTTTTTGCATGGTGTTGGGGATCAAGCCCAAGGCCTCCAGCAAGCTTACCGTGGGTCCCACCACTGGGAGCTTGCGTCCTTGGTGTTTCTCTTTCTCATCAATGGGATCTCATTCATCTGCCTAGGGACACGCCATCATGCCACATTGTTTTTCTCCTCCTCTTCTAAGTGTGTGTGTGTGCCCATTTTCTCATGCTTGTGGGTATGAATGTGTATGCAGAGCCAGAAGTTGATGCTGAGCTCTGTGATGAGTATGACTAATCTTGGTTTGTCAACCTGATTACCTCTGGCGTTAGCTACAACCCCATGACTGTGCACGCCTGTGAGGATTTTTTTTTCTTGATTAAATCATTTGAAGTGGGAAGACCTGTTTCTAATCTGCCTCTTTAAGGTGTGAAGATCCATCTTTATTCTGGACCACACCCACCTTCTGGTGTCAGACTGTACACGGAACACGGAAGAAGGAATATATAATGTATATAATATAATACAATATAATGAATTATATGTATGTACATGTATCCTGTTAATCCTGCTTCTCTAGAGAACCCTGATGAATACAAGTACCTTCCTCAATTGCTCTCCACTTTATTTACTGAGGTTGGGTCTATTACTGAGGCTGGAGTTTGCCAATTGGCAAGCTTTAACTAGTCAGCTTACCCCAGGGATCCTCTGTGTCCATTTCTGGAGCACTGGGGTTATTGGGTGGCTGCATACCTGCCTGGCTTTAACTTGGTGCTCCCACTTTCGTGTGGCAAGTGCTTTATCCACTGAGCTAGCTCCTTCCCCTCTTTTTCCTTGTTCATAACTGATGAAAGACAGCTGTCTTTTCAAAATTACAGCTGCAACACTGTATTTGATTGTAGTGCGTGGGAAGGGGCAATTCAGGACCAGTAGGGGGCACTTGAAATCACAGATGAAATGCTAAGTCCTGTGTTCTTCCCTGTTAAAACTGTGTCCATTTTTTCCCCCTGAGACAGGGTTTCTCTGTGTGGTTTTGGATCCTGTCCTGGCACTTGATGTATAGACCAGACTGGCCTCTAACTCACATAGATCCTGTCTCTGCCTCCCAAGTGCTGGGATTAAGAGCATGCACCGCCAATGCTGTGCTGAAGGTTGCGTCCATTTTAACTAATCACAGATCTCCCCTGCTACTTCCAACTTTGGTACTTTGTGCCATCAAGCCATGTTAATAAGGTACCGCTACATGGCAGAGCATAAATAAGGAACATGGGTTAACTTAAAATGCGGAGCTACTTACTAGTATGTCTGAGCTATTGGCCAAGCATTCATAATTAATATAAGCCTTGGTGTGTTTATTTGAGAGCGGCTATGAGACAGAGAACTCTGCACACACACACACACACACACACACTCACACACGCACACGCACACACACACAGAGACACACACACACAGACACACACACAGACACACACACAGACACACACACAGACACACACACACACACAGACACACACACACACAGACACACACACACAGACACACACACACACAGACACACACACAGAGACACACACACACAGAGACACACACACACAGAGACACACACACACAGACACACACACAGACACACACACACACAGAGACACACACACACAGACACACACACACAGAGACACACACACACGCACACAGACACACACACAGACACACACACAGACATGCACACAGACAGACACACACACAGAGACACACACACACAGACACACACACACACAGACACACACACAGAGACACACACACACAGAGACACACACACACAGACACACACACAGACACACACACACACAGAGACACACACACACACGCACACAGACACACACACAGACACACACACAGACATGCACACAGACACACACTCACACACACGTGCACACACACGCACACACACGCACACACACGCGCACACACGCGCACACACGCACACACACACAGACACAGACACACACACACACACACAAAGAGCATTTTTGTTTCACACAGCAGATTGTGCTTTAGACATCTGACCTGGTTGAAGTCAAACAAGGTCAGATATTACAATAGTTCAAGGAAGAATTCTCTGAAAGGCTGGTGGCCTGGCCTGGAAACTGCCCGCAAAAGATGCTATGTACCTACACAAACTTCACAAGAGCATTGCAGCTTAATCAGTGACAAAGCTGTACAACCTAGCAGCACTTCCAGTGTGACCTGAGCTCTTTAACCATTCCAAAGTGAAGTAGCCAATTTCCTAGGTTTACTGTTGTGGACTAGTACTCTAACTGTGTAAAGGTGTGTTACCTTTGTTTATGCTGTGTTTAATGACATAAGGGTGTGTGCTTACTTATGGAAAGATGTGTTGCATCTGTTTCACCGTGCCTGCCTAAGGCACCTGATTGGTCTACTAAAAAGCTGAACGGCCAATAGCTAGGCAGGAGAGGGATGGGGTAGGAGGGCTGCCAGGCAGAGAGGACTAATGGGAGGAGAAGTTTAGGAAGAAGAATGAGAAGAATAAGAGGAAGGAGGAGGGACAGAGACACTCAGTACAAAAAGCCAGACATTCATTGCCAGACAGACGGACATGAGAAGCAGTGAGAGTAAGAGATACAGAATGAAGCCAGGCGTTGGTGGCGCACGCCTTTAATCCCAGCACTCCGGAGGCAGACGCAGCGGATCTCTGTGAGTTCGAGGCCAGCCTGGTCTACAGAGCGAGTTCCAGGACAGACTCCAAAGCCACAGAGAAACCCTGTCTCGAAAAACAAAAACAACAACAAAAACAAAAGATATACAGAATGAAAAATCAAAAGGCCCAAGGCAAAAGGAAGATGAAGAGAAACAGGTTAAGTTAAAAGATATGACCAGAAAGAGCTAAGCTAAGGCCGAACACTCGAAACTAATGAGCCTCCGTGTCGTGATTTGGGAGTTGGTGGATCAAAAGAAAAGGCTTGGTACAGTTGACTTTCACTCCTTAAATTTTGATTGATTTATTACTTTACAAATTTAATAAAATTGTGTACTTTTTCATCCCCCCTTTGTTATACATTTATTTATTTGAATTTTTGACACAGGGTTTCTCTGCGTAGCCCTGGCTGTCCTAGAACAACTTGCTCTTTAGACCAGGCTGGCTTTGAACTCAAAGATCCACCTGCCTGGGCCTCCCAAGTGCTGGTATTAAAGGCATGCGCCACCACCGCCCGGCTTTTCTACACTTTCTTATACACTTTCCCTCCCTCTGAACACCTTCTTACCAACAAATCCCCCTCATGCGTCTATATTTTTCACTTTTTAATAGCTAGATTCCTTTGATGAAGGTTTTGCTTTTCTTTGATTTCTTGAGTGATCTTTTCTAAGACAATAAGAAATGTAAGGGAAGTGCGACAATTGTGATTTTTCCCCCTATAAGCCTGGATAGGAGTGCAAGAAATACATATGGTTTATAGGTTGAACCCAGGAACGGGATATATTTATAAGCCAAAAACTATCAAACGATCAGCAATTTCACATGCTTTACCCTAGTCATTTTTCTCTAAATCACCTTAATTCTATTTGAACCTTCATTTTGCCACATTGGCCACAGAGGGAAGCTCAGCCACGATCGGGCCACTACAACTGTTTATCTCCTCCTTCTAGCCTTCTCTTGCCTGGCAGTGCTCCAAGCTCCTGGGAGAAAGGGATTTGAGGATGAGGAAACCTCTGGCCGAGTGGCTTGTATCCTATGTCTCTGCTCTTTTCTATGCCATTCTGTGGGAGGGATGTCAAAGAGGTCATCTAGAGATCTACCGGCCTAGATAAACAGGTCCATGGCTTCTTTTCTGGGTGTGTGTGTATATGTGTGGTGGGGTGCGTGTCCAACTGTTTCCATAGCAACCCAGCCCTGAGGGTAAAGGGGTTTCTAGAAGACCATAACCAGACTTACCGTAAGAAAATAGATCCCTGTCTATAGTGCCTGGAACGCTCACTAAATATTGATTGAAGAATAAATAAATGACCAGAGGGTTCAGCCCAAGCGTAGTAAGCAGAGAGAGCAGAAAATTGCAGTCATTCGTTCTAATTGCTTGACTTTTAACTCATTCAGTACTCAATGGCTTATGCATTTATAATTGAACAGAGCTACAGTAATTTCTCAACCGTGCTGCTGCTCCTGACCCGTGGTGACTCAGGAGCCTGTGGGATGTCATACATACCACAGCTCACAATAGGAACCAAGGATGCTTTCGAACTTCCCAAAGGAAGAGCCTGACTTGAGGGCTGCATATAATTTCAGCACAGATTTTTTTTTGCCGGTGGCCTTCGCCAGCCCCAATGGCATTCTCTTCGGCATACTTTGCAGGACCAGTCACGTGAGAAAGACAGCTAACAGCAACAATTGTTGCAGTGATGGATGGGTAGAACCAACAGCCGTGGAATGCAATCAGGGTGTACAACCCGGCACTCGGGCAAGCCAGGCAGTGATGGATGTCAGGCAGCCGCGCTTCGGCCGGGCATGTGGGCATGTACGGCCTGGGCGGCGCTGATTGATTTGAATTGAAACGGACAGCTTGAGAGGCAGAAAGGCAGGCTATGACCAAAGCCACAAACCCCAACACAAACTGTTCTTTAATCTTCCCAACCACACGCGCACTCTTGGGAACCTGACTTCCCAGCCAGTCCAATGTGTTTTCCAGTATGATAAAGTACAACGCTAGAAGGCTGAAAGGCATCTGATAGACACGGCGGAAGAGGCTTTCAGCTGAGACCCACAGGGCACACCTACACTGATCTGTGAACAAATGCTGCTGTGGAATTTCGTGACCAGGCAGTACCTGCATGTCCCGAAATGCTTGTGAGCGTGCGCAGAGTCTTGTGGCCTTCCCCTATGACACACACACACACCTCAAAGTCAAGCACATGGAGCCTGCCGGGGCTCTGGGCTCACTGGGGCCAGGAGAGAGCCCAGCGACACGCGGTTCGGGATCCTGAAAGGTCCGGAGGATGTCTGTTGCCACATTGGGTCTGGGTCTGATTGCCCAGATCACAGGGCGAAGGCGCTTACTTCACGGCTAGATTCTGTTTATCCCGAACTTTAAATAAGATTTCAAGCGATGCTCAAAGTCAAGGGAAAGGATTTTATGAAATTTTCCAAGTTCCTAAGGGTTTTTTATAAAGTCAACCCCCCAAAACGACATTGTCATCCAAGTCACACAGCCTGTCATTCGCAAAAGCAGTTTCAGAGCTAGGGGCAAAGAGTTTTCATTTCCTCTCTCTGTTAGACGTTATCAGCTCTGAGATGATTTACTATGGACCTCAAAATGTGTAGAGCCCTACAATTGTAGACCTGGCAGAAATACCAGAGGCGACGCAGAGAGACTCTTTAGGAAGAGGGGCGAAAACGGCTCATCAAAAATCGTGCATTTAAAGAGTGTACGGAGTCAGCCATAGAGGAGGTAGCCCCCCTCTTCCTGGCCCTGACAGACTACACTCTGTTACCCCTTCTGCTCTTGGGAGGCTGGGGACAGGCTCTGCTTGGCTTTTTCTGCTCCACCTGTCTGTCTTTCCCTCCAGAGAGCCAGCCTCCAGGGTTCTCGTACCTTCCTGGCCAGAGGTGAACGCTTCTGCCTTCAGGGACCTTATGTTTTGTTTTACTTTTACTGGAGAAGAATGTAATTCCTGAGGTTGATTTTTCCCCCCAGGCAGGGTTTTGTTTTGGAGGCTGTCCTGGAACCTGAGGTTGATTTTAAGAAAGTGAAGGCTTTTGACTTCCCCTTCCTTTTTTTTGGTTTTCTGAGACAGGGTCTCTCTGTATTGTTTTGGAGGCTGTCCTGGAACTAGCTCTTGTAGACCAGGCTGGCCTCGAACTCACAGAGATCCGCCTGCCTCTGCCTCCCGAGTTGCTGGGATTCGAGGTGGGCGCCACTGCCCAGCCTATTCCAGAACTTCTAACTTAGAGGGAGACTCATAGCTATGGAGCCGGCCCTCTGCATTCCTGCCCCTCAGTCTCCTCCGCCCAAGCCCCTGGCCATAACTTACCTACTTATTTGCTTTGATCTCTATGAATCTGTGAGTCCTGAATAGTCCATATAAGTGCTGCTACGTAGCTTGGCAGCATTTGTGTCTGGCTTTGAATCTAATGTATTTTCAAAGTTTGTCTATGTTGCAACATGACTCAGAACTTCATTCTCGTTTATACCTCAACACTATTCCATAGTGGACGTAACTGCATTGTTTGTCAGTCCATCGGTAAGAAGACATCTGTCTCTTGACTATTATAAATAATGCTGATGTGAACATTGGCTGTACAATTTTTTAAGCCTTAGCTTTCAATTCTTTTGGGTCTAAGAATCATAATTGCTAGATTACATAGTAATTCAATGTTGATCTTCTGTATAACCTCTACAGTAGTCTTTTCCTAGTGGCTCTTATCAGTTTACATTCCCATGAGAAATACAGAAATGTTCCAAATTGTTCACATTCTCGTATTCTTGTCAATGTTTCATGTATTTTCTTTTTAACAATAGCGTTCTCTCTCTCTCTCTCTCTCTCTGTCTCTCTCTCCCTCTCTGTTTGTTTTTTTGTTTTTGTTTTTCTCGAGACAGGATTTCTCTGTATAACAGCCCTGGCTGTCCTGGAACTTGCTCTGTAGACCAGGCTGGCCTTGAACTCACAGAGATCCGCCCACCTCTGCCTCCCAAGTGCTGGGATCAAAGGCGTGCGCCACATTGCCCAGCAACAGTAGTTCTCTTAGTGGCTATGAAGGGATAACTCAGTGTAGTTTGGTTTCCATATTTCATAGTCTTCCTCAGTGTAAGACTGTCTTCACTGATCGTGGACCTTCATGCACACTACCTCTTAGTTTAGGTTTTTGTTTTAGCAACTGATTTATTACATTTATGTATTAAAATAACTGACTTCGGCATCTGCAATAGTAACTGGGTCAGTGCTGGTGGAAGCAGTCTGCTTCACGGTCTCAGAACTGGTCAGTCATTGAGCTGCTGATGGATTCTCATCTGGAAACCCCACACGTTTCTCCGGCAGGAATTCTGTGTCTTGATAGGTCTGTGCACTAGTCCTTTCACTTTTAGATTTTTTTCTTTGCCTGTGGTCAAATCAGCTCGCCCCTTCTCCAGGCACTTGTCCTGGAGAATTCTGTGAATCCCCACTGTGTGATGTTTTAGAGCCCTGGACCAGCTTGTTTCTCCAAGGGTTTGGAAAGAGAGAGACAGAGACAGAGACAGTTTCCCCTGAAACTGGAGTTACAGACAGTTGGAAACCACCATACTGGTCCTGGGAATTAAACTCTGGGTCCTCTGGATGAGCAGCCAGTGCTCTTAACCACTGAGCCACCTCTCAGCCCCTCTCCTGACTACTTAATCAGATCTTACAACTTTTCTGGACTTCCATTTTGCTCCAAAGACATTAATGGTCTCTAGTCACCTGCAATAGACTCACAAGATGGTGAGATAAGATCAAGTAAAAGAATGTGAAAAGAAGCTGGAATAGGTCTAGGACCATTTATTTTTATTTATTATTTATTTATTTATTTTGGTTTTTTCGAGACAGGGTTTCTCTGTCTTGTTTTGGAGGCTGTCCTGGAACTAGCTCTGTAGAACAGGCTGGCCTTGAACTCACAGAGATCCACCTGCCTCTGCCTTCTAGGTCCATTTAAACTTGAAGTTTTGTTTGTTTGTTTTGTTGGGTTTTTGTTTTTGTTTTGTGAGCTTTCAGCAGCTGATTGAAAGCAAAATAACAACAACAAAAGTCTTTTAAATTGAAACATGTGGCGGGGCGTTGGTGGTGTATGCCTTTAATCCCAGCACTCAGGAGGTAGAGGCCAGCCTGGTCTAAATAGCGAGTTCCAGGACAGCCTCCAAAGCAATGCAGAGAAACCCTGTCTCGAAAAACCAAAAATAAAAAATGAAACATGTGTTTCTTTCTGTTCTTTTTCCTTTTCCATACATAGTGATTTCTATCATGAGTATTCCTAGAACTCTCTTGGAGAGTCATCAATCCACTGCTGAGCAGTTTTAATCTCTATTCTCTGTTGTCTGGTCAGATACGAAAGACCACTTTGTTGCTGCCAGCCTCTGCGATTCTATAACCTCAGTTTCTATGCAAAGTAGGGAACCAATAGGAACCGACCTGCCTCATGGCCACCCCACTGCCCCAAAATAAGAGGCTAAACATATAAAATAATAAGATTTTTGTGGGGACTAAGACCTTGGCCAGAGACCCACTTCCCCATCAGCCTGGGACCAGGCAGCAGTAAGACAGTGTTTACTAAAAACATGTTTAATAAAAACAATACAATGCCAGCACTCGGGAGGCAGAGGCAGGCGGATCACTGTGAGTTCGAGACCAGCCTGGACTACCAAGGGAGTTCCAGGACAGCCTCCAAAGCCACAGAGAAACCCTGTCTCGAAAAACCAAAAAAAAAAAACAAAAAACAAAAAACAAAACAAAAAACAATACAATGCCCAGGGGAATAAGTTCCTGAAAAGGGCTTGCCCACGGGAACCGCCCTGACCTCGACCTTTTCCAAAGACTAACCACCTCTTTCTAGCCACCCACCGCCACCTCTGGTGTCAGGGTATATAGTAACCAGCCAGGGGAGGAATAAAAGAGAGCCTTCTTGAGGAGCCTTCTGGTCTCTGTGTCATCAATCCCAACACCTTCCGCACATTCTCAGATACAGGCTGTGCAGCGGGTGCGGCAATTTTTAAAAGAATAAAAAACAAAAAGCCATGAGCTACCCCTTTTCTCCCAGGTCCTTTTCTTGGGAGACGGACTCTGACAAGCTGGATTTCTAAGCACGCTGGATATTTCTTGGTTAGCACTGAAAAATCCACAGCCAATGGCTTCTTGGGGCCTGCTGTTCTTTATTGTTGTCCTAGAAAAATTAGAGAACTGATTCATAAGAGCGTAACTCAAGATGAGATATTTACTTAAGCCGTTATTGGCTTTCGAGCATCACCAGTGGAGGCTTGGCGGGACGGTATCTTCTACCCTAGTTGTTCCTCCCCTGAGATTAACTGAATCTCCTCTTCGATTTTGAGTTCTACTCTGTGCTTGGTGCAGTAAGCTGAGTCCACATGGAAGTGTATCTTTTGATGTCATTGCCTTGGCACAACAGAGAATGACACTGATGTGTGAGCCAGAAGATGGAGGCTCCTTTCAAACAAGCTCTCATTGAACAGTGACAGTTAATGAGATGCTAGAGAACATGGGTTTTGAAAGTCAGAGGTCGCCGGGCATTGGTGGCGCACGCCTTTAATCCCAGCACTCGGGAGGCAGAGGCAGGCAGATCTCTGTGAGTTCGAAGCCAGCCTGGTCTGCAGAGCTAGTTCCAGGACAGCCTCCAAAACAATACAGAGAAACCCTGTCTCGTAAAAAGAAAAAAAAAAAAAAAAAAAAAAAGAAAGTCAGAGGTCACCAGTATTGTACAAGCAGAAATAAATGACCTGCTGAATAAAAATTCAAGTGTGGGTTTGTTGTATCTGTTGGAATGCCTGAGGAACATGAAAGATTGTTAACTAAAAGAAAAGTAATCGAGTTTAATAGTGGAGTGATTACAAATGAACCAGCAGTGTCTGAGTTTGGGATGATCTCCACAACCCCATAGTACTGCAAAAGTTACATTAAGAAAATTTATGAAAGTCAGATGGTGGTGGTGCATGCCTTTAGTCCCAGCACTTGGGAGGCAGAGGCAGGTGAATCCTGTGAGTTCTCGGCCATCCTGATCTACAGAGCTACAGAGCTAGTTATAGGACAGCCAGAGCTGTTACACAGAGAAACCCTGTCTCAAAAAAAAAAAAAAGAAAGAAAGAAAGAAAGAAAAAGAATTTACACAGAAAGGTCAAGATCATGATGATCCTAGAAGATGCTGGGAGTGGAGGATGGTTGGATGGCTAAAGTGTTTATTCCACAAGCATGAGGTTGTGTGTAAGGATCTCTAGTACTCACGGAAGGCCAGGTATAGGAGCACACACCTGTGACCCCAGTATTCGGGGACCCAAGCAGATGAATTATGGGTTTGTTGGTTAGCCAGTCTAGCCAAATGGTGAGCTCCAGGTTCAAAAAAAAAACGTGGAGATGTGATTGAAGAAGGCATCCTGAAAATCATCCCCTGGCCTCTGTGTGTGCCCGTGTGGGTGGGTGAATGTACATCTTCTACTCCAGCGTGCACGTGCGCGAGCACACACATACACACACACACACAGATCAGAAAAGAGGGATAAAGAGCTGAAATGAGCTGAAGTGTGTATCCTTCAGCACTTTTGCATCACCTTGTTGTCAAGGTGCCAAGAAAACATTGCTGTGAACAGAGTGACATTTTCTCTCTGGGCTACAAAAGGAGTTTGAGTTTCATCAAGGACATGCTCTGAAATGTAGGGACAGATTCTGCCTGACATATGAAAGATCCACTCTAAAGCGAGTGTATTGCATTGCGTAGCTTTGATGTTTGGGGAAAATAAGGTGAACGATCAACTGTCCCAGTTTTCCTAGGATGGAGGGATTCCCTAGGATGTGATCCACTGATCAGAAGTTAGATCTTGCTCACAGAGATCCATGACTCCTAAGTCAGAAGAGCATCCCCTTCTGTGTTGTTTGCTGGTTTTAGAAACAAAAAAGGCAAGATGGAGGTCTCAAGTTTCTGTGAAAGTAGATAGATGTCTCCCAGTAGAAGCCTTCATCTCATTGGAATGGAGACTTTGAAATCTACAAATATAGCCGGTGGTGGCGCAGCCTTTAATCCCAGAACTCCGGAGGCAGAGGCAGGCGGACAGGCGGATCTCTGTGAGTTCGAGGCCGGGCTGGACCAACAGCCTCCAAAACAATACAGAGAAACCCTGTCTTGTAAAACCAAAAAAAAAAAAAAAAAATCTACAAATATTAGAAGGCAATGTGTGGCCGGGCGTTGGTGGCGCACGCCTTTAATCCCAGCACTCCGGAGGCAGACGCAGCGGATCTCTGTGAGTTCGAGACCAGCCTAGACTACCAAGCGAGTTCCAGGACAGCCTCCAAAGCCACAGAGAAACCCTGTCTCGAAAAACCAAAAAAAAAAAAAAAAAAAAAAAAAAAAGAAGGCAATGTGTGTGTGAGAAAGAGGGAGAGGGTGGAGGAGGGGGAGGGAGAGAAGGCGAGGGAGCGGGAGGGGGAGAGAGAGGGAGGAGGAGGAGGAGGAGGAGGAGGAGGAGAGAGAGAGAGAGAGAGAGAACAATGAGAAGAGCTTCCACAGTGCACTCTAGCGAGCTGTGCTCTTTTGAGTCCTGATTGCAGCTGCAGCTCTTCAGAGCTCATCTGGCTCCTCGTAAAGCAACACTCCAGGGTGGCAAGCCACCAGCTCTCTTGCTCATCTCTCTCACCACCTAGCTGGGTCTTTAACAGTCATTTCCCACCCGTCTATCATGCCAGCTTCTTCTGGTAAATACTTCCGGACTTATCTGTGGCAAGGATCTTTCTGCTAGGAAATGGGTTCACGTCTCAGAAGCCACGGTCTTGTATTTCAGAAAGGCCGCATGACCGAAGTCAAAGAGAGAGGAGCTTTCCAAGAAGCAGTCTGTGGTGTCTCATGACAGAGAGGTTCTACCAGGTGAACTGTAAGAGATGCTGCATGGCTGTCACCAGGAATGAGACAGGCAGGATCCAGCTGTGGGTGTAGAAGCAAATCGCCATTGGACGGGCATTAGACAGGTAGAGAGAACACACAGTCAGGTGAGCACCTCTCATATTCACGGAGACTTGGAGAGCGAAAGCATAGGAAGGAGAGAGCCAGGAGGGCATTACTGATGGAGGAAGGCCCTTCAGGATGCCAGAGGGCTGACAGCCAGAGCTCTGAGTCATGGGTCTTGCCGTTCCAAAACCTCATTCTGTAGCCTTCATAGAATAATGACTTGCAACAGAGCTTGGGATCTACTTCTCAAAAGTGTGGCATTTCCTAAACAATATAAAGAAGTACCAGAAGGTAGCTTTTTTTTTTTGTTGTTGTTGTTTTTTCGAGACAGGGTTTCTCTGTATTGTTTTGGAGGCTGTCCTGGAACTCGTTCTGTAGACCAGGCTGGCCTCGAACTCACAGAGATCCGCCTGCCTCTGCCTCCCGAGTGCTGGGGTTAAAGGTGCACCGGTAAGAGTGAGATTTCCTAAGAGGCAGTTTACAGCTCTAAGATTAGCGCCTCCAAGAGACAGTGAGTGGGACAATGTGGGCCTAGGCATAATTTTAGTTCTGCCACATTCGATTGCTCATAGCTCTTACAGAGCCCTCCCAGATTCAAGAATGGGGACATATATCCAGAGTGGCAAGTGACTTGTGATGCTCTTTGCTAAAGAAGCCCTTGCATGCCACACGTTCGAAAAGATTACCTATGAAAGGGGCATATCACAAACTCCCATCTGTGCGATATCTCCTTTGTATGTGTGTGATATCTTCTTTGCATGTGTGTGATATCTCCTTTACATGTCTGTGTTTCTTCAAGACAGGGTTTCTTTGTGTAGCCCCGGCTGTCCTGGAACTTGTTTTGCAGACCACCTGACCTCAAACTCACAGTGATCCACCTGCCTCTAACTCCCAAGTGCTGGGATTAAAGGCGTGCAGCACCACTGCCTCGCTCAACTCCTTTGTTAAAGAGTTGACCTGCAGCTGAAGTTTCTAAGCGCCTTCTTCCTCCATTATTCAAATGAAGATGGGCCTGAAATCCTCCCTACCAGCTCTGTGCACAGCCTCACCTGCATGCCCATCTCTGCCTTCCCAGAGCTGGTGGCGTTAGGAGATACAATCTCTTACTCAGAGGATGCAGGAATAGGCAGGCTTCTCTTCATCTAGCTGTATATTCCATATCTTTAAATCTTTTTCACAATCAAGGAGGATGGAAATTCATACATGCTAAAAGCAGTAAACTGTGTTTTTCTCAAATGAGGGGGAGGAGAGATACTCCTTTAGGTAGCTACATTATAACTTACAGTTTTCAATAAGGTTTCATTTCTTGGTTATTTTAATGCTGAATGCTAATCTTTTTTAGCAAGTTAGTTGTGAGTTCTGGCAACATTGGTGTGTAGTAAACAGCAAAGGTACTTATAACTTAGGTTAATTGTATGTGCTAATTACAGTTAGTTATGTTACATTGTACTGTATTTCAAAATTTAGGGTTGACCTTAAATCTCAGTAGGGCTTGCCACCTGCAACATTTCTGGTAAATCTTTTTGCTTTGATGTGAGCAATTAGAAAGCTTATAAAGAATGAAGCATCCAGCACTTCCCTTTGAGAAGCCAATGTTCATCCAGAAAAGACGAAGTAGCTGATACATTTATGTCTTTATCGACTGTAAGCTGTAGGACATTTAGAGACTTTCCTTAAAGACCATTTTACTGTCTAACAAATGCACCTAAGTATTATTTGTGTGTAAAATGTTGTTTTTTTCCTAAAACAGGTAGAAAATAATTGAATCTAACTTGAAACCTTTTTTTTTCCTTCTTCCCTTTTTTGGGTAATTAGAGTTGTTTGTAAGCTATTGAAGAACCTTTAAATTCCATTACAGAAATGATACAGTTCCACTTTGTATTAAGCCACTAATGGCTTCTCTTAAAAAACACAGCCCGTCTTCCTTCTGGCACTCACTGCCTCAGGAGACAGCTGCTCAGAAACAGTGTTTGGCTGGCCTTGGGGCCACTTAGGGTTGAGAAAGAAAAAGAATAGCAGGCTCCTTGGGTTCAAATCTGATAGAGTGTTGCTGTGGAGAAAGGGTTGAGTAGACGCTGGCAGAATCTCAACACCTCGTCAGGCTGCTGCTGCATCTGCTTCAGCTTGGACAGAAACCGTCTGAGCACAGATGCACAGTACTCTTGCCACTGGCCTATAACGAGGTCATCCTCTGTTAATGTTGATTAATATCTGCAGCTCAAATCCTCAAGGATTGTACCTGGCCCGCATGTGGGTGATGGGCGAGTCTGATTCCTGTATCTTTACCCACACTTCAGAAGCGTGTGAATCTTTTGGTAACTTTTGAGAAGAGCTTAGAGTATTTGAAGATACGTTGTGGGCATTGACCGGCATTCTCTGAGAGAATAATACAAAATAACCACTGAAAATCCACACCGGACCAACCACTTCCATCCGCGCAGTAGAGAACGCAGAGAAGCGGGGATTGCGGCCAATCCTTTGTACGGCAGCTTCTCGTTATTGCCCCCGGCTTGAGGAATAGCCACCAGCCAGCAGACCCTGCACGCACAGTATGTGCGCACAATTTATGTACGTCGGTGTTTAAATCTCTCGCTCTCGGTCTGTAGCTAGGATCGCTCCAAGGAGAATTCAGAGAGCTCTAGATAATCAGCAAAGGGAGCGTTCGTCTTTTTTTTTTTTTTTTTTTTTTTGTTCATTTCTGGGACACCCCAGCCGAGTGTGTGCGCCTCTGTGCGTATGTGTGTCTGAGTGACGTCTGGTAACTTTGAGTACCGTTAAAAGGGATGATCCGGTGTCGGGGGCCAAGTGGGGACTCTTGGGCGGGGGTCGCGCGAGACCAAGGCGGATGGCTGCGGGGGGCGGGGAGGCGGCGTAGAGTGGAGCCGCCGAAGGGACCCCATGGAGACTCCCAGGCTGCGGGGTGACGACCACGCCGGCCGCGCGGGCCTGTCCCTTTAAGGGGCCGGTCTCCGGGCCCCCGTGGCCGCGACGCCCGGACGTGCGGAGCCGCCCCGCCCCGCCCCGAAGCCGCCCGTTTCCTGCGGGGCGGCGCGACGGCACCTGAGCTGCTGCGGCGGGGCCTCGGAGCGCGCTGACCCGGCGCTAGAGCCCGCGCCGCCGCGTCGTCCCGGCTCCCGGCTCCGCAGGGTGAGCAGAGGCCCCGGGGGGCTTCCTTCCGTGCGCTCGGGCGCGGGGCGCGCTCGCCCGCTAGGCCTCGGCCCGGGGGTCGCAGTCGGCCGCGTCCGCCCAGGCCGCGCCGCCGCTGGCCCGCTCCGAGCCTCCCGCCTGCGGGTTCCGGCTCCGGGGTTCCGCCCCGGCCTCCCCCGGGCCGCGAGGCCCGACCCTGGCTCCCGCCCGTGCCCGGAGCTCCAGGGCTGTCTTCCCCAGGGCGAGGTCGGCCCGCTCGGGCCGCGGGGTGACCGTGGAGCCTATTTTTAGCCGGGCCCGCGGGCCCCCGGGAGGGCGGGTGGATTAAGGCTCCGGAGGAGGGAGCGCCTCGCTGCCGGCTGCCTGGGCCGCGGCCGGGCCACGCGTGCGCCACGCCGGAGCCGCTCGCCTCACGCCGGTCCCGGGGCGCGGCCCCTCCCACCGCCCGGTGCGCCGAGTTAGGCGGAATCCCGCGAAGTTCTCCCCCTTCCTTCCCTCCCTCCAGGGGTGTGTCCGCCTCCGCTCCCAACAATGGGATTGGGGCGTCCGGGACCCGGCCCGGTGCCGGGGAGAGGGAGCAGCGTCCGGCCTCCCGGGACTGGGACGCGAGGGGAGCAGCGTCCTCTCCTTTGTCCGGCCGCGTCTCGATTAGCTTAGAAAGTGGGCTGTTGCCAGTGTCAGCCGGCCCTGCTCGGGGAAGAGGAGGAGGAGGAGGAACCCGGGTTTCTGGCACACACAGATTCTGCTAGATCGGACTATGAAGCGGCTGTAGGAATAAGCAGCGCTCCAAAAGCTACGGCCGAACAGAGTTGTAGGGTGTTTTGAGACGTTTGCACCCCATGCCCAGGTAAAGAGGAACACCCCAAGGGTGAAGGAAACACTGCGTGGTGTTAGCAGGTGACTTAGGATGTTTGAATTCACTTTTTCCCCTCACCTCGCCCAGTGAGCAGTGGCATCAGTGTGGAGCACTCCGGCTGCCCTGTATGTTGTGTGTCCCGCAGTAGCCATTGGTATTTGATGTATTGCTTAGTAAGTGAGCCCCTCCCCCGTTCCTTTCTTTTAGGCACCCTTACATGAAATAGTTGGGCCTAATTATATAGGTTTCTTTCCCATGCGTACCTTGAGTTAGAAATGTCTCTTTTAATTTTGTAGCCCTCGGTAGACATGCGGTGTGTTAATTATCAGGTACGTATAGAGAATAAGGTGTTCTACTTTACTGAGACACTGAAACTTCAACTGTAACAGGACTTATTGGAAACGTTCCTCCAGTGTATTAAAACACTTCAACATCATAAAAGGCTACCAAGTATATCCCTTTCTTGAGTCATTGTCAGCATTATGAAGAGGCATTTGTTTTTTACTGTGTTGAAATATTTCTGTGTCCTCCCTAAGTCTTTTGTAGTTTCTACCTACAAACAATCCAATAAACAAAATCAGAATCTATCCACTTCACAGGCTTCCTAGTTTCCAAGTTTAGTTTTCTTTTGTTAGGGTTTCTAAAGGTCTAAAGAGTAAAGCTTGTTCTGAGACTTAACTTGCAAAGGACCCATGGTAAGATTGGTTATGGGTCACGTTTTAGCTGGAATTTTACTTGAGCTATTTGGAGGATGTGGTGTTTTTTCAGGGACGGGTGCATTGGGATGAACCAGGAATCTTGGGAATGCCAACAAACTGCTTTAGAGTGACACCTCTGTCCCTGGAATGTGTATTATTTGTATGCCTTTTTTTTTTTTTTTTTTTTTTTTTGGTTTTTCGAGACAGGGTTTCTCTGTACTTTGTAGTGTTTTGGAGGCTGTCCTGGAACTTCCTCCGGAGACCAGGCTGGTCTCGAAATCACGGAGATCTTCCTGCCTCCGCCTCTCTCGTGCTGGGATTAAAGCAGAATTTTAATTAAAAAGATCTTCAATACTTTGTAAAAATGAAAAATTAGGCTGGGCACTCGGGAAGCAGAGGGAGGTGAATCTCTGTAAGTTCGAGACCAGCCTGGTCTACAAGAGCTAGTTCCAGGACAGCCTCCAAAGCCACAGAAAAACCCTGTCTCTAAAAACCAAAAAAAAAAAAAAAAAAAAAAAAAAAAACTCATGGGTCTGTGAGAGTTTGGTTTAGGAATCTGACTCATAAGTTAAGGGAATGCAGGAAAAAAAATGCTGTACATGAACATTTGGTGTTTTTTTTTTTTTTTTGCTTTTGTTTTTACGAGACAGGGTTTCTCTGTATTGTTTTGGAGGCTGTCGGTCCAGCCTGGCCTCGAACTCACAGAGATCCGCCTGCCTCTGCCTCCCTAGGGCTGGGATTAAAGGCATGTGCCACCAATGCCCGGCAAACATTAGGTGTTTTAGAGTAAACTTTATGTGCTTGTGTGTGCTTTCAAAGGCCTTTGAAGGCAGACCCAGAGTTCCCATAGAGACGAGAAGCAGCTGTTAGAAGTGGCATGACCGCTTAGTTATGAACAGACTGCATGCCATGCCCTGCTGCTTCAGTTCCTGTTCCTAGGAACATAATTTGGGGTGTTCTGATAAAAAAGATGTAATTTATGTGTAAGTGGCTGGGGGTATTGGTCTAAGAATATGAGCTATGTTTTCCCTATAAAGAGAAATTTAAGGAAAAAACAAAACAAACTAGGTGCCACTAACCAAAGACTTTGATTAACTTAAGATGTCTCTGAAGTCTAGACGAGAATAGTAATAATTTACAAGTGTTTGTCAGGTGAATGAACCAGTGTATTTCATTTTTTTTTTGTTTTTGTTTTGTTTTGTTTTGTTTTGTTTTTTTTTTTTTTTGGTTTTTCGAGACAGGGTTTCTCTGTGGCTTTGGAGGCTGTCCTGGAACTAGCTCTTGTAGACCAGGCTGGCCTCGAACTCACAGAGATCCGCCTGTCTCTGCCTCCCAAGTGCTGGGATTAAAGGTGTGCGCCACCAACGCTCGGCATATTTCACTTTTTAAAACATACTGTTGGCACTCCTGAGCCAGAGACAGACAGATCTCGGTCAGTTCCAGGTCAGCTAATGTCACATAGTAAGATCCCAACCGCAAAATAAAAATAAGAAAGGTTGTGAGCTTTAGCTTGTAACAACTAAACTATCTCCCCACCCACCTTTAAAAGAAAGGGTCTATTCTTTACTGTAGAGATAGTTGTACCCCCGTGTTTATTCATTATAGCAAAGAATTGGAATCAACCTAGTTGTCCATCAACGGATGAGTGAGTAATGAAAATTAGGTCTCTGTATAAAACAGAACATTATGCATCTCTAAGGAAAAAATGTTGGAAAATTTGCAAGAAAATGGATAGACTTGGAATGTATACTAGTAATCAGGGTCCCTCAATCTCAGAAAGGAATAACTGAACAATGGCGTCTAGCCTGTAGTGTCTCTAGCTGTAAGCAGTGTACACGTACAATAACAGGAAATGGAGAGAACAAAGGGTAAGGGTACGAGGGAGGAAGTGCAGGTGATGGGCGTGAGTTGGGATTGAGGGTATGAGAGCGGTTACTTTTCTAGTTCTAATTCTGTCAGACTTTTTGATTGATGGCGGGTAACTATGTAAAATATGTTTGCTACTGAAGGTGTAGCAAACCTTCCATTTTGAATGTCCTTTCTAACTATAAAAGCTCATTAAGTTGTATGGACTTTGAGTCTGGTTAATTTTGGCATTTGATGTTTTTATTTTCAAATTTTAAAGTTAAAGTTTATAAAATAAATTAATGAAACACTTTGGTACTAAAATTAAAGAAAAAAGAAAGGGGCTCACTGTGTAGCCCTGCCTGGCCTTGAACTCACAGAAGTCCCTGTTTTTGCAGCTGCCTCTTGAGCAGTATGCCTGACTCCCGTGGGTTTTTAATTGCTTTCATATACAAAGAAGCAAGACAAACTTAGATAACGAATAGTTTTGGTAGAGGTTCTGATTGGAAATTGAACGTTCCGGGAGAGGTGTGTGAGCATCCAGCTCTCTAAAATGTTGCATTCCACCACTGTGTGTATCGCTTGCTGACCCCCAACACCGAGGGTTGACCCCAGCCCACACGTGGTAGGCAAGCGCTGACTGACAGACTCATCTGCATACCTGCCTCTCTCATCTTCACGATTGCAGAGGAGCTGAGAACTTAACTAACAATTAAGTCTGGTCAGCAAAGCCACGTGGTCGCCGATGGTAGCAACTGTCCACACCCCTTTCCTTCCACGTGGTCGCCGATGGTAGCAACTGTCCACACCCCTTCCTTCCAGCATTCTCTGCGCATTGGGTTCCCTGCTCACTAGTTCCCTCCTTTCTTTATCCGTCATCCAGTGAAGTTGGTGTGTTCAGTCCTTGACTCACTTTCTTTTTATATTCTTGCATTGGGTTCCCTGCTCACTAGTTCCCTCCTTTCTTTATCCGTCATCCAGTGAAGTTGGTGTGTTCAGTCCTTGGCTCACTTTCTCTTTATCCTCTTCTGGCAGTCTCGCCCAGTGTCGTGGCTCAAGTAACTAGTTATGTCTAGTCTGGTTTCCTTCAGCACTTCAGGGTTAGGTTTTTCCACTCAAACTAAACTTCCTGTTTCTTCTTCACCTGCTTCTTCTGATGCTGCTGAACCCATTGATAGCCGATGCCATCATCCAGCAGTTTGGTAAAAATTGTTGCAGTCATCTCTGGCTTACCTGTTTGATGTTTGACATTCTCTGATTTTTCCTGATAACCACTTTGTGCTGCGACTGGCCTGGTCCAAGGCATCTCACCTCATCTGTCCTGCCAACTGGTCTTCTTTCCTCAGTCCTAGCTCCTCAGAATCTTTGACCACAGCAGCCAGATCACAACCTGGAAAGCCTTACACAACCTGGGCTTGCCCTCTCCAGCTCTCCTCCTCTCGGTTAGCTGCTGGCCCCAGTCCAGCTGTGTGGGCCAGGACCTGGAGGTTCTCTGTTATGTTTCCATCCCTTACCCGTGATATTTCCATTGCTTTCTGTCGTCTTGTCTATTCAAGTGCCATTTTTATGCCTGCTTTATTTAAAACCATACTCCTACTTCTAGTCTCTCTCTCTTTAGTCTCTCACTCTTTAGTCTTTCTTTAGTCTCTCTCTCTCTTCAGTCTCTCACTCTTTAGTCTCTCACTCTCTAGTCTCTTCTAGTGTCTCACTCTTTAGTCTCTGTTACCGTGCTCCATTTCATCTTTTAGCACTTGTACCTTCTAGCATGCCGTATACTTTTACTGTTAATCAGGGTTATTATTTCTTCTACCCTCAAACACATACTGTAACACAACTTTTTTTTTTTTTTTTTGGATTTTTGAGACAGGGTTTCTCTGTGGCTTTGGAGGCTGTCCTGGAACTCGCTCTGTAGACCAGGCTGGTCTCGAACTCACAGAGATCCGCCTGCCTCTGCCTCCCGAGTGCTGGGATTAAAGGCGTGCGCCACCAACGCCCGGCTGTTTTGCTTGTTTACTAATGTATTTTTTTTGAGAGAGGATCTCCTCATAGAGTTGAGGCTGGCCTTAAACTTGCTATGTAGTTCAGGCTTTGCAGCCTAGGTTGGTTTGAGTTTGCAACATTTCTGCCTTCTTCTTCCCATTAAGGGATTATAAATATATGTCATTCTAACTGACAAAGTGTTTAAGGCGTTGTCTGGCTCACAATAGGTGCTAAGGAAGAATTTGTCAAGTGAATTAATTAAGCCTGTGTCCTGCAGTCCCTTTCTTTGATGGATACTGCCTTCTGGATGCCTGTAGCTTTTAGTTTGCTCCTTTCTTAGGGACTTTGAGAGACCAGAAGAGGGGAGTGGAAGGGAGACTGGGGAACCTTTTGGTAGAGGGAATAATGTTACACTGTGTAGAGATAACTTACCTACTCCATATAATTAAGACCATTGTTTAATTTTAAAAATTTGATTAAAACAAGACTACCTTATTTGGGTGAAGTGGCATGTGCCTTTAATTCCAGCACTAAGGGGGCAAGGGAGAGAACAGACAGGTGGATTTCTGTGAATTCCAGGACAGCCTGCTCTACATGTGAGTTTGAGGACAGCTAGAGCTATGTAATGTGATCCTGTCTTGAAAAAAAACCCACACCAAACCAAGACACATTAAATATTTGTACTCAAAGCATTTAACATTAATTGTATGTATATCTTTTTTTTTTTTTTTTCCGAGGCAGGGTTTCCCTGTGGCTTTGGAGGCTGTCCTGGAACTCACTCTGTAGACCAGGCTGGTCTCGAACTCACAGTGATCCGCCTGCCTCTGCCTCCTGAGTGCTGAGATTAAAGGCGTGTGCTATCGCCACCTGAATGTCTAAAACTTCTAATACTCTTTCTTTAAAGTAGAATGAAAATGTTGATAGTGAGAAGTTCAAACTCCTAGAGTTTTCCAGTCCTTTAAAAGGTCTTGGTTTTATTTGCCTACATTTAGCTTTTGACAGACATTTAGCATATATTTTTGCAAAAGAGGGAAATGCTAGTGCATCCACGGAGAGGCCAAGACAGCACCATTTTGAGTAAACTTGATAGTAGCTTTAGTTAGGGTCATAGCAGTTCTTAATGCTAAGGAGAATGCTGTTAGCCCACATTTCTTTTTTTTTTTTTTTTTTTTGCTTTTTCGAGACAGGGTTTCTCTGTGGCTTTGGAGGCTGTCCTGGAACTCGCTTGGTAGTCCAGGCTGGTCACGAACTCACAGAGATCCGCCTGCCTCTGCCTCCCGAGTGCTGGGATTAAAGGCGTGAGCCACCAACGCCCGGCCCCACATTTCTTTATTTTACTCTTTTCTTTTTTTTCAGAGGGGGAAAGTGCTATCACTGAGTTACACCCCCGTACATTTCTTTGTTTTGATCTGAGTAAATTTGTAATTACCAGTACTTTTCTGAGATTCAATGAGTACATTGTCTATTAGGATACACATTGTTATGCTACATGCTCATTGGAAAATGTGGGACAATTTTTTTTTTTTTTTTTGGTTTTTCGAGACAGGGTTTCTCTGTGGCTTTGGAGGCTGTCCTGGAACTCGCTCAGTAGACCAGGCTGGTCTCGAACTCACAGAGATTCGCCTGCCTCTGCCTCCCGAGTGCTGGGATTAAAGGCGTGTGCCACCAACGCCCGGCTGTGGGACAATTTTTTATTGTTACACAGGAACAAGATGAGTTGCCAAAAAAACAGTAGCAAAGTAGAACTTGAATGGAAACCTGCAGGTCTTAGGCCCTATTGGTTTCATGTAAGGTTTTTTTTTGAAGATTTTTTATTTAAAAATATTTTTTATTTATTATGTATACAGTGTTCTGCTTGCAGGTCCGAAGAGGGCACCAGATCTCATTATTGATGGTTGTGAGCTACCATGTGGGTGCTGGGAATTGAACTCAGGGCCCCTGGAAGAACAGCCAGTGCCCTTAACCTCTGAGCCATCTCTCCAGCCCCTCCTGTAAGTTCTTTATCTCCCAGTTCTTAATTATGTGCACTCATGTCACAATGCGTGTTAGGGCTTCTGAAGAGCTTGGCTTTGAATCTGACCTTGCTGGTTAGTACGCCTGCTCATTGCATGTACTTCAGGTACCTTCAACTGGTGCTCTTTGCCTTTTTTTTTTCCTTTTTTTTTGACTTGTGTATACTTTGTTCCTAAGCCATTTTTGGTTTTGCTTTGTTTTATTCCTTTTGAACTCAGTAAGTGGGACTCTGTTTGCATGAATTTATTAGAAATTTCACTTTTTCCATTCAAATTTTGTAGTCAATGGTACTTACTTTTATTGCCACATAAAGATTTGTGTCATTGTTTTTTCTGAGACAGGCTGCCCAGATTAACCTTGAACTCAGACCCCCCTGCTTCTCCCCCAGTGCTGACTTTAAAGACCAGCAGCATCATTGCGTCTGTCTGTAGCTTTCTGTATGTTGCTGCACATTCTTGTCTCAGTTTCTGAACACGTGGCTGTTGATTTTTCTGTTGGGTTATATGTTTTGTTTATTTTTGGCTGCTGGAAGTTATGTGTATGACTTGAATACTAGTTCATGGTCAGTTATGTGCCACAGATGTCTACTGCCACATTATGTGTATGACTTGAATACTAGTTCATGGTCAGTTATGTGCCACAGATGTCTACTGCCACATTATGTGTATGACTTGAATACTAATTCAGGGTCAGTTATGTGCCACAGATGTCTACTGCCACATTATGTGTATGACTTGAATACTAGTTCAGGGTCAGTTATGTGCCACAGATGTCTACTGCCACATTATGTGTATGACTTGAATACTAGTTCATGGTCAGTTATGTGCCACAGATGTCTACTGCCACATTATGTGTATGACTTGAATACTAGTTCAGGGTCAGTTATGTGCCACAGATGTCTACTGCCACATTATGTGTATGACTTGAATACTAGTTCAGGGTCAGTTATGTGCCACAGATGTCTACTGCCACATTATGTGTATGACTTGAATACTAGTTCATGGTCAGTTATGTGCCACAGATGTCTACTGCCACATTATGTGTATGACTTGAATACTAGTTCATGGTCAGTTATGTGCCACAGATGTCTACTGCCACATTATGTGTATGACTTGAATACTAGTTCATGGTCAGTTATGTGCCACAGATGTCTACTGCCACATTATGTGTATGACTTGAATACTAGTTCAGGGTCAGTTATGTGTCACAGATATCTACTGCCACATTACAGTTTGTTGTCATGTTTTATGTTGACTGCATTAAACTAGTTTAGTCTTATCATTATTTCCATTGCTGATTTATACTTTGTACTGATACTATGTTAATGGCGACATTCTGAGGGCATTCTTCATGTTTCTTGCAAAGTTTCTATGCTGCCTCACAGTTGTGTTCCTGAAGTTGACTTTGTAATTTCTTCTTCCATATGATTGTGCCAGGTTTCTTGTTAGTGATGTGTTTATTTGCTAGACCCTCACCTCAGTAGTTCCCTGCAATATAGGGCTGTTTAAAGGGTCGTGTCCATGTTCTGCTGTATTAATTGTGTAGGATTCTTAAAAACATTGTAGATAGTTATATACTTTGAAATAGCAACCTTGGAGTCCATATGAGATGTAACAAATTTGTAGACATAGCAGACCAAGTCCCTGTTTGCTGTGGTTTTCTTAATTTGTCAGGACTTGCTGCGTGACTCTGTGCTGTGAGGACTGGTTGCTTCGTGTCCAGCTGATAGAGTGTTCTTGCTCTCTGAGCAATCAGATTTTCTTCAACCTCTCAGCTCTTCTCGAGGAGATTTGGTACTGCCCCTCCAACCCCCCTTGCTTCCGGCGGAGCTGCCCTGCAGTCTGCTGTTTGTATAGGTTTTCCATCTCCGCTCTGCTTTCCCTGAAGTAGGCTGTTAGGGATTTGCTTGTGGAGTGATATTAAAGACAAAATTAAAATGTAGGCTACAGATTAGATTGTATTGTAATGTTTTAGAGGCAAGAATCAGATGGGTTTTCTTGCCAGCCCATGCCATTAAATATTGGCCAGCACTAGTGACAGGTGATTTATATTTACACATGTCATTTTCTGATGGTCTCGTGGAATCTAGCGTATAACAAGCTGCATTTGTTTAAAGTGTCACAGCGCTGGTGAAGTGACGGCCGTTCTCAAGGCCCCCCCGAACGTGTACTTCATGCTCAGCATTCTTGGTTTTCTTCGTAATCCTCTTTTGTCCTGGTTGCCAACCTGAAAAGAGGTGTTCTATAGTATTTCAGTTGCATATCTTTAATGTTACTGAGTTGCTTTGAAAACAGATATGCAGCTGGGTGGGTGTGCTTGTGCCAGCCTGAAACCCTGTGGGGGGGAAAAAGGGGGATGGGGTGGGGTGGGGTGGGGGAGAAAATGCCTAGAAGCCAATCTGATGGAGGCATTTTCACAGTGGAGATTCCCTCTTGCCAGATATGTCTAGGTTTAAATCAAGTTAACAAACTGACCAGCATGGTGATTTGACTAGAATATTATTTTAGGTGACATTTTTCATTTTGATGGTCATTTCAGGAAAGGTTAATGCTTTGCCTATATTTTCTTTGGTATTATTTATCTTGTACAAGTTTATTTATAATAAGCTTGTTTTTAAGATCTCTTATTTGTAGACCTTTAACTTGTATAAAGAGAACTCACTCGTTTTTCAGGTTTTAAGTGCTTTGTTTCCTATGTATAAAACTTTGGATTTTTTATTTAAAATATTAATGTGTGTGTGATGATGTATGTGTGGGTGCACATGTGCCGCAGTGCATGAACAGGGGTCAGAAAACAGTTTTCTGGAATTGTGTGTCATTCCACCTGGGATGCAGGAACACACCTCAGGTTGGCAGGCTTGGATGGTGTGCCAGTTACTTTTGTATTGATAAATACCTTGACAAAAAACAAGCTGGGGAAGGTGGAGTGGGTTATGTCGGGGAAGGTGTAGCATCCAGAGCCGGAAGCAAGAGATCCTGCCTCATCTGTACACAGGAAGTAGCGGGAGAGCTGGACGCTGGGCAAGGCCCTTCCGTACTGACTTCCTCTAGCGCTGCCCCGCGTTCGTAACCTTCATCGGCACCACCGGATGCAGGACCTGTCAGGGACGGGACTCTGGCAAACCACCACAGACATCAGGCTAAGAAATCTCTCCTCCTCTGGATGTTTTTATTTCATGTAAATGATCTTGTCTTTGCTCTACTTATTTGAAATAACTTTAGTAATCTATTTGGGTTTCCTTGAGTTTGTTTTTTGAGACTGGGTCTCACTGTTCAGGCCTGGCTGACCTAAAACTCATTGTGTAGATCAGGCTGGCCTTGAACTCACAGAAATAAGCCTGTCTGTGCTTTGAGCACTGGAGTGCTCTGCCACATATTTAGTTTTTTTTTTTTTTAAGTTATTTGCCTTTACTCTTTGTGTGTCTATCTGTGTGTAGAGTGATTTTTTTTTTTCCATTTATGGAATCTTGAAAAATACAGGCCGGGCGTTGGTGGCGCACGCCTTTAATCCCACACTCGGAGGCAGAGGCAGGTGGATCTCTGTGAGTTCCAGGCCAGCCTGGTCTACAGAGTGAGTTCCAGGACAGCCTCCAAAACAATACAGAGAAACCCTGTCTCGAAAAAAACAAGAAAAAAAGAAAAATACATAGTTAATTTGGGCTCTTTATTTTTTTTTTTTTAGTTTTTCGAGACAAGGTTTCTCTGTGGCTTTGGAGGCTGTCCTGGAACTCACTCTGTAGACCAGGCTGGCCTCGAACTCACAGAAATCCGCCTGCCTCTGCCTCTGCCTCCCGAGTGCTGGGATTAAAGGCGTGCACCACCAACGCCTGGTTTGGGCTCTTAATTTACAAAGTTACGTTGTTTTGTAAGTGGTTGCACTCTGGTACTTATATCTGCACTGGCTTGAGTTTCTCCTCTAATCTAATGGAGGCATGTTAATGGATGTCCTTTGAGACAGGATCTCACTTTCTAGTTCAGGCTGGCCTCAAACTCCCTATCCACCTGCATTATCCCTCCAAGTGTTGGTGTTACAGGCATGTGCCACCATGCCCAGGCCCCTTGAACCTATTTTTAATCATTTATTAGTTTTAAAATTTTGATAGTTTTTTATTTTTATTTTGCAGAAATCCTCATTCATATTTATTTAGTCACTTTTTCTTTGTTTGTTTCTTTTTTTTGAGACAGGGTTTCTCAGTATTGTTTTGGAGCCTGTCCTGGTACTCGATCTGTAGACCAGGCTGGCCTGGAACTCACAAAGAACCGCCTGCCTCTGCCTCCCGAGTGCTGGGATTAAAGGCGTTCAGTTACTTTTTCATTCTGACTGCTTTTCGTTACTATTTGTCTTCGTTAGGGTTTCTATTGCTGTAGTAAAATACCCTGACCAAACTCAATTTGCAGAGGAGGGTTTTGAATGACAGTGAGGGCGTGACCTCTCCCAGGTATGGTTGAGGAGGGTTTTCTTTTTTTTTTTTGTAGATATGATGGAGAGAACAAACTACAAGAGGCATCTAGAAGGGTCTAGACTGAACATGGCCAGCAGACTGAACCAGGCTATGGGAAGAGAGAGAGAGGAGGGAGAGTGAGAGAGGAAGAGAGAGGAACCAAGAGGCTGAGACGGTGCATGGGAGCCAAGAGGGCTTGTGGCCTACAGGAATCTACCTGTGGGAAGGGAAGGGAAGGGAAGGGAAGGGAAGGGAAGGGAAGCCCGGCACCTGGGCTGGAGAGACTTAGGGCAGGGAGTGGAGTGAGACTTGTCCTGGGTTTCTTTGGGACCTGACAGTTCCATCTTACAGGTTATAGTTGACCATCCAGGAAAATCAGATCAGAAATTCAGGCAGACGCCTGGAGGCAGGAGCTTATGTAGCGGCCTTGGAGGAGCGCTGTGGACTGCTTGCTCCTCATGCTTGCCCAACCTGCCTTCTTGATTGCATACTTGACCACAAGCCCTATCTGGTGGGGGTGTTTTCTCAATTGAGGTTCCTTTTTCCAAAATGACTCTAGTGTCTATCAAATTTGACATAACAGCCGGGCGTTGGTGGCACACACCTTTAATCCCAGCACTCGGGAGGCAGAGGCAGGCGGATCTCTGTGAGTTCGAGGCCAGCCTGGTCTACAAAGTGAGTTCCAGGACAGCCTCCAAAGCCACAGAGAAACCCTGTCTCGAAAAAACCAAATTTTTTTTTGACATAACACTAGCCTGCCCAGTGTTTGTTAGTGTGACATTTTCATGCATAGAAATAGCATATTTTGATCATATCCATGCTTCTCTTAACCTCATCTGTCTGTCCCTCTGTCCTTTCCCTGTGGGCCTTTTTCCTGGCAGTGCCCTTTGTCCTTTCTGCCTGTATTCTACATAGGAGAAGATGTCTGATGCTTGTGTGTTCCTGTCTGGTTTATTCTGCTTAATATGATTGTCTCTGGTTCTGTCTGTGTCCTGCAGATGAGATGATTTTCTCCTTTATGGCTGAATGAATTCTCTACTGGTATATGCTACATTTTTGTAGTTGATGGACACCTGAGTTGATTCCGTAATCTTGGTTGTTGTGAATATTGCTGCAGAAACATGGGTGTGTAAGCATCTTTACTGCATGCTGTTTTTTCATCCTTTAATATTTACTTAGGGAGTGGTATAGCAGGATCATATAATAGTATTATCTTTAGCTTTTTAGAGTCTCTCATACAGATTTCCAAAGTGGCTGCACAACATTTCTAACAGTATTTATTGTAGTCTGCCCCCCAGTGTGTGTTGTGTGTGGTTTTTGAGACAAGGTTTCTATGTGTAACAGTCTTGGCTGTCCTGGAACTCACTTTGTAGACATGCCTGACCTAGAATTCCCTTCTCAGTGCTGGGATTAAAGGCCTGTCCCCCTACTGCCCGGCTCCAGCATAATCTTTTGGTGTAAGTTTTTTTTTTTTGAAGTTATTGACTGAGTCCTGGATATTAATCCTCTGTTAAATGAGTAGTCAGTCTGTAGAGAGTTCCATGAGCTTTTTTTGCTGTCTTTTTCACTGTTTCCTCTGCTGTGTAGAATCAGTTTGGTTTAATGCAATCTCAGTAGTCTCTTATTAGTCCTTCCTGTGCTGTTGGGATAATGTATAGTGATTGTCTGTGCCTGTATCTTGACATACTTATTCTTTTTAGCAGTTTCAGGGTTACGGGCTCTTGACTTGTTTTGAGTGGATTTTCAGGTAGGGTGAGAGAGACCAGCTCTAGTTTGAATCTTCCTTCTGTGGACTTTAGGTTTTCCTAGCACAGAAAGAGGCTGTCTTTTTCCTGTATGTGTTTTTGCACCTTTGTTGACAGTTGGCCATATATGCTTGCATTTGTTTCTGAGTCCTTAAACTGGCTCTATGCTTATTGTTATGCCTTATTTGTTCCTGGGGCTCTGTAGTTTAAACTGAAACCAGGCCCTGGGATAGCTCTACCAATGTTCCTTTTGCTGAGCATTGCTTTTGAACATTTGACCTCCAGTAATAAATATTGCTTATCACTGTAGCCTACTGATTATAAGTGAACTATTTTTCTATAAAAATGCATTTGGCTTAAGAAAACAACAAAAGATTAGTATTGTAGGCTTGAAGGACAGGAAACATGGTACAATGGTGGTCTGTTTGGAAGGCAGAGTATTTAGGTTTAGCGATCAGATTACGGATTGTTTCATCAGGTTGAAATAATAAACTTTCTTAGTGTAGACCTCAAAGCTCCTGTTAACTTAGTTGTCCATTGAATAACATGCTTATGGATTAACTCATGAGCATGTGTATCTTTTAAAGGTGTGTTCATTTAGAGACTCCATGCCATTGTTTTATAGTTAAGGAATTTTAAGTTCCTCGATTGAAAACTGCCTGTACTTGGATATATATATGTATATATATATATATATGTAGTCCTGTTTTCTTGGATGTGCCAGCTTGCCTGTGTTGTTTGGTGAATATACAGAGTGGGGGGGGAGGAGATGTACTTTCAGTTTGCTTAGTCTTGTATTTTGATAATCCCCCCTGTCCCTCCCTCCCTCCCTCCCTCCCTCCCTCCCTCCCTCCCTCCCTCCCTCCCTCCCTCCCTCCCTCCTTCCTTCCTTCCTTCCTTCCTTCTTTCTTTGTTTCTTTCTTTGTTTCTTTGTTTCTTTCTTTCATGCAGGGTTTCTCTATAGCCTTGGCTGCTCTGGAACTGGCCCTTAGACCAGGCTTGGCCTTGAATTCAAAGATCTACTTGTCTATGCCACTGGGAACTGGGATTAAAGGCATGTACCACCTGGTTTATGTAATAAAAAGTGCAGAAAAATTTAAAAGTAGGTGTGTTTTTGTGTGAGACTTTGATTTGTTTTAAGACTCATAGTTTGAAGAAAATGTTGTTAGATTTGGGAATAAGTGAGCATCCCAGTAAGAAGAAAATGTAATTCAAATTTCTTTTAGTTGGGGCTGGAGAAATGGCTCAGTGGTTAAGAAAACTGGCTGCCCTCTGGAAGGACCCAGATTCAATTCCCAGCACCCACATGGCAGTTTACAACTGTCTCTAAGTTCCAGGGAATCTGACACCCTCATACCAATACACATAACATAAAATTACATAAATAATTAAAAAATGTATTTGTTTGAATTTAATAGTATATGATAATGCTTCAGTTTTCCTCAATATGCAGACAAACAGTTTTCTATTTCTGTTTTTACTTTTAGAAGTATGATGTATGAGTGTGGTGACTCATTCTGTATTTGGGAGTGTGAGACCAGCCTGAGCTACCTAGTAAGACCATATCTACCTAAAAAAAACACTGTAATGTTGTGCATTAAGAATGGTTCCATACTGGAGAGATGGCTCAGTGGTTAAGAGTACTAGCTGCTCTTCCAGAAGACCTAGATTAAATTCCCAGCACCCATATGGCAGGTCACAGTTGTGTCTAACTACAGCTCCAGGGGATCTAACACCCTCATGCAGACATGAATGCAGACACTAGTACACAGAAAATAAAATAAATAGAAAAGGTTCCTAGTGGGGCATGGTGGCAGATGCTTTTAATCTTGTGGGTCTCAGCCTTACTTTAATACAGTTGTTCTTCATGTTGTGGTGACTCCCAACCATGATGTTACTTTGTTGGTAATTTTGTTACTGTTATGAATTATAAAAACCTGATGTGCACCCCCTGTGAAAGGGTTACTCAACCCCAAAGGGGTCATAGCCCACAGGTTGAGAACCACTGCTTTAAGAGCCTGATGGGGGAGGTCCTTCTGTGTGCTGTGAATATGTTTCTCTTATTGGTTGATGAATAAAGCTGTTTTGAACAGGATGTAGCCAGGCAGGAAATACAGGCAGGGTGACCAGACTAGGAGAATTCTGGGAAGAGGAACTCGGAGAGTAAGCCAGGGAGACACCACGGGCTGCCAAGGAAGGAAGAGGCCCAGGCATCACCGTAAGCGAAGACCAGGTGGAGATGCATAGATGAATAAAAACGGGCTAATAATTAAGAGAGAACTAGCCAATAAGAAGCTCCAGCCATCGGCCAAACATTTTATTGTAGTTTATAAGTAATATGATTACTATAATACAATTAATTAAATAATATATAATAATTGTATAATTAATATAATTAATATAAACCTCTGTATATTTATTTGGGACTCAAGGACTGCTGGCCTGGGTGGGACAGAAACTTCAGCCTATAAGAATCAGTGCTTAAGAGAGCCATTGCTTTGAGAACCATCACTTGGGAGGCAGAGGCAGGTGGATCTCTGAGTGTGAGGCTAGCCTGGTCTACAGAACTAGTTCTAGGACAGCCGGGGCTACAAAGAGAAAAACTTTGTATCAAAAAACAAGCAATAAAAAAGAGGTTCCATAAATTTAGTTTTTTTTTTTTTTGGCTCTTTTTTTTTGAGACAGGGTTTCTTTATGTAACCTGACCAGACTAGGTTGGCTTTGAACTCATTGAGATCCATCTGCCTCTGTCTCTCAAGGGCTGGGATTAAGGGCAAACCCCACCACCACCCAGTTTAAATTCCTGTTTTAATGTGAAAGAAATTTAACTGTTTGTGATCTGATTCTATTTAAAAATATATCTTGTTTTTTATGCATAGTCATAGTTTATGTAACTGTATGTTCAATATAAATGCTCCTTTATGTATTTTTCTATATTGCAGTCTTATCTGTTGTGTAATGTTTTTGTAGATGTTCCACATTGAAATAATTTATTTTCCCATTAAAAACAGTAAATTCCACCTGTCTCTGCGTATACACACGTGTACTTTGATCAATTAAGTCATTTGACTGGACCTCTTGAAGTTATCTTTAGAATTGCATATCTTGGAGGTGGTCTCTGTGGCTCAGGCTGGCTTCCTCACTGGAGGTCTGGCTTCCTGGTTCCCTGCAAGCACTGGGTTTCAGTCACATCTCACCACGTCTCAGACCATTGCGGTTTTGTGTTACACATAGTCCTAAATAAATTGGTTTTGTGCCTTCTAAGAGATTTATACAATTCAATTTAATGCAGCGATGTAGCTCAGTTTTCACAAGAAAATGTATACATTTAGGAGGACAAGTAAATAGAATTTAAAAGCATGATGATTACCATTTATAGTTAGCATATGCTGAAATACAGCATGTGACTATTATTGTTCCATTTCTTTCTTGGTTTTATAATGCTGTGGGAGTCATATGCAGACAGGTGCTTTACTATTGAGTAATCCTATCCCCTACATTGTTCATATTTCTGGAATTCTTTAAATGTACTACAGGGTTGAAGTCTTTGATTCTTATTTTGGAACAAGGTTTTTGTGCAAAGATGTATGTCTTCCCTTGAGAGAATCTGGGAATTATTGTAAACATTAGTAGGGATAATTTTTTTTTGTAGTAAAGAAATATTTGGGATATTTCATTAGTTTCTTGAAAGCTTTATGCCTGAGTAAAAATATAAGAGACTAGTGTGTGGACTGTGCTTTGAGCAGAGTTTGGACTTGGATTTCTTGTGATCCTGTGCAAATTTTGCTCCTGATTTATTTAATAGAAATTTCATTTGCCATCATTGGCTGTTAACAATATTCAGGTTAGAATCCATTAGAGTTTGCATATGGTTAGGTTTAAGAGGTAGTTAATACTCCATGCCTGATAAAGGGGAGAGGTGACACAGGCCACTTTTGCCAAGTCTACCTAGTTTCTCATGTTACCAACTCATGCAAACATAATGAATTGCATACTATGGCCTTAGAAAATTCTAATGACTGAGTTTCTATCAACTACAGTAAGTTAACTTTGTCTTAACCCCCTCTCCTTTCACCTGGAAACCCCCCCCTCCATTTTTGAGTTCCCTTTTGTTTTGATCCTAGGCCCTCATTACCAACTTTTCCCCCTTAATGTATAACCCTGTTGCAGATACAATGTGAATTTGAGGTATAGTTTAATGGTTATCATCCATGCTTATTTAATAATCACTTATTTTGCCTGTAACAAGGAATTGAACACATTTTTCGGGGGGGCGCAGTGAACTTTATTGATGGTATTCAAGAGAGCAAGGCTCCCTAAGCCCCTCCTTATTCTGGATGTCTGGGATGGAGACTGTGAGGGAGATGACCAGTGTGGGGTTGTTGGGCAGGGGATGCTCAGCAGCCCGGGCCTCTCTCTTGCACGAGGCCTTTCTGGGGGTGGATGGTCCAGGGTGGACTTCTTACTCCTTCGAGGCCATGTAGGTCATGAGGTCCACCACCCTGCTGCTGTAGCCCAATTCATTGTCATATCAGGAAATGAGCTTTATGAAGTTGTCAATGAGAGCAATGCCAGCCCCAGCATCAAAGGTGGAAGAGTGGGTGTCACTGTTGGAGTCGCAGGAGACAACCTGGTTCTCGGTGTAGCCCAGGATGCCCTTCAGTGGGCCCTCCTGGACGCCTGCTCCACCACCTTCTTGATGTCTTCATACTTGGCAGCTTTCTTCAGACGACATGTCAGATCCACGACAGACATACTGGGATTAGGAACACAGAAGGCCATGACAGTGAGCTTCCCGTTCAGCCCTGGGAGTACCTTGCCCACAGCCTTGGCAACACCAGTGGATGCAGGAATGATGTTCTAGGCAGCCCCAGGGCCATCACGCCACAGCTATGGGGGGTGGGGGCGTGGGCATCCACAGTCTTCTGGGTGGTAGTGATGGCATGGACTGTGGTCATGAGTCCTTCCACAATGCCATATTTGTCATGGATGACCTTGGCCAGGGGGGCTAAGCAGTTGGTGGTGCAGGATGCATTGCTGACAGTCTTTTTTTTTTTTTTTTTTTTTTTTTTTTTGGTTTTTCGAGACAGAGTTTCTCTGTGGCTTTGGAGGCTGTCCTGGAACTAACTCTTGTAGACCAGGCTGGCCTGGAACTCACAGAGATCTGCTTGCCTCTGCCTCCCAAGTGCTGGGGTTAAAGGCGTGCGCCACCAACGCCCGGCGTATTGCTGACAGTCTTGAGGGAGTTGTCATACTTGTTATAGTTCACACCCATCACAAACATGGGGGCATCGGCAGAAGGGGCGGAGATGATGACCCTCTTGGCTCCACCCTTAAAGTGGGCCCCACTCTTCTCCATGGTGGTGAAGATGCCAGTAGACTGCACAACATACTTGGCACCAGCATCACCCCATTTGATGTTGGCGGGATCTCTCTCCTGGAAGATGGTGATGGCCTTCCCGTTGATGACAAGCTTCCCATCCTCAGCCTTGACTGTGCCTTTGAACTTGGCCATGGGTAGAGTCATACTGGAACATGTAGACCATGTAGTTGAGGTCAATGAAGGAGTCACTGATGATACCAATGTCCACTTTGCCAGAAGTGAAGGCAGCCCTGTTAACCAGGCAACCGATATAGCCAAATTTGTTCACTTTGAACTTCACCATTGTGTCTCAGGAAGAGGCTGGGACTGCACGAAGAGATGTCTAGAACAGGGAGGAGCAGAGATGGAATTGAACATTTTGTAATTTTCTTTTTAAGTCAAAGCTTAACATCTTAAGGCAAATGATTCTGACAGTGCTGTATCACTATTTTTAAGTTATTGCATTTATAATATATAACACATCTTAATCCTAAAATTATGACTTTTTAAACGTTGGTTATTGAATGTATTATATGTGTAGCTCTGGCTGTCCTGGAACTCATTCTGCAGACCAGGCCTTTAACTCGGAGATCTGTCTGGCTCTGGGATTAAAGGCATGTGCCTGGCTTATGTAACACATTATTTCCCCCCCCTTGGTTGAGACAGGGTTTCTCTGTGTAGCTCTGGCTGTCCTGGAACTCTCTCTGTAGATCAGGCTGGCCTCAAACTTAGAGATCAGCCTGCCTCTGCCTGCTGAGTGCCGGGATTAAATGTAATCTTTTTGACTTTAGTAGAATTGAATTTAACCAAGAGTCATAGTATTGATAGTTTCTGTTGTTGTTTATCTTAATTTTTTTTAGATAGTCTTCTGTAACCCAAGCTGGTGTTGCATTTTGTATCAGTACATCGAGTTTAATGGTTCTAAGGATTGAATCTTAATGCCAGCAAGCACCCTGCCAGCTGAGCATCCCCCAGCCAAGTACTTGTAGTTTTAGTAGCTATACTCTGAGTTGGCCTTGAAGCTCAGTGTTTCATGTCTTCAGTTTGTATGTTCTGCTGCTGTGTCCTGACATTGTGCTTAGACTCTCCCATATAACAGGTGAGATCTGTATGAGTTCAAGCAAAAGTCTTGAGGGAATTCCATGAACAGACAAATAAAGACAGTGCCATTCCTTCAGATCTGTTGGATCTGAAAATGGACGTAGAAACTCAGCAGAACTGTGAGGACCGTGTTTCAGACCTCTGGTTTGGCATTGGGTCTCTTTGCCATGAGCATTTTGCTGCTTTTCCTTTCTGTTTGGATGAAATTGGTCAGTATGATCACAGAGGAAGATTCTGAAAGCCCGTATCTAAGTGTATAGGTTTAGCTTACTCTTTTTCTTTCTTTTTTTTTTTTTTTGTCGCTTCAGGCGCTTTTATTAAGTTCCACTGCAGGGTTTAGCTTACTCTTAGCTTCTGTGTCTGCTGATAAGCAAAACTTTGAAATGTGTACCAAGTTTTCTTCTCTCAGTGGCTTAGCGCTGCTATATATCCTTTGGATACTTTAAAAAATAAAACACAAAACACTGATCTTTAAAAGCATTTCAGTTGAACAGTAGCTAACAGATAGACACAGCAAATTGTGTTTAATTGACTCACAAACAAGATGACTTGTCAGGGGAGGAACAATTTTAAAACAGCATGTTATTCCCTTTTCACCCTTGAACTTCTGAGATCTTGCTGTAGTAAATTGCTTGTGGAAATGCAAATTTTAATCAGAAAGTTTAATCTTTCTTGTGCCTGTTGAACTATTTTGTTTTCAGGATCTTTCAGTTTTAGATGTGGGTCATTGCTGATGTAACTTGAATATAGAATGCTCTGTTTTAAATGAGCTATAAATTAATAGAAAGATGCTCTTGCTCTCCCTTTAGAGTGCTGGGATCATGGGCTTGTACTACCAAGCTTGGTTTTTTGTTTTTGTTTTTTTTCCGAGACAGGGTTTCTCTGAGGCTTTGGAGGCTGTCCTGGAACTAGCTCTTGTAGACTAGGCTGGTCTTGAAGTAACAGAGATCCGCCTGCCTCTGCCTCCGAGTACTGCTCTTATGGAGGATCTGAGTTTGATTCCCATGTCAGGTGGCAGACCTGTAATCCTAGCTCCTCCAGCCTTTGAAGTAAGATCAGTGGGTTTAAGGAGAGTATCTACTATGTGCTTGTAATGTCAAATGCTATATCAAATCATTGTGAGTTTCTTTACTTCTGTTTCCATACTCTTGCTGTAACCTGTTGCGTCATGAGGCTGGCTGTTAGAGGAATCAATTTGCTAGCAGTTGTCTTAACCACCCCTACCTTTTCCTTAAAAATTTTTTATTTCTTTGATATGGGGCTTCTCTGTGTAGCCCTGGCTGTCATGGACCTTGTGTGTAGACCAGGCTGGCTTCAGAATCCATCTGCTTCTGCCTTCTTGGAGCTGGGACCAAAGGTGTGAGTTACCATGGTCAGGCTCTAAAAGTTTGGTATTTTCTTTTTGAAATTTTTATTTATTTATGTTTTAAGTATGGGTGTTCTGTATGTATACCTGCATGCCAGAAGAGGCCATCAGATCCTATTATAGTTAGTTGTGAGTCAACATGTGTTTGCTGGGAATTGAGCCCAAGACTTCTGGAAGAGCAGCTGGTGCTCTTTATCCCTGAGTCATCTCTCTAGCCCCCAAGTTTGGTACTTGTAATGATGTCAGTATGTTGGTAATTACTAATATGTCTTTATTTTCACATGTAGTAAGTGGCGATATTATATTCTAAAATGAGGGAAAGTATTAAAATAAGTACCAAAAGTAAGGCTGGAGGTACAGTGTATGGTATAATATGTTAGGGATCTTCTAGGTACAGTTCCTAGTAGTACTTCCTCTGACTCCATCTTTCGCCTCCTACCCTGTCAAAAAAGGAGGGCAGTGGAGAAGTACAGCCCTGCCTTCACCTGCCCCTTTCAGGGTCTTTTCATGTGCTTTGAGAAGGAAAGGATCTACTAGACTCTAGGTACTGCCTGCTTCCCTTTTCTAGTTCACTTGTGGTTGACGGAACCCATGTTTTAAACAGCTAACGTGTTTTGGGCTATGTTTGCAGATGGGATCAGATTTGAAATGGTAATTGAAATGGCAGGGTGTTACAGGTTTAATTGTTTATAACTGACTGGGTTTTTTTTCTATCTTTTTTGCTTTCCCCATTTAGATTTCATAGGCTCAAATTAAGAAGAGCACCATGGAGTTTTATGAGTCAACGTATTTTGTTGTCCTTATCCCTTCAATAGTTATCACCGTCATTTTCCTTTTCTTCTGGCTTTTCATGAAAGAAACATTGTATGATGAAGTTCTTGCAAAACAAAAAAGAGAACAAAAGCTTATTTCTACAAAAGCAGATAGAAAGAAGGCAGAAAAGAAAAAGAATAAAAAGAAAGAAATCCAGAATGGGGCCATTCATGAATCTGATTCTGAGAATGCACTTCGGGACTTGAAGTTACCTGATGCTTTGGCTGGGGAGGAGGAGCAGTTTGTACCTGCTCCACTGAATGTTGCTGACACTTCCAGCAGTGTCAGGGAGAGAAAGAAGAAGGACAAGAAGCAGAGACCTCCACTGGAAGAACAGATCGTCAGAGAGAGCGACGCCTCAAAGCTCCCGAGCAGAAACGTAGAGCCCGCCCTAGTTACAAAGCAGCCGGCCCCACCTCCCGAAGCAGCTGCCTTGAAGAAGAAAGCAGGCCAGAAGAAGTCTAAAAATGGAAGCGGTACATAATCATTTTAACTCATTGTATGCTTATACGTAGTGAGTCCAAAACATTGTTCACCTCACTGTTTGCTTTAGTTTACAGGAATTGCAGATAGAAGTTAGCGGTGATTAAAGAAACACTTGAAACTTCATCTGTAACTATATAAAAGACTCACTGAAAGTAGTTATTGAGAGTGACATTTAGTGAACACATTGATCAATGCCATAGGAGTTGAAAAGGTGAAACATTGTTTCTCACTTTTGATTCAGTTTTCAAACAGTTATATATCTGGAGGCACTGGGCCTCCAGAGATGAGTCAGATGCCAGTTGTGGATACTAGAATAACAGGTCACGATGGTAGAAGAAGATCAGATGATCTGGTCTCAGGACTTCTAAGATGGGCCACTCGGAGCATGCAGTGCCAGGCATTAATTTTAAAGCTTGAGAAAGTGCTGGCTAGTTGTGATAGTGCATGTAAATTATTTTATATAATTTTGCATGTATATATGCCTACATATGTATGCACATATATGGATGTATAATTAAGAAATATTGGATTGAAAATGCTTCAGAAAGAATTGTGTCTGAAAATATTTGAAAGAGTGTATTCACTATGGGCAGTCATTTGAAATTTTCATTTCCTAGACAATACAGTATGACTGCTTACATAACATCTACTTCTTATGATGTATGATAAGTAATCTAGAGATGTTTAAAGTATACAGGAGAAATACATGGATTATACTGAAATACAGTTCATTTTCTGTAAGGGAGTTGAGCACTGTCAGACTTTGATGTTGGTGGTGCTTTCTAGAACCTGTTTCCACTATGGGTGTCAAGGATGAGTGTACAGCAGAAAGTTCCTGGGAAATGGCAATTGATGTGTGCAGCTGCAGAACGTTGGCATTGTGTGACGGGACTGAAATTCTTAGTGTATCCTTACTTATAGTTTTAATGATTATGCTGAACTTGCTTGCAGCTATGACCACTTACAGTTCTAGAGAGATAATAGCAAGCACTACATGCCTTAGGAAGGAAGGAAGGAAGATGTTGTAAGCCAGTGATGGAAGGGGATTTATGCATAAGCGTGGAAGAAACAGTATAGAAGAAATCAGAAGCCAAAGCAGCAGTAATTAGTGGAATTTGTGGGTAAAGAGTTTATGGAGGAAGTGCCTCAGCTGTCTTTAGGGATAAGTCTATTTACCAAGGAAATAGTGGGCCTCACCCTGCATTGACAGAAAGCTCCTTTTCCAGGCACAGGAGAGATCCGTGAGTCTAGACTATTGTTAAGAGTGTGGTGAACACGGCTGAAGAGATCACAATACCTAGGTCATGATGGTTTTTATAAACACCCCAGGAAGTGGGGCTTACATTAATTACTGTTAGAGCTCTCAGTTGGGTTAATATAGTCAGTTTTTAAAATTTGCTATCATGTGCCTGCCTGCCTGCCTGTCTATTATCTATCTATCTATCTATCTATCTATCTATCTATCTATCTATCTATCTAATCAGTTTATTGAGTACGTCGTAGGGAAACAGTGAGTTGTGCAATGTTAGATTGTATTTAATACATACATACATATACACATATATGTAAATACATATTTTAAGAAATATATATATATATGTATGTATGTATTTGCCCATGCATATTTGTATGTATCACTTGCATTTCTGGTGCTTTCATTTGTGTCAAATTTTCTGGAACTGGAGTTTCACAGATGATTATGAGCTACCATATAGGTCCTGGGAACTGAACCAGGTCCTCCGTAAGAGTAGAGTTAATTATAACTGCTGAGCCACCTCTCCAGCCCCGGATTAGATTTATAGTTTAGAAAGGGAGCTCTTGGACAGAGTTTATGAGAACACCATGAGGCATTTTCACATAGGCAGAAGGACTGTTCAGATAGTGTCCTAGAGTTGGGTCACGGGCCAGATTATTGTGGTAATGCCAAAAGGAAGGAAAGCAGTGTACAAACTAGGAGTGACCGCCCAGCCTCATGGGAGTGTAGGGATGAGGAGACAGCATCAAAGCCGATTGAGATTCTGAGAGACGAGGTTCGCCAGATTCCAGTCTGTGAGCTAAGAATAGATTTTAAATGTTAAATGACTGCAGAAAAGAATCAAAGAACAATAATTGGAGATATGTAGAAATTGTCAGTTAGGGCTCAGTGTCCATAAAGTTGCGTTTGAGTCAGTTACTTCTGTATATACCCGTGCCCAGCTTTCACAGTGGTCTCTAGTGGACTGTCATGGCTGTGGCAGAACATGTGTGGCCTGCAAAGGCGAAAGCATTTTTTCTCTGGCCCCCAAGAGTACAGAAAAGTTTTCCAGTCCGTGGTCAGTGCATGCTGGTTAGCAATAATTGAGGAATGTTGGGAGGAGAGAGTGCTGTCAGTTTGTGTCTCAGTGCCTATGTGTGTCAGTCACAGAGAGAGCACTGAGGATGCAGCCGGACACCTGTGTGAGGTCCAGGGTGCAGTGCAGGCCGAGAGGCCGGGAGTGTGAAGTAGTAGTCAAGTCGTGGGTGTCACTGAGCGTGGCGAACCCCAGCACGTGAGATGTTCTTAGAAGCAGTTCACAAAGGACACGTGACAGGAGTGCTGGGATTAAAGGCATGTGCCACCACCGCCCGGCGGGAGCTTAATTTTTTTTAATTGCAGTAAAACTTGGGACTCAGATTTGAGTTAATCCTTCATTGGAGTGGGGGAGGGATAAACATTGAAAAGAATGTAGAGCTTATTATTTGGTCCGTGGGAACGGATGTGGAAGGTGGGGATCCCAGCGGTAGGGAATTACCATACTGTGGGCTGAGTGGGCCGGCCTGGGAACGGATTTCTTGTTTCCTAATGTGTTCATTGTTTGCTATGACGATTTTTCTACCACTTCTATTTAATAAAGATGACCAAGATAAAAAGGTGGAAGCGCTGATGACACCCTCAAAAAAGCAAGACGTATCACTCTTCCATCAGGAGACTAAACAAGAAGGGGGACCAGGGAAGAAGAAAGGTTTGTCCAAGAAGCAGAAGACAGGAAATGGTAAGATGTGTGGATTTGTGTTTTATGAATGCTATTTGTAGAGAGATGGGCAGCAGCTCCTGAGACCTCCCGTGTGTACTCTATCTACTAGAATTCTATTGCACATCTACAATTCTTTAAAAAGCTTGCCTTCGAGTTGGAGAGATGACTCAGAGGTTAAGAGCACTGATTGCTCTTCCAGAGGTCCTGAGTTCAATTCCCAGTAACCACATGGTGGCTCACAACATCTGTAATTAGTTCTGCTGTGCAGGCATATGTGGGAGAGAATGTTGTATACATTGTAAATAAATGAATGTTTATTTTTTGTCTGAGACAGGGTTTCTCTGTATTGTTTTGGAGGCTGTCCTGGAACTTGCTCTGTGGACCAGGCTGGCCTCGAACTCACAGAGATCCGCCTGCCTCTGCCTCCTGAGTGCCGGGATTAAAGGCGTGCACCACCAATGTCCGGTTTAATAAATAAATCTTAAAAAAAAAAAAAGCTTGCCTTGCCTTGCTTTACAGGTATGCTAAGAATGCTTTGTGTTTAAATATTCATTCTTGGTTTTGAAAAAAAAAAACAGGCCAGGCGTTGGTGGCGCACGCCTTTAATCCTGGCACTCGGGAGGCAGAGGCAGGCGGATCTCTGTGAGTTCGTGGCCAGCCTGATCTACAGAGCTAGTTCCAGGACAGCCTCCAAAACAATACAGAGAAACCCTGTCTCGAAAAATAAAAAAAAAAAAAAAGAAAAAAAAGAAACAGTATGTACAAGCTGTATAGAATAAAAATATTCCCCAGATGTTTATACTTAATTTTTCCAAACATTTTTATTACAATTATTAACGCCTTAATTGGACACATTAATCGTTTTTAAAAGTTATGTATTCAGGCATTTTGAGATTGTCTTGTGCTCAGGCTGTCTTGTACGTCACCGTGTAGTTGAGGATGACTTTGAACTGATTTTCCTGCCTACAGCTTCCCAGTACTAGGTTCACCTGGCTGGTCCAGACTTTGAGTGCTGCTCAGGGTTGAACCCAGGGCCTTTGCATGCTAGATGAGTGCTCTGCTACCTGAGCTGTACCCCAGCTCCAGTAGTGGGCTTTATGTGACGTGTTCATTGTGAGATAGACATGAGCTGTGTCCCAGCTCCAGTAGTGGGCTTTATGTGACGCGTTCATTGTGAGATAGACATGAGCTGTATCCCAGCTCCAGTAGTGGGCTTTATGTGACGTGTTCATTGTGAGATAGACATGAGCTGTACCCCAGCTCCAGTAGTGGGCTTTATGTGACGTGTTCATTGTGAGATAGACATGAGCTGTGTCCCAGCTCCAGTAGTGGGCTTTATGTGACGTGTTCATTGTGAGATAGACATGAGCTGTACCCCAGCTCCAGTAGTGGGCTTTATGTGACGTGTTCATTGTGAGATAGACATGAGCTGTATCCCAGCTCCAGTAGTGGGCTTTATGTGACGTGTTCATTGTGAGATAGACATGAGCTGTACCCCAGCTCCAGTAGTGGGCTTTATGTGACGTGTTCATTGTGAGGTAGACATATGTGTGAATCCTTTTGGTTATATCCCCCCCTTACCGTTTTTCCTTCTTTAATTCCCCTCCTTCCTCCCTGGTCTCTTTCCTCTACTCGTGTTTCTACGTTCAAGTTACTCAGTTTTTACAAATGAGAGAATACATGCAATATTCATGCTTTTTAATACCATTTGAAGATTATAATTCGCATTTGTTAGACCTAACATTTGTATGTGTTTATGGTAGGCATCTAGTTAAAAATGACAAAGCAATCTTATATTTCAGAATTTTTCAGAGAATGCTTGCCTATAAGGTTTATGGCTATTAAACAGCAATGTTTACAAATGGTGCTGGGCTGCCATATTACTCAGTGCTAGAAAACAGTGTTTGGAAAGAAAAATGATAAAGTTTTATTACATTAAAATTACCACTATAAGTTATGAGACAATATTACCTGGATATAGCTAATACAGTTAAACGTAAGAGTAGGAATTATTAACAGAAAAATCCTTATGGGGACGGCAGTACAAGATGAAACCTGGGGTCTTATGCCACTGAGCTGCGTCCCTGTGCCCTAAAGAGTGAGTGTAAGGGGCATAGTGAGATTTTCATCTGATGTAGATACTTGCGATCTCTAAACAAGATATATTCTAATACTTTGTAGAGCTTCCCACATTAGAGTTGGGAGCAAAATCTGCAGGCTTCCCTCTATTTCTCTTTTTGCCCCAAGACAGGACCTCTCTGTATAACCTTGTTTTTCCTGGAACTTGCTCTGTAGACCAGACTGGCCTCAAACTCAAGAGATCCTCTGTCTCTGCCTCCTAAGTACTGGAATTGAAGGCATGCACACCACACCCAGGCCTTCCTCTGTTCTTGATAAGTATGGTATGATGTGCCGTAGAAATTAAAGAAACTTAATTTAAAATGATCATGTGTGGGTTGACAAGAATGCAGAAAGCAATGAATGGAGAAACCAGGCATGGAGGTGCACACCCCTAGGGGGTTTTCAGGCATCCTGGGCTGTATAGTGAGTTCATTGCCACTTATAAGAGAAGTTCATCACCGAAAATAAAAATTAACTGCCTAAGAGCACGAATGAGATGAAAAAGGTTAATATTCTGTTCAGACAGAGGAGTGGCTTGGTGACGTAGCACACCTATAATTTCATCTCAGAAGGTTAAGGCATGAGGATCGTGCATTCAGGGTTATCCTGGGCTACACAGTGAGATCTCATCTCAGAAACAGAGGACAAACTCAGAAAGATTAAACAAGAGTTAGCTAAAGGGTAGATGTAAGAAGTTTTCAACACCATTAGAGAAGATATACCACATTTTAAGACGGCTTGAGTATTAAACCGATACTCTAGAAATTATGTTAAATGATGAAATGGGAGTTTGAAACTAAATTGAGCTAAAAATAGAGATTTTAGAATCACTGTATTTGTAATTAAATTTAAGTATGTCTGTGTATTGTTTAATTACCAACTCAGTAATTATGATCTTGTTACTTAAATTGCAGCCTTGGTAGATGAGCCCCTTACTCATGCAACTTCTTACATTCCTTCGATGGATAATGCTAACTCGAATCTTGTGGTGGATAAGAGAGAAATTATTGATATGATTAAACCTGACCATGTAGACGGAGTCCATAAATCTGGAGCTAAAAAGCTGAAGATTGAAACTGACAAAGGTAGTATGTGAAATGTTGTGACAAAGTTATGATTTTGGGTGCTTGGACTGTCACACATTTTCTCATAGGATCAATGGATTGGAAAAGACTAATAAGCAAGCGTCCTTGAAGTAAAAGACTTCTAGTTTAGGACTTCTTAACTGTTAAACACTTGACCATCTTTTGCAATCCTAGGTGTATAAAACTGCTATGCCAACAAAACATTTACTGCTACTAAGTCAAAGGAATTTGTTTCAAAACAGTTTTTTGGTATACATATAATTTTACCATTTGTTAAAGTTGAAAGCAAATTTGCATTCTAATGAGATGAATATTTTCTTTTTTTTTTTTTCGAGACAGGGTTTCTCTGTATTGTTTTGGAGCCTGTCCTGGAACTCACTCGGTAGACCAGGCTGGTCTCGAACTCACAGTGATTCACCTGTCTCTGCCTCCCTAGTGCTGGGATTAAAGGCGTGCGCCACCAACGCCCAGCGAGATGAATATTTTCACATAAAGAATTAAATGTTAAGTAGTTGGTATTGCAGGACATCTTTATTTTTCTGAATTGGTTTATTTTAAAATCCTCTATGCTGAGAATGTTGCTTAATATAAATATATAATAAAAAATGACAGAAGTATGTTTAGGGCTATTTTAGAAATTATTAGAAATTATGCCTTTTTTGTTGTTGTTTTGTTTTTTTGTTTTTTCGAGGCAGGGTTTCTCTGTATTGGTTTGGAGCCTGTCCTGGCACTCATTCTGTAGATCAGGCTGGCCTCAAACTCACAGAAATCCACCTGCCTCTGCCTTTCCAGTGCTCAGATTAAAGGCATGCGCCACAAATGCCTGGCTGGAAATTCTGTCTTAATCATAAACCAAAATTCATTTAGCATTAAAAAAACAAAACCAAAACCTCAAGTTGGTAACTGAAACAGCATTTAAAAAAATCAAACATTCTAACAACACAATCTAGAGAACACACTGAAGAATGACAGTAGGAAAACTCCAGTTTATCATTAATTTTTACATTAAATTATTGTTCCTATAAGAGCAGAGGACTTTATGTGCTGTAAAGACATTGCAGTTAATTTCAGGCACTCTGCTGTGGTCTTTTTGTTTATTTTGGCAATTGGGTACAAGCTAGGGCCATTTAGGGAGAGGAATCTTCAGTTGAGAAGATAACTCCATTAGACTGACTGGTAGGTGTCTCTGGGGGGCATTTTCTTGATGGATGTGTGATATTTTTTTTTAAGAAGCAGATTGCACTGGGCATTGGTGTCGCATGCCTTTAATCCCGGCATGCGGGAGGCAGAGGCAGGCGGATCTCTGTGAGTTTGAGGCCAGCCTGGTCTACAGAGCTAGTTCCAGAACAGCCTTCAAAACAATACAGAGAAACCCTGTCTCGAAAAAAGAAGCATATTGCGTTGGTTGTTAGAATTATCTTAGACTTATTTCTCTTAAGTGAAGTTTGGTTTACAAAGTCAGGATTATTTAAGTTAAATGAGGGTACTGTGAATATACCTGGTACAGATGCTAGCATATACTAAATGCTTAAATGTCTTTAGAAGTGAGGCAGGACTCTGGGATGCCTTGGTAGGTAAAGGTGTTTGCTGCCAAGCCTGGTGGCCTGAGTTCAAGCCCTGCGACTCAAACATGGCAGAAGGATAGAATCTCAGGCAAGTTGTCCTCTGAATTGCACATGTATACTTCTCTCCCAAACAGACAAGCAAGTAAATAAATGGAATGACAGTGAGAGCATGCTGGCAATTTAGTATCCTGCAGTCTGGGAAAACTTTTAGCTAACGTAACCTTTCTGTGGTACAGATGATAAATGCGCTTTCCCTCTTGATTAAAGTGCCTATTGTTACTTGACCTGAAAAGTCCATTTTCTCCTGTTTATTGGCTTTTTGGGTCAGGGATTTTTTTGTTTATCTTTGCTCAAATTATTGTTTGGGTTTCTGCTGCTAACTTTGTCCTGCTTTTGTTTTTTCACTAAAGAGAATGCTGAAGTGAAGTTTAAAGATTTCCTTCTGTCCTTGAAGACTATGGTGTTTTCTGAGGATGAGGCTGTCTGTGTTGTAGAGCTGCTGAAGGAGAAGTCTGGTGCGGTAAGAGACGCTTTAAAGAAGGTGAGCACTGGTGGCGGCTGTGGCCAGTTGTGAGGGGTCGTTAAGTTTTCCAGGCAGAGAGGTGCTGCGGTAATGACTTGATAGGTCTGCTCTTATGCCCTCATAGCCATGTAAACGTTGAGGAGTGCTTGAGAAATCATCTCGATAGGTCTGTTCTTATGCCCTCATAGCCATGTAAACGTTGAGGAGTGCTTGAGAAATCATCTCGTGTCTGTGCTGATTTATGCAATTGTTTACTCAGGCCTCCTTTGAGCCACCTGCTGCTTTCATAAAAGCCCCTTGTTTAAGAGAGGCAAGATTTTTATGGTTTTGAAGTCACTAGGCTCTTCACTGAGTTGGATCATGCTCTGCTTTAACTAGAAGTCCTGATGAAGTCAACATCAGGGGATTTCTAGATAGAAAACACAGATAATACTTTTATGACCCAAGATTTCACATTGGAAAGGTCCTAGGACCTTCTTCTGTTCAGTGTTAGAGTGTCTCTGTATGTTTGTAATGCTTCAGGAATACATGATTTGAGGCTGAGGAGGTGTCTTAGTCCATAAAGTGCTTGATATGAAGGCATTCGAGTCTGAGTTTGATTCCTAGAACCCGTCACTGGGAATATGGTTTACCATGCTCATTTAGTGCTCTGTTTCTTTCTCATCTCTAGGACTCATGTAAAATACTGGGTGTGGTGGCATGTATGCTTACAGGGTTAGTGCTGGGGAGACGAGACGGGAAGATCCTGAGGGTTTATCACGCTCACTAGTTTGCTAGCTGACCAGGACAAAGGGAGACCCTGCCTCAAATAAACAAGGTTGATGGCGATCCTGAGAAGTAACACTTGATAATCCCTGACCTCGTGTAATTCTCCTCCCTCTTTCAGAGAGTAGAATCACTGCTATTGCTAACAAAATCTGTTAGAAAATATCAAATAAATAAAACTTCTGCTGGATGGTAGTAGCGCACGCTTATAATCCCAGCACTCGGGAGGCAGAGGCAGGTGAGTCTCAGTGAGCTTGGGGCCAGCCTGGTCTACAAATGGAATTCCAGTTCAGCCAGAGCTGTTACACAGAGAAACCTGGTCTTGGGGGAAACAACAACAACAACAACAAACCCTTGAAAACAAAATCCCATGTAACTGACAGTGCTCATATGGTTCATGTTTACTATATTGTTGTAAATGCTTTGTCATACGGAAAAAAATGTCAGGTTTGCAAGTGCTAACTTGCAGAAAAGATGGCCTGGTATTTTGGTATTCAGGGTTACATGGTTGACTTAATTTTCCTTATTTTCAGTCACGGTCCACACATACATGCACTCCCCCTCATCTGCTTACCTACCTTTAAAACCAGCTGGATTTTATCACGATCACCTGCAGTAGTCTGGCTGAAGTTCCTCTTAGAGCTCTCTTCTATTTTTCTGTGTACCTGTGAGGTGATCTTCAAGAGGTAAATCAGGTTATTTACTCACTGCTCTAAAACCCTATTGGTGCTTTTTTCTTCATGTAGACTAGTATACTTTTTTATTCTTTTTTCTTTTTTTTTTTGCAGTGTTTCTCCTTTGTTATTTTTGAATTTGTGTGTCTGTGTGTTTGATTTTGTTTTTGAGAGCTTTTTTGTTCATATATATTCTTTTGTTTTTACCTCTCAACCAGAGTTTCTCTCCTCCTCTCCCCTTTCCTCCCATGAATGCCAGCCAGCCATTATATGTCAGGTTGCAGTGAGACTAGATTAATGCTGGATGAGACAATCCGAGAAGCGGCAGCAGAGTCAGAGACAACCCCTGCTCTCACTGCTAATCTCATAAGAAGACCAAGTTACACCGTTACATACAGAGGGCCTAGGTTGGCCCCAGGTGGGCTCCTTGGTTGTAGGTTCAGTCTCTGTGAGCCTCTATGAGCCCAGGTTATTTGGTTCTGTGGGTTTTCTTGTAGTGTGCTACAATCCTTCCTCTCTGTCTTCACAGGATTCCCTTGAGCTCCGTCTAGTGTTTGGCTGTGGGTCTGCTTTCATCAGTTTCTAGGTGAAGCAACTGATGAAGCTAGACAGCCATCTATATGAGTCTAGCAGAGTGTCACTAGGAACCATTTCAGTGGCTTTTCCCCAGTTATGTTTGGTTCTAGCCTTGGTTTCTGGGATATCCTGCCGTTTCTGTCCCGTCCTTACCCCAGCGTATCTTGTAGGCAGGTAGAAGTGTTTGTGTGTGGTTTGGTGTCTCAGTCCCCACTAGAAGTCTTGGCTGGTTACAGCACATGGCTTGTTCAGGATCTGATTCCCCCATTGCTTAGATAGTCTTAGATAGTGTCGCCCTCTTGGATTCCTGGGAGTTTCCATTGCTCTATTTTTATCCCATCTCAGAGATACCTCCAGATTCTAGCTGTCTCTCAGTGCTCTTTCCCTCACCCCTACCTGATCCCTCTTGTTCCCATCCCCACTGTTTCTTCCACCCCTCCCCCATCCACGGGAAGTGTCCATTCTGTGTCCCCTCAGAGTAAGCTTTGTGCATCGTTTTCCTTTGTGGCTGCGTTTGGTGACACTTTTCTTAGCATCTATTGGGTCTCACTGGAACTGGCTCTTACCTGGCTCTCTCCTAGCACAGCAGTCTTTCCTCTTTCTCATGTATGCTAACTTGGTAACTAATTACTCTAGTTGTGCTCTGTCAGAAACTACGCACTTTTTCTTGTCACAGTAGTGTAACTCTGTCTATACCTCTGGGTGTGTTAACAGTGTACCTAGCAAGTCTGACATTTGGATTTTTTGAGACAGGGTTTCTCTGTGGCTTTGGAGGCTGTCCTGGAACTCGCTCTTGTAAACCAGGCTGGTGTGGAATTCATAGAGATCCGCCTGCCTCTGCCTCCCAGTAAGGAAGCTACCACCTCACAGCGCAAGTCTGACATTTTACACTGTAGTGTGCTACATACATACATACATTCATACATACCATACAGGCAGTATGCTAACTAGTATGTCTGTGATTGTACTAGCAGTTGTTCAATGTAAGTGAAGTGTATAAGGCACTAATCAACAAATATAAGTGACGTTGAATGTAAACTTAGATTGTTGTGTTGCAGTGAACTTTCTTGGTATTCTTTTTATTTTTGAATTTTTAAAATTTTTTATATTTATTTTTTGGTTTATCCAGACAGGATTTCTCTGTATCTTTGGAGGCTGTCCTGGAACTCATTCTATAGACCAGGCTGGCCTGGAGCTCACAGAGATCTGCCTGTCTCTGCCTCCTGAGTATTGGGATTAAAGACTAGCGCCACTGTTCTCTTTTTTTTTTTTTTTAAAGTCAGAGTTTTTCATTGTAGCCCTGGCTGTCCTGGAATTCTCTGTAGACAGGCTGACCTCAAACTCTGAGATCTGCCTGCTTCTGCCTCCTGAGTGCTGGGGGCAAAGGTGTGTGTCCACTGTTGCCCAGCTTTCTTGGCATTAAAAAAATATTGTATTTATTTCATGTGTGTTGGTGTTTTGCCTACATGTCTTTCTGTGTGAGGGTGCCAGATCTCCTGGAGCTGGAGTTATACACAGTTGTGAGTTGCTGTGTGGGTGCTGGGAATTGACCCTGGACCCTCTGGAAGAGCAGTCAGTGCTCTTAACCACTGAGCCATCTCTCCAGCCCCCCCTTTCTTGGTATTCTTGATTAAGGAATTTGTTCTTTGGTTCACTTTATTATGCAAGGGTGAGTATATCTAAAGAGGTTTTAGTTATTTGTGGGATTTGGGAAAAGTTTGTAGCACATGAATTATTTCAAGTGACACTACCCAGCTGTTGAAAGTTATTGTCCTTAAAGTTAAAATCAATTGCTTTACGTCTCTATCTCCTATTAAGGATATTGCTGTTGACTTATGGAGATAGTTATTTTATTGATGGAAGCACTTTTGAAGTCTTGAAGACTGCCAAGTCAGAGTACCTTTGAATTTTAGTTTAGTCTAGGAAGAAGTTAAGTAGTTATTAAGGTAAAAGTGTAAATAAAAGTAATCCTGTCCAGTGGTCTGGTTGTGAACAAGTAGTAAAGGACACTGGCATTAAGGGTTACAGTGTCCAGTGCTGATGATAGAAAATAAAAAGTAAAATTAACATTTTCTTTGTTTACTCTAACACAAGAAATAAGAGGACCCAGAGACTGATATTGGGGTTCAAACTTCAAGCTGAAGATCAGAAAAGCAAAGTAGCAGGCCACTAACTAACTAGCTCTTACCACGACCTCAGGCTGAATGGACTGATCCTGCTGCCTCTCCTCAGTGTGTCTGTAGAATCCTGAGACTTCAGTGGCTTCATTTCCTCAGTGTGGCTAGACAATGAATGCTCGATACTGACCCCGCTCCTGTGGTATACACCTCCCTAGTGCCGGGATTCAAGTTGTGTGATCCCAGGTGCTGAGATCATCTTTGTGCGAGCTGTTTCTCTTTAGGACTGGATCAGTCTTATGTAGATCTGGGTGGTCTTGGACTCACAGAGATCCATCTACCTCTTAACCCTGAGTCCTAGCATTAAAGGTGTGTATCACCACCTCCTAGCTTCTGGCTGCTGGGATTAAAGGTGCATATCACAACTGCCTGACCTCTATAGCTTGAGGTTGGCTTTGCTTTTCTGAATCCTCAGGCTCCCTTTAATAAATCATAAGTAATATATCACCACAGTTCCCCCTTTTTTGTCTAATACAAAAAGAAAAACCAACATAAGATAAAACGATATACAATAAGTATATATAAAATATACAGGCAATAAATTTGTCAACAATGTGTAGTCCATTTGTATTTGACAAATTCAGAGAAAATATTTATTATCAATCCTATCTTAATGAGTCCAAAATCTTGTACCTAATTTACTTTCTGTTCTAATTTGCATTATCAAATTATCTTTTAATGTCTTTCAAGCCATTTACACTTTACATATCTTTAGTGAGTTTCTTTTCTGGTCTGGTAAATTATGAAAACTATATACTAACTAGTCTTCAACTCCCTCAGAGACCCAAGAAGGAAATATTATTAACTGAGTAAGCAGGAAGTATGAGCAAGTGACTCAGAAAATGTGAGAAATGATAAAAACAGCTGGCTGCCTGAACAGTCACCTGAGGTTCTGCAGTGCTGGGGGCATCCTTATATAGGCCTAGTCTCTCTGATAGACTTCTGTGAAGCAGGATTTTCTGAAGGGCTGTCCCAACTTGGCTTGGCAAGGGTTTGCAGTCACTCTCTTTTGTGTCCTGTTTGTCCAGTTTGGACAGCATACTGTTAGCAGGCGAGGCAAGGGCACTTTCTTGTCCAGTGATTCCTTTTGCCACAAAGAAAGTAAGCTCCACGTGAGTTTCTTCCTTGCCCGTTATCTTCTCCTAAGTAGATTGCTGTCAGGAGCAGACTTGTCTCATTGTCATAAAAAAATACCTATGTTATTAAAACATTTAAAATGCCATATTCTGTAGCTCTCTGAGGTGTTTGGAGACAACCTGTCTGTCTAAAATATATCTGTTTGACTTTGAAACATACCTAATGTGATTACATTTCCTTATTATTCTATATAGTTGGTAATAATAACTTTCAAGAACTAGAAATTTGCATTACCTTGTTAAATGAGCTGTACAGGTATAATAACTTGAACAAAATTAGAATCGTATGTACAATATGTCTTAAAGTAATCTCAAATTTGTTTCAATATACAATATTTGTATACAGTATACAGAAGACCAATCCAATGTAAAATGTTTAAGACTGGTGGCTGCTTTTAAAAAGTAGATTCAATAATTTACCTTTTTATCTTATCAAAAACCTTGAATCTATTCCCCTTCATTCAATTTTCTTCCTGGCCATAACGAACAACATTTTGTAACCAATTCCCTAAACAACAACAAATATCCATAATGAATTGAATGACCAAAAGTGTCCACATTATAGTAGAACTGCTGCTGAACTTCCCACTGGCCAGTGCAGGCAACAGGTGAGCCAGTGTGTAAACCCTGCTCGTTACCCTGCTTCCATTGAGAGTGCAGTGGTGAGCCAGTGAGTAAACCCTGCTCGTTACCATGCTTCCATTGAGACAGTGCAATTTGATGGAACTATATGGCAAGAATGTGAAATTCAGGCTACCCACCCCTGATCTGTTTATGTGAAAAACAGTAAAACAACAAATAGTTGAATTTTTTCAAGGAAAGAGAATGAAACTCAGGGAGAGTAATGTTTAACTTCACTAAACTGTCAATCAGGTCCAAAATCAAATCAAATCAACAAAACCTTCATGGAGACTCACAGAAACACAGTTGTAGCTGACAAGTTGGGACAGCCAAGGCCTGGGCCCACATTCAAACCATGGAGCCCAGACTAAAGGCAGGCAGGACCTGGGCCCACATTCAAACCACAGAGCCCAGACTAGAAGCAGGGAGGCAGGTGGAAACTGTAAGGATTATGTGGCAAATAGAAATGCTGTCATTAACAGAGACTGGGAGAGGAAGAAAGAAGGGAAGCGAATCGTTCAGATGTATCCAGTGTGGAGTGGCCCTCTTCTAAGAGGGCTCCTTTCTTGAACAGTCTTTGTGATGGGGCTGTGTAGGCAGTGAACCCCTTTGTTCTGTTGGGGCCTCCCATAGAGGTGCCCCAGAATCCTTGCTTACTGTGCTCTTACTGTAGTAACATTGTTACAATTTCTTTGTTTTCTCTTTTCCTTCATGTATCCTTTATAGCTGTCTTCCAAGAACGTTCTCGCCTGAAACTGCATTTGTTTCTCATGTGAAATGGGACATTCTTGTTTTCTTGTGGATTTCTTTTTCCTATTTGGCAGTGGTGTCTGTTGACATCAGAGAACTGGACACTGGTGGCATCTGGGCATCTTTTGACAGAGATGTTGAGCATCCATTGTGTTTCATCTTCACTCTGTCTTTCCTATACTGTGCTTTTGCATTACACATGGTTGCTTATTGGTGAGAGGTCACATTTGATTTCAGAGTCTCTTAATCTTCTGGAAAAATATGGAGGGGAAATTGCTATTTTTGACTTTTTGACTTGCTAGTTCTATTTTTCTTGGTTAAATATGTTTCTACTCTAATTGCACTCTGCTAATTTTAGTTATGCACTGTTGAAGTGACTTACCTGATTTTATTTGACTGGCTAGTATTTAGCAATCGTTTTAGATGTTGTACTTCCCATTGGCCTAAGGGCTACTGACGGCAGCTAGTTCACTCCACAGTTTTCAATGGATCGCGTTAACTTGCTCATCTGTGTTGATTTCCAATTGCAGTCGAGTAAAGGAGAGTTGAGTGCTCTTCTGCATCAGCTTCAGGAAAAGGAAAGGCTGCTCGCTGCCGTGAAGGAGGAAGCCGCTGCCACAAAGGAGCGCTGTAAGCAGTTAACGCAGGTGAAGACATTCTTAGTTAAGGGCTGAGCTTCCTGAGCCAGCAGTGCCACCTTAAAGACCACCCGGGCTCCTTGACCTAATTTTTAGTGTAAAAATCTATACACTACAAAAGTAATTCTCTTTTAGATAATGGTATGGAAGGCTTGCAGTCTTTCATGATAATAAAGATATTTATTAGATAGTCTAACCAGAATAGGATAACCATTGTGCTTGGAATGTAAGAGTTTATTTGATGTGTATCTGTTCTTCACAGAAGCATAGCATCCAATTACGTGATAGTGTGAAGCTAGTATGTTACTTATGGATGGAAAATCGTGTGATAAATTGTCATACTTTTAAAATTAACTTCTTTAACACCTTAGATATTTTAGTCTGAGGGGTAAAATCTAAATACAAGCAAGCCATTTAAAAATGCTGTATAGAGCCGGGCTGGTGGCGCACGCATTTAATCCCCAGCACTTGGGAGGCAGAGGCAGGCGGATCTCTGTGAGTTCGAGGCCGGGCTGGACCGACAGCCTCCAAAACAATACAGAGAAACCCTGTCTCCTAAAAAAAAATGCTGTTTAGAATAATGCACAGAATTGGAGCTCTAGAGAGAATGTGTCTCCCCATTAGATGCAGTAGTACAGACCAGCCGTGCACCATCTCGTCACCACCCACTTGGCAGTGTGAATCCTCTGTGTGCGTGGTCTAAAGAGAAAGCCAGTGGAGGAGGCACAGAATCTGTCAGCCTCTTCCTTATGCGCAGCTCTAATAGAGTTGGGTGTGAATATCATTTAATACTGCTTTTTTGAAGTTTAAAAAAGATAGGCAAGCTACTTTTTGATGTTTTGGTTGTGAGCCTAACCTTTAACAGCTAACTATTTCTTCAGTCCACTAAGTTACTTTTTAGTAACTCATTGTGCTGTATACTGGGGATGTATGTACTTGGTAATAACTAAGTTAAATAGTTACATGAAAAGATAAATCTGAGTTAATTATCTTCTAATGAAATTTATTAATACTTTGAACACCTTATTTAATATGGAGTTAAATGAAGTGCAGTTCTTGTTTTTCTGTTTTATTTTGGGACAGTTTTAGGTAGCCCAGCTGGCCTATTTGCCTGTATTGCTGAGAATGACCTTGATCCTCCTGACTCTACCTGCAGGTGCTGGGATTATAGATTGTGCCACACCTGGCTTTAGTACAGTGCAGTTTTGTTGTTGCTGCTGTTGTTTGTTTCTCTGTGTAACTGCTCTGGCTGCCTTGGAACTTGATCTGTAGACCAGCATGGCCTCAAATTCATAGAGATCCACCTGCCCCCTCCCCCCCAGGGCTGGGATTAAAGGCGCGTGTACTACCACCTGGCTTGGTGTAATTCTTTAAAAAGAAATTGTTAAGTATATTGTACATCAGCACAACAGCTTCCAAATGTAAATCTTAAATATATGAAGAAGTATATAGATAAGTTCATAAATTGCTTTATAAAAACTTAAATTCTGTCACAGTTTCTTAAAGCAGGAATGTGTTCATAGCTTCAGTAACTAACATTGCTTTTGCTCTCTGACTCAGCCATTCTCGTTTCTTTTCTGCTGTGGACATGCCCTGTCAAAAGGCAGGCCCCCTTTGCTTCCATTCTAGCAGCTTCCCAGTGTCTTCACTGAACCCCAGAGGAGAGTAGGATCACATTAGCGTGTAGGGCTTACTTTATGCTCACAGCCTTTAATGATTAAATCAAAAAGTGCATTGGAAATAGAAACAAATTGGCGAGTGTTTGTACTGTGAAGGGAATTGTGAAGAGTGGGGAGATGCAGAGGACTCTTGGTTTTTAATTCCCTGACTTTGCTTTTTACCCAGGCCCTGATTAAATATTCATGATTTTGTTACTGTGAAAACATTGGCTGATTTTGGTAGTGTTGTAATACCCTTTTCATGACAAGTTCTTCATAAATTTCTTTTCTGATTGGCTATTCTAGGAAATGATGACAGAGAAAGAAAGAAGCAATGTAGTTATAACAAGGATGAAAGACCGGATTGGAGCACTGGAAAAGGAACACAGTATGTTTCAGAACAAAATGCACATCAGCTACCAGGAGACTGAGCAGATGCAGATGAAGGTGTGTGGAGTCCTGGGAGTAAGATGAAATGTGTCTGTTCATTTCATCTACACTTTCAAGTGCCTTGTAAGGCTTGGCTATTGGCACAGTGACTAGTTAAACTCACCGCTCTTCATTCTATTGTAATTAATGTTCTGTATGGAGATAAGGTAGGAAGGCTGGAAATACACTATGTCTGTAGAGGTAAGCATATTGTGTGCTGTGCTGCAGTGGAGTTAGGAAGCTGGGAAAGGGGATTGGTAGTAGATAGGAGAGTTTTTACACACAGTATTCAGACGGTGTTGGGTCCTCTGGATTAGCTTTGTCAAGGAAGACTGAAGGAATGGGGGAAGGCTTTAAGAGTTACTTGGTGTGATTCTTTATTTCCATCTCTGTAGATGGTGGGTCATTGGCTGTATTTTGGAAAACTAGGACTTTGTGAGAAATACAATAAAAGTTTTGAAAGTTGAGAGCCAAGGTTGGAATGAAGAAAAGATGTAGAAATAAGTGTGGGTCCATTTAAAGGGCCGGCTGTGCCTGAAGATTGGACAGTCAGTGAATGAATTCAGGGAAGCCAGCAGTTGTGGTTCATTGTACCTTTTAGTGATCAGTCTGGCAGCAGTGTGGAAAGTGAAATAAGGGGCAGTTGGAAACGTTTGCAGGAATCAGGTAAGGACCGCTAAAGATAAACCAGGTGTTGACAATGAGAAGATTGAGTTGTTGGACTGATCCAAAAAACTGGTGTGCTTGGCATTAAGTGGGAAGAGGGATGTAGGGAGGATGATTCCTAGAGGGTTAGTGAAAGTGACTGCTGTGTCCCGGTGGCCATAGACCTTTCTCCAATCTCTGAATGTTTCCAGACATCTGGCTCTTAGGATATTTTCCATATATCATTCATTTTCAAGATTTCAATTAGGTCTGGACCAATGAATTCTTACTCCCTTCCTTCCTTTTTTCTTCCTTCCATCTCTTGCAGAACAAACCTTGGATTTGTCAGTTGAGGTTTTAATATTCCCCATAATGGAACTCTCCCAAACTGTCACTTCCATTTGCTGGCTGATACTTTAGTTCTAAAGTAATGTACGGATCTGAGATTGAACATAACTAATGTCAGATTCTTACTGAGCAAGTTGTTTTTATTTCCTTCAATTTTCATGTATTTATTTATGAATTGGTTTTTCGAGACAGGGTTTCACTGTATTGTTTTGGAGGCTGTCCTGGAACTCGCTCTGTAGACCAGGCTGGCCTCGAACTCACGGAGATCCTCCCGCCTCTGCCTCGCGAGTGCTGGGATTAAAGGCGTGCGCCACCAACACCCGTGAATTATAGCCCTTACTAGTATTTTTTCTTTATATTCTAACTTGTAATTCATCCAGATTTTTAAAAATAAAATAACTGCTTCAGTCATAGTACTATTCTGATAAAGTTTTAAAATTATTCTTCACAGCTAACAAAATCCAGTGTTTCCCACAGAAATATCAAATATCCAATACCAGTAAGAGATGAGTGTCATTGTTAGGTTGGTGCTTGTTTTCCTCTCCTGTCTTCTCATCCCTTAGTCATTCGAGACATTGTCTCTCATCAGTTGGGCTATTAAAAGAACTGATTTTGCCAAGTGTTGGTGGTGCAAGCCTTTAATCCCAGCACTCGGGAGGCAGGGGTGGGCGGATCTCTGTGAGTTCGAGGCCAGCCTGGTCTACAGATTGAGTTCCAGGACAGCCTCCAAAACAATACAGAGAAACCCTGTCTCAAAAAACCAAAACAAAAACAAAAAAAAACCCTGATTGTCATAGTTTTTTTAATGTGATCTTTTAAAAGTATTTCTTAAAACATTTACCATTTTATGTGTATGAGTTTGTCTGCATTAATGTGTATGTAACCCATGCGTGCCTGGTGTCCTCAGAGGTCAGGAAGAGAGTATGGGATACCTGGAGTTGCGCAGCGTGAGTCCTCTGGAAGAGCAGCGAGTGCTCTCAGCCACTGAGCCGTTGCCTGCTCTTTGCTTGATTGCTATTGATGGCTTATGTGAAATCAGCCAGCTGTTGAGCAGCCTTTCCTATTGACGGTGAAAGGTTAATTGAATTCACTCACTCTGCTTCTCCTTGATTGTTTGTAGAGGTCAGGGTGTATACATCTATATATGGAATCCATAGAAATTTTCTGAAAGCTAGGAAAATGCTTTCACTTTTGCTAACTGAATTGTTAGTAAGATTATCAATAGATATTTCTCTTAGTAGACTAATTTATATAGTAAAATGAAGACATGTCCTTATATGACTATAAAAATGTTCTTTATTGTCTGTTGTGAAATTAAACAATTAGAGGTCAAAGCAATGTAAGATTAGTGATTGTAGAGGTTGAGAGATCATGTATATGAATGGTAATGCTAATATAGCAGAATGAATATATTTAACATCATTAAAATTTGTATACATGAAAACGGTGGAGCCAGCAAATAGCTCGGGTAATGGAACTTGATGCCAAGCCTGATGACCTGAGTTCAGTCTCTGGGACTCAGGTGGTAGAGAGAGAGAGAGACAGAGACAGAGAGACAGAGACACAGAGAGAGAGACAGAGACACACAGAGAGAGAGACAGAGACACAGAGAGAGAGAGACAGAGACACAGAGAGAGAGAGACAGAGACACAGAGAGAGAGAGAGAGAGAGAGAGAGAGAGAGAATATGAGAATTTCCGAATGTGTCCTCTGAGCACAGATACATGTACACTGACATACAGCATACATATGCACATGCCAAATAGATGTAATTAAAGAAGAAAATGGCTAAGATGGTACATTATATATTATATATTTTTGAGCACAGTAAAAGCTGAGTGGTCTTGAATGTTTTCAAGTAGATTTTGTGGTGTCTGTTAGTTATGCTTAATGTATAATGTTTAAACTTTGGCTAAAACTTTTATTTATGTATTCATTTTTACAATGAGGATCTCTCCTTATTGTCCTGGGTGGTCTGGAACTTGCCGACTAGGCCAGGCTGGCATTAAAACTCAGGTCTATCAGTTTCTGCTTCCCATGTGCTGGCATTAAGGCATATGTCAACTCATTCAATTGACAACTTTAAAAATATTGTTAGTATAATGTTGACCTATTCTGTGGTCAGGAACAGGACCCTTCTGTGTAGTAGGCTGTGAGAAGTCTCAAATAATATCTTAGTTCTGAAACTTGATGTGTGTTTGTTTCTTATCTCAAGATGTGAGAGTACCTGCTGATCTGCTTAGGTTTTGAGCTGGGCAGTTTTTTTTATATCAGATGTGAAAGTAACTGTCGATCTGCTTAGGTTTTGATTGAGCTGGGCAGCTTGTACTTATTTTCCATTCATCACTAAGCAGTTCTTTCTTTGTCTTCCTGTTGACCTGAAATGCTTTGGATTTCATTTTCTTTTTCTTTTTTTTTTTTTGGTTTTATGAGACAGGGTTTCTCTGTATTGTTTTGGAGGATGTCCTGGAACTCACTCTGTAGACCAGGCTGGCCTCGAACTCACAGAGATATGCCTGCCTCTGCCTCCCGAGTGCTGGGATTAAATGCGTGCGCCACCACTGTCCGGCTCTTTTTTTCTTTTTGTTGGTTTTTTGAGACAGGGTTCCCCTGTGTAGCTGTGGAGCCTGTCCTGGAACTAGCACTTGTAGACCAGGTTGGTCTTGAACTCAGAGATCTACCTGCCTCTGCCTTCCGAGTGCTGGATTTCATTTTGTTAATGCCTTTTCCTCTCTTACTATAGTGGACTTTCTCTTAAAGGAGGCGTTGTTCACCTTTGTTTACTAAATTTGTCTTTTTAAAATAGTTTCAGCAAGTTCGGGAGCAAATGGAAGCAGAGATAGCTCACTTGAAGCAGGAAAATGGCATACTGAGAGACGCTGTCAGCAACACCACCAGCCAGCTGGAAAGCAAGTATGTCTCCAGGCCCTTTATTCTCACTAAATGGCACACTGCTTTTTCTGTCATCAAAAGGATGCTTGAGAAACTGCCTAGACTTTTGCTCCCTCCGTTTGCTTCTAATCTTGTTCCCAAAACAATTGTTTTCCTTGTGTGAATCCCCTGGAGTATCGCCATTGCCACTGGAGAAGCACACATGTACTGAAGGCATCTGTCCCCAGCCCAGCACTTCTTAACTTTCATTATTCTCAGTAGCTCCTGTGATGCTGATTTACAGAGCAGAGTCTTGGTCCTCCTACCTCTAGACAGACTCTTATCCAGAGATCCAGAGGTGGAGCCCAGGTGGTTCATGGGCCATTCGAGAAACCATACTTTAGAAAGACTAGTAGTCTTGGGCAAAGTAAGCGCTCTTAGCTGATTATTTATTTTTCAATAATGAAGTAAAGGCTTATTCACAGAATTTAAAATGATCTCTTCCTCTGGACAATAGGGCATGTCCTATTACAATGATATTGGTGTTAAGAGGGTGTTGGTTTTTAAAAACATTTAGCTTAGTTAATGTCTTTGAGTGCTTCTGCCTCTGTGCCGCGTGTCTGCCTGGGAGGCCAGAACAGGGTGTTGGGTTCCCTACAAGTACGTGTGGGTGATGGGAGCTGAACCTCGGCCTTCTTCAAAAGCAACAAGTGTTTTCTTTCCAACCTCCATATTAGGAGTCTCTTAGTCTAATGGCAACATTGTCTGTTTGTGTGCCTTGGTTTTTGGTTATCCTTTTTTGAATATTTTATAGTGCTTTTCAAACTTAAAATTACCATTTTTGAGTCTATGGCCCAGCTTGTGTTCCACGGATTGTATGCCCAGGACACACAGTACAACAGCTGTGGGAGTCTGGGGATGGAGCTCAGGCGGTTGGGCTTCCGTAGCTTTTGCCCTCTTAGCTATCCTGTTAGCGCTGTAGTGTGCTTTTTGGAGCTTGCATTAGGGTCTGAATATTTCGGGGTACCGCAGTCCACTTAGGGGAGCAGCCTGCAAGTGGGTTACCTGTGCAGCACAGCTGGCGTGGAGTTCTTTATGTGTGTAGCAGTGTGAGCCCTAACCTAGTCACTGCTTTCAGGCAGTCTGCAGAGCTAAGTAAGCTGCGTCAGGACTGTGGGCGGCTGGCGAGCGAGCTCAACGAGAAGACCGGGAGGTTGCAGCAAGAGGGAGTCCAGAAGAAGAATGCAGAGCAAGCTGCCACCCAGTTGAAGGTGACCCCTCCGCGCCCCTTTGTACCATTTTGTCACTGTTATTGACCTAAATGGCTTCATGACCTAAATGTGTCTGTGGGGTTGAGAAATCTAGTGTGATGTTTAATAAGACCTACGATGCAAGGGTTCTTGCCTTTCCAAAGGTGTATCTTGATAAAGCATTGAATGTAGGCCTGGATTTGAAGCTAAAGACTGAAGATATGAAAAGTGAAACCAAGTGGCTGACAAGTAATGGTAGAATTCTGTTTCATATTGTGGTTGGAATCTACATATGGAAGGCAAAAATTATTTTAGAAAAGCACCTTTAGCATTGCTATTATCTATAACATGAATTCCTCATCAAGTCCAATAGAACCCCTCCTAGCATTGGAATAGTTTTGTTTTGTTTTTTTCTTTTGAGCCTAACACCAGAGAACTCCAATGGTTTGCACTTGAGCCCATGGTGTACAAATGTTTCCGATCCCAGAATGATAGTGTGTGTGTTGTGAGCTGCTTATGCTGTCAGCTGTGAACGGTTGCTCAGGCTGATTGAAGGAGGAGCAGATGTGTGCCCTCATTACCTGAATTCTGGAACATACATGTTTCTCAGGCTGATTGAAGGAGGAGCAAATGTGTGCCCTCATTACCTGAATTCTGGAACATACGTGTTTTGAGGAATGATAGCTACCTGTTCCTCCTTCCACCAAGAAAAAAGATTTTCTAAAAATAAACAGTTCAATTTATAGATGTTATATGCAGTGTGACTATTAGATCCTCTATCCATAGTGATAGATAGCATATTTTGAGGCCAGTTCCAGACAGTTTCATAATTACCTTTAGAAAAGGTATAACTTGATTTCTTCTTTTCTTTTTCTTCCAAGTTTTGATGAATCCTATGTGACTGTGACACACTGTATTTTCTGGGGGATTTGCTGCTGACATGGATGAGGACATGTATTCTATGTAGATATGAATAAATAATAAGTGGCATTACAATTAGTAATCTTGGTGTTTTGCAATATGTATATTTAACTATGAGCTTTAGGTGCTTCTTGGGATTTAGCAATAAAGGTATTCTCTTGTCTCTGAAGCTTCTGGACTTAAGACTGGTTGAGAACAGTAGATCATTGCTGGTGGATGTGATAGGGTGCAGCAGCTGCCTGTCTTATCCCACAGTGCAGTAATGAGTTTCTGAGATGATGGGTGGGATGACGCATGTGCCTGACATGCTCCGCCCCTTTATTTTACAACGGAAATCTCATCCGCTTCTCTCTTTAAATATCCAGGTCCAACTTCAGGAAGCTGAGAGGAGGTGGGAAGAAGTCCAGAGCTACATCAGGAAGAGAACAGCAGAGCACGAGGCTGCACAGCAAGGTAAGCAAGAGGCGTTGGCGGGGCTGGGACAGCCGTCTGCAGAGAAAGACTCTGGCCTTTGGTAGAGCCAAATAAAGTTAGAGCCTGTCCAATTTCTTCAGCATTAGTTGGGTGTTTTAGAACGAGCAACCTTGTAGCCTTGTCTGCAGCGCTGCTAAGCGACTGCAGGAGAGACAGCACCTGATAGGAGAAGGGCCTGCGCGACCTTGTTTGCTGTCATGGTGGCCTCGGGCTTCGCAGTGTTCTCAGTCTCAGGGAGAAACACGCTGCTCACTTGAATCTGTCCCCCTTTGCAAGTGCCAACTTTGCTGTCTTTATTCCCACTGCTCCCCTTTGTCTTAGGGTTTCTGTTGTGATAAACACCATGATCAAAGTCGACTTGGAGAGGAAATGGTTTATTTCATCCTCGAGCTTACCGTCTGTCATGTGGGGCAGGTTCTGATGCAGACGCCATGAAAGACACTGCTTACTGGCTTGCTTCTTTCTCATGACTTCTCCTTCTTCTTTGGTTTTGGTTTTTTGGGACACGGTTTCTCTGTGTAGGCATGGCTGTCTTGGAACTTGCCTCTGCCTCCCAAGTGCTGAGATTAAAGATGTGTGCCACCACCACCCAGAACCACCAGCCCCATGGTAGCACCCCTGCACCCTCCCCAGATTAGTCATCAGTCAAAAAGATGCCTCACAGGTTTGTTCACAGACCAGTCCTCTGGCCACAGTTACTTGGTAAAGATTTCTTCTTCCTCCCAGCTCCATTAGATGGACGGGAACACTAGCTGACACATCTTCTCTACTCGACCGGGGCCCACTCCACATAGGATAGATGAGAACTCTGACTTTTCAGTTCCTTCATTTCCTCTGCATAGCACTTTTCTTTTTTAATAATAAACTTGATTTACAAGTTTTTTGTAATAAAGTAGATCCAGTTTTGTAATCTTGTTCTGTAGACCAGGCTGGCCTTGAACTCACAGAGATCCACTTGCCTCTGCCTCCTGATGCTGGGATTAAAGGCACGAGCCACCAAATCTGTACACTCAGAGTAGTTATTTCAGACCTGAGGAGCTGCACATTAGAGTTTATACTGCCATTATCAGATATATTTGTATGTATTTGTTCATTACCAAAAATGGAAAATCTATGGCAGAGTGTTAGCTAGAAATGTAACTGGTTTTATACTCCTTTTCATAACTGTGTCTCTCACAGTTATGTGTGTCCTTGCATCCTAATAATTAGCTTTTCCATTCTTTCCCTTACATTGCACTGTGCCCACATGGATATTTGTTACGTATATGCTTGTATTGTTGGCTGGAGTCCACATAAGATATATAAATCCAAGGTTCATTACTTTTCTCAAATTTTCTGACCTCCCTAAATATTTTTCTCCAAATTTTGCAATTACATTTTTTTAAGAGATTGACAATATTCCATTTTACACATGCGCAGGCACACAAACATGTGTGCACATGCGTGCCACATCTGTTGATTGATATCTGGGCTAATTTTGATTCTCTGCTTTATTGAGTAAAGCAGCAATAAAGACGTCCTTCTTCTTGGTAGAAACTGGCTTCCTGTTACAGAGAGTAAAGTCCTAATCTCATTTCTTCCACTTGTCTCTCATGGTTCTGAACTGTTGATATATTTTCATTACATCAGTATTCATGTTTTTGTCAGCGCGACTATAAGGAATGGTGATCCAGGATATATGTTAAAACTTATTTGCTCTTTTGTTCTTATTTATTTCCTGAAGCTTACTATTACTTCATTTTACCCTTGCTTGATGCTATTTTATTAAAAAATTTTGCATTTCTTAATCCACTACCCCTCAGCGTGTCGAGGCAGGGAGTTGTGTTAGATTTGCCTCATGGTCCCTCCTGGACGTCAGTCTTCATGCTCTAGTGCTTGTTACTTTCTAGATTTTTCCACAGCTGCCTTCCTAAGTCTCGCTTCCTTTCTGCCATATTGTTTGGATTCTATGTCACTGCCACAGTCCCCTCCTTCATGGACTGAAGCTTGGTTTTCACTAGCTGCATATGAGTATGTAGAAGTGCGTTTGTGGAGGCCTTACATAATCTGAAAACATCTTTACTATGTTAGGTTGATCTGACTGGAGGTTGAGTTGTAAGTCAGCAATATTTAATCTATAGAATTTTGACACCGTGAACTTAATGCTTTAACTGTTGGTGGTAAATATATGCACCTTGAATTCTAATCCCCAGTATGTTTATTATATGTTTACTTTTCAGGAGTTTTTTCTGAGTTGTATTGTTTTGTGGATGAGAGAAATTATCTTTCTTAATGGAGACACATGCACACGCACAGCTGTATGCTTCTGTCTGTGGCCATGGGTTCCCTCCAACCTATGGGCTTGTTTGTTCGTGGTGTGGGACAGGGTGATGGTTCTCACGCTGCCTGGTGTCTCCTGTCAGTCAGCGTTTGATTCAGTGTGTTCCCCTTTTCTTCTCTGCCAAGTTAGTGGTTGTCTTTAATACACTTTGACTTCATTTATTGTGATTTTGAGTTAAAATGGTTCATATTTACTTTTTTATCTTTTTGGTTTTTCAAGACAGGGTTTCTCTGTGGCTTTGGAGGCTGTCCTGGAGCTAGCTCTTGTAGACCAGGCTGGGGATTAAAGGTGTGCACCACCAACGCCTGGTTTATATATAGTTTTTTGATGCATCTCTTTTTGGGTGTTATCTGTAGGAAAGAAGAAAGGCAAACAGAAAAGTTATCTTTCATTTCAAATTACTTAAATGGCATTTTAAATGTCAGTTTTTATGGAGTAGATTTCCTTGGTGTCTTTTTCTATGTAGCAGAGTTCAAGGAATTTATATGAAAATTGCGAACATAATTATTCATGGATCTCTGGGGAAATAAAAAGTGCTTTTAAGAAATGGTAGAGCCATTTAAAATGTTTTTATCCTATTTAATTAATGTTTATTGGATACTGTGCCAAGTCGTAGGCACAGTTCTGCATATGGAGGCACCACAGTCTCTGACCCAGAAGAACTCACTCTTAGGACAAAAGGAATCGGACAAGGTGGCAGTTATACAGGGAAGCATGAGCTTCTGTGAATGCAGAAGGACACGGGAGACCTGTGCAAGTGTTCCGGAGAAGGCGACACACACACATGCATGCATACACACACACACACACGCACACGCACACACACACACATACACACACATGCATACACATATACACACATGTATACACACAGACACACACACAGACACACATAGACACACACATGCATACCCACACACAGACACACACACACAGACGCACACACACAGACACACATGCATACACACACAGACACACACAGACACACACATGCACACACACGTATACACACATGTATACACACAGACACACACATGCATACCCACACAGACACACACACATGTACACACACATGCATATACACACACATATATACACACATGCATACACATACAGATACACACAGACACTCACATGCACACACACAGACACAGAGACACACACAGACACACACACACACACAGACATGCACATACATGCATACACACATACAGACACACACATGCAGACAGACAGACACACACATGCAGACAGACAGACAGACAGACAGACACACACACACACACACACACACACACACTGAGGATAGAAGGAATGAAAGAAGAGGCATTTGTAAGACGTAGTATTTTTGTTTGCTATAGATTTACAAAGTAAATTTGTGGCCAAAGAAAATGAAGTCCAGAGTCTGCACAGTAAGCTCACAGACACCCTGGTGTCGAAACAGCAGTTGGAGCAGAGACTGATGCAATTAATGGAGTCGGAACAAAAGAGGGTGAGCAAAGAAGAGTCTCTGCAAGTCCAAGTTCAGGTATTTGCTTTTCTTTCTTTGAAAATAAGGGGTTGTATTTATGTTTTATATGTATAAGAGTAAGTAATTAAAGAAAGATCATGAATTAGAGTGAAGGAGAGGAGCCATTGGAAAGGTTTGGGGGTGGTGGTGGTATTATTTTAATTTAAAAATTGTAAAAAAAATTCAAAATATATGTCTATGTAAATGCATTACATTCAAATAGCTTCCATTTCAGTGTCTAAATAATTAAGAACAAGGAATTAGGATAAGTGTGGTATATCTTAATTCTTAATAGTGGCAAGTAATTAGCATTTAATATTTGAGCATTTGTTAAAAGATGAGCTCATCCACTTCTTCAGAACTTCTTGTGATAGGATCAGGGACAGGAAAACAGCCTAGATGTCTGCCATGTAAATTAACTCAAATTGCTTGATAAACCAAGACCATGTAAATCCTTGTGTTCATGTACAGGTGGATATTTATTAACACACTTGTCCTTTCTCTTATTGTTTTCTGTTGACCAAAAGGATATTTTGGAACAAAATGAGGCTTTGAAAGCTCAGATTCAACAATTCCATTCCCAGATAGCTGCTCAGGTAATGGTGCAGTTTTGGTTGCTTACTGTTAGTCATAGCTCTCCAGTTGTTTGAACAATTATCTGAATGCCTGTGTAGTGCCAGACTCCAGAAGTTGGGAGACTGGTCAATAAATCAGTATGTAGTGGCCCCAAGTTTCAAACACTACGTATTATATATGCTACTTGTGAAGCACTAAGAACCCCAAATCTGTATAATTAGAAGGGTTAAGTGAGAGCGCTCACCCCTGGGAAAAAACGCTCAGAGCTCTGTCACAAAACAAAAGGGATAGCCAAGGAGAGCCTAGCATAGGGACTGATACTGGTTGATGGACTGTCACAGAATGTTGACTTAGCCTCTGGATCTCACACATGCACGAAGGGTAGCTGTGTTAGCTTCAGCTTCCAAACTGTATTTGCAGAAGACTCATTGAAATGTGTGTTTCAGTTTAGTTGCAGAGTCTTAAAAAATGGCATGGTAAATCTGTTGTTTGACACCCATGCTTTGATTGATTGGTAGGTTGGCTTCGGAATATAAATGATAAAACATTTAGAAAAAAAGTGAAGGTTTCCACAAATACATACACTATAAGTTTCAGTTTTTTGTTCAACTTTTAAATTATAAAAATTATTTGTAGCAACAAGTACTAGAAATTTGACTCCTAGGCTGGAGAGGTGACTCAGCAGTAAAGCCTGCTGTTGATCAGAGGACCAGAATCCAATTCCCAGCGTCTATACCAGGCAGTGCACAGGGTGTCTAATGGCCTCCTCCATTATCTGCACTCATGTGCCCATGCCACCCCTACAACACTTACACATTTGAGTCTCATAAAGCTTTGCGCACATTAATGTTTTTCCTAATTGCTTCTTTGTGGAGATGATGCTTTAAATTTATTTGAGGTTGGATTGAGGTCTTTATAGTCAGCTGACAGACCTGGTCAGGAATGCCTTCGAGAATGCTGAGGCTTTCATAGTGGGGAGGAAGGGGGCAGCATGTGCATTCTCCCCACTCTTAATCACGAAGTGGGTCATTTCAGGAGATTTTGCTGAGTAAGAGAGGTACAGAGTGGAGATGGCCCTAGTGAACGGTCCTACCCCTTATGTACTTGTTCTTGTCAGTGTTTATAGTTCCTAGGCCTGCCCATTGCTCAAGTCTTAATATCCTGTGACGTGATGTGTAATTTCCTAACACTGGCTGTTGGTGATCAGATTTGCTTTCAGAATGATAGCCACTCACCATAGGCCAGATTTGTCTTTAACGGCCTTACAGATGTTAGTTTTTCTTGTTTTTAAAACTCTGTTGTGGTTATTATTGTACAGCTTTTAAGTTTTCCTCAAATGCTCTTATGTTGATGGTGTTTTTCTTCCTCAGACCTCCGCTTCAGCTCTAGCAGAAGAATTACATAAAGTGTAAGCCTGCCATTCCACACTTCTTAATAATTGTGTCATAACCACTAACAGATACAATACACAGTTAACTTCATACTCTGAAAAATTTAACTCTTAGTTTGTTTTTTGTTTTTTTCTTTTTTTATCTTGTGTCTGTTTAATCCTAAACATTACATGTTGTTTTCGTTGTTATCATAAAAGAGCTGGGCAAAGTATCCTCCATTTGAGATTTGGTAATTATGTAGAAGAGGCAATTGTGTTTTCAGAGTAGTGGAAGGAAGTTGGTGCTTTTGTCTGCTTTGCACTTTTGGCTCTTCTGTCTAGCCCTGTGACATTAGACAGTACACTCTAAGTAAATTTATGTTGTTTTGTGTTGCATACTATACTGATATGGCCACTTGTTTGCAGATAACCTATAATCTGGTTTTGATGCCAAACTTCTTTGATTCAAGTTTTTAACAATATCTGTCTATGCATTCGTGTATCTATAGTAGACTAAATAGTCTGTAGGAAGAAAGTACAGTTATATGACACTTAGTTAAGATTATCCTTTCCAGGTAAGACTAATACTTTGGTGTGTAAATTCTCATTAAAAGCACAAATGTATTTCCTTTCTGAAGGATTGCAGAAAAGGACAAGCAACTCAAGCAGACTGAAGATTCATTAGCAAATGAACACGACCACTTAGCAAGCAAAGAGGAGGAGCTTAAGGTACAGTAACTCTTAAAGCTTGCTGCTGCAGTGTTTTATAGCAGTGAACGTTGAAGATTAGTCAGTATGTGTTACATGATTCTGGAACTCATGGAAACGTGCTTTCTCTTTCTGAACTAAAGAACTTCTTTAGTGGTAAGAGGAAAATCCAAAAGGTTTACTCAGATGATGCATTTCATATAACAATTTTAGAAATTTGGCAAGTAACAGAATTGATGGTGTTTTATAGTAATATATTCTTTATGCTTCATTAAGGCCTGCCTTAGGATTCAGAAAGCAAAGTCAGCCACTGTTGCACCCTTCCCCCATGGGGGGTCTGTTACCAGGAGCTTTTAGCAAAGCACTTCTTGTCCCCTCCTCCCAGTAAGGCCTGCATGCAAGTTCCTGTTTATTGTCTAAAAGCTAATTCCTGGTTTTGGCCCACCCTTTGCTGGCGGTCCCTGGGAAGGTAGGCTTCTGACCTTGGTGTTTTTCCACCATGCCTGCCTTTGGTATGTAAGGCTCCACTCTTGTAAAAAATAAACGCCATTCTCCTTGTAAGAATGAGCCGCTAAATAAAAAAAATGCCATTCTCCTTAGCCCTTAGCCTTGGATCGTTGTGAAGTATGGTAGCACTGTAGCTGCAAACACACTGACAGCTCGCTACAAGCCACAAGCTATAGAGGGCAGGCAGTGGTGGCACACATCTTTAATCCTAGAATTCAGCAGGTAAAGGCAGACGGATCTCTGTTGTTAGTTCAAGGCCACCCAGGGATACACGAGAGTGAGTCAGTCTGAAAGAGAATTAGACCTCACACCTTTAATCCCTGGACTTATGAGAGATATTTAAGACAGGAACAGGGTCTCAGAGCTGGGCTCATTCTCCAGCCACATTGAGGATAGGAAGACATTAAGTCTCAGGATTCTCCAACCACACTGAGAGGCAGCAGTGTGGGTTTTGTGGAACCAGGATCACCTTTCATTCTGAGGGCTAGTGAGAGCTGGCTCTGAACCCTGAACCCCAGTATCTGTCTCTGGGTCTTTTATAATGTTTCTTTTTGGTTTAGGAAATTTCTAATTTGAGACTTTTACCTAACTCTTAAAGTAGGACAGATATGTTGCCACCGGTTTAAAGTAAATTTTATGAAATACTTTTAATACCATGCACTTTTTTCTTGCTCTAGGATATCCAGAATATGAATTTCTTATTAAAAGCGGAAGTGCAGAAATTGCAGGCTCTTGCTAATGAGCAGGTAGACCATTTTTGTTTATTTACCTCTGAAGAATTTTGGTTTGCCTTTCATTGTTTATTTGAGGCTTCGAGCCCAGTTTTCTGCGTGTAAATTCTATCCGTAATGGTTACTTATGTTTGACTGTGGAATGTGTTATGGAGATCCTCTGCATAAACCACCTAGATGGCATCTATTCATAATGGAGGTAACATGACACAGTGATTCTTCATTTCTGAGACAGAGGAGATGGTTAAAACAGTCTTAATGTGCTGCATGTTTTAGCCTTTTCCTTCTAATGTAGAAAAGGCAACTTTTTCAATAGGGAAAATTGACCTCTGAGAAGTAAAAAGTAATGGAAAATAAAACACAGAGAGGTATATAGTTTTGTTATAGCTTTAATCCAAATGTGTGGAAATAGAAGTGTTTATATGGATAAATGTAGTTTCACGGCTTCCTAAGAAGTGGTTTTCGTGTTGCTCTGATGCAGGCTGCTGCAGTCCATGAGGCCGAGAAGCTGCAGAAGAGGTGAGGACTGTGCTCTATGCAGACGCAGGTGCAGCCACGCCCATGGATGCTGCCGCCACCGGGCTTGTGCCTAGTTCCGGAAACCTTGAATGAACTTGTTTTAATTGACACTCTTCTCTCATAGCATTCATGTAAAGGATGATAAAATAAGATTGCTTGAAGAGCAGCTGCAGTGTGAAATTGCAAGCAAAACGGAAGAATTTAAGGTGTGTGATTAAGCTTGTGAACTCAGCTTTCTCAGAATAGCTTCTTAGGAGTTTACTAACAATGACTCTAAAAAAATGCTATTTTTTAGTACAGTCATTTGGAAACATTATTTACTTAGTTTATTTGGTGGCTTACGTGAATAGTGATTTTAGTTTTTTGAGGTAGGGTTTCTCTGTGGCTTTGGAGGCTGTCCTGGAACTAGCTCTTGTAGACCAGGCTGGCCTCGAACTCACAGAGATCCGCCTGCCTCTCCCTCCTGAGTGCTGGGACTAAAGGCGTGCGCCACCAACGCCCAGCTTGCTTGGCAGTCTTTAATTGAGTATGTTACGTTTGCGCATAGTTTTGCTGTCTGTGCTGTTGTTGCAGTGCTAGTCTCTGTTGGCCCCTGGATTTTTATGTATGTGTGTAACTGCAGCGTTGCTGTGAATACCCGAAGCAGCAGTATGTGGCTGCTTGTTCAGAAACCCAGTTCCCATGGTGACTGCCTTTCTCTCTCAAAAAGTAAATTGGCCTTTATTCTTCCAGATTCTGAATGACCAGAACAAAGCATTGCAGTTGGAAGTTCAGAACCTACAGACTGCTGTCTCTCAACAGGTGAGCCTTTTCATGGGGTAGTGTGGGGCGGCCAGAGTGTAAGAAGGTCTAGTGAGAATGAATCTGTGCTTAATATTAAATGTGTTTTTCAATCACACCCCACTCATTTTGTGCTGTTTCAAAATTAAAGTTTTGTGTCTCTGAGATGAAGCAAATGTTAATCTTTTCATAAATATTTTGCAAAACAGAAAGAAAAGAAGCTCTGTTTTTGTAGCGTTAATCTTTTTATTCAGGCAGTATGGTTTCTCAAAAAGAAGAGTGGGTTTGAAGCTTACAAGTACCTTGTAATTGCTTAGTATTTCTGAGTCCTACATAGTCTTTCACATCACGGTTATGCTAAACAATTTCTTAGATTTGCATGGCAAAGCTTAAATATATTGTTTAGTCTTATGATTTGCATAAAGGCCACGTCTAAATCGTTTATTTTAAAAAAAAAGTATGTGTATACACATGTGTACATAGTTGTAAGGTGAATGGTGAGGAATACACATACACACATTCCTCTTACAGTATATACATGTATCCTTAAAAAGGAAGACAGTATATGTGAGTGTGTGTGTATGTATGTACACACACACACACTCACACTCACACTCACTCCCATTATCCCCCTCACCACTATCCATCTTTCTGTATGAGTGGTGCTGCTGCATAAGCCAGCGTCTAGTGGTGTCTTTTCTCTGCTGCTTCCATAGTCTTGTTTTTGTAGTTTCTCATATAAGCTCCTCAATCATACTTTTAGAAAACATTCTAGGAGCTGGCCAGACAGTTTAGAGAAAGGTATTTCCTACCGATCCTGAGAACCTGAGTTTGACTTCTGGGAACTACAAGGTAGAAGGAGAGGAACACCTCCCACAGATTGTTCTCTGCCCCCCCCCCCACATGTGAGCCCTGAGGTCCCCACATAAGTAAATAAAATACAAACAGCTTTACAGCAAAGTAGTCTAGAAACTTTTGTTATTTCATGCTGCATTAGAATATAAATTTTATAGCTGGGCAGTGGTGGTGCACACCTTTAATCCTAGCACTCGGGAGGTAGACGCAGGCGGATCTCTTGAGTTTGAGGTCAGCCTGTTCTATAGAGTGAGTTGTAGGCTAGCCAGGTCTATATAGTGAATTCCATGACAACTAAAGTAACACAGGAAAATCCTGTCATGAAAAACAAAACCTAAACAAACAAACACAAAGTTCATGTTTCCTTACTAGTAAGTTCTTGGGATGTCCTTCATTGGAAATGGCAGTGTTCCCTTTAGAGATGCTTGCGTTATTTGTTTTGCAGTTCACAATCAAGCAAGTACACTCCTGAGGTAAAGCTGCTGCTTTGCATTCGGTAATGTCAGGTTCCCACATCAGTTCCCTTTCCCTCTCCGTGATAGGAAATGCTCCGAGGTTTTTGTTCCTTTGTATATGTTTAAATGTCGCAGTGAAAAATGTAAATCTTCTCCTTTGTTATGTTATAGCCCAAGTGACCATCTGTGAAACTTGAATGTTGCGCAAAACTCTTAAATATTACTTCAGATAAGGCAACCTTAGTGGGTTAGGTTAGATAAATTATGGTAGTTTTTTTTTCTGTGTCTGTTAATTTTTACCTGGAGAAGTAGCATGCAGTGTCTGTGTACTGATTACAATATACAAACTTTAAAGTTTTACAAAGTCAGTTCTATGTAGGGAAAACAAATGTCTAGAAACTTAGGAATCTTCTTTACAATTCCAGTATTTCAGCTGTCTTTAGTTGCTGGAAATGCCTGCATTTGAAGAGAAAACCTGAAACTGTATTTCATTCTTTTTTAAAAAATTTATTAATTTATGGAGCTGTGCGCATGTGAGAGTAAGCACATACATGTGTGTGTCTGAGTGTGTGTATGTGTGTATGTTGGTATATGCTCTCTCTCCTTCCACCATGAAGGTTCTGTGGATTAAACTGAGGTCATCAGGCTTAGTGGCAAGTGCCTTCACCCACTGGGTCATCTTGATAGCTGGGAATCCTGAATCCTTAAGACCACTTTTAACTCACGGGGCTTTCAAGTATAATTAAGGAAATGAAAATGAATGCCTTTTCTTAAATGAATGCCTTTTCTTACATTTGTCGAACATTATTTGTCAATAGAAACAAACTTGTGAATGCCTATTTTTTGCCGAACTGATGTTTCCAACCTACAGTAACCTCTAGGTCCTATGATGTTTGGAAAAAACGACTTTCTGTTGTCTTACATAGAATTTTAAATCACACTTGTGGTAATGATTATTTTGAAAAAATTCCCTTATTCTTTTGTTACCAACTCAACTTTCTATCTGTTGTACACTTTAGGTATTTTGTTAGTTTGAGGTGGAGTTCTCTTATGTTTTCTGAACACATTTTTGTAGCTACAATTTTTGTATTTAAAAGAATTAAGGAGATGGATCTAATTTTGTAGGACTAATTTAGATCTGCATTGGGTAAATTCTTAAATATAATCTGTTTTTATAAAAAATAAATTAGGAAATAATGAGTAGCATGTATGTTTATTTTAAAATTAGATTTGTGCCCGAGACCTTTTGTCTAAACAAGTCAAGAAAATTTGTACTTTGATTAAACCCTGTTTGTGTGCACATACACTGCGGGGCATCAGAGAAGAGCCTGCAGTGTAGTTGAGGAATACGTTCCCTGCCTTCCCTGTGTGGCCCCAGGGCACTGGCCCCAGGGCAGCAGGCTTGGCTGCAGGCACTGCTGCTGCCTGGGCCATCTTGCCAGCCTCACTCTTTGGGCTTCTGCAGTCACCCTTTTAGTGTTACTGATCGGGAAATAAGAGAACAAAAGTAGTGTACCAAAGTTGCTTTTCATTTCCAGCTTTCTTTAACCTCCTCCTTCCTATATAGCAGTTAGAATTCCAAATGACAGTTAAGAGAGAACAAGTTTGTGATGTAAAACTTCCAGCTCTCTTGCCCCGGTGGTTTTGTTCTGGAGGAAAAGGTTGAACTTATTGAAGGAGTAACGGGTAATGTTGCATGTTGTCATTTCTTTAGGTATAGGATTAGCAAAGGCCAGAGGCCCCAGGTGTGGGAGTGTGCTAGACACTGAGGGAGGGAGGATGGGTGTGCAGGTTTGCTGGGCACTAGCCAGTGTTAGCCTAGGGAAGGAAGACAGGTAAGCTCTTCTGCTTGTCACCGTGGCTAGCTGTGCTTGTGGGCATGTTAGCCCGGCAGCAGCATGCCTTCATTCTTGCCGCAGTAGACTTGTAAGAGGCAGTCTGTGATCAGTCACTAAGTAACAATCATGGGAAGTTGCTCCTGTTTGCCTGACACCTCTTCCTGATTATACCGGATGATCGGAGGTTTCGGTTTGTCACCCTGGAGGAAGGAACAGAACTGGATTGGTAAAGTGAGAGTGTTGTCTGTATTTGAGGTGAAGAACCAGAGCACTGGGCTAAACATGACTGCACCAGGGGAACTGAGCTCATTGAGCATGTTTAGTCCAGTGTACACTAGGTATTGACCTGCGTGCTGAGGCTCTGGAGGTGAATGGGACTTGATTCTTGATTTGAAAATATGACTTATGTGCACACGTGTGGAAGAAAGGTGTGGGGAGTTAAATCCTTGAATCGTGTCTAGATTTTATTTGAAGAGTGGCAGAGTAACACGGGACAGCTTAGCTAAGAATTTGCTGGCCAGTGAGGGGCAGTTGGGCTGAGAGAAGCTTTCCAGTAGCATGGTGGCGTGCCGCAGAGCTGACAGACGTTCAGAACATGCCGAGACGCCGTGATTGTGGAGAATAGGGTGTGCGGCTGGAGGGAGACTCGCCAGGGCCTATAGGAGAAGCTTTGCTCACTGTATAAGGGTTTGTGAACCCGGTGTCACCAAAGAGCATTGCCAGGACGGACAGACATGTACTCTGCACATGAGAGAAGTCACAGTGACAGAAGTGAGGTGTCTGGTGTTAGGAGTCAGAGACGTAATAGGATTGAGTAGGCCTAGGACAACTAAATAATTAAGGCACAGGTAAGCTGGTCTCCATAGTGTTGTCCCTTTTCTAAGGTAGGATTCATTGAGACAAATGTGGATTAAAAACTTTTTATGAGTGTTAAGTTTATAAAAAGCAATGTCTATAAGAGTTGTTTCTGTACTATCAGATTGATGTGATGCACTTTGGGGATTTCCTGTCCTTTTTATGGGGGGACGATTGCTCCTTCCTTTGCAATAACACAGCGGTCCTTATTAACTCCAGACAGAATTTAGGGCATTGTGATGTTCACGATGAGTGAGTAAAGATGAGGACTGAATGTGGGCGCTACGAGAGGGGACTAATTTAGAAATGATGTGGCCGGGCGTTGGTGGCGCACGCCTTTAATCCCAGCTCTCGGGAGGCAGAGGCTGGCGGGTCTCTGTCAGTTCGAGACCAGCCTGGTCTACAAGAGCTAGTTCCAGGACAGCCTCCAAAGCCACAGAGAAACCCTGTCTCGAAAAACAAAAACAACAACAACAAAAAACATAGAAGATGTGGAATCTTAGGTCTCAGGTTTACCAATGGAAACTTTTATTTTTGAAAATGAGTATAATGAGATAGGTTCAAACAACCAGGAAATAACAGGTTTAGAAGATTGTTTCATGAGGTATGGGCAGAAAGCCCTGGACATGTTTGACCAGAGTACTAAATTGCCTGAGCGTCTGAACTTGAAGGGAGAAAGACATACAATGTAACCCCGGGAATTTGTGTCTGTGAGCATGTATTGGGGGTCAAGGGCCTAGGGTCAGTTTAATGTCATGTTTTCCATGCTTTTTAAGGAGAGGTATTTGTGTTGCTGCTTCTGCAGTGCACATGCACTTTTAATGTAGTCTGTTTTGGTCTGGTAGCATTTTCATTTTATCTGTCTACATGTTCAGAATCCACTGGACTATAAACAAGATTTATACAATTGCATTTGTGTTAGATTTCAGTGTAGGGGAAAATAACTGAAAGGGGAAAGCTTTAGCCTTAAAGGTCTAAATGGTTTATGTTTGAGGAAATCTTCCCACTTTCCTTTTTAGTGACTAATAATTTATTATCCTTGAGTTCCCAGTTCATTTTGCTAGTGCCTTGTCCCTCCTTTTGTATCCTGTTTGTGGATGCCTCTTTTCTGCTCTTGTGAATAAAAAAGTTCATAATTGTGGGCAGTTCTCAAATAAGGACTAAATTTTGGAAGTATTTAGAATCCTAAACTATTTCCACACAGTCTTTCTCTAAACTAATTTTATCTTATGCAAACTTGGTAGAATTAAATTAAGCCCTTTTTAATGTTTTTGTTTTTAGCCTCATAAAGATATTATGGAACAAATGGAAAAATGGTAAGAGTTTAACTTTTCATACTTTGACTCATTCCTACCAAATTTGTAGTGACCGAATTGTTAGGTGTAATAATCTAGGTTCTCAAAGTACTACTTGTATTTTGGGTTAGAAAAGAGTGTTGTGGACCGTGCATTAGCTAGGGTTACTTTATGGTATGTTTGTGGGTGTCATGTGATACTAATTGACTTGTTCAGACTGTTGTCAATCATACATTACCTGAGCATATTTTACTTACTGGTTAGGAGTCCACCTTAACACCATGATTGAGATCCTCAAAAATCTTTCCAGAAGTTTATAATAGATGAGGAACAGAGGGGTAGATCTGTGTAAAATATTTGGGAATGATATTTACCTTGACCAAATAGCTCATAGGAAGTTTTAAATGAATAATTTCAGCATTCAAGAGAAAGATGAGAAGTTAAAGACCGTGGAAGAACTACTTGAGACTGGACTCATCCAGGTGGCCACTAAGGAGGAGGAGCTGAACGTGAGCGCCCTCTAGACTGCTTTCCTCTCTTCTTCTGTCAGGGTCAGGGTTCACTGCGACAGTCTTCCCAAGGCTGTGTGCTACGTTTACAAGTTCATCAGCAATGTCATTTCATCTAAATGATATTTCTCTAGAAGTTGAAAATAGATGAGTGGAGTGTTCACCATCTCAGTTGACACTGCAGTTTGGAGATGTGTGTTCCTCTTACACCCACGTTCAGATTGTCACCAGCGATCACTAGCAGATGTCCTAAGTCTGTGAGTGGCTACGGGGTGAAGCCAAGTCAAGACCTACTGCTCCGGGCTCACTTTTAGCTCTTACTAAATTAACAGACCTTTGGGAAAGGATATTACAAGATGCCATTGAATTTATACTGCCATTGCTTAGCTGAAAAACGGCACACACTGTGTCTTTGAGGATGACAACATTTCAGTTGAAATGTATACGGTGATAATTGAATTGCAAAATGATTGACTAACTATAAAGGTTATAGGCAAAAGCGTAGAAGAAGGTGAATGGGCTAGCTTATTTTGAAGTAGCTAGTGTCTCAAGAATAGAAAAGCCACTGGTTGGTGGTGGCACACGCCTTTAATCCCAGCACTCGGGAGGCAGAGGCAGGCGAATCTCTGAGTTCGAGGCCAGCCTGGTCTACAAGAGCGAGTTCCAGGACAGCCTCCAAAGCCACAGAGAAACTCTGTCTTGAAAAAACAAAACAAAACAAAAACAAAAAAGAAAGGAAAAGAATAAAAAGTATGTTGTGTTTATATGGTTTTGAAAACAGGCCCTAAGAACAGAAAACTCAGCCCTGACAAAAGAAGTTCAAGAGTTAAAGGCCACGCAGAGCAATCAGGTAATGAATAGTGTGCAATGAATGCATCTGTTAATCCTACACATTTCTCCTCACAACAGGCATAGCCAGTACATGAAATGTAATGCTCAACCTGTCTATTTTCCATGGTTGAATTTTTATAATTAAGCTTTTAATCAATGAATATTTAGTGACTAAGTAATAGAGGCTGCAATTTATTGAAAACTGTCTACGTGCTAGGTAGGCATTCTGTGAACTACTCCAAATAGGATTTCATTTTTTCTTTATTTAGTTAAATTTAACGTATTTTATGTATATGAGTGTTTTGCTCATTTATGCCCATGCGCTACATGCAATTAGTGCTCACTGAGGTCAGAAGAGGGCATCAGATTCCATGGGTCTGGAGTTTGAAGATGGCTGTGAGCTGCTATGTGGGTGCTGGATATTGAACCTGGGTCCTCTGAAAGAGTAGCAATTGCTTTAAACTTTTGAGCCATCTTTCCAGCCCAACTTTTTTCATTTAAAAAATGTATTCTTGTTGATGTTGCTGTGTGTAGGATAGTAAAGATACGCATGTGCCATGGACTGCTTGTGGAGGTCACAGGACGACTTAGGGAATCCTCCGCATTTATGTACATCATCAGGCTTGCATGACAAGCACTTTGCCTGCCCCGAGGGTCATCTTGCTGGCCATCTTCTTTTCTTTTTTTAATGCAACGATAAAAGAGTTGGCCACACAGAGACATGGAGTCTCTAATAATGGCAAAAAAAAAGGGGGGGGACTACATTGAAGTGAGGCAGTTTCTTAAGTGTAAATTCTCCTCTGGCCAGAATTACTAATTAAATAATTAAGCGTTTATCTAGTGGTTATTCTTCTGAACTATTTTATATTTAGTAGTTTCAAATCTGCTTATTTTCAAAATGTTTCTCATTTTTACCATTCTGACATACATTAAGAAAACCTAGAAAGAATTTTAGGTTTCCTTTTTCTTTTCAGTTTGTATAACAACAAGTTTAGGGATTATATATTTCTATTTCTGACTCATTTATATTTTTAAAAACTACTAAATTATGCATCCTTCTATTTCTAGGTTTCTTTTGTGTCTCTAGTTGAAGAACTTAGGAGAGTGTAAGTGATAACATTGTTGTAAATTGGACTTCTTTTGACTTATTTTCTTGGTGCCATTAAATGGAGTTTTATTCATTTGGGAGAGTTGGCATACATTATTACATCTATCTATCCATCTATCTATCTCGTATCTCTATACCTATCATCTGTCTATCTCTATCTGGAATTGGTGTACATTATTCTTCCCTACTCTCCCTCCTCCTCACCCTCTCTCCCTTTCTAATTGAGTCTGGCCAGGGTTTCCCCACATGCTTGGGGCTGGTGTCTTAACTCCTGATGCTCCTCTATCGCCTTCCTGAGTACTGAGATAGTTTACACCACCACACCTGGCTCAGTTGAACCTTCATTCTAGAATTTCTCATCTGTGGATTAAGGGAGATTAGCTGTGCGTCCCAAATTCAAAGATTTTTTTTTTAATCATTGTTAAAGTACAGATTCTTTTTTTTAATGTGGCATCAACTGTTAATTTTCCATGTTTAGTAGAAGCTATTACAGGTGAATTTATGTAGCACAGAGAGATAGTTCATGCATGCATTTCCCTTGTGAGGTGCCTGTCAGCTTTGATGCCATATTGTGTAGTAAGCTCAAACTCCTATAACCCAATGTCACTGAATGGAAGTCGATTCTCCCTGGTGTTGGTATTCTTCATGGTACAAATAGTAGATTTTCTGTGAATTGTTGAAGCATACCACCAACTTCTCACATGCATGGATTTCAGTAGTTGCTGATTAAATTCTTAGTGAACAGGAGCTTAAGGTTCTTTCTCTGCTTCTTGTTGTTACCATTTTAATTCAAATGAACAAGTTGTCTTGGAGACGCTTCTCATGGTGGTGTTGTTTTTGTGTTTAGTTGGTGGATCTCAGTGATTTCTAGTCAGGTTAATACTTGATTTGTTTGTTTAAGGATCCATGAGAAAGATGGACAGATCAAGTCTGTGGAAGAGCTTCTAGAAGTTGAACTTCTCAAAGTTGCTAATAAGGAGAAAACTGTTCAGGTAGTAGGAGAGAGAACAGTGTCTGCCTTTCTGTTCATCAACTCGAGTTAATACCATTTGATTTCATGTGTTTGTATGTTGCATTTCTTTGTCAACCTCAGTGTGTTTTCCATTGTCCAATCTTGTCTGTTTTATCATTGTCAAGGCTTTGAAACAGGAAATAGAGGTTCTAAAAGAAGAAATAGGAAATGCCCAGCTTGAAAAGGCTCACCAGGTAAAAATCCCAGAGCCACAGCATGACAGATTTATTAGTGTCTATGTTATTTGTGAGCTACTTTAAAATTTGTTCCCCTTGCTGTTAGTTCTTTAATAGTTTGCTACAAGTATATTTGTTTATATTCCTTTTAAATGCCTTTTACTAAGGTCCTCTTCTAGAGCAAGTTCTCTGTATTAATGTTTCATTTTAGTCAGTTTAAAAAATGAAGAATGCGGAACACTCTGGTAAAACAAACTTCATAGACCAGAGTGCATTGTTATAGAATGTGTATTCATCCACTGAATGTAGAAAAAAAAAATAATGAGTTTCCCCGGATATTCTAGAAGAGGACATTTTTACTTGGTAGGTGGGTTCTATGAAAGTTAATCTGATAAATCTTCATTAAACTGTAGAGGGTGTGTGGGAGAGGTGACTCATTCATCCATTGTATTAATGCAAAAGCTCATTGGAGCCCCAGGCCAGACTGGAGGTAGTGCTTTGTGACTTCACTAGATGTTCCTTCTGCAGGGTTAACGTCTGAATCTAGGCCCAAGAGGGCATAAAATGTTAGATTGCCGTGTGACTTACTAGAAAGGAAGGGTGGGGGAGTAAGGTGAAGACAGTGCCCGCGTGAGGGCCGGAATTCAGATCTCCAGCTCTAGGGTAAAAGCTAAGCTTGGCAGCACAGTGATGCCTGACTGAGCCCTGGAGGCTGGAGACGGCTTAGCCGGGCCAGGCTTCAGGTTCTGTTAGGAGACTGATTTAGAACATGAGGTGAAGAGCAATAGAAGAGTCTAGATTCACAGTGTGGCCTCTGGCCTCTGGGCACATTTGTGTTTGCACAGTTAAAACACAGAATCATAAACAAATACCTGTATAAATAGGAAGACACAGAGCACCTGCAGAGCAAATGTTCTGGAGAATTCTGATACTGTATGGCGGTTTGTGGAGAGGTGAAGACTCACAGTCTCAACTGTAGCAACACCTCTTTATGCAGGAGTGCTACTTATAACTATCTTCCTTAATTTGACCCCGCCCAGTTATTTTGTTACTTTTACTGTCACTGGAACAAGAGGTGGTGAAATGTAAAAGACATGTTATTTTGGCATGGAAATTCAGCTTGGCTTTTATATTTTGAAGTGTACACATTGTAAAGATGTGTAACATAAAGCTTGATAAGGTTAAAGAAAGGATTTTAAATTGCTTTTTCTGTGCTTTGTGTTTTAGTTATCTGTTACTTCTCAAGTTCAGGAGCTTCAGAACTTGTAAGTAACATTTGTCTCATTTTCCTATAAATAATCTCTTTTCTACAAGTTAAATTTAGTGAAATTAATAATTGGATTTCAGTGTTCTGGAAAATACCAAGTTTGTCTTATTTTAACAACTACTAGTCTTTTTGGGGGGAAGGAGGTGGTCGTGTGAGAATTCCTCTTTTGTCACAATCAGAGTATACATTAAATGGGGTGTTGCTTTTTGCATATTTTAATGACCACGTGAAACTGGCTGTGGAATTGACACCTAAGTCAGTTTGCTAAGTTGTGTGAATTAACTGGTGCTGCCTAGATGGGATGACATCGGGTAAGAGGAGAGTGACATTAATCTATCCACCCTGTATATCCTGTGGCAGCATGACTTTATTTACACTTAGCAATTTGATGTCTCAAATCTCATATTCCTTTATATTAAAATGATTTGTAGAAACATTCATTTTTACAATAGTCCAGTGGACTTGGACTACAAAACACCTGGGATATTTTTACAGTCTTTAGTACTTTTGCTTTTTAAGATCATGTAAAATTTTATTTATCCTTGTGTTAATAACTTGCCAGGTTAAGAGGCAAGGAGGAGCAGATGAGCACCATGAAGGCTGCTTTAGAAGACAAAGACAAAGACCTGACGGACAGAGGCAAACGGATACAGGTGAGGAGTTAAAAAGAGAAGTGAAAACAACCCCCGTCTGGTATTTGAGTACCATTTCCCACCTCTTCTTTTTAAGGATCTCCAAGAAGAAAACGCATCTTTAAAGGCTTATGTTCAAGAGGCCGCACAGCCTGCTCTGCCAGAGGTACAGTATGCGCTCGACCGCTCTAGAGAGTAAATGGTGCCACAGTCTGGCTGCTGCTCGCTCTTGACTGTCTGGGTAGCCCTGGCTGTCCTGGAACTTACTCTGTAGACCAAGCTGGCCTCAAACTCAGAGATCCGCCTGCCTCTGCCTCCAAAGTGCCGGGATTAAAGGCGTGCGCCACCCTTGCCTGGTTTAGAAAAATATTTTTTAAAAGGTAAGTTTGATTAGGAAAACTCATTCCTCCAGGCTTGTTGCCTCACACCTGTGATCCCATCTCTTGGAAGGCTGAAGTAGAAGAACCACAGCGGGCTTGAGGCTAGCCTGGGCTACCTAGTGAGCGCCTGTTTCAAAAAAACCATGGAAAGGGAAAAAAAGTGTTTCCTTTTTAAATAAACAACCTAATCTTAAATTTAACAGGATTGTATTTTATTTTATAGCTGGGTGGTTGGGTATGTGTAAGGTTAGTACTTGACTTGCTTTGATGTTAACATTAAAAAGGTTAATCTCTTTCTTAGGCTTGTTGGACACTACAATTTGAAGAACTTGAAAATGTGTAAGTATGCTTTTAACTAGTATTTTGATGAAGTATACCAGAATGTGCTTAAAATTAATTTCTGTGGGTCTCTGAAAGGTCATTGGTTTCATGATCAAGTTCTAATTATGGTCTAGAGACAGATGGAGAGAGATTTCTGCTTGCTGAATGGTAAAGCAGAGACCCTTTAAATGTGTTAGGGTCCCAAAAGACTTGTTCATTTTCTCCAATGCTCTTTGAGCTCCTTTCATAAACAAATCTTATAATTATTCTAAAGAGGAAATCAATTGATTTTCTTTTAGTCAGGAGGTAATCTTAGCCATTACAGATCATGGGCATATCATAATTGTACTTGCTTATAGGAAACATGGGTCTTGTCAAGCTAGTTCCTTGCTGAATAATAAAAATGTCACCACCAGTTAGATCATAGAGTATAACACAAATAATAAAAACCCTGAGATTAATATTGGGGTTCAAACTGAAGATCAGAGAAGCAAAGCAGCCAGTCACTAGCTTTTACCTCTACCTCAGACAAAAATGGTGGTCCTGTCTCCACGGATCCTCAGAGAGCAATGCAGACTGCAATGCTCTCCACCAAGTCTCCGACTGCAATCCCCTGAGCTCCTCTCTCCCCCTGGGATATATTCCTTTCTCTGTCCAGCCATCTCACTCCTGTCTCCCACCCTAGTGCTGGAATTAAAGGCATCCCAAGTACTGAGGTGACCTTTGTATGAACTGTTTCTCTTTTAGACTGGATCAGTTTTGTGTAGCTCAGCATGGCCTTGAACTCTCTCACAGAGATCCACCTGCCTCTGTCTCCCCAGTTCTGGTATTAAAGGTGTGTGCCATCACTGCTTGGCCTCTATGGCGAGCTAGTATGGCCGCTGGGATTAAAGGTGTCTGCCACTACTGCCTGGCTCTATGACTGTGGCTAACTTAGCACCACAATAGAGGTTTGCTTTCTTAGGTGTTTATATCAGAATAGTATTTTTTTTTTCCCTGCAAAAGTCATTATTTTTGAGACAGTGCCACTTTGTTGCCTAGACTGGCTTGAAACGTACTAGGTAAATCAAGCTCTTCTCAAACTTGGCATGACCTCCTTTTCCCAACTGCTGAGAGTACAGGTATGAGCTACTGTGTACAACAAAAGTTTTCTTTTTCTTTTTCTTTTTCTTTTTTCTTTTGGTTTTTGAGACACAATTTTTCTGTGTAGTCCTGGCTATTCTGGAACTCACACTGTTGAGCAGGCTGGGCTCAAACTTAGAGAGATCCACCTGCCTCTGCCTCCCGAGTGCTGTATTCTTAACTTACATCATAAACTAAAGAATGCAAACTAGACCCCAAGTCTCTGGAGAATTACTTTAAACATGTTTGTTTGTTTGTTATGTGTGGTTGTGTGAGCCACGGTTATGTGTGTAGGCTACAGGAAAATTTGTGGGAGTCAGTTTTTTCTTAAACTGTCTTGGTTCTTGTGACCCTAATTGAGCTTGTTAGGCTTGGTTGTAAGTGTCTTTACCTGCTTGATGGGCTGTCTTGCTTGCCTGAGGAGAGTTACTTTGAGAGCCTTTTCTTTGACAGGATGTCCATCAGCATTGATTGATATTTGTTTGAAGAAGGGCCCTTCTTTGAATAATATCTTTAAGTTATTGAAGGTTGTAGGTTGTGTTTGTGAACACAAGTGACTTGATTTTTCTGGGCATCGTGATTGTGTGTATTTATAGACCTGTCCACTGAGTAGCTGCCAGGGTGTTTTTCTCTCATCTGCTAGTAAGAACTTGGAGACACACATTTATGGCCTCTTGGAGTACATATATAATTACTAAAGTATATTGTTTTATGTTTATTTGTATCCTTCATTTTCTTGTTCTGTCCTGTCATTTTCTTTTTTAAGATAGGGTCTCACTGTGTAACCTTGCCTATCCTGGGATTCAGAATTCTCCCTGCTTTTGCCTCCTGAGTGCTGGGAGTACCTGGCTCTTGACCTTTTCTTTGGTGAACAATGAACTTAGGTCTACAGAAAAGATGGAAAACTATATTCTGTATCGCCACTCCCTCCTCTCTTGTTACTACCATGTCAGCATTGATGCGGTACATCCATTACCAGCGGTGAACAGATAGCACTACGGGAGTTAGCAGCCGAACACCATGTTTTCCATTAGGTCTCAGCAAATGTCCAAGAACCATGCATCATCACAGTACCATGCAAGACAGGTTCACTCCCCAGCCTTCCCCAACCAGTGTCTCCCTTGACAACCTGGAAGCCACCGACTGTCTTCCTCTGTAGTTTTACCTTTTCTGGAGTGCACTAGTTGGAGCCATATACTATGTGCAACCTTTTTAGATTGGCTTCATTTAGGGGCACACATCTAAGACTTGTTCTGTCTTTCCATACTGTCCTTTTTTTCCCCCTTTCTCTCCATCACTTTTTTTTTAATCCCTTCCCTTTTCTCTTCACCATTTTTTTTTTAATTCAGGAAGCAAGGTTTCCTTTGTAGCCCAGGTTGGCCTTGAACACACTGTAGTCTTCCTACCTCAGCTTCTTGAATGCGCTCATGTGCCCATATATCTTGCTTTCTTTCAATTTTTTTTTCATTTTATTCTTTGTGCTGTTGTGTTATTTTTTAAAGTACCTATAAATACCTTGACACTTTCTAAATTAAGGAAGGATAAAAATAGTGTTCTGCTCAGCAAATACTTGATGAGTCTTGTATGTCTATAGACACTGGGGATACAGAAATGGGTAAAAATAGGTTATAGCCCCGAGAAAATAGACAAAAACATCATTTAGTAGTGTTGGGGTTGAGAGGTCTTGTTGCTTAGAATAGCAAGGCAGTTGGAATTGGCTTTGGCTAGATTAAAGGCTTCTGTGTGTAAGGGAAGACTTACTGGGTAAAGGTGCTTGCTCCTAAGCCTGACTACCTGAGGTTTGATTCCTGGGAATCAACTGGTTGAGAGAGAAAACTGACTTCTTCATACATAGGCAAATGGCTTCTATATACCTAACCTCCCTACTTTATAAATACTCTAAAAGTTTAAAAAGGTAGAAGAAAAATTGGGTAAGGAAATACAAAATTAAATACTAATGCACATATCATTAGCACAAGGATTGAGTTCTTTTTTTTTTTTTTTTAAACTTCTAGGGTTAATGTATTATCAACAAGATTTCTGGAAGCAAAAATGCCTTTCTTTTACTTTAAGCAGTATTTTTTATAGTAAGTAGCTGAAGTGCTGTTTTGCACCTAGCATCTATTTTAGCTTTTCCTCTTGTGTATGTCCATATTTACTTAAGTATTAGAATAAAATACCGCTGTTTTAGATTGTTCTTGACTAGGAGGTAGGGTGACTTAGAAATACTGCCCTTAAATTGGGCTTTGGTGGCCCTCTCCTTTAATCCCAGCACTGGGGGGCGCAGAGGCAGGCGGATCTCTGTGAGTTCGAGGCCAGCCTGGTCTACAGAGTGAGTTCCAGGACAGCCTCCAAAACAATACAGAGAAACCTTGTCTCGAAAAACCAAACAAACAAACAAAAAAACCACAAAAAAAACCCTGTCATTTAAAGCAAATGGTAAGTAGATAGAATACAGAAAGAAATGACTGGTAGGCATTGTTTGTGCTGTCTTTTTTCTCAGGGGTGATAGCAGACTCAGATTTTTCTTTTTCATATACATTACTCAAATGAGGTCTTTGTAAAAATTCTAGGTTGAAAGTAAAAGAAAATGAAATTAGAAGAATAGAAGCTATATTAAAAGACACAGAGAGTGATCTTTCCAACAAATCAAAGATGTTACAGGTAAGGGTGAGCACTTAAAATTAATTATTGGATGAGTTATTGTCTTTGGTTGTTCAGGGTGTTGGGAGGTTCTGTCTTGTGAAAGTGCTTGGTTAAGTCCCAGTGTTAGGACTTTCCATAGAAGTACCTTTCTTGACCTTTTATCTCTTTGTTTTGTTTCGTGTTGATCAAATCCAGGGAATCCACAGCCTGGGACATGCAAGGCAAATGATTTACCTGCACTCACCTACATCACTAGCTTTTGATTTTTAAAGGCCAGTTCAGCCTGACCTTGAGCTTGCTATGAAACCCAGGCTAACCTCTAACTTGTGGTCCTTCTACCTCTGAGCTGGAGTGTTGGAATTAAAGGTGTGAGTCAGCTGCCCAGCTGCCTTTATCTTTAATGAGATTGTTTATTATCCTGTTTAAGCAATTCCAGCTAATAAAGATACCCGGGTATTTAGGGTTGTTCTCCAGTTACAAGCTGTACTTCAGTGGCTGTCATTGCATACATATTTTGAATGCTATTTGTCTTATACTAGAAGTAAAATTTTGTGCTGATGGTTTAAACAAGTTTGCTTTGTTTTCAGAGAGATAGCTAGTTTAACGAGAAGGTCAGTTCTCACCTTTCGTGTAGTTACTATTCAGAGTAGCTGCAGGCCCTTAGCCTGGAGGGAAGCGCTCGCTCCCTCCGTAAACTCATGCCCAGAGCCCGCAGAAGGTGTAGATGTGATAGTATATGATGTCATACCTGAAAAGAAGGACCATTTTCAATTGCTTTGGACTGAGAGAAGTTGAGAGTTCTTAGTATATTAATTGCTCTTTTAATTTTGTTCTACAGTTGTTCTTCTGGGATGACTTAAAAAAAATCCCAATTTTTAGGATCTTTTTACATAATATGGAAAATGAATGCTTTGTTAGTATGTGAGGGTTGACTTCCTTTGACTCCCATCCCTTCTTCCAAAAACTTAGTGTTTATCCATTCAAAAATAAGCAGTTTCTTCCTGTTAAATCATAGGAAGCAAACACTCGTTTTGTGACTATAAACGCTTTTGTGTTTCCTTTTTAATAAGTATAATTTTGTTCATACATTTTAGTTCATATGTAATTCACCTCACTGACTCTAACGTTATGAAAGGAGTTAACGGTGGGAGTCAGTCTCCTCTCAGCACTGCAGAGGCTTCATTCCCAAGGGTATTTACTATTTCAGCAGTGGGACAGATGTCTCACGCTGCCCTGCTCCTGTCCAGAGCCTGTTCACAGTACTAAGTGACAGAGTGTGAAGCCGGAGAGGCCTTGCCTGCCAGATACACGCCACCCTACACTAGATCTTAAAGATGCTGAGTCAATTCATTCTGTTGAAACACAAGACTAGAACTAAATACAATTACTGTAATTTAGTAGCATCTTTTAATGTGGCCTTTTCCAACTTTTAAAAAATCACTATTTTGGAATTTTCCTAGACAAGACATTTTAAAAGCTTATATAGAAAAATCATAATCTCTGCCTAGGTATTCATGTTTAATTTTTTTGTTTATAGGAGGTACAAGATGAAAATAAATTATTTAGATCCCAAATTGAACAGTTCAATCAGCAGAACCACCAACAGGTAGGCATTATTCCATGTCTCACCTTTTACTATATTGCTAGCTGTTTATAATTATTCTTGTCATTTTTACATGTTTATGGAGAGTAAATGATAGTTCTTCTATGTTTCATATTTCCTATAACAGCACTTTACTATGCCATGTCTAACTAAAATAAAGTAACTTATAGAATAGGCAATGTTACTATCAGTGTTCCAACCTGATTATATACATACGTGTGTGTGTGTGTGTGTGTGTGTGCGCGCGCGTGCGCGCGTGCATGCGCTCTGATCAGTGTTCCAGCTCTACTGTATATGCACACGTGTGGGCATGTGCTTTGCCCAGTGTTCCAGCTCTGCTCGATACCTGTGTGTGCACGTGTATTCTGACCAGTCTTCAGCTCTATTATATACACATGTGTGTGCGCTCTGATTAGTGTTCCAGCTCTACTGTATACCTGTGTGTGCATGTGTGTTCTCATCATTGTTCTAGCTCTGTTATGATATATACAAGCATGCATGTATGCTCTGATCAGTGGTCAAACTCTATTATACACATACATGTGTGTACATGTGTGCTCTAATCAGTGTTCCAGTTCTATTATAATATACACACATTTGTGTGCCCTGACCAGATACAGCTCTATTGTGTGCGTGCATGTGTGTGTGTGTGTGTGTGTGTGTCTGCACCAATAAGAGTTCCAGCTCCATTATAATAATGCATGTGTGTATGTGTGCTCTGATCAGTCTTCCAGCTCTTACTGTACACAAACACAGCCAGTGTATCTGCGTGTGCCTCAGTTGTAGAATGCTTTCCTTAGGAAGTCAGCCACTGTCTTGGTAGAGGTCTATTTAAACCTCAGTGCATACCTGTCTTCTCTCCTTAAACAAAGTATCAGTAATTGGAAAGAAACTAACAGATATGTAAAGATATGTATTATAAGTCATGGGCTAGAATTAGTATATTTAAGAAGATATGTATGTATATATGATATACACTTTTTTTTTTTGGCATTTTGGAGGTTGAACCCAGCCTTGTGTATGCTGGGCAAGTGCAGTACCACTGAGCGAGGTCCTGAGCCCTACCAATATGTGTTACCCATCATTTTATGAATGTGTCTGGGTAGATCAGAATGCATTTTGATTAGTCTTAAACAACGTCTGGTAGTTAAGTTTGAAAAGAATAGTCATCATACTATGTATCCTCTGTGAAAGCTATATACCTTTGCATATTATATAAAATCAGTTTTTTTATTGGTTGTGAGAAAATCAGCTTTTCTTAATTTTATTTTTTGTTATTGTTGATTTTATTTATAAATTATAATTTATAGAGTGATAATGAAAAATTGGACTTATCACTCAGTACATCTTACAAATTTGCATATGTTTTTATTGAAACCACTTGATTGGGATGCTGGCATAATGCAGTATATGATATTTTTTCATTTTTGTGTTTATCTTCAAGAAGAATTTAATTTTGTTATGTTCTAGAAAGCTTTATTTTGAACTAATATTTAACTTTTTTAATAGGCATCCTTTCCCTCTCAGGAAGAATTACAAACAGTGTAAGTAACACATTGATTCAAAGTTTCGTATGTTATAAAGTTAAGTGCTAAATTACCCTCAGACTAGGAATTTCATATGCTTGTTTAAATTTAACGTTGCCTTTGAATGCTGTGGGCTGCAGCCAGTGAGCATTTGTGCTTCTGCTGCCTAAGCACGTTTTGGGGCACGTCTCCCTTCAGTGTTTTGTTGAGGGAGACGCTTGGGCTTTCTTTCTTCCTCTTGTCTTCCATAGACATTCAGAGAGCTCAGATGGAGTGGGGCTGCACTCTGGAGGGTTCCTCAGCTCCTCTCTTTGCTCCTCCTTGGACCCCACACTGGATCCATGATGCAGACCTTGGTTCTACTACTGCATTTTTATGAAACTTGTGTTAGTTCTCTTTGTTGGCCTTTGATTTCTCTACAAGGCTACACATTGAAAGTCATTTCTGCTTACAGTATGTTTCAAAATGCTAAATGTCAATCACATTAAGTATATCAATACATGGTAATAATCTAAATGTTGTTCCATCTTGGCTTATTTGCAGAGTTGGCTATTTAGCAAGCTAGGGTTGTTAGTTTTAACTGTATGAAGGAATAGTCTGCAGTCATTTTCTATAATGAGCTGACAGTATTTTAGGCTTCAGGGATAGCCATTTCAGTTTCATGTTCTTACTCTGTTTTGTGTACATGTGGGTTTTATTTTGTTTTTGTTTGCATGTGTATGTGTTTGCCTGATTGTCTGTGTGTGCGTCATGTGCATACACAGTGCCCATGGAGGTCAGAAGAGGACACTGGACTCCCTGAAACTGGAGTTCAGAGTAGTTGTGAGCGTCTGATGGGGTGCTGGGAACTGAAGCTCTGTCCTCAGCAAGAGCAGCAAGTGCTCTAACCACTGAGCTGTCGTCACTCTGGTCCCTATTTTAATTTTTGAACATTTTTAACTGTGGATGCAGGACACTGACACAGTGGTGCACACCTGTGATCCCAGCTTTGGCATGATGAGGCTGGTGGTTTACTTGAACAGTGAGTGTTAGACAAACCTTGGCAGCATAGTTAGATTTTTTTTCTCCTAAAACCAGTCTTTTTATTTTACATACCAATCCCAGTCCTGTCCCCTTCCTTCTCCCCACCATCCACTCCTCAGAGAGGGTGAGGCCTCCCATGGGATGTCAGCAAAGTCTGTGACATCATGTTGAGGCAGAACCAAGGCCCTCCCCTTGTATCAAGGCTGAGCAAGGTGTCCCTCCATAGGCAACCCCCCCAAACCACCCACAAACCTAAATCAGTCGTATGACCATGTTAATCAAACTTGTTACTGTGACCAAGATGCTTGATAGTCCGTCATTCTTAGCGCTATTAATGCTAGTCTTTAATGGGGAGAAAAGGATATTAGGAACCCCACCTCAGAGAATCTGGGCTGGGAACAAGATGCTTTTCATTGCTAGTGATACACTTGTTCCATATGGGTCCTATCAGACCCCTTCAAAATAGCATCGCCATGTGTGGGGCCAAACTCCCATCACACGAGTCTTATTGAGGAAGTACTTCATGTCCAAAGGATAACAAACAGCTTTTAAGCTCAAGGATCAGATTGGTTTTTGGGCAGCCCTTTAGTCTTAAGAAAACTGTCTGTGGTTGTACAATCTGCTCAAGTGTAATGCAAATGAATTCTGAAATTTTGTCTTTGCTTTCTGCATTTCTGGGAAATAACTAAGCCATTGGACGGGAGCAGGAGAAAAACAAAAATCAAAACCAGAAATCCTAAGATTGGGTAAAAACAGCAGTAAAGTACCAGGTTACTTTAATACAATGTTGTTAGTTTAACGAGCCAATTAGTCATAACTGATTCCATTGCCTTAAAATAAAATGCTTTTAAAGACTGACTGCCTTTGTATCAGACTCAGCCCCAGCCCCCATTTAGACAGTTCTATAACTCAGACTGGCCTTCAGCTCACTGTATAGCGAGGGACACCTTGAACTTCTGGTCTTTCTGGCTATGCTACCCAAGTGTTGGCATTGCAGGCACAGTGCCGTCACACATGTGGGCCTCATGTGCTGGGGATTGAAACTAGGGCCTTATGCATCCATCCTGGGCGCAAGCACCGTACCAACTGGGGAGCTGCTCTACCCCAAATCATATTTGAAATTAAGAATTCATAGGATGAATTCTTTTTGGTTTCTCGAGACAGGGTTTCTCTGTATTGTTTGGAGGCTGTCCTGGAGCTTGTTCTGTAGCCCAGGCTGCTGGCCTTGAACTCACAGAAATCTGCCTGCCTCTGCCTCCAGAGTACTGGGATTAAAGGCGTGCGCCACCAACGCTAGTCTGGGTGAGTTTTTTAAACAGTAGCTGATCTATAATTATGTTTTCACAGTATTACCTGCTGTTTTTTCTTTTGTGTTGAATGTAGGTGTCTGAATGCTATTATTGTTTAATATGTAAGTTATTTTATTGTTTATTTTAGATGCTGTTTACCTAAAATATATTCACATTCTGATTTAGAATTTCAGAAAAAGAAAAAGAATTAACTGACCTTCGCAATGAGTTAGATTCTTTGAAGAATGCTGTTGAGCATCAGAGGAAGAAAAACAATGTAAGCTACTATTCATGAAAGACAGACTTTTCCAGTGTAGAGCGCTAGAGCCCATACACGGGCGGGGCTTCTTTTTTCTTTGCATCTAATTTTGCTTTAGATTAGTTGATCTTTGTGTGAGAGCACCTCTGATTTCTTCCTGTCTTTGGGGATGTTACTAAACAATTTCAATAGTAGAAAGATGAATTTTTATACCAAAAAATTTACCAATATGGAGCTTTAAAAAAACAAAAATATGGTTGACTTTGTGTTAAGATCTTTGTTTAGAGAAATAAGTCAGACTTTTTATTTAAAAACAAAGGCATTTCCTTTTACTTAACAAGGCTAAGTTTTTGTTGTTGTTATTTTTGTGAATTTTTTTTTCTCTGATAGACTAAAAAAATACCAGTTTCAGTCTTTGTAATTAAGCTTCCAAAGCTGTCTGTAACTGCTCTTTTTTCAAGTGAGAGGCAGTAAAAATATTGGTAATTAAGTTTGCTGGTGGTCTTAGACCTGAATATATACATATATATATTAAAATGGGAAGGACTAGTTCTTTAAGAATTATAAGTCCTAGTACCTTTACCGAGCAAACAAATTGTAGATGCAGCTGAATTTCATAAGTTCCCTCTTACCAAAAGTTAATAACTAGTAGCCTTAAGTATTCTTGCTAGAGAAGTCTTTTTCACACCAAAGTATGCTTGATAATATGAGCAAGATCAAAATGTTATTAAATGATTGAAGAATATTGATAATAAATAAGTGTGTACTTTTTAATATGTTAAATCTTTCAAAGTTTGTGTTAAATTGCTGACTAACAAGTTGGCATTTTCTTGTACCCTGAGTTTGTCAAAATTAGGTATGTGAACTGCTCTTTGTGTTATTTAATATTAATTACTAATAGCCACAGGATTTGGCATGAGTGTTCCAGTGTATCTCTAACATTGCATTGCTGGGATTCTGAGTTAAGGAGGGCACAGTAAAGGAGTTTAATTCATCCCATAGCGGGGGCAGCGGCAGCTCTGTAGGTCTTCAGCCCTGTAGGTCTTCGTTTTAAGCCTGTGGACAGACAGAGCCAGGACAGCGGGGACCAGTAGGGGGCAGCGGCAGCCCACTCCAGTTCTGTCACTCATTTGTTCCACACATTTGGCCAGATTTCTTAACGTTCAGTGGTGGTTTCCCATCTGCAAAGTGGGATAAAAAACTTATAAATTGTTGTAAGGATCAATGAGAATTTGGATTGCTAAATGCAGTATTTGACATCTAAACTTGAAATAATTGGTAATTACTGACTTAACTTTTATTTATTCCTAATTCTCAAGATGAAATATAGCATATTGTTTTTATTTTCATTTGCTAAGGAAATGCTTTCTTTCAAAGCTTGCTTTTAAATGGCCCCTGTTTCTCCTTAACGGAAGGCGTCTGTTCATTCATTTCTGTGCCTCATTTACTCCGGCCGCCTGTCTAGCACAGTTGTGTCTGATTGCTTGTGGTGTTCATGGTCGAGCATGCCAAGATACACAACACAGAAGGTTACGTTGTCATGCCTAGGAAGACTGGAAATGTACTAATTGTATTTAAAATAGGGTTAGAGAAAAAAATGTTATCTGGCAGTGTAAAGTCCTGTGGGTGACGTTGGGCATCATTTAAAATTACAGGAGAAGTGTTTTTCAGGACTGTGCATTTGCTCTGTCCTTAGTTCTAACGCTTGAACTTGAAGTCATAGCTTTGATTCTGGTTGGTGTGTTTACCTTCAGATGCTTTCTTCTTCGTCACATTTGCACAGTTAATTGTTTTTAAAAACTGGCATATTTGGTGTGCATACTAAAACATGAAAAGTTGGCATCTTTGTTCTCTCATTCAAACTTCTAAACATTACTTTTTTTTGGACTAATATACACATTTTCCCATTGAAATAATTTTGCAGTAACCAGCACTTAAATGCAGTGCAAAATATTGATGAAGTTAAAGGAGAAATCTTTTAATAATGGATAAACTGAAACCATTCTTTCTAAAAATGATTAGGACCTCCGGGAGAAAAACTGGGAAGCAATGGAAGCATTGGCATCAACTGAAAAAATGCTGCAGGACAAAGCGAGCAAGACCTCCAAGGTTGTGGTGGCTCCCGCTAACGCCCGCACAGACCGTCTGCCACGCGCAGACCAGCCTAAGCGTTTCCGTGACTGCAGCCTAAATGCAGAATCCCTTTCCACCCACATTCGTCATCTCCATCATCTCTGCTCTCTCATCTGTCTGCTCCTTGAGACCTTACTTTTGGGCACTCTGATCTGTTGGGGTGAACTTGTTGGTGTCTTGGTGAACACAGCTCTAAGCGGGAGAGTCCAGACTTACTGGTCTGTGTGCAGGTCCTTCCTTGTCAGATGGTGTGTGCCAGTGGTGTAGTTTAGAGAACTTCAGTGAAGTGCCTAAATCAGAGAAATCCATGGGAATTAATGGAACAGATTTAAAAACCTAGCATATATCTGTGATGCATGGCAAAGTGGGATTTCTGGAGCATACCAGGAAGATTCAGGGAGGCAGGAAAACAGCAAAATCTTAAGTAGTACAGAAAAATTTCAATTCCAAGTATGCTACTAGGGATGATTCCTCAGAAGAGGAGACTTAAACTGTCTATTTTGAAGTTGCTGTACAGTTGTGGCACCCGTGTCCTGTGACGTATGGGATATTACTGTGAATGGAGAATTCTCTTGATGAGTATATAAAATACTTTTTGACAAGTATGTTCTCTTTATCTTCAAAACAACAAAGGACATTCTATTGAGCCCTGTCTGTCCACTGGGGAGAAGGGCCGTAATGAAGGAGTAACATAAAATGGGACAACCGAGGAATGATTATTGGGTTTTGAAGCCAGGTTAATGAATATCCCTATGTGATTAATTTCCACATTCTGAAGGTGTTTGTATGCCAAGGTAATCACTGCATTTTAATGACAGAGTCTTAAGGATATTTGAAACAGTTCCTTAGTAGAGTATAATGTTATGGTTTGTTCATTTTATATGTCCTTTAGTGCCGTAGATTTATACTTACTGCAGTACTTACCTGGTGAAATTTTTCATTAAGCTTTAAGTGGAGACAGTTAGCAGTTATTACTTAGGCTAGAGACCTAGGCTCTAGCCACACAGATGCTGTTTAACTGTGAAGGGTTTCTGTTGTGCAGTCACCTGTCACAAAGAGGACTTCCGGTATGAGCTCTCCTCTATTTAGAGCTGACGTGTTCTTCATGCCTTTCCGGCACAAGGCGTTGCTGCACCCTTTAGTGTACAAAGAGAGCTCCAGTGTGTGCTGTAATGACTTGATAGCTAAGGATTAGATAGACTCCTGTCTTCCCTTAACACCCTGATGACAGCTAAGGATTAGATAGACTCCTGTCTTCCCTTAACAACACCCTGATGACAGGCATACTCCACCATGCCAGATTCTGTGCTTGTATTTAGTTACTTTCTTTTGAGACAGGGTGTCAGAACAGGGTATGCTTGGCTGGCCTGAAACTAGTTAATTAGACCAGGAAAGCCTCAAAATCTCCCTGCCTCTGCCTCTACTGGCTAAAGGTGTGAGGCACCATACCTGGCCAGGAGTTACTTTCCAAGCATTAAATACTTGTTAGAGACTGCAAACGAGAGACTTACATAAAAGGTACTTTGCATATTATAATCAATGGAGGACTTAGGAAATAAGTCAGTTTCTAGAATTAGATATTTTTCAAACAATGAATGGAAATTGCTATTTACAACCAAATTTATGTTAAATGAAAGCTTTATAACTAACACATTTTCTGTAGTTTTCTTGGTGGCTGTTAATTACAAGCTACTTTTTCCTCCCTCTGTGGTTTCAGGATGCGTCTACTCCACATTATCTGTATAGTCAAATGAGAACAGGCACCTCTTGATTATCTGTTTCCTTCCGTTGCTATTGCATGTACCGTACTTTGTGTGGTTAGGTATATACATACAAGTTCATGGACTTTACTAAAGTATTGAAAACACTTGCTGAAACAGGTATTCTAAAATACTGCCACTAATCTTTAGTGATACAGCACCTTTTGGTGTGCATAGAATATGAAATTTCTAGTTTCTGTTGCATAAATTTAGGTTTTCATGTGATGAACGTTTTCTTAAGTTGAAGTGTATGCGTCTTAAATCAAGGACAGACTCCAGAGAGTTGAGTGATGGTTGAGGTGCTGCCGCCACCCTCTTGTCATTTGTTGGACTCCAGTAGTATGTGAAATGACTTTGTTGTGCATTTTTTATAGGTGTCTTTTTGTTTTTAAATCTTGTAGGAATAGTTTGAACATTAGATTTGAGGAAATATGTGTATGTGGCAAATTGTTTCCCTAATATTTTGGCAAACCTTGGCTTGAGTTTACAGTTGGAGTGGAGTCATTGGTCAACCAGGGCAGGTTAGACATCAGTTGGAATTCACTGTGTGTGGAAGCACTCTTGCTGATTATTGGCGGCAGTGGTGACACCCGCCCTGCCCCTCCCCCATCACCGTTTATTTGTGCCTTCGTTCTGTTTAACAGAAGAGGGACAAAGTGTCTCTGCTGTTTTGCTTTTTGTTTGCTTTGTGAACCTTTATTAGGTGCTAAGCCTCATTTATCCCTCCCAGATGAATGTTTGTTGGTAAGGTTGTCTGTGAGGTTTTATTGCTAGGAAGTGATGTGTGTGTGAAGTGTTCCTGGGGAGGCAAATCACTTTGTTTCTAATGCCAAAGAAAATTCATATTGCCACTTTCTGCTTTGGCTTGATTATTTGCTGTTTAGGATACTTTAGAGATTTTGCCTTTAAGGAAGTATGTTTTCATGCCTTAAAGAGAGAAAAATGTTATTTTTCAGTATTAAAGTAAGTTTTAAAAATTGACTTTTTTCTCCATTTGAGCTTCAAAGGTCATAGCTTTTTTTTCTTTTTGCAAAAGCTGTGTGATCTTGTAAGACTGATCTGGCGTGTCTCTTGCTTTAGGAAAGACAACAGCACGTGGAAGCTGTTGAGTCAGAGGCCAAAGACCTTCTCAGAAGACTGTTTCCAATGGTGTCTGTGCCTTCTAATTTGGTAAGATCAATCTGTTGCTTTTTCACATTGAACCTGAAGTTATGTAGGAAGTTGTTGATAGCAACTTTTGATTTTTGGGTGTGATTTGTTAGCCTGCTAACCCCCGCTTCCCCCAATGTCCCTGTGACTTAGCAAGGCAGGTGTACTTTTGAATAACTTCTGGGTTCCAAGCTCATCTGTCTGTACCTGAAACTTTCGTTGTATTCTATCAAATTGATTGTCTTGTAGATGTGTTTGGAAAAGTTTATTCTAAATGGGTAATAAAACCAATAATAATTTAAGTGATTACTTCTTAGTTTTAACAACAGTTCTTTAATGTAGTCTACACTATGTACTAGGGTCTTTTACATTTTAAAGCCAGGATTTTCATGTGTTCTTCATCCCAGGCAGTGAGGTTGACTGTGGTTTTAGTAGGATACGAAAGTGACCAGCTCAGACAGCAGCTGGTACTTGAGGGCAGAGAAGACCAGGAAATGTTCCAGAAGTTGTTAAAATGGGGATTTGGGAACTACCATGCATGCTTTTGTTAATATATAAATGACTTTATCCTTCCCATCCAGTTATCTGTGGTTCTGTTTCTTAACCTTCCTAATGCTGTGACACCCTTTAATACAGTTCGTCATGTTTTGGTGATACCCAACCATAAAATTATTACTACTTCATTACTGTAATTTTGCTACTGTTATGAATTGTAATGTAAATATATTTGGAGATAAAATGTATTGATATTTTGTTTGTAATCTAACAAATAAAGCTTTCCTGAAAATCAGAATGCAGAGCTAAGCCACTAGTTAGCCACATACCTAGTTAAGAGCAAAGACACTAGTTAGCTACACACCTAAGCCACTAGTTGGCCACGCAGTGATGGCCACGCCTTTAATTTCAGCACTAGGGAGACAGAGGCAGATGGATCTCTGAGTTCAAAGCCACCCTGGGCTACATGAGAGTGGATCAGTCTAAAAGAGAAATATTCTCCTTTAATCCCAGCATTAGGGAAGTGGAGACAAGGCTGGGTGGAGAGGAGGAATATTAGGCAAGAGGAGACAGGAAGTCACTGCTGTCTAGGCAGTCTGAGGAGCAGTGCAGTTGGGGATTGCAATTGCAGAACACAATCACCCCTTTGGTCTGAGCATTGGTAGATGTGAGAGCTCCCTAGTGTCTGGCCGCTTTGCTTCTCTGGTCTTCAGCTTTAACCCCAATATCTGTCTCTGGGTTTTATTATTCCTGCTACAATAAACATTTGGCTTAGGGGTTGTGACCCACAGGTTGAGAACATCTGTGTTAGATTAGGCAGAAGGAACTTAAGCATTAGGGCATTTTATCTGCAAATATTTTAGCACATAGTCCTAAGAGATGACTATTATTTTTTAAAAATTCTTCTTTAATTTCACATATCTAGTCTTTCCCCTAATTTTCATATACAGTGCTCATGCCAATTAAATAATAAGGTATTTTATTTTATAACCAGAACCCAAATAAAATCTCCGTGTGATTGGTGTTTTCAGTCTGCTGGTTCCCTGCAAGTGTGTTGCCTTCTGCCTCTTCCCCCTCTGTTTTAAGTCTAGGAGTGTCTTGTGCAGTTTCTGATAGTTTGGATTCAGCTGACTGCATTCCTAGAGCTGTGTGTTCCTCTGTCCTTTGTATAATTCATAGATTGGTACCCATTAGAGGCTTATCTGATTCAGGGTGGGTAGCGGTGGGTACTGAGGTCTGTGAGGCCTGCTTGCCTGGTTCAGTGGAGCTTCCATAGGCTGACTGATGGCCTGTGGTAACTGTTGTGTCTGGTGCTGTAACGAGACGCTCCTTACTTATTGGATGCAGTTGAAGCTTCAAACATGGAATGGCCCCTTCCTTCCCCTAGGTGTGGGTGTAGGGGCAGAATAAGTACTTCTGGGTGTGTTGTATGAGTAATGGAAGGTTAGCTACTTTCTCTTTAGGTTGTATGCACATGCACGCTACTGTTAATTCAAGTAAGGAGGGAAGGAAGATGCTGTTTCCTCTGTAGCTGCAGGGAGGGTACACAGGCGAATGTCACTGCCACCTAAACCGAAGAAATGTCGTGTATTAGAGGGATGACCTAGGGGAAGGGGCTGTTAATACATTCCATATCCTTTTCTTTTGTGGCCATGATCTGGTTTTGTTTCTACTTTAGGTTTTATTGGTGGATTTACTTATTTGACAATATCTCATGAGCCAGGAGTGCTGAAGATCTGTAGTTTCTGTTCTTCAAAGATTGTGGAAAAATTACCAGCAGTCAGGGATTTTCTTTTTTTTCTCTAATTAAAAAAATATTTATGTGCATTGGTGTTTTGCCTGCATTGTACATCTCTGTGAGGGTACCTTGGAACTGGAGTTAGAGACAGCTGTGAGCTGCTTGTGGGTGCTGGGAATTGAACCTAGGTCCTCTGGTAAAACAGCCAGTGTTCTTAACTGGTGTGCCATCTCTCCAGTCCCCAGAATTCTTCTTTTAATGCTAACAGACTTATTGATTGTTGGTTTTGTTATTACTTACTTGTTTATTTGGGGATATGGTCTTCCCATGTAGCTCAGGCTGAGCTTGAATTCCTGATTCTTCTGCCTTCAAATCCTGGCCTGGGATTACAAGTGTATGCCCCCATGCCTGGTCAAATTCATTCTTAATGGCATTACTATGGACCATCAATAACTAAGTCTTCATGGCTCTATAGAAATTTGTAAATCACCATGAGGCATGACAATATTCTTTGTATTTTGTTCACATACTTGTTAAAAGTGGACTATTGCTTCATGTTGTCTGTATTTTAAAATATATATATTAAACTTTTCATGTGCTAGGTAAGAGATTAGTATTCTAGGTTTTTTGTTTTGTTTTAAAATCAAGTTTCTTCTTACATTTTTTTAGTTTAATTGATAATGAAAACGGATAAAGTGTCCTAACTCTGTAATGTACAGCTATAGCTTCATACTTCTGTAGCTGAGGCAGGGTAGTCTGCAAGTACCACAGAGAGAAGTGAGTGGACACTTTCAATGCCACCTGGCGTGAAAGCCTCTCTCCATGTAAAAGAACAGCACCCACTCAATACAAACTCAGACCATATCAGGGGACACTAGCAAGCCACTTTAGGTTCAGATTAAAACCAGATTAAATAGTTCTTATCTGGATCTGCTTTATACAGAAGCAATAACAAGAGAAAAACAAAAATTCCTTATAGAAAAGTGTTTTCATGTTTAATAGTTAACATTAATTAATCCTAATAATAATAATGAGGTTTAAGTTAACTTTGTTTTCTTTTTCTCTCGTATGTAGTTCTGTTTAGTCTGTTACACAGAACAAGATGTCCTACCTCTGTCTCTTGGGATTAAAGGTGTGTGCCACCATGCCTGGCTACACTAAGTAATTCTTTTAAAAACCCAGAATACTACCAGGCGGTGGTAGCCACACCTTTAATCCCAGCTCTTGGGAGGCAGAGGCAGGCAGATCCCTGTGAGCTCAAGACCAAGTCTGGTCTACAAGAGTGAGTTTCAGGACATCTTTCAAAGCCACAGAGAAACCCTGTCTCGAACCCCCCCCCCCCCCAAAGTTTCAAAAATCTCTAATTCTACAGTTCTAGATACTGATTGAAACTATAATATGTGTATTGCTTTCTTTACTTGACCTGTAAACAGAAACCAATTTTGTGTTGGAGTTAAATAAATGTGTGCTTATCATCCCCCAGTGTGATTTTAAAACATGCTTACAATACGTGTTTTGTTTTTAAATTTGAAGTATTTCAGGAGCTTTGGAGTGTCTTCAAAGAATTTGAAATCTTCTGGATTGAGTATCTTCAGCTAGACTTGGAATTTTTAAATACTTCATATTTAAAAAAATTATTTTATGTATACGGTGTTCTTCCTGCACGTATACCTGCAGACCAGAAGAGGGCACCAGATATCACTATAGATGGTTGTGAGCCACCATGTGGTTGCTGGGAATTGAACTCAGGACCTCTGGAAGAACAACCAGTGCTCTTAACCTCTGAGCCATCTCTCCAGCCCCAGAATTCTATTTCGTTTTAACGATTGTTGTTTTGTTTTGTTTTTCCCTTGGTTTTCGAGACAGGGTTTCTCTGTGGCTTTGGAGGCTGTCCTGGAACTAGCTCTTGTAGACCAGGCTGGTCTCAAACTCACAAGAGATCCACCTGCCTCTGCCTCCCGAGTGCTGGGATTAAAGGCGTGTGCCACCAACACCTGGCTTTTAACGATTGTTTTTTGAAAAGCTGATCATTATAGATTTTGAGATTTTTACACATGCTCAGTGGCTTGTTGCTCATGAGTACTTCTCGTGGCAAGAGAGCATAAATTTTGAGTTGAGGTCTACTGCCTTTGAGTCCAGAATTCAGTTGCAAATAATGTGTTATGGATAAAAAGCATTTATTTTGATAGCTATATGTGTGTATTTAATTTTTAGTTTACATGAAAATATTTATTTACTTATTGCTGGCCATGGTGGCGTTTATCTTTAATCCCAGTGCTTGGGAGGCAGAGGCAGGAGGATCTCTCTAGGTTGGCCTGAAACTCACTCATGACCCTGACCCTGACCTTGAACTCAGGATTTTCCTGTTCATGGTTCCTAGGCTGTGTAGCTATAGGCATGTGGCATCATTCAGCTTTCAGTGGGTTTTCTGTTGTTGATATTTATTTATTTTTTAAAACTAAATTATGTTCAATCTTTAAAAGTTAGATCCTCCTCTGAAATTCTAAGTATGATGACATTTATAATTATCAGATTTGGTGCTTTTAAATGTTTGATTATTTCTTTTAATAGTCGACTCTTGGAAATCTGCGACTCAGACTTTTCTCTCTCACAGACTTACAGTGAATGGTTACGTGGCTTCGAAAAGAAGGCAAAAGCATGTGTATCTGGGACTTCAGATGCAGAGACGGTCAAGGTTAGTTCAGGGAGTGAACTTCGTATTTAAATAAACTGTGAGTTGGAGCAGTCGAACTTTTTCTCAGGAATGTTGGGGTGACAAAGGATATATTATTAGTTGGGTAGTAAAAAGAATATGGTGCTTTGATTTTTAAAACCAAATGCTTAATTGCTCTCATCTCTTTTTAGCTTAAGTTTTCAAAGTGACGATCAGCTGAGCTGTGTAGCCTGTGTCACTGACTTGCTGCAGCACCCCAGACAACCTGCAGCGCTCAGAAACCGGCTTCCTTCTTAGCCTTGGCCACAGAGGCTGCAGGCCTGTGCCCGGTCTGAGTCCTAGGCAGTGGGGGCATAAACATTGCAGTGTTTACTTAGGGGCCATGTGTATAAAGAGTAGCATCCTTGTTGTAAATGTGTGATGGACTTAACAGAGCGTCACAAATAGACACATGTGACCAAAAGGTCATTGTACTTTACAGGCCTCCGTTTGTCATTGCAGGTTTTGGAGCACAGGTTGAAAGAGGCTGATGAGATGCACGCCTTGCTACAGCTGGAGTGTGAAAAATACAAATCCGTCCTTGCAGAAACAGTAGGGAATGACTTGAGTTTACATTTTGATTTTATTTTGAAATCATTGGCTTATTTCTTCCTGGCCTAAGTGATTGTGTATTGACATCAGAATGTGAGTTTTTCAGACTAACCCTGCCTTTGTTTGCAGGAAGGGATCTTACAGAAGCTGCAGCGAAGTGTGGAGCAGGAAGAAAGCAAATGGAAGGTTAAGGCTGAGGAGTCACGCAGGACAATTAAGCAGGTACTGGAGAGAGGGTTCAGAGCATCGGCACAGTGCGTGTGGGGGCCACCTGGGAGCCGGGGACACGTCGCCTGTGTCTTACACACAGGGGTAGCGGATTGTTTGAAGGAACCCTGGGGTGATTCTGATACTTACCCATTTGAAAACCAGTCATCAGAGTGACTGCCAGGCAGGGTAGCAGACACAGTGCTTTGAAAGTGATAGATAGAACCACATAGGATAAAGAGGTCCAGATCCCCGGATCCAGAAGTAGTTTTCAAATATTGCTCTGTCCATATCATGTTGTATTCAAGGACAAGCTAAGTCATTCTTCTGTTCATGGTTTTAAAAAAACAAAAGTAAAAAAACCCTCTAAGCTGGAATTCCCAACATGTGGCCCTGGATAGAGCTGAATGTGGCCCAGACATTTGTAGATGGTGCCAGGTCACAGGCCAGCAGGCCAGCCATGCGAGTATAGCCTGCCTGTGCCGTGTCCCCTCCAGCCATGCGAGTATAGCCTGCCTGTGCGGTGTCCCCTCCAGCCTCTCTTTGTGCTGTCTCGTGTTTCAGATGCAGGCCTCCTTTACATCCTCAGAGCAAGAGCTGGAGAGACTAAGAAGAGAAAACGGAGACGTGGAAAATGTATGTTACTTGATAGTTACACTTACAACCTGGGAGCCCATTTTTAGCTTTATGCTTGCCCAGACATCTGTTTTAAGGTTACTTTTGTGTCTGATAATATAATTATATTCTCTATTTTCTTGAGTAGTTTGACTTAACACAGTTTTAAATTCTTAAGGATCTTAACATCCATTATGGAAAAACCGTGGAAGGAAAGCTTAAATGTATTGACTTCCTTTTGTTGTGTTGACAGCTGCGAAGAGAACGAGAACACTTGGAAATGGAGCTAGAGAAGGCAGAGGTTGAGCGGTCAACGTACGTGACGGAAGTCAGAGAGGTACTTATCGTAGAGTTCTTCAGACTTGCTGTCCAGTTCACATTTAGTTGAGGAGAGGAGAGTGTTAAAGTGTTTCCTTCCGAGTAGCTACCAAGTATGGGTCATCATGGAGATGAATCTTAAACTTTGAACTTCATTGCAGCTGAAAGATCTGTTGACTGAGTTGCAGAAAAAGCTCGATGACTCATACTCTGAAGCAGTGAGGCAGAATGAGGAGCTTAACTTGGTAAGCAGCTTGCCCTCCGCCGAGCTTCCAGTCGACTCTGGAGACGCGCTGGGGTGCCGACTCCACCAGACTTCTCCTGGCTAACACCTTTAGCTTGGCACTTCTGCTGGGTAGAGTCGGTCTTCTTCTGATGTGTTGGAAGATGGGTCTTCTTTCTTAGCTCCTAATAATGGCATGTTTGGCTTCCAACTCGATTTCAAAGTTTTATCCTTCTACAGCCTAATTTCTTAAACAGTGTTACTATTTGGTAAACAAAGAAACAAAAGATTGGAGGAATTGTAAGGATTATTTTCTGGACTGTAATAGTTAACTAGGTTTGTAACCTGGAGGAAGCTGGTTGATGTTTATAGACAATGTGTTCTTCGTTCAAGGGAATGACCTAACCAAAGCTTCTCACTAGTCTTTCTGAAAGTAAATTTCAGAAACTTTCAAAGTAATTTCCTTTCTGCTTGTTCTTTTCAGATAGGGTCTATTATGTAGGCTATTCTGTAGGAAGAGTAGTCCTTCTGTCTCAGTCTTTTAGCTGGGATTACAGATATGAGCCAGTATTCCTCAACATATTATCTAACACATAATAACCCGGAATGACTGACTGACCCTCTCCCTCCTTTTTCTCTCCCTACCTCCATTCTTTCCTTTCTGTGGCTCTAGGAATTATACCTAGGACCTTAAGCATAATAGACAAGCATTCTATCTCTGAATTATATCCTCAGCTTCCTTTTAACTGTGATAGAGCATCTTGCTAAATTGCCTAAGGTAGCTGTGAGGATTTTTTGTTTTTGTAGCCCAGGTCATCTCGGTCTCCCAAGGAGTGGGGACTGTACCACCAGGCAGCTAAATGTTTTAAGACATGCATTCCTGTTTTAGTTTTTAGGGATTTATACTGACTGTTGACTTTCTGAGCCGTTAGATAGGTATAGCTGTCTTGTGCTGTTTTATCACTAATCATTGTATCTTCCTGTGATTTAAAATGTTACATGTTTATTTTTTAAAAGTATATAAGCATACTTTAGGAAGAATATAGTAAGTTTCTCTTTGCCCCGAATTAATCCTGCTGTTAAGAATCCTTTCATTTAGCACTACATGTGTACCAGGAGAACTTACCTATTTTCATTTCTGGTTGCTCTTTGTTATAGCAGTTATGTTTGGTAAAGTTGGTTTTTCACTGTCTAGAAATTGTTTTTAGGTTAACACATAATACTGGGTTTCATCATAGCATCTTCATATGTGTATCTCAACCATTCCCTTCCTCCCTACCGTTTCCTGTCTTTCCTTGTTCCCTCTGCCTGGTTGTGTTTGTTGCTAGTTAGTGGTTTTGGCTGTGTAGTCCGGACTAGTCTTGAATTGGCAGCAATCTCTCTGTTTCAGCTTGCATAGTGTTGTGATTGATTGAGGTTTATAGGTTGGTGTGGAACATGGTGCCCAGTAAGACAGTGTTTTAAGAGAATTAATTATATACTGTATATGCCATGTATGTATATGTATATGTACATACACCCTAATTTAAAAATTCTTGTTTTATTTACTGATGCTTTGTTTTAATTAGGCCCATGTCCAGTGCTATATAAGACTAGTTTTGTGCATGTACTTGCTGTATAGTATACCTGTCAGGCATGTGGTGTGCCAACCTTGTAAGCCTATCGTGTGTTTTAGAAGGTTAAAGTGGCAATTTATTTTTTTCTTTCTTATGATTGTAATAGTTGACTTATTGAAAAAAATGAATTTTCTTGGCCATACACAATGTTTATGTTCTTATACTAAAAGATGACCCTCTCTGCCAAAGAGAACTGAGCTTGCAGTTAAGCACAAAAATCAAAAGCTTTAGGCATGCCAGTGTATTTATTGGTTTGTTTGCTTATTTACTTACTTGTAACTCCTGCTAAGTGTCCAAAACTGTTTGGAAAGTCAAGTTTGTGACAGGGCTGCAAACACAGTAATTTTTTTTTCTTTCCAAATACTGTTTTTGAGACAATATTTCTGTCTAGCCCTGACTGTCCTGCAATTCCCTCTGTAGACCAGAGTGGCCTCAACCTCAGAGATCTGCCTGCCTCTGCTTTCCAAGTGCTAGGATTAAAGGTGTGCATCACCATGCCTGGCATTAACTTTTTAGACAATGTGGATGATTTCTTTTTTATTTAATTGAAACAGTTGTGAGAAAAGAGGTGTTATACATGGATACTGGGTTCATATGAAGCCTGTTTTTGACAAGTTAGCTATTGAGAATTGTATCTCAAGACTTAACTCTTTAAAAGACAAATAGTTTATTTTCTTGTCTATGACTATTTTGCCTGCTTCTATGTCTGGTGCTGACCCAGACAGAATGCCCTGGGACTGGAGTTATGAGTGTCTGAGGCGCTATGTAGGTGCTGGGGACTGGAAGAGCAGTAGCCGCTTTGGCATTTCTTACTGGTGCAGTTTAGGCTAGAGTGACCTTGCACTGCTGTTATCAAAGTTACTTAAACTGTTCATTGTCTTAAAGTGATAAACAGCTGACTCTTTAGAAAGTTTAGATTTATTATTTTGTGCATATGGGCATTGGCCTGCATGTATTTCTTTGTACCACATGCATATCTTGTACCTGTGGAGGCCAGAGAGGCGTTGGATCCTCTAGAACTGGAGTTAAGACAGTATTTGGGTGTTGAGCATCAAACCAAGGTCCTCTCCAAGAGCAACAAGTGCTCTTAAACACAGCCAACTCTTCAGCACCCCAATTGACTTTTGTAGTGAGACTTTTTCATTGGGACCGTTGGCTCTCTGATAACGACAGAGAGACTTATTATTAATCATCAAAGCTCGACCTATCGCTCAGACTTGTTTCTAGCTAGCTCTTTAACTTAAATTAACCCATCTTTATCAATCCTGCCATGTGGCTTGTGGCTGTTGCCTCTCCTCCTGCACATCCTGCTTCCTCTGCATCTGGCTGGTGACTCCCCCTTTCTTCTTCCCAGCATCCTCTGTGCCCCTCAAACCCTGCCCAGCCATTGGCCATTCAGCTTTTTCTTAAACCAATCTGAGTGACACATCTTCACAGTGAACAAAAAGATTATTCCATAACATTTCCCCTTTTCGTCCAAATAAAAAGGAAAGTTTTTAACTCTAACCCAGTAAAATTATATACAATGCGAACAACTATCTGGTATTCTCTAAACTGAAAGGAAAGATGTTAATTGAAACTATATACAATAGGAACAATTACATTTGCAATGCCCAGTCCATTTGTATTTGGCATGTTAGGAGAAAATATTTCCTTGCTCCTTCTATCTTTATGAGTCCAAAGGTCTGTACCTTTACCTTCTATCATACCTAAGGAAAATTGCAACTATAGCTACCTCACCTTCAACTCCATGGAAGACCACAGAAGGATATAATATTACCTGAGCAAGCAGTAAGTGCCATGCACGCCACTTGCAAAACTAAGCAATGACAGAGACAGCTGGCTGCCTGGACAAGCCACCCCAAGGTTCCTCTGCAGTGTTGGGGATTCCATCTTCAGCTAGACTATCTGACAGTCTTTTCTGTGAAGCCAGAATTCTGAAGGACCATCCTACCTGGTCTTGGCAAAGCTTAGCAGCCACTTTGTTTTTATCTTGCTTTCCAGTTTGGACAGCACACTGTCAGCAGTCAGGCAAGAGCAGTTTCTTGCCCACTGGTTAGTTTTGCCACATTGAAAACAAACTCCATATGGAGTTTCTTTGCCTATCATCCCTGAAGTAAATTATTATTATCATTTTATTTATTTGTTTGGTTTTTTATTTATTGGTTTAGAGGCTGTCCTGGGACTGGCTCTGTAGACCAGGCTGGCCTCAAGTTCACAGAGATCTACCTGCCTCTGCCTCCCGAGTGCTGGGATTAAAGGCGTGCGCTACCAACACCCAGCTGAAAAGCCCTATTTTTAACAAAACATTTTAAATGCCTTATTCTGTCAGTCTTTGGAATGTTTGAAAACTATCTATCTAAAATATATCTGTTTGACGTTAAAACATACTTAACATGACTAGAAGTTATAGATGACTAACTACTAATCTGCATTTCTTTATTATCCTAGTTTGTAATAATAGCTTTCAAGGACTAACAATTTGCATTACATATTTAAATGAGATGCATAGATCCAGTACCTTAAACAAGAGTAGAAATGTATGTAAACTATGGTCTAACAAAAATGACTTTAAATTTGTATCAATCTACAGCCCTGAAGCTGTTTTGGATGCGGAGCTCTGAGGGTCTGCAGCAGGGGCACTTTGAGGGTCTGCAGCAGGGGCACTCTGAGGGTCTGCAGCAGGGCACTCTGAGGGTCTGCAGCAGGGCACTCTGAGGAGACTGCAGCAGGGCACTCTGAGGAGACTGCAGCAGGGCACTCTGAGGAGACTGCAGCAGGGCACTCTGAGGAGACTACAGCAGGGGCACTCTGAGGAGATTACAGCAGGGCACTCTGAGGGGCTACAGCAGGGGCACTCTGAGGGGCTGCAGCAGGGGCACTCTGAGGGGCTGCAGCAGGGGCACTCTGAGGGGCTGCAGCAGGGGCACTCTGAGGGGCTGCAGCAGGGGCACTCTGAGGAGATTACAGCAGGGCACTCTGAGGGGCTACAGCAGGGGCACTCTGAGGAGACTGCAGCAGGGCACTCTGAGGAGACTGCAGCAGGGCACTCTGAGGGTCTGCAGCAGGGGCACTCTGAGGAGATTACAGCAGGGCACTCTGAGGGGCTACAGCAGGGGCACTCTGAGGGGCTGCAGCAGGGGCACTCTGAGGGGCTGCAGCAGGGGCACTCTGAGGGGCTGCAGCAGGGGCACTCTGAGGGGCTGCAGCAGGGGCACTCTGAGGAGATTACAGCAGGGCACTCTGAGGGGCTACAGCAGGGGCACTCTGAGGGTCTGCAGCAGGGGCACTCTGAGGGTCTGCAGCAGGGGCACTCTGAGGGGCTGCAGCAGGGGCACTCTGAGGGGCTGCAGCAGGGGCACTCTGAGGGGCTGCAGCAGGGCACTCTGAGGGGCTACAGCAGGGGCACTCTGAGGGGCTGCAGCAGGGGCACTCTGAGGAGATTACAGCAGGGCACTCTGAGGGGCTGCACCAGGGGCACTCTGAGGGCCTGCAGCAGGGGCACTCTGAGGGGCTGCACCAGGGGCACTCTGAGGGCCTGCAGCAGGGGCACTCTGAGGGGCTGCAGCAGGGGCACTCTGAGGGGCTGCACCAGGGGCACTCTGAGGGCCTGCAGCAGGGGCACTCTGAGGGGCTGCAGCAGGGCACTCTGAGGAGACTACAGCAGGGGCACTGAGGGGCTGAAGCAGGGCACTCTGAGGGGCTGCACCACCTGGGCCACTCGTTTTCCTTGGGGTCTGGTCCCTTGCTCTGAAAGCACATAAACTTTTAAAGATAACATGCATATCTGCACTAACACAAGTCAGTTAAAGATGATTTTTCTGTGTTTGTTTGAGCATTTAGAATACTCGTCACCTGTCCTGTAGTTGTTAAGCTTCATATCTTTGTGTCTGTAGCCAGGATTTTCAGAGGTCTCCCTGGTCCAACCTGATCTCTATCAATCTTGAATGAATCCAAAGCCTTTCGATTTATTTCTGTGGAAACAAAAGAATGACCTCTTCTCCAATGTAACAGTTTTTCTTGACTTCCACTTTGAAATTAGGATATTTTAAACATATCTAGGTTGAGTTAATTTAGTTTGTATAATCCAATGTCTCTCAGCAGCGATCAAATAATTTAAAGTCAGTACAACACCACATGGGATCCAGACTCTAGCGTTTTGCATCTTTACATGGCTTATGCTTTTTATACTTTTATTTTTTTCTTTAAAGACTTTCATTATAAACATTTTCTTCTATGACTATCTAGACACATTTTCTCTTATTTCTTAATTAAGCCTATGTGCATTTTATACACTGTTACCTGTTTAGAGGTTTTTTTCTGTCTGAACCTGCTTTTATCTGTAACCTATTCTATTTGCTTGAACAAAATCCTAAGCAGGTGTGCAGCTTATTTCACGGTACACAGCCTGCAGGAGCGGCTGGCCAGTGGGTGTTCCTCTGTACCGTGGACTGTATGGGGCTGTGGGGCTAGGAAACCGAATTTGACTCTGGTTTTGTGTGTTTTAAAGCTTTTTTTTCTGTCTTATGTGGAAATTCCTGCCCCCATGTTGGATGCCAGTTGTAGTCAGATTTTTTTTTGTTGGGACTGTCACCTCCACAGTAATGATATGGAGACTTATTAATTATGAAAGCTTGGCCTCAGCTTAGGCTTGTTTCTGACTTGCTCTTATAACTTAAATTAACTAGTTTCTATTAATCTGTGTCCTGCCACATGGCTTGTAGCTTTTACATCTCCTACACATCTTGTTTTTTTTCTGTGTCTGGCTGGTGACTCCATGTTTCTTCTTCCCAGCATCCTCTCTGCCCCCAAAATCCTCCCTAACTATTGGCCATTCACCTTTTTTCTTAACCAATCCAAGTGACACATCTTCAGTGTATAGTAAAATTATTTCACAGCAGATCTTTTTTATTTTTTAAACAGAACTCTAGATTAAAAGAGTGTTTTCAAGCTGATTGGAAACTTTCTATTTTCCTTTTAATTTGGGATAATTTTAGTAACTGAACTGTAACGCTTTAAAAGGCCCTTTCCTAGCATCTGGTTCTGGTTTGGGGTTGACGTTTCTACACAAAACTCCGGTTCATTCTGTAGCTTCTCTTAGGTTCTGCTCTGCAGATGGGACTCTGCTGCCAGCTCCTCTGTCTCTGGCCAGTTCCCAGCTGAGCCACTGTGCATAGTGGCTGTTAGAGCTCATTCTTCATAGCCATCCAGCTAAGCAAATGTGTATGCAAAGTAAGTTAACCGTTCTGCCCCGTGTTTCTACAGCTGAAGACACAATTAAATGAAACACGAACAAAACTTCAAAATGAACAAAGTGAGAGGAAGAAGGTAGCCGATGATTTGCATAAGGTAAGACATTGTTTGGCCTGGAGACTGTGTGCACATGTCCTGGGCAGACACACTATAAAACTGCTCTTGTCTTTTTGGGACCTTAGAAGTATAGACTGCTGGTGTTGGGGAGAAACTTTCACTTGCTTCCCCATTTGAAGTAACTTTTTATTTCTTTTGAAAAATTCTTTAAAATTATTACTTGATGTGTATGGGTGTGTTTTGTTGGCATGTCTATCTGTTTACCACATGAATACTTGGTACCTTTGGAGACTTGAAGAGAACTTTGGACCCCCTGTAACTGGAGTTGCAGATGGTTGTGAACTACATGTGGGTGCTGCAAATTGGACTTGGGTCCTCTGAAAGAGCAGCCCCTGCTCTTAGCTGCTGAACCACCTCTCCAGCCCCCTAAAGTTTTAAAATAAGATTCGACATTGTCATTTATTTGCAAAGTACATTTCTGTTTATCAGTAGGAAGAATGTATAATATCTGTAGTTTCAGAAGTTTGTTCTTTTCACTCAGTTCTTTGTACCAGTATCTGTTCCTTCTCTTTCCCTTTTCTCCCACGCCTGTTCCTCTGAGACAGGGCCTCACTATGTAGCCCAGGCTGGCTTTGAACTCACCTGGATTGCAGGTGTGTGCCCCCATGTCGAGCACAATGTTTTTCTTATCCTCATCTTCACATTGATGATTTCTTTTAGGATTGTATTCCTTAACTCTGCATTTAGTTAGCAGGTTTTTTGTCATTCTGATGTGCTGTGTTTTTAGTTGTTCTTACATGCTTTAAAACAAAGATGGCTTAGAACTCTGCTAGTATTTATGGGAGATTATATCAGAAAAATTACATATATCACTTTCTGGGAATTACTGAATCAAGGATTTGCACAGCTTTAATTTTGATACCTGTAACAAACTTCTAAACATTTAAATATTAATATGTTAACAGATCTTTTAAAAGTTTCTCATTTAAATATCATGCCATATCATTTCATAAGAATACAAAAAGTATTTTTGTTGTTCAAACTTAAAGCTTATTGTTATTAATACAGAAGACAAATAATTGAGAAATGCTTGGAAATTAGATCATTTACATGCAGATTAAATGTTGTATGGGAATTCAAGAAGTTTGTGTTAGAGTACAGACTCTTTTTGTTTTGTTTTGTTTTGTTTTGTTTTGAGACAGGGTCCCACTGTGTAGCCTTAGTTGGTCTGTAACTCTGTGTAGATCAGCTGGCCTCATGCCACCATGCCCAGAGAGAGTACAAACTCTTAATTTAATTTGGTTTGTCATTTTTAAGTTTTGCCCTACGAGCCAAAATATAACAGATGCAGTCTTAGCAGTTTCTCAGACAGTATTTTGAGGATATTAAAACACAGGTGCCTAAAGATGTAGCTCGGCCTGGTCTCTGTGGTGCTAAAATGGCAAGGGTGAGTGGCAGTCACCTGCCTCTGTAGAATTAGCAGTGCTCCATTGGAATGGAGGTGCACACAAATATTTACGGACTGATTTGTAAAACTTACAGTGTAAAACCTAATGTATAATTGAGCCCATTCATAGGACATTTTTTGCTAGTTTTCTCTAAACTTGTTTTATGTTCAAAGAAGGACTTAAGACTAGGAATCAGCAAACTCAGTTTAGGATTAGTGGTCTACATGTGATTTTTTTTTTTTTAAATGCCCTTCAGGCTTACCTACAGCCTGGTCTTTTTTTTTTTTTAAGATTTATTTATTTATTACATATACACCAGATTGAATTGTAGATGGTTGTGAGCCACCATGTGGTTGCTGGGAATTGAACTCAAGACCTCTGGAAGAGCAGTCAGTGCTCTTAACCTCTGAGCCATCTCTCCAGCCCTACATGTGATATTTTTATGCGTTTCATTTAGAAACAAAAACTAGAAAAATTTAGAAACATAAAAATCCAAGTGTGGTGGCACATGCCTATAATCCAACTACTTAGGCAGCAGGGACTGGAGGGTCCGTAGTTCAACGTAAGCCTTGTCTACTTAATGAGTTCAAGGCCAGTCGGAGCTGTCAGGCTGTCTCTAATTAAAAACATAAAACCTATTCTTGAATGTGAACTGTACAAAGCAGATTATGGGTTAGATTTTGGCAGTCTTGTAATCTAGATTAAAACTTAAATATCAGTGTGGTTATTCTTAGTTTTAATTTCTTTATACAGTTCCTGTGTTTGAATTATTGAAAGCATGAACACACATTTTTATAAGCTGGTGGGAAATGTGGCTATTTTCATTTCGGTGACGAAAGTTTTACATTGTACACCGAGAAACGCTTTGACTTTGTACAAAATACAGATTGAGGCTATTTCTTTGTGTGCTTTGATGCGCCTGCTTCCCATTGCTTTTGTTACAGGCTCAACAGTCACTGAACTTCATCCACTCAAAAATTTCACTAAAAGCTGCTGGAGACAACGCTGTTATTGGGAATAGTGGTGTTTCCCCAGAAACGGTGTGTATTTCCTTCAAACCCAGATTTCTAGGCTAATTGCCCTGTACACTTTTTGAAGAACAGTCTTTGGCTCCACACTCTACCTCCCTCCATGTTTGGGAGAGGGACAGACTTGGGGCTAGAATGCTGCTTGTTAACTTCATGTGTGGCCTAGGGGAAATTCTCTAGTCGCTCTGCTTAGTAAAAGAAAATGATATCACTCGTCCTGGGTTGTAGGGAGGAACACTGAGTACATGTGAAATCCCTTGAAGAGAGGGTGGCTCTGTGTGTGGCACCTGTGGCTGGGACTGTTGGAGGCATGCTCTCCTTTGTGGGCGAGTTTTTCGTTTGCTTTCTAAGCATGGTCCTTTTATCTTCTGAATGGAAAAGAATACATTATTTGCAGTATCCACAGACCAGATTTTTCTCTGTGGCCAACATTTTATGCCTCATAGTTTCTCTCATGCCAGCTAGTTTGTGCCACTAATCAGCAGAAATTTTTCTGTGCGGCTTTTACTGTTGCTGATTTTTAAATAAATGTTCAGAATCTCTGCATTTATACCTTTTAAAATATCATTTCTCAGCCGGGCGGTGGTGACGCACGCCTTTAATTCCAGCACTTGGGAGGCAGAGGCAGGCGGATCTCTGTGAGTTCGAGGCTGGGCTGGACCAACAGCCTCCATAACAATACAGAGAAACCCTGTATCATAAAACCAATATATATATATTTCTCTTTTTGGTTGCCCATTCTTGTTCATCGTGTTTGGATGTTTTTGAAATGATCATCCCTTCCACCTTCTTTTCAGGGGGCTCCTGAGAAAGAGACAATGTCTGTGAGTCTGAATCAGACTGTGATCCAGTTACAGCAGCTGCTTCGGGAAGTCAATCAGCAGCTCATGAAGGAGAAGTGACCCCGGCTGTGGGTGTGCACACTAAGTATTGCTGTTTGTGTATGAGTAACAGCGGGGAGAGTGCATGCACAGTACACAGTCACCATAAGCTGATCAGCTTTCATTTCACGCTGGAAGAGGGTTCCTTTTTATGCCCACCCTCATCTACACCCCCACCCCCCCAGTTTCCAGGTGGCAGCTTTGACCTTTCTCATTTTGAAGTCTTCTGGTCTGTTTTCTTGATGCCTTCAGTTTCCCAATAGTTGACTCTGATCCTAGTTCAGGGCAAGTATCTGCCCTTCCCTTTATGACTTGCTTTTGGCTTTGTTTTTATCAATGCTGGACTGAAAATGAAGCCATCATAACTTTGTAACATGAAATGAGTATACAACATTTTTTTTATACCTAAAGATGGGATTCTTAGATTCCCATAATTTCTGTAGATTGGAAGCTGGTTTGGCCTCTTTTTGTTTGTTTTGTTTTGTGGCCTCCACTATGCCGGAATCACAGTGACACCACCATAAGAAATTGGTATTTTGTTTGCATTTGCTTTTGTAGATAATCTAGGAAATTTACTTTTCTATGTTTGAAGTGAGAGTTTTGCTTTAGGAGAAATAATAAATGCATCATTATTAGATCATGCTGTGAGCTCGTGTTGCCTGCGTGACCAAAGAAAAGAAAGCTCAATTTCAGCAGCGTTAAAAAGCCTTGCATCCCTGCTGGTGAGCGCAGACTTTGTCATCTGTGCTTTGCCTTCTTAAATGACTTAAGTCATATACACAGAATATTTCACATAGTCTTCTTTTGAGGCTGTTTGCTCTAAACTGATGGTGATCCCTGTTGGCACAAAGGGGTAACTCAAGCTGCCATTCAGAGCTCAGAGCAAAGGCCCCAGGGCAGGTTAAGTAGGAAACAGTGACAGACTTCCCTTGTGATGCGGCAGGCATGCATTTGTCACAAGGAAATGCTAATATCTCCTCATCTCAGACACTCCAGACAGTGTAAGCTCCCTCTTCTGTGTTCTGAAGTTGTGTTTCTGGCTCTTTGCTTTCCCCAATGGTGACAACCTTGCTTTCTGTTTATAGAGAACTTCTTGCATTTCATGTCTTCTTTCTATGGCTTCAGCCTGACACCCCCCCCCCCTTTTTTTGTGTGTGTGTGTGTGTGTGTGTGTGTGTGTGTGTGTGTGTGTGTGTGTGTGTGAACATGGCCAGATCCCTTCCTTTAATCTGTCCTGGAACTCACTGTGTAGACCAGGCTGGCCTTGAACTCACAGAGATCCACCTGCCTCTGCCTCCCAAGTGTTGGGACTAAAGGCGTGAGCCACCATTGCCTTGCCAGTCTTAAGTTTTGTTTGGTTTTTTTTTTTTTTTTTTTACTTATTAACAAGTATTCCTAATAAGTAATTTTTTTCTCATTGTGTTTTTCTTTCCTTGCTGTAATTTCTCTGTCTACTCTAGAGTAACTTCTATGTAAAACCATTTTGCCAACATCATTAATGGTTTGCTGAAGCTTTTCTCCTCATACAGTGAGTGGCACAGATATTGGAAGTGTGGACAAACTGTGCCGAGTGTGTCATCTCGGTACTGTGAAAAGGGCTTGGTTATTAGAGAGCTTTAAAACGGCCCTGAGAGCAGCTGCTACCTCCTGGCTTTACACTGTGTGTGCACTTATTTGTGACAGGTGACAGGGTCTGTAAATTCAGCCTGTTGCACACTGCCATCGTAGGTTACGTTATCTGAAGCAACACTGAGAAAAATGACAACTCAGGGTTATTCTCTTTGTAAAATATGCCCCTGAAGCCTTCTTCCGAGCCCTGTGATTACCATGTGTGAGCTGCTCTGGGTGCCCCGGGAAGGGCCGGGTGGATCTCATGAGCTATGTGTGGGATACAGCACTCCGGTGCTTGTCTTCCTGTGTTCTAAATGGGTTGCCTTCTTATCTTTTGCAGAGTGAAGTCATTGGAAATTACTCGTTAGAACTTAACAGAAGGCGTTGTATTATATTTTGCCAAATGAAAGCCTTATTTATGTTTCACCCTTTCTACTTTGTCAGACACTGAACAGTTTTGTCTTTTCTAACCTTGTTAGACTACTGACTTACAGAGAAAACACTTAAAAAGTCAACTCTGTAGACACCTCCAGAGTTTAGTTTTATAATAAACTGTTTGAATAATTAGACCTGAAATAAATGTAATCTTTTACCTTATTTTGCTCAAATTGTTCAGAAGATCAAGTGGTGTCGACAATGTGAGATATATAATATTTTAACACTGATGTTGTATACTGCTTTACCTAACATCTGGGAAGTAACTGCCTCTGACATCAACTCAAGGGAACACTTTTGTTGCTAATGTAATCAGCAAATAAAGGGACACTTATTATTCAAACACGACTCACTCTAATTCTCACTGAGTTTTAACAGGTGTCATTAGCACTTCAGATCATTTGGAATGCAGTTTCTAATTGCAACCACCAAACAAGACAAGTCTTGTCAATCCTGCAACTTCCTGACTAGACCTTAGTTAGCATCCTGTGTGGGACAGGGCTCTGTCAGGGTGATGACAGGGATGGTGCAGGCATTTGGGTCCCATCCATCATGGAGAAGGGCTCTGCTTTATTTTTACTATTACTACTATTGCTTTAAAATAACAACCATGTCGTGTGCATTCTCTTTTCTGTTGGAAGGTGTGTGTGTGTGTGTGTGTGTGTGTGTGTGTGTGTGTGTGTGTGCGTGCGCGCGCGCGCGCGCGCATAAGCAGGAAGGGGGAGGGCACTGTTTTCTTCAGATGGCAATAACAATTGACAAGTATCTTGTACCATGGGGTATTAAAGTACCTTTTAGTATTATTAGTGTTTCTTTTTTTCTTATTTCTTTTCATTATTTGTGCATAGGTCATTTGCTTTTATGCATGTATGTGAAACACACATGTATAGTGCCTATGGAGGCCTGAAGAACAAGTTTAAAGAGTTGTGAGCTGCTCTGTGGGTGCTGGGAATCCAGCCCAGGTCTCCTAGAAGAGCAGACGTTCTCTTACCCACTTAGGTATTGAACAAAGCAGTCAGGCTTCTACCACATGGAGGCTTTGCACTTTGCATTCCTTCTGTTTAGAGCTATTTTATTTTGAAGCAGATCTAGTGATAAACACCTGTCTTAGCTAGCATTTCTGTTGTGAAGAGAACCTTGACCACAAAAATATCTAATTGGGGCTGACTTACAGTCAGTTCAGTCCATTATCTTCATGGTGAGAAGCATGGTGGATATAGGCAGACGTGGTACTGGAGAAGGATCTGAGTGTTCTACATCTTGATCTGCAGGCAACAGGAAGTAAACTGTGTGCTGGGAGTAGTTTGAGCATATATGAGACCTCAGAGCCCACCCCCACAGTGATACACTTCCTCCAACAAGGCCACACCTCCTAATAGTGCCACTCCCCAAGGACCAAGCATTCACACACAAGTTTATAGTGGCCATACCAATTCAAACCACAACACTTGTCAGACTGCAGTTGGTAAATAGAGGCAAAAAGTCCATGAGTTAGAAGCTAGTGTGGGTTACAAAGCAAGATCCAGTTACAAAACACCAACGGCCCCTTTGGTTTTCAATGTCCGCTCAGTCACCTATTTTCACCCTCCCTCAATGTTGCAACCACACCATTAATTCATCTTTTGCTCATCCCAGTTTGGGACATGAGTAATTTTTAATGATTTCCTATATGAAATCATATTAGAAGTTTTGCCAGCTTCTCCACTCTGGAGTGGAGTAACATAGGGAAAGGTAGCCATGTTCCCATACGGTGATGGTTCAGTTGGGCAACTGTAGCTCCTATGTGTTGGTTAAATATTCCTCGAGCTGCAGTCACGGGAATGGTGGAGATCCCTGCTACGATGCTCTGTCCAGTGCTCATCTTTCCACTGTCTCGGGACCGTGGAGGAAGGAAAGAACCGACCATCTCTTGACTATACAACCATACCAGAACTGGGCGTCAATTCGGTTATTATGCTGAAGCTGTGAGTCTCATCAGAGTTTGCCTGAGTCATGAGGGCGTTGCGTGGGTTCAAGTGGAGACTGATTGGCAAAGAAGACTAAGTTCAGGTGGTCGGTAGGTGTTTCTCATTTCACTCAGGTTTCGTTTTTCATGCATCCCTCGAAATGTTTTTTTCATTGGCAGAATTCTATTATGTAACAGTGTCACAGGCACAGTTTATCATGTGCTAGCTAGCTTAAAAGCATTTACTTGGATTGGATATTTTACTCTTCACTAGATTATATTGAGGTAGAGAAGAGATATATTTCTATCATCCTCTTCATTGTAGATGTGAAACCTGGCCTTGGCTACTCAGGAGAGCCAGTCCTGAGTCTAAGCCATCCAGCTTGTGACTGATGTGTGCATATACATATCTACATACGTATCTCTGTAATGATATGTATGTAATTGTAGCTAGAGAAAAATACAAGATTGTGTGGCAAAAGTAACTTTAAAGGGTTTTGTTCTGTTGCCACTGCCTTTCTCGTCTTCTGACGGTTTCTGAGGGGCTGTCTGCCTCAGTGGTTCTCTGAAGGAGGACATGTAGACCACTTGGCACACCGTGGCCCTTGACTTCTAGGGTTCTTGAAGGTCAAAACCACTTTCATAAGATACTATCTGCCTTTCCACTCTCTGACATTTGTGCTACTCCAAGGAAACAGCAGGACTGAGGTGCATATAAACTCACAGACTGGCAGCGTGCACGGGTCTACACCAGGTGTGGTGCCCGCACTGCTGGGGGGGGGTGCACACAGGCTCCCCCCTTAACCAAGGAGCAATCTGCGCCTGATACCCAGTGGCAAAGGAAAAGTTACTTTTCTCCAGTGAAGTCTCATTGAGCATAGAAGCTGTGCTTCAGGGCATGTTTCCTGCCCAGGAGTATCTGACCAGTGTAAAACGAGCTCAGTGGTATTCTTTTTAAAGAATTTCTGTCTTATTTTGCCTTGTTTGGGCATTTTTTTAAACGAATCTTTTGTTTGTATATATAGGTTTTTTTTGGGGGGTGCTTGTTTCCTTTTTTTACAGAGAAGTAGGAGGGATTGGGCGGGTGAAGGGATGATGAGGATTTGGGAGGAGTTTGGAGAAGTGGGAAGCATGATCAGGTATGCTATATGAAAGGGTTTTAGTAAAATTTTTCTTGGTTTTGATTTTAGTACATTGAATATTGATAGCAAAGGTTTTTAATTCTAGAATTCCCAGACCAAAAATTGGACAGCCACTGTTTCTGCATAGTGTTTCTTTCCTGTAGTTTTTTTTATGACATCTGGCAATTATCTACACTTTAAAAATTTATCTTGTTTTATATTTTTGTAATTTTCATTTTCTTTGACAACTTGTGTGTAAAAGTTGTTTTCAAAAATTCATTTTAGGCTGTGGGTTTTTCTCTGGACTACTTTGTTACAAATGTTTATATGTAAGGATTTGTTTTTGAATATATTAAAATGGTTTATTTCAAGCCTGTATGAAATAAGAGACAAACAGCTTTCTCTCATTTATCAGTCATTAACATGTTTGCTTGGCTTAACAAACAAACCTGTAGTTGAACTATCTTGTGTGAACATGTAATTCCATGTTGTCATGTAACCAGATAACTATGTACATATCCTTAACAACATGTTTTGTATGCTTTCGAAATGTGTGTTAATCATTCTGCCATTCGTTTAGCAGTAAATGAAGACCACATGCCTAGGGATGTAAGTTTGCGTTTGTGGAGTGTGCACACACTCAGTTCTGCTAGGCACCATCCGATGGTTCCCATTCCACACAAAGTAAACAGGCGCTCTCCTTGCTATGTAGCTTCACATACTTGATCTAGATTACCTTTGTCAGAACGAGAGCGCACCCAGAGACCTTATGGTTTGCTGTACCGCGTGTGTACGGATGGATGCATTTTGCTGTATACCCATGAAGCTACAGAGAAGATGAACAGAACCATCAACTGCAACACATTCCTGTGTCTACTTCCTTGTTCCCAGGCATCTCGAGTGCCTTCTGCTACTTGGGGTCACTTTGAACTTCTCAGGGTTACATAAATGGAATCATATAGCAGGTACAGCCTTTGTCTGGTTCTTTTGACTCAGACTAATAGACATAGTTCTTTGTATTTCTGAGTGTATTGCACTGTATATACTGTGTATTATTATTAACTTGTCTAGGAATGAATGTTTGGGTATATTCTGACTTGCTTTCTGTTGCTGTGATAAACATCATGACCTTGAGGGCTTACTTTGTGTACATGACCTAATGACAGGTCATTATTGAGGGGATGGAGGGTGTGAGATGAAATGAGAGCAGAGGCAGGCGCCGTGGAGGAACATTGCTCACTGAGTAGAGCAGGATCGCGCTCAGCTACCTTGTTTACACCTCCTAGGATCACCTGCCCAGGGCTGGCACTGGCCACAGGGGACTGGGCCTTCCTGTGTCAGCTAACAGTCAAGAAAACGCTACAGACTTTTGTACAGGAGAATCTACTGAACTAGTTTCTTGGGCTGAGGTTCTCTCCTCCCAGGCTGGGCTGTTTACAGAGACAGCCTGAGCATTTCTATATAAATAAGATTTGTGCATGACTAAGCATGTACAACCCGGTACAGCATCCAGAATGGCCCTTCAGGGTCGTGCATATCAGGTATGCTCCTAATGCTCTTGTAGGGCATGTTCAGACTTGGGGTGAAAGATAAGAATCTGTGCCACTGCAGGGGTGGGGGTGATAGGGGTGGGAGGGGAGGGAGGCCAGGATTCTAAACCAGGAGATAAGTTAGCAATGTTACTCGTGGTCTGTCTGAACCTGATGTCAAAGAACTGAAGTCCATGAAAGCAACGTAAAGAGCAAGGCAGGCATTTAGGGTAGGTGTGCTTTCTGTAAGAGAGCAGGCAGGGGCTCTTTAAGTGAAAGCATAAGGAGCAAGGCAGGCGTTTAGGGTGGGTGTGCTTTCTGTAAGAGAGCAGACGGGGCTCTAAGTGATTTATGCAAGAGTTGCGGTTGCTGCCCAGAGCTGCTCTTTGTGGATTCAGGAGAAGTAGACTGGTGGGGAAGAGCGTTGGTGGTGGTCTGCTTGTTTACAGGCTTGGGTTACCTAACCCTTGGTGCACAGTACACATCTTCCCCATGCCTTTAGTCATTCTCACAGCCCATTATGCACAGGCATAAGATGGTAAGTAGACTTTCTCTTAAGGTTCACTTTGCCTTGTGCAATCACTGCAAACCAGTCTGCATTGGCTCAGTACCCCTGCTTTTAGAATCTTTCAGGCTTTGACCACAAAAGGGGAGTTACTAAAGGATTTCTGGGGAGGGAGATAGAACTTGGGGTGCCCTGATTTCATTGTTTGGCGAGGGGTACGCACCTCTTTCCATTGGAGTCCCAGGTTGTTGAGGGCATTATTGGGAGGGTGTGTCTGTAGCTTAAGGCACAGTGGCCTGGGCCACTAACTGTCCCCGTGTTTGCCTGCTTCCTGAGTCCATGTGTCCTTTCTGCTCTACGTCCTTCTTCAAATCCCAACACTCACTTCTTTGACCAGGTCAGAAACCAGTTCCACAGTGGAACCAACTGTGCCAGGTTCTAGTATGGTTCCTTTGGGCCTGACTATTTGTCAGATGCCACGCACATGACCTTGAGGGGAAATGTACCCTCGTGAACTTCCCAAAGAAGGCGGGGAACTTGGGCAGCCAGGCACAGTTGGGCCAGCACGGAGTCCTAATCACAAGAAAGAAATGGCAGATTGTTTCCACCATCTTCGTGGTAGCCATAGTCTTTCATCTTAAGAGTTTGAGTGATGTGTGTCATAGCACACTGGCTCCCAGGCTGTCTAATGGGATCCTATCACCTGCTTCCGGCCGATGGGCTCCTGGCTAAGGCACAGCCGAGAGCTGAGTCAGGTTACAAGGTGAGTGTGAGGATTTGAGGTTGAGACCTGAGTGCCAGAATAGAACCACTGCCTTTCCCCGTGATTGTTGGCTGCTCTAGATGGGTCCACTAGAGTCTAGGAGGAGTAGGAGCCAGTGTAATTTGATTCCTCAGTGTGGGGGAAGTATCTGGAAGTCCTTAGTGAGCTCAGTGTTTCTCAGAGTCTGGTCTTTGGTGCTCCCCAGAGCCCACTCTAACAAAGGTCTTTGGGTTTCAGGGTTGACTGGTTGTGGCTTGGACTGTGACACCAGATGACACATCCACATATGGTGGCTGGGTCAGCTGCATACTGTGCAAGCTTCCAGCTCTTGTAACTGCTCCAGAGTTCTGGAAATTAGGAGCGGTGAGTTCAACCAGCCTCACCTAGCAGCATCCCTGCCCACTCCCCAAATGCCAGGCGCCTTGGTGCCACTTTCACTGCACGTTAGTTTTGCGTATGCCTTCCATTGTTTGCTGAAAGGCAGAACTGGGTCTCTTTAAAAAATTATTCTACGAGCCTTTTACATATGAATTTTGATCCCATTCATTTTGCTGTTCCTTTGCATCTGCTTTCTGCTCTCTGTCTCTGTACCCCCTCCCCAATAAAACAAATCTTAAGAGAAAAAGGAAAGAAATAAGGGGGAAAATTGCAAGTCTTGTCATGGAAGCTGCAGTGTGACTCAGGGAGTCACGACGTAAACCCCTTTCTCCATGAGTCTTCTACGTGTTCATTGCTAAGAGTCATTGGTCTGGTTCGAGGCCTCTGGTTTCTACTAAATCATCGATGATGTACCCTTTTAGGACTCTTCCTGGGTATCCTGTTGTTGCCCTGTATTGTGGAGATCCTACAGTTGTGGGTCTGGGGGTCAGGTTCCTTCATGTGTTCCAGCAGGTCATAGATGGGGTGGACCATGTCATAACCCTGACTCTGGGCCTAGGCAGCTGGAGGGTCAGTTTGCCCAATGAGAAACAGGAACAGCTCTCCCACGTTTACAACTTCAGGGCTGGATCACTGATACCTGCACTGATAGAGAGTTGTCTTCTAAAGTTTTCATTGAAGCTGTAGCACTGAACAAACTGTTTCAGCAAAAAGTGTAGGAGGGTGTGGCCTGGGAGCACCCTCTAGTTCTGGGGTTTTCCATCTACCTGTTCCTGGATGACAGCTGTCAACGGCATGTGTGGTGTGCATACACTGGTGCTGAGTGTCAGCGCCCAGCCTCAGCTGGATTCTCCATGGGATGGTAGGCATCATGTTGGTGAACTTCCTCACCAAACTTTGCCAGCCCAGGGGTGGAAGAGTGTTTCCTGGCTTCCAGTATAGCAGAAAATAGTGGCCAAGAGAGGTGTGTGTCCTAATCTAAAATCCGAAATGTCAAGGAGGAAGTAAAGTTGTGAGTGAGATTAAGGGGATTGACAGATTATTCTGGGTTCTCAGGGATGGGGTGGAGGGGAGATGGGCATGAAATTACCAGAGTCCTCTAGATGTAGAAAGATGGGGAACTCAACGTGACAACAGAGAAACTGTGGAGAGCTCCAGTGTGAGGACTTTGAAGAAAGAAGGGCTGCTACAGATGCAGTAGCCATCCTGTGTCTGTGAAGGAAAGGGCCAAAACCTGTGGGATAACAAATCATGGAGATGTCCAGCTGAGAAACTTCTTATGTCCAGACTTTAGATACGCAAAAGGAAAATTCAAAACACAAAACGGTGACTTTTGATATGGTGAGTCCCACCAGGCCACACCAGAAAGACTTTCAGTCCCTACAGTCTTTCCACCCAGTGTCATTGGATGTTACTAATTTTCTGAAACCTGTCATACAGATGTCCTAATTCTGTGAGTACTTGGTGCCAAAGACAGTCTTATTTTGGTGACCCTTCCAAAGTTTACTACTGTGCCTGAATCATAAACACATACTAGCAACTTTCTAATACTTTGTTCAGAGAGTGAATGTGGTGATGTGGAGGATGGTGAGGAGAAGGGGTTACTGAAGGGAGCAGAGAGGCAGGGACACCTGAGAATCCAGGCCCCAGGGAACCAGCCTCTGATGAGAGAAATGGGTGTAATGAGGCCAGAAAAGGGGTTGACAGGATGGAGACAGGTGACAGATCCTAAAAGTGAGGGGGTTTACACATCTAAAGATTGTGCCTGGGGCAAGCATGCTCTGCAAACTTGTGAGTTCCTCTGTGTCATCTACAGAGCAAACACCAGAAGAGTGCTCTATCCAGAATGTCCTCCTGTGTCTAGAGTGCAATGTGTAAAGAATGTCCTCCTGTGTCTAGAGTCACTGTATACAGAATATCCTCTTGTGTCTAGAGTCACTGTACAGAAGTCCTCCTGATCTAGAGTCACTGTACAGAATGTTCTCCTGTGTCTGGAATCCACTGTGTACAGAATGTCCTCCTGTATGGAGAGTACACTGTACAAAATGTCCTCTAGTGTCTAGAGTACACTGTGTACAGAATGTCCTCCTGTGTCTAGAGTCACTGTGTACAGAATGTCCTCCTAGAGTCACTGTGTACAGAATGTCCTCTTGTGTCTAGAGTCACTGTACAGAAGTCCTCCTGATCTAGAGTCACTGTACAGAATGTTCTCCTGTGTCTAGAGTCACTGTGAATAGAATGTCCTCCTGAATCTAGAGTACACTGTGTACAGAATGTCCTCCTGAATCTAGAGTACACTGTGTACAGAATGTCCTCCTGTGACTAGAGTCACTGTGTAAAGAATGTCCTTTTTGTTTAGCATACATTATGTACAGAATGTCCTCCTGTGCCTAGAGAAAAGGGTACAGAATTAACTCCTATGAATAGAGTACACTGTACAGAATATCCTCTAGTGTCTAGAGTACACTGTGTACAGAATGTCCCAATGTTTCTAGAGTCACAGTACAGAAAGTTCTCTTGTGTGAAGTATGCATGTGTACAGAATGTCTGCCTGTGTCTAGAGTCAATGAGCAGAATGTCCTCCTGTGTCTAGAGTGCACTGTACAGAATATCCTCCCATATCTAGATTGAACTGTACAGAATATCCGCAGGTGTCTGGAGTACACTGTGTACAGAATTTCCTCCTGTGTCTAGAGTATTTTGTACAAAATATACTCCTGTGTCTAGAGTCACTGTACAGAATGTACTTCTGTGTCCAGAGTGCACTGTACAGATGTCTTCCTGTGTCTACCGAGCACTGTGTACAGAATGTCCTCCTGTATGGAGAGTACACTGTACAAAATGTCCTCTAGTGTCTAGAGTACACTGTGTACAGAATGTCCTCCTGTGTCTAGAGTCACTGTGTACAGAATGTCCTCCTGAGTCTAGAGTCACTGTACAGAATGTCCTCCTGTGTCTACCGGGCACTGTGTACAGAATGTCCTCCTGTGTCTAGGCTGCACTGTGTACAGAATGTCCTCCTATGTCTAGTATTCACTGTGTACAGAATGTCCTCATGTGTCTAGGCTGCACTGTGTACAGAAGGTCATCCTGTGTCTAGAGTATATTGTACCGAATTTCCTCCCTTGTCTAGAGTACATGTGTACCGAATATCCTCCTGTGTCCAGAGTACACTGTACTGAATGTCTTTCTGTGTCTAGAGTACAGTGTACAGAATGCCCTCCTGTGTCTAGAGTGCACTGTGTACAGATTGTCTTCCTGTGTTGAGTACACTGTGTACAAATTGTCTTCCTGTGTCTAAAGTCAAGGTACAGAATATCCTGCTGTGTCTAGAGTCAATGTACAGAATGTCCTCCTGTGTCCAGAGTCAATGTACAGAATGTCCTCCTGTGTCTAGAGTATACTGTTCATAATGTCCTACCCTGTCTAGAATGCACTGTACAGAATTTCTTCCTGTGTCTAGAGTACACTGTGTACAGAATGTCCTCCTGTGTCTAGATTGCACTGTACAGAATGTCCTCATGTGTCCCGAGTCAATATACAGAATGTCCTGCTGTGTCTAGAATGCAGGGTATACATGATGCCCCCCCTTTTCTAGAAGACAGCATGTGTTCAATGTGGTAACACACACACTCCTCTCTCTCTCTCTCTCTCTCTGTATCTCTGTCTGTCTCTCTCAGTCTCTCTCTGTCTCTTTCTGTCTGTCTCTGTGTATGTCTCTCTGTCTCTCTCCCTCTCTCTCTCTCTCACATACACACACACACACACACACACCAGTTAGATCAGGGTAGCAGGGAAGTGTGGAGATTATGGAGAGAAGATTGTGGAAACACACAGAAGTGGGGAGCTTAGTTGGTGGGATTGGCAGGGTAATTTCGGGCTGTTAGCATCTATCTCCATCCCTGGAAACAAAGACTTCATTTAAAGTAAGTCCAAGCCTTTTTTAGCAAGCTTAAGAGAGACAGGATTAGAGGCTGCCTGCCTTTAGTAGGCTTGTGCCAACTGCTTGTACTGCTTTGATTACAGTTTTCAATGTGTCCCAGGAGGCTTGGGGTAGGAAAAGAGGAGTCAGACACAATCAGTTTTAATATGAAGAGATGCAAGCCATTCTGGGGCACAGAGGAAGTCTTGAGAGGGTTGTGCCTACAATTCATGAACCCCAACAGCTAGATAACAAGAGTCGTGATGGAGGGCCGTTAGCCACAAAATAGAAAAGGATGTAGCAGGGCCAGTCATGTGGCACAACAGAGGGGAGGCCGTTCTTAAAAGCTAACATCAGAGGCCTTTTTCTTGGGGACAGTGACAAACCCCTCTTTACTGAGCTCCTCAGAGGGTCAAGTGTTTTGCTTTAGTTTTGCTTTCCCTTTTGTGGGGTGGACCGATTATGTTGCTCGTTTTTAAGGATGAGATTAACACCTCCCAGCCAGGGGGAGGCAGCGTCAGGAATCTGTTGCATATGGCTGCCAGATGTAGCCATTTCCTCTTCCTGTGGTGCATGCCTAGTATGGCTGCACAGATGTTCATCTGGACAGCATGTGCATCTGCATTACAGAGGAGCCTTCTTTGCTCACACTCACTCATCTGGAAGCCTGCTAATCAGGCATCATGGCTGCCCCAAGCTGAAGGCCAGAAACCCAGGGAGCCTCAGAGGCAGAGCCCAGTGAGGAAAGCCTGCTGCGCGTGTAGAGCATGGGGTATACTCTGATGGGTGCTGCTGTGAGGGTCAGCCCAGGCCAGACCAACACTTAAGTCAGTGGACTGTTTTCCCTAACACCCTACACTAGTGACACTTGGTTCCACACATGTAGTTGAAAGCTTGAAAGGAACAAGAAAGACAACTTTCTCCTGTAGGAAGGAATTCTTCCTGCCTGGTGACAGATGAGGACACTGGTCATTTTCCTGTCTTCCTGAAGTTGAAACATTCCAGCTGGCTACCTCACCCTGCAGGACTCAGGATTTAAGAGCGATTCATATAGACAGACACATACATGTACACATAGACACACACATCTACACATAGGACTTGCATATGTAGTGTATAATGCATGTATGTTACAACATATACATTTTTACATATAGGTGTGTGTATATATATACACACACACACATCTCACCTATTTTCATGGAGACCACTGATAAATGTCCTGCTGAATACTGTACACACCTCACCAAGTAGGGTAAAGCAGGCAAGCACTATGTCCTTCAAAATGCAGGCAGAGCCCGTATTCATATCAACATGTGGACTTGACGCAGAGATTCTTTATTCCTTGCACTGTGGACCCTATGATTCAAGTAAGGGACAAGTCACGGTGGCCAGGCACTGTGGCCACTCGTGTACGTGGAGGGTAAGGTCATCAGTGCCAGGCTTCCATTGGAGCCCTTCAACGCACCATCGGTTACCCTGGTGACTGGTGGCCAGTCAGGATGCTTTCCCTTCCCTCCGCTCCGGGGTGAACGGGGAAAGGGGAGGCAGGACAGCAGCTAAGTGTTGCAAAGGCGAACGGATGATATCAAAGCTGTTCTCAGTTCCTAGCGAGGAGCGTCGCCCCACGTCCACCCATTACAGAGTGGGTAGCTCTCGCTGATCGGACAGTGGCCATGGCGGTGAGCATGCGCTGAATGACGGCTGTGTTCCCACTCTCGTGCTGGTACGTCATCTCATTGTCAACATTAAGTGATGTGTGTTCCCTTTGTACAAATGAAGAGCCGCAGCTACTACGTGGACCACTTAAGATTCAACTGGGGAGTAGGTCACTAGGACCTGAGCTTTCAACTCCATCCCCTGGTATGAATAGTATTACTGTCACCAGGTTTTGGTACCATCAAGTGAAAAAAGACCCTCAGGGTCCTGGGTGGGGTGACCCCCAATTGGCAATTGTAGTCTAGAGTTGGGTGTCTAGGCCAAGCAGGTCTGAGACTTGGATACAGTCTGTTGTTTGCCTTTTCTATATAAATGGCATTCCTGCCAAGCCGCATGCAGCAGGCTTACACATGTGGCTGCTGTCTCTCCCATCCGAGACCGAATTGTGGGAAGGACCGTTTAAGTGTGCTCCTAAGAGAACTGGAATCTTGGCAAGCTGGTGGGAACAAGGGCAAGGCTTTCTTCAGCAAGGGTCGTGAGGATGTAGAGGCGACTCTGGTTACTCATTGTCCTTTTTCTCATTTCTTATCCTAGACGCCCCCCAATAAAGGTCCGGAAAGCAGAGTTAGGCCAGTGCCTGGTCCAGGGCTTCTGACTAGCCTCCTCACCGTGCCAAAGGTGCTTGCTCGGGAACAGCTTGTGTGTGCGGTTCAGGTGCCGGAGCTATGGAGGCTGCCTCTAGGAATTACTTCCCACCATGCCCAGGCAGTTCTCATAAGCCTGCCATTGCCCCGACACCTCCTCCCCGGCTCTGTGTTGGTGTGTGAACATGTGCTCACTGCCTCACGAAGCTTGTGCTGCGAAGGCCGACTCAGTGATCAGAAGACCGATTTGAGCCTCACAGTGCTCTGTACAAGCTTTATGCCCTTGGATCATATATGGAGGATATCTGATATGAAATCCCTGTGAAAGGGTCATTTGACCCTCAAGGGAGTTGGGGCCCATAGTTTGAGAATCGTTGATCTAGTTGCAATGTCCCCCTGCTTGTGCCTGGGTCTCTGGGTGCCCCAGATGAGCAGACAAGCTTAGGATCCGAGTGAGTATCAGGAGAGGGCATCCACAGACTTTCAGCATGGAATGCCAATGCTTTCTTTCCTTCAGAAATGCACTATCAGAAGAAGCCAGGCCAAGAAGGCGAAACTAACAGGAGAGTATGAATTAGAACAAGGGAGAGACATTAGTAGTTCCTAGCAGTGAGTTTTTCAGCCAGCCTGGAAGGAATTGCTTCCCAGCGGGTTCCGAAGCCATTGCTAGACCTCCGAGGAAGTGACCAGTGCCATCCATGGCAGCAGCCGCCACCATTGCCTCCTAAAGGTCTTACCTCACCTCCCACAATGCTCAGAATAGTACTAAGTGACTCAGCCCATTGCTCATTTTGTTCATCTCTGACATGAGAAGTCCCAGCCCTGTTTTATGTGGATGGAGAGAGACTCAGAGTTTAAACTTCTGCTGGAGATCCTTCTGGTACCAGAAGGGCTTCAAAACCCAGGGTGGTTTCCCTTCTCCCATTTTGATTGGTAGGCTGTAACTAGCATATCAAACCTGTGGGCTCACAGGCTAAATGTAGCTGAAGATGGCTATGAATGTAGCCCAAGACAAAATAATAAACTTACTTAAAACATTATGGGAGGATTGGTGAATCAATGGGGTTCAAATTCAACGAGAGGACCTTTTTCAAAAATTAAAGATGGAGGAGTGGGAGAGCTGGCTCTGGTTCAGAGCACTGACTGATCTTCCAGAGGACCCAGGTTCAAGTCCCAGCACCCTCGTTGGTAGCTCACAACTGTCTGTAACTCTGGCCTTCAAGGGCATCAGGCACTCACATTGTCCAGATACACATACAGGCAAAACACCCATGCATATCAATTAACAGCCACAACAGAAAAAGTTGGGAGTGATCAAAAAGAAACAGACATCTGATGTCCATCTCTGGCCTCCATGTGCACCGATACACACCTGCATACACTAAAAGTAGCAAGTAGACACACTACACCATATTTACACATGTAAACAAACATCAAGAGGTTTTGTTGGCAATTTAAAATAAAAATGTACATGTGTATGTGCCTACATGTATATGTCATAGGTCACTGTGAACAGACACTATGACCATGGTAACTCTTATAAGGAAAACATTTAATTGGGTGGCTTACAATGTAGAAATTTGGTCCATTATCATCATGGTGGGGGAAGGTAGCGTGCAGGCAGACATAGTGCTGGGGAAGGAGCTGAGAGTCCTGCATCTTGATCTGAAGGTAACAGAAATTCAACTGACTGCGAGCAAAGTTTGAGCAAAGGAGACCTCAAAGCCCACCCCCACAGTGACACACTTCCTCCAACAAGGCCACACCTACTACAACAAGGCCACACCTCCTAATAGTGCTACTTCCTATGAGCTTGCGGGGGTCAATTATATTCAAACTGTCATAGTATGTATGTAAACCAGGTGTGTGCACAGTCCTTGGGGACCAGACAAGGTCCTTGGGGTTGGAGCAGTCACATGATGTGGGTGTTGGGAACCAAACTGGGGTCCTCTGTGAAGTAGGAAGTGCCCTTAAATGATAGAGCCCCGTGCTTGGGAGTTTTTGTTTGTTTGTTTTTGTTTTGAAACTTGGTCACACAGTTCCCAAGTGTAAATTTGTAGTTGGTGATACTGACTTTTGGTGTTAAAAGGCTGAGGACGCCTGAATCTAAAGCGGTGCCTGAGTGAGATGTGCTGGTGAGAGTGTATCCTGTTCTACAGAGCTGTCCAGATGCACAAGGTTACCTACAGAAGCACCCCAGGACCCTGAAACACCATAGGAGCACAAAGAAGTCTTTCCAGCACCACCCCACCATCAACACCACCACCACCATCAACACTACCACCATCAGCATCACCACCACTATGACCACCACCACCACCACCACCACCACCACAACTACCACCAAGACCATCACCACAATCACCACCACCAACTCCACCACCATAAACACCATCAGCATCACCATTGTCATCATGGGGCCCTTTAACTTCCAACGCCTCTCGCTCATTCCCATGTTCAGCCACTAGGGGGAGGTAATAGACAATGTATATAAGCAAACTTGGTCTTGGAAGGAAAGTCTATTTTTCTTGGAAATGATGCTTGGTGATTAAGCATAGGTAAGCAGAGGCTTTTTGGTTTTTTGTTTCTCAGAGCTGGCTGCCCTCCTTATCAAGGTTGGAGCTTTGGTCACACCGAGGCATGTCCCATCTTCCTCTGTCAACAGCCTCTTTAGTCTCTGACTTCTTGCCTGTCCCCCCCCCCGTGGGACTCCACCCGCGGCCATTTCTGTTTCCTCTGGGGTGCCTCAGTCTCTCCATTCCATTCCATTGCCATCTGAGCCTACAACAGGCCTGCAAAGTTCCAGGAGGGGGGACTCTCATGGGCGGTCTCTGAGGTTGCCTGTCTGGATACATTGTATACTTGTAGGTCATTTCATCCCCACATTTCTTCCTATGGAGATTTGTTTTGTTTCTCGATTATTCTGTAATTCCTCGTCTGTTTTCCTTTCCATTCTGCCTGGTGGAAAGAATCGCCAGGCCATGTTCCAGGCCCATGGTACCAACCGGTTAGTGACTAGTTAGCCTTGGGGCGTGGCAGACCCCTGCTACGCCTATGCTTCAGGAGAGATAGTAACTTCAGGGTAATCTGTGCCCCTGCACGTGGAGGACTGTCTGCTTTGCAGCACTGGCTTGCTGCTATCTCTTGTCCCAGATGTTCTCGTGGTTGGCCACAGTCTGTTTGCTCTATTCTTCACGAGTTTCCTGGGGCCAGTCCCAAAGTTCTTCTGAGGATATGCCCTCACTGTGGGTACTGCTCTACCCCCCACCCTCAGGTATGCAGCCTCAGTGGAGTCCTCTGTGGTTTTCCTGAACTAAAGTTACACAGCACTGCTAGTCTGTGCTACCAACTCCATCCTGCGCTGTCAACACGACTCTGTAGGCAGACGTGAACACCAGGAGTGTGTTCCCTACCATCCTGACCCGAGAAGTCTGAGATTGGGTAGGCATGACTAGGTTCTGATGAGGGCCTCTTTTGGGTTGTAGATGGCCTGCTTCCTGTGCCCAGGAAGACGCGTGTCTCGGCCCACTTCTCTTTATGAGCTAAAAAGCGGGTGAGAGAGCGCTTGGCCCCTTTTACAGGGGTCCTAATCCCACTGATGAGGGCTCAACTTCCATGACCTGCTCACTTCCCTTTTGTTTTGTTTTGTTATTTGAGACAGGTTCTTTCTAGGAAGTTCTGACTGTCCTGGAACTTGCTATGTAGACCAGTCTGGCCTTAGACTCTGCCTCCTAAGTGCTGGCATTAAAGGTGTGTGTGCCACCACATGCAGCCCAAGACCTATACTTCTTAACACAGCACATTGGGGGTTAGAATTTGGGGGATACTGATATCTAGTCCTTAACAGGCTGATCTGTCTGTTAAGGGAAGAGCGGCTTTTTTTTTTCTTTTTTAATGAAGTGACCTAGCTGTGCTTTATTCTCCATGAACTGCAGGGTGCAGGGCTCAGCACCTTGGCTGCCTTTCTTACCTCAGGGTTGGCAGAGGTAGACTCTGGTCCCAGAGTGTTTTTGAAAACTGGTGCTCTTCCCAGACAATTGTCCTAGTTCGGCTTAATTGTCAATTTGACAAAGCGTAGAGTCACCTAGAGGAATGTTTAAGCTAAAGTCCTCTGCAAGGAGGGAAACTCGATTGAGGAAATGCCCCTGTAAGATCCAGCTGTAAGGCATTTTCTTAATTAGTGATTGATGGGGGAGGGCCCAGCCCGTTGTGGGTGGTGCCATCCTTGGACTGATTGTCCTGGGTTCTATCAGAAAGCAGGTGGAGCAAGCCAGTAAGCAGCACCCGCCATGGCCTCTGCATTGGCTCCTGCTTCCAGCTCCCAGCCCTGCTTGAGTTCCGGTTCTGACTCCTTCAGTGATGACCAGTGATGTGGAAGTGTGAGCCAAACGAACCCTTTCCTCCCCAACTTGCTTTTGGTTATGGTCTTTCACCACAGCAATAGTAACCCTAACTAGGACAGCCTCATTGAGGAACCAAATCATATCGGCCTGTGGGCGTGTCTCTGGGGGACTGTTGAAGGAGAAAGAGAGCCCACCCACTGTGTGTGGTACCTGTCCTGAGCCTGTGCTCCTGGGCTGTATAAAGCATATAGCTGGGCATGAGCCTGAATAAACCAGCAAGCAGTGCTTCTGTGGTTCCTGTGATCAGGTTCCTGTTTGAGTCCCTGCCTTGGCTTCCTTCAGTGATGGCTGTAACTAAAACAGACCCTTTCCTCCCTAAGTTGCCTTTGATCGGAGTGATTTTTTTTTTTAATCAGCAACAGAAAAGAAGCTAGGCTGACAACTGAGGATCTTGTATTTGTCCTTGCTTCCCACTTCCTCTACAGCAGGTCCTACCTTCCCATAGCCTTCTGGACCATTCGCCAAGCAAATAGTATTTTTAAGCCCACCTGTAGACACTCTGCATGCATGTAGACCATGGTCAGGCCTGTCTTCACGGTTCTGTCCAAGGGTGAGTCTCTGTTGGCTTGTTATTTGTATAGCTCTTTCTGCTGCCAGTCCTTCATGGTCCTTATTTCTTCCTGTGTATTTCTTCGAGTTCTTTCTTTCATTTTAAATACCACTATAAAACTACTCAAAACTGAAGGCTATATAAGATTTACCTAAAGGAGTTCTTTTTGGCCAAAAAAAAACTATCAGTCTATACTTAAACCAAAATAAAAAAGGAAGAGAAAGGAGAACACCTTCTTTGTAAGAGTGAAGAATTATTCTTATTCTATGTGTACAGGTATTTGCACGTATTTTTGTGTACCACATGCATGCAGTGTCCACAGAAGCCAGAAGAGGGAGCTGCATGCCCTGGAACTATATTTCCAGGCACTTGTGAACCACTTTGTGGGTACTGGAAACTGAATTTTGGTCCTCTGCAAGGGCAGCCCCCCTACATTTCTTTTGTGGAAGATGGCAGTTAAAGAGTACAGAGGAATGGTAGAATTGAAAAGCACCGTTTCAACCATCATTAAAACAATTCAGGAAAAAAAGTCATTCAGGAAAGGGTTTTTAATAGATGCTAAGGTTGTTTGGAAGAGCACATTGAGTCTCAAAGTACTGGTTAGCAGATAATTTACTAACTATACACAAAAAGGTGCCCTTCTGTGGTGGTGAAATGTGGTGGACACTGTTTACTTAAATGACCAGACTTTGCTTGAGTGGCGGCTAAGTCCACAACTCTGGTTTGGCATGTGAACACACAACACTTCCTGCCTAAGATTCCTGCTCCAAATGACAAATCTGAACCCAATTAAGGAGAAACAATTACATAAATCCAAATCAAGGGGTATTCCACGAAACAGTTGACTAGATATTTCAAAAAGTCATTGGTAAGTCCACAACCAATCAAAATGAAGAGTTGTGGAACACAGTCCCAACAGAGCATTCCAGCACCCAAGGCCCAGGGGACATTAAGGAACAGGGGGCAGGGAGATTGTGTCAGAGGATCAGTGAGTTTGCTATGAGACTGTGTCTTCCAGTAACATTAGAAGTTACACCCATATTGTTTCAGCCACACGACTGCTCAGACGTGAGCCAAAGACAACAACAGACATGTCAAAGTAGGTAAAGAAAAGCCCCAGGGGTAAATCGCACACAAGAGTGAATGCTGGGAGTGGGAGAAACAGCCTTCCTCGGGGGGGGAAGAGTGTGGAAATTGGTTACCCAACACCAAAGGACCATTCTCTAAACCACACTTACACAGACGATGATACAGACTGAGAAGGTTGTGTTTAGGAACATACACATGTACACATTTAGGCATATAGCCTCAACAAATGAAAAACGAGGCCTTGAATTTGAAAGAGCGAAAGGAGGGGTACATGGGAGAGCTTAGAGGGAGGGAAGGGATACGTGATCCAATTATATTATAATCACAAAAACGTCAGTGGTATAAAAGACAAGACAAAAGCTGCCCCAGATTACAAGAGGTTAGCAAGGCATTCGATAACTATTGTCTGAGTCACTAAGAGAAGAACAGTGTAAGGAAAACTGAGGAAATCATAGTAGTATATCCATGCTCAAAAATCACAGTTCAGTTAATAAGGGGAAAACTAGAGAGAAACAAAACGTAAGTCATTATTTATGTATGTTGTTACCTCTAGCCCTTTGTAGCCATTAAGAGACAGCATTCATGGGTTCCAACATTTTAATAAATCACCACATAAGTGGGTCACTGATGGATCAGGGCTGCAGGACAAGGACTCGGAAGCCTTGTTTCTCCCAACAGTCTGGAGCAGGGGCAGAAGTGTCATTTATAAGCACAAAGATCACAAACATTAGTTGCCAAGTCACAGTTACAACTTTCACCAGTCAGGGTTTAGAGATTAGGGGCTTCTTTGAGTGTTCCATCTTTGTCAATAGGTATACAGTGCAAGCCTTTCAGTCCAACCAATCAGATTCATTTGCTCCTTTTGTGATTAGGAGCAGTCATTAAAGAACTAAAGATGTATAACGACTATTTCTATGGCTTAGGGAGGAGGCTGGTTAGTCATTGGAAAGTTCTCAGCTCCTTGAGAACCTGAACTTTATTTCACCCTGTGGGTAAAATAGGCTCTAAAGTCAAAATGGCATACTCGGGCCAAGGTGCTTTTGCCTGCTTGGATTGCTTGGTTTGTCAGGCTCAGGAGACCCACCCTTTGTTTTTGCCCTGTTCTCCTGGGATTCCTATCGAAGACAAGGACAGAGGGTGGTTTACAGTGGGTCCTTTTCCGTCTCTCTTCACCTCAAGATCCAGCCTTAGTCTATACCCAATAGTCTGAACTAACATGATGCTGATGGCAAAGCCCACTGTATATGCTCCAGGTTCCTGCTTGAGTTCCAGGGTCCCTCAGTAATGGACTGTTGCCTGGAATGGGAAGCTGAAGTAAAGCTCTTTGTCCCCCTAAATTAGTGCTTCTCACAGTCACAGGCAAGCAAGTATCAGTCACTTAGAGAGGCAGATGCTTAAGGAGCCTTTGCTCCCTAATCTTCAGAGTCTGTCCATCCCCATGATAGATGGAAACTTGAAGACAGCCATGTTGACAATAAGCTATTTGGTACTGAGGGAAAATAGTTCCCTTTTGCCAAGTGTCCCGTCGCTTTATCTAATGTAGCTCAGGTGCTCTTGTTCTCTTGGTCTCCTCAAGTCTCGGAGGATGATACCTGAGGCTAACGCTCGAGTCTCTGCTTCTGGTACCTTCTGGACATGGTTGAGCATCACGCCACAGGGTGTGGGGTCCTGGCTCCTCTATGGCAATGGGACATTTCTTGCTACTCAGAAATTGCCCAACAAAACTGAAGATGGGCAGATACATCTCTCTCCAGTCTTCTCTTGGATAGACATTCTGATGATGCTTTTTCCTTCTCTACAGGCTGGCCAGCAGTGGCCTGCGTGACTAAGCAGGTGAACTCACCGAGAAACAGCTGCATGTCCTTGAGACTTGTTGGGAAGAGTGGACAGCACAATGAATCATCAAACTGCACTAACTCCCGACCTCGCCTGCCGTCCTCCATCCGTTTCCTTCCACTGTCATGTTATTTTACTGCCTGAAGCATTGGCTCTCCTGTGTGTTTAAGGAGTCCAGAGTGGGGAGTCACTGGCATGGGCGTTAGTGTTCGGAAGGAAGTTTTGCCTGAACTCTCCTCAAGACTTCTGTCTTATGCCTCTCATGTTTAACATCGGGCTGTCTAAAAAGCAGAGCCCAGCAGCTCCGATGCGGGAGAGATGATCTCTGCGTGTGGCCTTATTTCCACTATCTTCATGGCAAGTTTGAGTGGGATGGTGAACCCGGTAGCAGAAAACCATGCTACTGACCAGTGTCTTCCATTCCTTGCTTCCATTCCATTCCATTCCAGTGCTGGTTTGGTAGCCTCGCTTCTTCTTCCTTGTGTACTTGGAGGCATGCCCTCAGACTTCACGTGGCCTTGTGTTGAGAAGACCCAAATTCCTTGGACCCAATGGTGGCTCAGTGCCCCCCCCCCCCCCGACTTCAAATCCCTGCAGCGAACTGGTGGTATTAGAAGGTTATGGCCATAACTTTCCATTCTAATCACTCTGACTTCCTTTGCTCTGATGTGACTGCCAAGTTCCCGCAAGATCCTTCACAGATGAACTCCAGACAGCTGAGTATTTTTGTCAACAGACAGAAATTGGAACTTTGAACCTACTGTGTTAGGGGGATGCTAAGAGGGAAACACAATGACACTGCCCCTTCCTTAGCTAATCATTTGGCCATCTACTGGTTCCTGGCTATGGAGTTGTCTCATTGGGAAAAACCATGGGCTTCCTAGAGGCATATATTTCAGATCTCTTTCAATTGGCTTATGAACAACAGTGACATAGCCTAAGATTTTATGAGCTCATGAATCTTGAAAATCCGGTACGTGCCTTTGGAGTTTAAAAATGTCCCCAAGTTCTTCTGCAGATATTATGGTGAAAACAGGGAAAAGAGCCGTGAGACTAAGCTATGGAGCCTCCTCTCCGAGCCTTTGCAATTACATGAAAGAAGTTGCTTTATTTGGGTAAGAAGTATTCATCTATGACTTTGAGGTCCCTTAGACTGGGTAGGGACAGGTCTTCGATGATCAGAGAAAGATGGAAAATGATGATCAGAGGCAAGCCAGAAAAGGTCTATAATGGCCGCAGACAGTGAGTTACAGTCCACGATCTACCCGAAGATCTCAGCCAGTCAACTCAGAGGAGCCATGTGGCCCTCTGAACAGAGCTAGGAGCATCTCCTGAAGCTGTGGGTCTCCTAGGGAGCCCCATTCTGAAAGGCACTTACTAGAACAGCAGGAGGTGTGATGGGTGTAAAACACTGTTATGTCCCAGGATGGCTGAGATTTAGACCTCAGTTCCTACATGGAAGAGCTTCCGAGAAGCTGGCTGAGCCTCAAGGCCCCACTGCCCAAACCCTGGGTCTCTTTCTCCATCTACTGCAAACTCTAACGTCTCTCTGGGTTGTTTAACTTCTTACCTTTGTCTGGTTCCCAAAGGAGACAGGAGATTTGGGAGCCTTGTGGACAGAATGGTTCGCAAGCAGGGGCTTCTAGAATCAAAAGGGTCTTTTAGGTTATGGAGTCTAGGTTCTTTTGGGAGGAGAATTCCTTTCCTCCACGGCGGGCACTGCTTCTTTGCTTAATGGAGGAACATAAGGAAGACACACGTCTGTTTCCAGGGACAGCCAAGGTTAAAGCAGAACCAATACATCTGGAATTGAAGGCTTTTTATTAAAGGGTTCTTTGGGGACCACAGACTTGTAAACAGAGATGTGTCCTTGACATTTTCTTGGTCATATCTTTGGTGCCAGGGTGTCTGGCTGCTGTTTTGTCGGGAGCTAAGTCCAGAATTAACTACAGATTACTCAGCCCGGGTCTGGTTTCTCCGTCTTGGTAGACAGCAGGACTATGAGTTGATGGTCCCCAAAGGCCTTCTAAATGCAGACACAGCATCTCCTCAGCCCTCTCTGTGCATGTTTGTAATAGCTGGGCCAGGTCATCCCTTCAGAGGAAACAGGGTAAGTCCCCGAAAGCAAGGGACAAGACTGCATTTTTTTTATGATGTCCCAATTTTGGTGGTTTTCTGACTTGTATGTTCTCTTTTCTCCCTGACATCTTCCCTGCATTTCTTTTCCTTTTCAGGTAGGTTAATGATTAAGGGTCCTGTTAGGTTGTCCAGGTGTCCAGGAGAGACGGAGTGCTGATGGGGTACCAAGGGTCAGCGCTGAGAAGGGAAAGTACTTCACCAAGGACACTCAAGACACTTGTGTCTGGGAGCTGCTCCTCTGTCACAGTTATCACTCAATACAAGCCGATCGCTCCAGCTCTCAGGCACCTCCCAGAGCAGCGATATTTCAAACAATTTGATCAGACTTCTCCAAAGTGGCAGCCCACAGCCCTGTGTATTCAACAAAGAAGTTAGAGGGATGGGGATGGGGGTGGGGCAGGTCTTCCATCCTTTTTACCTTTAAACCCCCCCCTTCTCTTGGCAGTGCTCCCCAGGCCCTGCCCAGCAACTGGCACCAGCAGAACAGAGCACAGCTGTGACAGTAGCCAGAAATGTGGAAGATGTCGTCTAGATCATGACACCGTCGCAGGCTAGGTGCAAAGCTTTGGTTTCACCAAAGCATTTGGGGGTGTCACCAACACCAGTGCTTGTCTCTACAAAGCCATTTGATCCTCAGAGCTAGAAGAAAGGGACACGCTATGCTCTCTAAAGGGCCTGTAGAAATGTGTATGGTAGTGCCAGAGGGACCCATTTCCACCACAGCCTCTGTGTCCTCACTCAGAATAGCACAGAAAGCATAAGGACGACTTCTTGGAAGCCACAAATCTGCTCCAGGTTCAAACAGAAAAGTTTCTTCTGAACCAAAGATCTGTAATGGATGAAAGCCATAGGAGCTCCGTGGTGTCACCTGTTACAGGGATGCCTTGAGGGGGGTTGACAGCAGAGTGGTAGCTTTGGTGACTCACAAGGGCTTATGAGTTTAGCTATGCCTCTTCCTCCCCCCAAGAGTTCTCCATACCCCTGAGTTTTTTGATTCACAGTCCTAGCGGGTCCACAGCCTACTCACCAACCACGCTGGTAGCTGGGGCTTTCTCTACAAGCATAGCCAAGGAGACAGGGTAGCCGTGTGTCACATGTTGGTGTTGACTGACAGGCCTGTGCGGGATTCTAACTGCTCCAGCGTAGAGTTTGTCTCAGACGCTGTTCTGTGAATGGTGATAGAGCCTTGAAAAGGTGGGGTGCCGTCGTGGGCAGCCACTGAGTCAGCTTCAGAACCTCTTGAGCCATTACGAAGGAGCAGCACGGCCCTTCCTAGGAGCTCTGGCTTCCCAGCTCTCAATGGTATCTCTCATTTTTACAGCCACTCCTACCCTGATGCCACCTGCCATGATATTGTGTGTGCCTTTACCAGAGGCCGGATGGACTGCCAATCTCTAAAACCACGAACTATGTAAACCTATTTTCTTTATAAAGTATGCAGCTTCGGGCATTTATTAGGGCAACAGAAAGGTACTAATACATTCACCTGCCCTGGAAGGCTGCCATTATCCTTGCAGTCACCACTTGGCAGTAGTGACCATTCTTTATGACCACAAAAACGGTAACTTGCAGTTCATGTTGTTACGTGAGAGAAAAAAAAATAAAGACATGGAGTTAGAAATGACTTAGGGACTTACTCTAATAAATTCCATCCCATTTAATTGCAATATTTCTGAGAACTCAGGAAGGGGAGCCCAGAAGGTTCTATTACTTCATCCTTGAGTAACTTTCAATGGTTATGCATCTAAAACACACAGAGAATTACATTAAATGTGCTCTTCACGTGTAAAGAGATTTGTTTTGTTTGACAGAGTATAGTCATAACATCTTGGGGTTTGTGTGAGCTACCGGGTACTACTTGACAAATATATGAGCACAGAATTGAAATCTCTTATTGCATGTGTTAAGATGAGACGTGCTGGGTTGTGTCTTCCATTCCTTGGTCCTTTAACACTGACAGGAACTGTGGGACGGGATGGAGTCCACTGCTCCACCTGTGGGGTCCCCCCCTCACGCTTTGCTTCTAGACGGACATTTCCCTAACATTCCAATCCATACCTTGATCCAGCAGAAGGCGGTGCCGCAATGAGGTCCAAGACGTGGAGCCTGGCAGGAGTATCATGTGTCCAATGCATCTCATGATGAAAGGGATGCTCACTACCACTTTCCATTGGTGATAGTTTGCTACTCACCCATTAAAACCAAATTGCAGCCTATGGGTTAGAATCTGCCCCGTGTTTCTAGTGCATCTTTACTTGCTCAAGTGCGTATCTGCAGGTTAACTGTTTACTGCTAGAGAGATGACGCTGAGAGTGATCCTAGATGGAGTGAAATGGTATGTCTGCATGAACACATAGTTCCTAGTACAATCCTAAACTGTGGACCAATTGCATTTACTAAAGTGCCTTTTCCTTTCACTGAGATTCCAAAATACTGACTGCATGTGAAAGCCATGCTGAGGAGGCTAAGAACGCAAGCTTCCAAATAAAACAGTCTGGCTGCAATTCTGGTTCTGCCGTTATAGGGAGCCCATCAGAGATGACCACTCAGACACAGTGGATAGCCAACTGCAAGGCTTTATTCCAGTCAGTTGGGACCTCACCCAAGTGTCCAGGGACCTGTGTGCAGCCTTAAGTGTCCAGAATATGGGCTTTTTAAAGGAAGAAACCAGGTCCTGGCATCTTACTCAGCAGATGCAGGGGCCTTCACAGAAGCAAGCAATTTGAAGCAAGCAGTTTCAACAGAAGCTAAGATAAGCAGTTAGCTGGGGGATGAGGAGGAGCTTCCACACAGATGGTTTCAACAGAAGCTAAGTTAGCTAGGGCATCCTGATCTGTGGGTCCTAGAATAGAGCTGGGTGGGCTTCCACGGGATTCTCCATCAAGATCTAGCTAAACTTGGAATGCCCTTGGCAAGAATACAAGATGGGGGACCTCTGCACTGTGTTGTCCTGTCACACTGCCGCTGAGTGTACAGGGGATCCTGAGATCATGATGCCACGGTTCTTTCTCTTACAACATGAGGCTTGCAGGCAGAGTTTTCATCAGGACCCCCAGCTCCCCAATAATGACACAGAGACTTACTATTAATTATGAAAGCTCAGTTGTAGCTTAGGCTTGCTTCTAAGTAGCTCTTACATATTAAATTAACCCATTTCTATTAATTTACTTTCTGCCTCACAGCCTTATGACCTCATCTCTGTATTGCCCATCCTGTTTTCTCTGCATCTCCTGGCATCTCTGCCTTTCTTCTTCCCAGAGTCCTCTGGGCCTGGAAACCCTGCCTAGCTACTGGCCGTTCAACATTTTACTAAACCAGTCAGTGACACATCTTCACAGTGTACAAAGAGGTTACTACAGAACAGAGGCTCGGGTGGGGCGATCCTTCGAAAGCATGGAGAGTGTCAGCAGCTGTCCTAGTTAGGGCTTCTATGGCTGTGATGAAACACCATGGCCAAAGCAACTCTGGGAGGAAAGGGTCAGCTTCCCACACCACTGTTCATCATTGACGGGAGCCGGGACAGGAACTCAATCAGGGATGGAACCAGAGACAGGAGCTGATGCAGAGGCCATGGAGGGGTGCTGCTTACTGGCTTGCTCCCTATGGCTTGCTCAGCTTGCTTTTCTATAGAACCCAGGATCACAGCCCAGGGTGGATTGGGCTCTCCGTCATCAATCACTAACTAAGAAAACGCCCTACAGCCTGATCTTATGGGGATATTTTCTCAGTTGAGGTTCCCCCTTTTCAGATAACTCCAACTTCTGTCAAGTTGATGTGAAACTATCCAGGTTACCAACCTTTATTATGGTTCTTGCAATTGTAATCATAATCATTTTTGGATCTCTAACTTTCCCCAGTTATTAAGATAATCATGCATTTGTGCACAATCATTACTATATAAAAAATGGCAATACCCTTTGTGGTGGTTTGAATAGTAATGGCCCACATAGACTCTTGTGTTTGAATGCTTAGCCCATGAGTAGTGACTCTTAAGGAGGTGTGGTCTTGCTGGAATAGCTGCGGCCTTGTCAGAGGAAGTGTGTGACTGTGGAGGTAGGCTTTGAGCTCTCATATGCTCAAGCTACTCCCAGTGTGATACACAGTCTCCTTCTGCTGCCTGAGGATCAAGATGTAGAACTCCCAGCTCCTTCTCCAGCACCATGTCTGCCTGTACATTGTCATGTCCCACCATGATGATAATGGACTAAACCTCTAAAACTGTAAGTGAGCTCCAATTAAATCTTTATGAGAGTTGTTACAGTCATGGTGTATTTTCACAGCAATAGGAACCCTAGGACACCCCTGTTCAATGGTGGCTTTTCATTGGCTAGTGTTGTAAGTGTCCTCTGAGCCAAGCAACCACCATCTTGAGGATTCCAGTTGCACTTTCTTGCAAAAGGGTCATCCCAGCTGGCTTGTTGACTGTTTATAGCCACTCATGGAAGAATGGGGAGAGCCACAAGACTGTCCCCGGAGTATCTAGTCACTCCTACTCGTTACTACCTATTTATACAACTCTGTCTCAATTGCATGTGGCCTTGGGGAGAGCTTGGAGTATATAAGCCACGGAAGAGTAGGGGATGGAGGCTATGGAGCTATGAGGAAGTCCTCATCCCTGTTGGGTAAAGGCTTTCCAATGTTTCCTTTTGTGGGAGGAGCACCACATTTCTGTAGGTAACCCTTCAACTGTGCTCTATAAGAAAGCCCAATAAAGTCATTGGTTCCTCAGAATAAACTTTGGCAGAATTTTGCCTTGGTTTGCCACTGGGGCAGCAGGAGGAGGGGAAGACTCTCTTTCCATCTCCCCCTGGGAAAGAATTTTGGCAACAGCTGGATTTGGAATTTCTGTGGAAACACCCCTGTGGGTGTGTCGTTGAGGGTGTTTTCAGAGTGGTTTAACGGAGGGAAGACCTTCCCAGACTGTGATGGTGCCGTGCTGTGGGCTGGGAACCCACACTGAATAAAGGGTGTGGCAGGGACAGCAGCATCCACCTGCTGACACAGTGTGACGGGCTGCCTCCTGCTGCCGTGACTCCCTTGCTATGATGGGCTGTGCTCCCAACCATGAAATAAAATAAACCCATTATCCTTTACATTGCTTTTAGTCAGGTGCTTTGTCTCAACAACGAGAAAAGGTGACTAACGCTGCCCCTCCCCCTCACCTTTGAGAAAGGGTCTCAGTATACAGTCCAGGCTGGCCTCAGACCCTCAACTTCCTGCCTCAGTCTTTGGAGAGCTGGGATTACAAGAGCTTGCCACCAGACTTAGCTGGTAACGTACTGATCCTTGTCTAAAAACTGGCAGAGGTGGATGCTGGGCACGATACATTCTTCTTCCTTCTTTCCTCACACAGAATGCTCTGGAGGACCGCTCACCAGTCACCTGCCTCCCTGGGTAGAACGCACAGCCTGGCAGTGACCCGAGGTGCAGGTGTGCACAGTTGACGCAAGCTCCCGAGAATTTTGTGTGACCTTTAGGAGACGTAAGTGAAAGCTGAGTCCTCGCCAGCCCACTGAGCTCCATGGAAACTTATTTTTTTTTCTTGTTACGAAATATGCTGTCATTATGTAGCTCTGGCTGTCCTGGAACTCACTCTGTAGACCAGGCTGGCCTCAAACTCACAGGGATCTGCCTGCATCTGCCATCTCCAGAGTGTTGGATTGAAGGCGTGCACCTTTAGACTCAGCTTCCACAGAAGCACGAAGCTAAGTCCTATTACTTACTGAGCCCCTACTTGTAACAATAAAAGGACCCTGCGACTGATATTGGGGTTCAAACTTCAAGCTGAAGATCAGAAGAGGAAAGCAGCTGGCCACTAGCTCTCACCTCTAGTCTAGCTCAGACGGAAAGAACTGACCCAAACAGGAACTCTTCACCAAGTCTCAAACTGCTGCCTCACCTCAGTCTGCCTGGAGAATGAATGCCTCTCTGAGACCTTATATACTTCCTTAATGTTGGGATTAAAGGTGTGAGCTGTAATTCTCTTTTAGACCAATTCACTCTTGTGTAGATCTGGGTGGCCTTGGACTCACAGACATCCGTCTACCTCTTAATTCTGAATCCTAGGATTAAAGGTGTGTGCCACCATCTCCTAGCTTCTGGATGCTCAGGCAAACTTTAATAAATTATAAATAATATATCACTACACCTACTATGTGCTTGGATCTATATATTTATCATATCATTTATTCTTTAGGGCCACTTGGTGAGAAAATTATATTATTCCCATTTTTTAAAGATGAGAATCATCAGCCTTCAAGAATTTTACTGGCCAGTTCAAGTTCATAAAGTTGGTAAGGAGCAGGGGCATTGCAAGCCAGACCTGACTTAGTGGCAGTCACTAGCTTTGTAGGCTTCCAGGACAGAACACTTTGTTTCTAATATGACATTCTGCAGCCCTGACTGGCTTTTACCTTAGTCTGATACTCATGCCTGAGATGGACCTACTGCATCCTTGACTGGTACCCATGCCTAAGATGGACCTACAGAGTATGACAGAAACCTTTGTTAGTTTTTAAGTATTTTTAATTGATTTGTTTAAAGTTAGCATACAAACACTGTAGCATTTCCATTTATACTTTGTTGTAATTTATTCCCCTCCCTCAATACCTTCTCTGTCTCCCTGGTACTTTGCTGGTCTTCATTCCAACATACAATCCAACTTTCTGTTTCATGTCACATATATCCCATTGTTCCCTCTCCCTTCCTCTTTTACCCTGTCATGCTTTCCTTTCTCATTTTATCAACACACACACACACACACACACACGCACACACACACACACACATACACACACAAATTAGTTTTAATACAGGTTCTAAGTTATCCATATGAGGGAAATTATTTATCTTTCTGAGTCTGACTCATTTTGCTTAGTGTGATTTCCTGCTCAACCCATTTTCTTGCAAACGTCATAATTTCTTTAAGGCTAAAATAAACGCCTTCATGTATATGCACCACATTTTCACTATCCATTTTGTTGATACCTAGGCTGGCTCCATTTCTTAGCTATTGTGACTAACGCAGCAAGGACGTGACTGTGTGGGTATCACTATGGTGAGACTTAGAGTCCTTTGAGTATGTGCCCAGCAGTTATATGCCTGGGTCTATGGCGGATCTGATTTCAGTGTTTTTGAGAAACCGACTCCCATAATAACTGTATCAGTTTATACTCTTATCAAAGAAGGAGTATATGCGGTTACTCTTTCCCAACATCCTTGCTGATATTTGTTGCTTTTGCTTTCTTGATGGCCATTTTGACAAGAATGAGATGGAATTTCAATGTATTTTTAATTTGCATTTCTCTAATGAGCGCTTTTAAAAATATTGGTTGGCCATTTGCATTTCTTCTTTTGAGAACTGTCTACTCAGTTTGTTAATCTGTTTATAGATAAGCAGTTTTGGATTTTGACGTTCATTTTTTGCAATTCTTTATATATCCTAGATATTAATCTTCTAGCTGATGTACAGCTAACAATGATTTTTTTCCCATTCTGTAGGCTACCTGTTCACTTGATTATTTCATTTGCTGTGTTGAAGCTTTTTAAATTTGTGTAATCCTATTAGTCATGGTATTATTTTCAGTGCTTCTAGATTACTGTTCAGAAAATCATCGCCTGTGCCTGTACACTGAAGTGTGCTGCCTATATTTTCCCTTACAGTTTCAAAGTTCTAAGTCTTATGTTAAAGTCTTCGATGCACTGAACTTATTTTCGGGCGATGTGAGAGATAAGAATCTAGTTTCATTCTTCTGCAGGTGGATTCCAGTAATCTCCCACACTATTTACTGAAGAGGCTTTTCTTTATTGAATGTTTTGATACTGATATCAAAAATTCAGTGGCTATATAGCTGTGCACGCTTCTTTTGAGTCCTTTATTCTATCCCATTGATCTATATGTCTCTTGTGAGCCTGTCAGATCTTGAATTCCATATCTTAACAATCTGTAGGTTGATCAAACACCTGTTGCATGGTAGCGCTTGGCTATTTTTGGAAGTAGGAGATTGAGGCAGAACATGAGGAAGCAGAGGGTTGAATTCCAAATTCTCTCCTCCTCATTGGTGATCTGGTAATACAGGCAGACCAAAGCGCACGATCTAAAATGATTTGTCTTTCTGACCAGAAAGACATTGTGACTTCACCTCTTCATTGTTGTGTTCTTCAGGGGCCTTCTGTTCTCGGCTCTGTGGCCTCAGGATGAGGCTTTGCTTGTGGAGGCAGATTGAATTTCTCTCTGGCTCAGCTCGTGCCTATCTGTCACCCAATTATCATCAATAAATATTTGAACATCAGGCCAGCAGCCCCAGAATGGCGCCCTTGCTTTGGGCCTTTCTCGGTCCCAGCTGATCGTTATTAATTCAATGACTGCTGCTGTAAACTGGGTAAGGGACCTGGGCACCGATTCCATCGCTGCTGCCAGTGGGCATTCCCTCCATTGAAAGATGCTGCAGACTTGATTCTACCTTATTCCAAGATGATATGACAGGCTGTTTACTTCAAACCAGGCACTCCTTTAGTTTCTTGCCAGAATATTAAACAAAAATGAGGCAGGTTAGAGGAGCCATCCCTGTAGTGTGTTGTTCTGAACGAATGGGAGGGTCAGAGGGTCACCCTGTGAGCTAATGTGAATTGGCAAGCAAAATGTTTTCCCATGAGATGAATTATGTGCTCAGAGTTACCTACTTTTTTTTTCATTAAGTCTGAGTTAGAGAGGTTGGAGTAGATAAAAATGAAATAGCCCATTATCAAATAATCAATGAAAAAGCTACATTACTGCAATGTCTCTGGATCAATATACAAGTTACCTTTGAGATTGATGAATTACTCCTGGGTAGTTCAGAGTAGAACAAAGCCCACTTCCAGCTGCCTCCTCCAAAGCACCATGTATAGAAATAGAGAAAGAAGTTTTTAACTCAGCAGGGACAAAACCAAACAGCCCCTCTGCCTAGCAGCCTGGTCAAAATAGTGCCCCATGGGCTATGCCAGAGAACTTGGTTTCATGACCATGGATCTGGATGCACTAGCCAGGGAAGGTTCGGGACTATGTGTTGTTAAAACCCCCGGGGAAAGGGTCACCTCACACTGCCGGGGCAGGAGGGTACATCTGAAGAGACTTTTTTTGATAGCACTTCCCAGAATTTGAATTGCTATACTCTTTGACCTTGCAATTCAGTCCCAAGAATTTATCCTACAGATGTAGTTAGACTTTGTAGTATATAAAGATGGTTTTATGAGGGTGCTTCTTGTTTATGGTAAAGATATAAACGTAACTTGAAACCATCTATCAACATGGGAATGCTGAGGTAAATTGTTATATGTCAATATTGTTGAATATTATCAAACATTAAAATGAGATAAATATATATGTGCCAATATTAGGACCTTTGAAAGTTATTGTCTCTCATTAGATACCTTATTTGTAAAATATGGATACTGATATTCAATAACCATTTGATGAGTGCAAGATATATACTAAATTTTATAAAAGTAACCAAAAACCTACTATAGAGAGTCACGATTGGAATCCCAACTCTTAGGGAGAGCTAGAGAGAGGAAGGAGAACAGTCTTTGTTGGGCATGATGCTACACCAGGCTGCTATCAACTTCACACAATCATCGTTAGCTCCCACGGTCCAGAGAGTCTGGTCAGTCTCAGGGACTCACTGAAGCTATGTTGGGTTGGTTATCTCATGAACTTCCCTGCAGGATGGAATGCTTACATCGTGGAGGCGACTACTATGCAATGACTCTTTGCCCAGAAGTGCCACTTGTCAACCTTTCCCATTCCACAAGCCAGTGAATCAGATGACCAGTGATTTGGGGACAATTTAATCTTCCAATGGGAGCACATCCATGAAAGCTCAGGAACAAGTGTGTGATGATATGGCAAATATTTCAAACAGCGATGCAGTATAACCCACACGCAAAATCTATTGGAAGCTTTTTGAAGTGGACTCTGGGTTTTCTACTACCATTTAGCTCACTATTTAGAAGGTGACTTCCTGTAATCCCAGCATCTTCTTTTCAAATTAGTAACTGCCTTTCTTTTTTCAGTTTCATTCAAAACCAGCAGTTAGCAAACGGTGTTAAGGGAACCCAAATAGAACCCTGAAGCAATCACAGTGGGGCTGTGAGTTCAGTCTTATCCAATTAAAACATGAAGATGAGTGTTTTAGTCAGGTGTTCTATTGCTATAAAGAGATGCTATGGCCATGGCAGCTTTTATAAAGGAAAGCATGTAATTGGTGTTGGCTTACAGTTTCAGAGGTTTAGCCCATTATTTTCACGGCAAGAAGCATGGCAGCACTCAGGTAAACATGGTACTGGAGTAGGAGCTGAGAGTTCTACATCTTGATCTACAAGTAGCAGAAGGAGACTGTGCCCAATACTGGGCATAGCTTGAGCATATGAGACCTCAAGGCTTGCTGGCACAGTGACACACTTCCTCCACCATGGCCACACCTCCTGAGAGTGTCATTCTCTATGGGTCAAGCAATCAAACACATGAGTCTGTGGGGCCATACCTATTCAAAACACCACATTCTACTCCCTGGCCCCCATAGGCTTATAGCTGTAGCATCACGCAAAATACATTTAGTTCTTCTTCAAAAGTTCCCAGAGTTTAATCATTACCTCACAATATTTTAAAGTAAGATTCATACTGTCTCTTAACTGTAATCCCTTGTAAAATAAAAACAAGAGCAAAAACAAAAATAGATCATATACTTCCAACATATAATGGCACAGGATATACACTAGTGTTCCAAAATGGAGGAAAGGGAACATAGTGAGGAAATACTGAACCAGAGCAAGATTCAAAACCAGCTGGGCAAACTCCAAACTCTTCAGCTCCATGTATAATGTCAAAATGTTCTTCAGATATCCAATTCCTTTCACCATTGTTGACTTCAACACACTTCCTCTTGGGCTGGTTCCACTCCCTGTTAGTAGCTGTCCTTGGCAGGTACCCCATGACTCCGGCATCTCTAACACTTTTTGGTCTCTAAGGCAATCCAGACTTTAACTTCACAGCTTCTGGATCTCCAATTAGGGACACCCCTACCACATACCTGGCCTTAGTGGCTTTCCTTAGTTGTGGGGGGAGATTCCATGACCCCTTTCTTCTTTCCTTGATTCTAAAGCCAGAACCACATGGCTGAAGCTGCCAAGTTCTGCTGCTTGCTGGGGCGGAACATGAACCCCTCGTTCAATTACTTCTTTACCTGCTTTCTGTTTTTGATGGTTTCCTTTACTGCCTAAGCTTAGATGTCCTGAAATGTTCTCTATAGGTCAGGCTGGCCTTGAACTCAGAGATCTGCTTGCCTCTGTCTCCTGAGGACTGGGATTAAAGGTGTTTGCCAACATGCCTGAACCTAAGGTGTTTTTAATTTTCTTTTCATAAGTTGGAAGCTTAGCTGTGTGGGGTCTTGTCCTGAGGTCACCACTCCCTTTATTCCATTTCTTAATTCGTTTATCTCCTTGAACACAGGATTTAAGCTCAGTTCTACTTCTTAGTACCCACTTCCCCCCAATTTATATTTTACTTGCTCAGATTGCTCCTTTTCATTATAGATTTTCATAAGAGTGAACACTAATAATCACACAACAGAGTCAATACTAGGTTGTTTTGAGATTTCTTCTGCTAATGGAATTAATCCAAATCTCTTCACTGTAGCTGCAGGCAGACTCTTGGGACAAAGGCAAGAAGCAGTCACATTCTTTACCAAAATATCACAGGATTCATCTCTAGGCCACATGCTAATGTTCTTATTCTCTGAAACCTCTAAGCCAGGTTCCCACAGTTCAAATCACTCTCAGCACCACTGTCTTCTATGCTCCTACTAGTAAAGGTCATAAATTCCATTTAAAGCAGACCACTGCCTTCCTAATCCAAAATCCCAAAGTCCAAATTTCTCCAAATAAAAGCATGATCAGGCCTATCACAATAACACCCTAGTCCTTGTGCCAATTTCTGTTTTAGTTAGGGTTTCTATGGCTGCGAAGAGACCTGTTGGGGGATATCTGTGCACTGTGTAAAGATGTGTTGCTGTGGTTGGTGTAATAAAAACCTGAATAGTCAATACCTAAGCAGGAGGATGGGCAGGATTTCTGGAGAGAGAAAGGAAGGGGAAGAGAATCTAGGTGCACAGGATGTGGAGAGGAAATAAGAGATGCAAGATGGAAGAGAGGTAACACCATGTGATAGAAAGTAGATTAATATAAATGGGTTAACTTAGGTTATAAGAGCTAGTTAGGAAAAAGCCTAAGTTACAGGCCAAGCTTTCATAATTAATAAGAAGTCTCCATGTCATTATTTGGGAGCTGGCTGGTGGGACAGAAAAAGACTCATTACCGACACGATGGCCACGATAACTCTGGTAAAGGAAGACATTTCATTGGGGCTGGCTCACAGTTTCAGAGGGTTAGTCCATGATGATCATGGTGAGGAGCGTGGCGGTAGGCAGGCAGAAACGGCGCTGGAGAAGGAGCTGAGAGTTCTGCATCCTGATCTGCAGGCAGCAGAAGGAGATTGTGGGCCACATGGGGCATAGCTTGGGCACAGGAGACCTCAAGGCCACCCCCACAGTGACTTCCTCCAACAAGGCCACACCCACTCCAACAAAGCCATGCCTCCCAATAGTGCTACTCTCTCTGAGCCTATGGGGATGATTTTTATTCAAACCACCACAATGGATTTTGCCTTTTTCATTTCCGTTCTCTCCTGTATATATTGGGTTTCTTTGCAGACACTTAATGACATAATATCAATAAAGACTAGCTACAAATACTGACCTGAAAGCTCAACAATCTGTGAAACCAAGGAGCTAAAATGTAAACATGTAACAAATTTTGCAATTGATTTGATATTTTCCAGTGCTTATTTTCAGATTCGAGGTCTTACACATACCAGGGAAATATTCCACCACTAAACTATATCCCTAGCCTTAAAACTAGACCAACAAATACACACTTAATTTCATTTCTAACATGACAAATACCAATACTTACAATACAATTACACAAAGGCTGTCTGACGCTTAGCAATCTTTCAAAAGTGTAAATTTTTTGAGGACCCAATGTTGGAGCACTTATCCCCTTCTAGTTATTGTGATGGGCTCTGCTTCTCAGTGAGAATGTGGGTGGGGAAGTTATATTAAATAGAGTTAAGGTTTCCTTAGCTGTGCTGAAGCCACCATGAAGCCCAACGGATTCTTACAAAAATAGTCATTCATATGTATACACACATACAGACACAGACATGCACACACACACAGACATGCACACACACACAGACATGTACACCTTACCAACGTTTCCTGTCTTGAACTACCTCAAGGAGAGAGATGATGAGTTTGTTAAGGGAGATCCATTGCATAATTTATTTGCAGTCTTGTAGAATAGTTTGACGTTGCATCAATAATGGATAAGAAAAATGGAGCCCCATGACCCTGAAAAGAAAAATGCTGCTTTCTAATGAGAGGCGCAAGAATTGGTTGGTTTTGGAACTGTATCATCAGGTCTCATTGGCCTCGGCACAGAGGAATAAAAAGCTGTGTGCTTAGCCTATGGACAGAATTCATAAAGACTACGTTTCATGAAGGGCCCTATTCAGGCAGTGCTTTGGGCCCATGAACTGATGAAGCCTCTGTCCACGCAGTGACCAAACTCAGCCAGCTTGTGTCTTTGTCTTTGCATTATGCAAGTCATTCCATCCACCACTATAACATAAATAGATAGAAGATAGATAGATGGATGGATGGATGGATGGATAGATGGATGGATGGATAGATAGATAGATAGAGGCACTGAATGTGTAAGCAAATTCTTTATCCCTATGGCAGGTTTCTTATCAAGTAATTATTTAGCATGGGATGGTTAAGAAGGAGCACTGGAGGCATGTTTGTGAGGCATGTGTGCACATTAAATCCCAGCAGGCATTTAATGCCGGGAAATACACTTTAGTTTCCTGCCTTTGCTTCCAGGAAGTTCAGTGTTCTATACAATTTGATTCTGGTGATTTTTTATTGCTTATTACAGATTACTTATATTCTTATGCAAACATAAGATATAACATTAATGAATGAACAACAACCACCTGACTCCAGACAGATGCATAGGAGCCCTTAAGCACAGGAAGTGGTGGTAACGACAGGGCTTCGAAGGGCCCAGCTAGGTCAGAAATTCACATGTGCATTCACTGTTAGCTGAAATTCCTTCATTGATTCTGTTGCTATGAAGAAAGATATTTTGTCATTGGAAAACTATGCTATAAAGCAAACATGCTTTATCTATCTACCTGACCAGCCCAAGAACTTAGTCCTGAGGACTTGGGCCAGGGGTCAGGAGCTGCTGGAAGGATGGGCTAGGGGAATACCAGGGTCACAGAGTGTGAATAGGGGAGTGATGGTCTAACAGAGTGTGGATAGGGGAAAATACCAGGCTAACAGAGTGTGGATAGGGGAATGCCAGGCTAACAGAGTGTGGTGGGAATGAGATTAAGATTCCCCAGGCCACGGCTGTGCTGAGTGTCAGGCTGTGACGGACATAGATCTATAGAGGAAGCCTAGGCCACTGAGGATTTCAGCTGGCATCATTGGTCCACGGGAGAAACCGGAAGAGTGGCATGGAGCCTTGCAGTTGCTAATGCTCGTGTCTGTCTCTCAGCTAAGCCCATCAGCCGCCACAATGCTCTCAGCAGCAGGGAGAAAGCAGGGTTTCCCTTCTTTCTGATCTCAGCAGGAAGATCCCCATCTCAACTGAGATGTACAGACTTTGCCCTTTCTCTTTCTCAGTGTTCATCATTTATAGCTATACCCACAAATTCCTGTATCATGTCATCTTATCTCATGAAGAGTTTTTCTGAAGAGTGAGTACTGTATTTTACATTCTCCTTTATCTGACCACTTGGATTTTTCTCTTTTGATCTAATAACACAGGGACTTACATGAATAGATTTGGGGGGCACACATGTATGTATTCAACATGAGTGTATGCATATGTGTTTGTGTGTGTGGTTGCACATGAAGGCTAGAGTTTGAAACTGGGATTTTTTCTCTATCACTCTCCATCTTATGTTTTGAGTCTGGTCTCTCACTGAACTTGGAACTCACTGATTGAGCTAGTCTGGCCAGTGAACTCCAGGAACCCTCCTGTCTGCCTACCCAGCAGAATTATGGATGCGCGCCACAGTTCCCAGGACTTCCTGTGGTTTAGGAGGAACCAAACTCAGTCTAATGATTGCATGGCAGGCACTTTACTGACTGAGCCTTCTCCCTAGCCTCCAGATTTCTTCTTCTTCTTCTTCTTTTTTTTTTTTAAGATTTATTATGTATACAGTGTTCTGTCTGCATGTATTCCTACAGGCCAGAAGAGGGCACCAGATCAAATTACAGATGGTTGTGAGCCACCATGTCACTGCCAGGAATTGAACTCAGGACCTCTGGAAGAGCGGCCAGTGCTCCAGCCACGGCTGGAGAGATGGCTCAGTACTTAGGAACACTGGCTGTTCTTCCAGAGGTCCTGAGTTCAGTTCCCAGCAGCGACATGGTGGCTCACAACCATCTTGAATGAGATCTTGTGCTCTCTGCTGGCATGCATGCAGGCAGATTTCTTAATATTGAATTATTTTACATTTTAGAGTAAAGCTTTCCTATTGTAGTCTTCCTGAAATGTATTGATGGGTCCCCTGTGCAGTATTTTATCAGATTTTTTTAAACATTGAAAAGCTTCACTTCTTCCTTACTGGTCTGGAACAGGTGACATTTTAGACATCGTGTCTTTGAATTTAAAAGTATTCATATAGATGGATCCATCTAGGAACGGGTGTGCTGTAGGGCATTGACTTGCAACTTCTTACACTTTCTGTTAAAGTTATTGGTTATTTACTTCTCTATTGCTTGTTTGAACTGTTTGGTTAGTGGGTACTAGGAGATGGTTCAGTTGGAACAGTGCCTGCTGCACCAGTTTGAGGACCCGAGTTGATCCTCATGACTCACATTTGAAAACAAAGCTGGTCATCATGGTGATAAGAATTTGTAATCCCAGTCTTAGCAGGATGGAGACAGATGGATCCCTAGGGTTCATCAGCTATACAGCAAGTTCCAGGCCAAGTAAGAAGCCTTGACTCAAAATACAAGATGGCTAATCCTAAGGAGTGACTCTGTGGTTAATATCTATCGGTACCCACAATTACACACAGGCACACACACACAGGCACACACACAGACACACACACAGGTACACACACACACAGACACACACACAGACACACACACACAGACACACACAGGCACACACACACACAGACACACACACAGACACAGGCACACACAGGCACACACACAGACACAGGCACACACACAGGCACACACACTTAGGTACACACACAGGTACACACACACAGGCACACACACACACAGGCACACACACAGGCACACACACACAGGCACACACACAGGCACACACACAGGCACGCACACAGACACAGGCACACACACTTAGGTACACACACGTACACACACACAGACACACACACAGACACACACACAGACACAGGTACACACACACACAGACACACACAGGGACACACACACACAGGCACACACACAGGCACACACACAGGCACACACACAGGCACACACACAGACACAGGCACACACACTTAGGTACACACACAGGTACACACACACAGACACACACAGGCACACACAGGCACACACACATACAGGCACACACACACAGGCACACACACACACAGGCACACACACAGGCACACACACAGACACACACACTTAGGTACACACACAGGTACACACACACACAGGCACACACACAGGCACACACAGGCACACACACATACAGGCACACACACACAGGCACACACACAGGCACAGGCACACACACACAGGCACACACACACACAGGCACACACACACAGGCACACACACACAGGCACAGGCACACACACACATAGGCACAGGCATACACATACACCTTTGCTTAGTGTACAAAATGAGTTCCAGCGTGACATTTGTGTGTGTGTGTTTGTATGTTTGTATGCATATTATATTTTGCTTGCCCTTACTCTCCATTACTGTCCACTGTTGCTCTCCCCCACCCCCGCTTTCTTGCGTGTGTGAGAAGACAGGATATTTGCCTTCTTTTCCCCTAGTACCCTTTCTTGTTCTTTTCTCCTCTCTCTGCTCAGACCCCCTCCCTCCATGTAGCCACCCCCTTTTAACTTCCGTGGCATACATAGATTTGCAAAATATAGGGAAGGTGATTGTCTTTCTCAGCGGCTTATTTCACTTAAATTGCTTGGATTTACATAGAGCTCTATATCATTTTCTTTGGTGGTTATTGTTTTACACAGTATTATTTTTAACACTGTGTAATATTCCATCCTGTGGCTATGTTATGTTTCTTGTAGCCAGTTTTTATTTTACTAGGTGCCTTCAGTGGCTGTTGAGTAGTAAATAAAGCCAGACTTTTCTTTTTGGGTTCTATTGCCTGCTCTGCTCTGGTGATCTTGCTGAGAAGAGTCTAGCCTTTAGAATTAAATCTTGTCTCTGTCACTTAATCCACCTCCAGCTCTGTCTGTCATTGCTCACCTCTGCTGAACCTTCCCTGAGACTGCGGTAAATGTCACGTCAAAGGCCCAGAACTGGTTTTCAGCTGTGAGGAACACGCTAATCCTACCACAGCCCCCTTGAAACCAAACGGTATCTGTTAGTAGTGCTGGGAGAGGGCGGAGGCCTTGGAGAAGCCTCGAGCTTTACCTGACGGAGAAGGCAGTAAGCTAGTTTGCAAGGCAAACCTGGGGTCTCCAAATATGATGCTGGTGTCGTGCTACCATGACCCCACTAGACACCCAGAGTTCACAGTTACCTCAGAGACATCGCAGCTCCTTCCTTTTTGGAGGAACTTGGAATATTTGCTTGGAAAAGGCGTGTTGTGGGGAGGGCACTAGAGTTCACCCTTATGTGTTTGAGGGATTGGTTACTCTATATGATCAAATCAGGGCACACTTAGAATACATCTTTAGTTTTAATATAAAAAGAGACGGAAAATGAAGCCACTGTGACGTCATTCATAAGGCATAGACATCAGATTGTTTCCCCAAGGAAGTAGTCATTAACTATATGATGGGGGAAGTCCTTCTATGTATATGTTGTCTTATTGGTTTATTAAATACAGCACTGTTGGCCAATAGGGAAGCAAGATAGGTGGGACTAGGAGTCGAGGAGGATTCTGGGAAACGGGCACAGTGAGTCATGATATGGGACACCAGAGGAGTAAGAGGTCCAGACCCTTTCTCCAGTAAGAGAAGACCACGCGGAAATACTCAGATTAGCAGTTATGGGTTAATAATTAAGTCAGAGCTAGCCAATAAGAAACCAAGCAAACGGCCAACAGCTTTGTAATTAATACAGTGTCTCATGTGTTATTTGGGGGCTGGGACAGCTCGGGACCCAGGCGGCTGGAGGGAAGAATGCATGTTACAACTCTCCCCTTTAGATCAAGCACTATTGCTTATGGGACTCAGTAAATACATGCACATGGAACTTAGTAAATACATGACGTAGTATAGCTGTAGAAAATCTTGTCTGTGAGCTGGGTACTGTCAGCCATCTTGACAAACTATTCATTGTCTTCTTTAATCATATTTGTTTTGTGATAAAAATTATTGACATAGGCATTAAAAGGATCTATCCAAAAAGTCATTAGTCAAACTGACTAATATTTTCACACTTTTTTTTGAGAGGATAAATCCTTTTTTATTCCTTTCCCCACTTGGAAGTCTCAGACACAGGAGCTGACCCCCTCATCCTGCTAGAAGGAGAGGCTCCGCTGTCTGTCATCTGGTCCACCCTTCAGGTGAGGGTCTCTCCTGAATCTTCCCAGTATTCCAAGGGTTCTGGGAAGCTCACTTTTCAAGCAATGAGCTAGGGTTTGGGTTTTTGCAATAATGTAAGTATCCTGGTTAATTGCGTGCCCTTATGTTTAAGTTGCCAATAACAGCAGTAGCAATGATCATTGGGAACTTGTTTAATTTCCACAACAGCGCTACAACGTAGGAATCACTACTGTCTGCATTACAGTGTAAAGAACCCACGACTTGAAGTGCTAGGTAATCTGCTCAGAGTTGCTCCGATGGGGCAGAACTGAGTGGTCTTCATCCATCGAGGGAAGTCCTGCTGCCGTGTTCAGGAATAAAGAACTTTTACCTTTTCTGTTTTCTTTCTCTCTTTAATTCTTTTTTTCCTTCTCCCTTCTCTTCCCACCCTCCCCTCTTTCCTTTCCTCTTCCCTTTTTTGGCATTTCTCCCTCTTTCTTTTTTTATTTTTATTTTTAAATTTAAATTAGAAACAAGGTTGCTTCACGTGTCAATCCCAGGTCCCTCTCCCTTTCCCTCCCCTCCTCCCGTGCCCTCCTACCAACTCCCCCAATGCCCCCTCATTTCCCCAGGGAGGGTAAGGCCCTCCATGGGGTGTCCATAGTCTGCCATTTCATCCAGGACAGGGCCTAGGCCCTCCCCCAAGAGTCCAGGGTGAGAGTGCATCTCTCATTGTTGGATGGGAGCCCAAAGTCCATTTATATACCCAGGATAAATACTGATCTACTACCAAGGCCCAATAGATTGCCTAGGCCTCCTCACTGACACCCACATTCAGGGGGTCTTGATCAGTCCCATGCTGGATTCCCAGCCATCAGTCTGGGATTCAAGAGCTAACCCTTGTCAGGTCAGCTGTTTCTGGGGCTTAAACCAGCCCAGCTTAACCCCTCCCTCTTTCAACCTAGTCTTGGGCTCATGGGTTTGAGTGATGTTCCTGTTTCAGCCTCTTGAATAATTGAGGTTCTATTATTCTTGGCTTTCCCCCCTAAATTTAAAAATGTGACTGCAGGAAATTTTAAATGAATATGGTTTAGTTTGTGGCCAACGTTTTCACGGGGTGGCACTGGCCTGGATAGTTTGGTCATTTCTTTGTTCCTCCCTTCACTCAACCTGTCCTGGCCATCCTCCCTCCGGCCAGCACCTCCAGCACTTTGAGCCTCAGTTTCTCTGTTGCTTCCTGTTCCTTTCTCCCTGGTCCTCAGACTTTGCCTCTTCAGTGTTGCTCTGTATTTCACAGTCCATTTGACAGAATTTTATTTTGTTGTTGTTTCTGCCCTGTGTAATGAGACCTCTAGTCAGGAGAATGGCTTTTAAATCTTTTGTGGCCCTGTAGCACAAAGTGTTCCCAGTTTCTTCCCCTGAGCAGTTTCAATTTCTGTGACAAGTCACAATAGAGTGCCTTTTATCCTCTGAAACAGTGCAGCGGCTCTGAGAGGCGGTGAGGGGGGCTGCCTGGCTACGCTGCAGGTGGAATTCGCTGCCCTTTAGCTAGCCTAGTATAACCTGGCGCTTTGGTCAGCCTGGGAGGATCCAGATCCTGCCTCGGGCCCCTCTGCAGCCCCTGCAGAGCTTCTCGTCTTGGATGAGCTTCCTTTCGTTGCCTGCAGACCTGATCCCTGGTGGTCAAGCTACCCAAGCAGCCAGAAAGCAATGAAACCATCACATTTCAGCAGGGGGTGAATCTTTCCCAGGGCTCTGAGTCTGTGACTCTTTCCTAGATGGTGTCTCAGGCTTCATCACAAAGAGGCCCATCTCAGAGTGAGCAATGAGTTCATTTTGGAAGTTGGGTATCATTTCCTGAGCTTACCAGGTACTTAACTAATATGTGTTAAGTCAGGAATAAGACTTTTCAGTGGGAGATACCAGGTTTGGTATGTTGCTACTGTCGACCAGCAAGGTATTAATTATAATGTGATTTCTATAAATCTAAAGTGGCTCTGTTCTAGGAGAGTTCTGAAAACCTGGCGAGGCCTTGGTAGACTGGATGTCTCAACAGCCTCACCCTGCTCTAAGCTTCGGTGACTCTGAAAAAGGCTAGTCAGGGGCAGGTTTCTAAAGGGAGAAGGTGGTTCTCAAGGTTTCGTGTCTGCTTCCTGTAACAATTGCCCCTTATAGCGGGGAGTCTCCTTGGAGCGGGACTGGAGAGGCTGCCTGTGTGTTGAAGGGTGCCTCACCACCAGGGTTTCCATCCAATTGGTGGCACCAGGCAGCACATTCTCCTATAGCTTCTTAGGCGATTTAACGGTGCAGCTGGCTGAGAACCCTGGTGTGCAAAAACGTTACAATGGACACACCTGTCATGTGTCTCATGGGGCCGGCGGCTTCCGAAACCAGGGAAGCTGTGGTGACAAGTAAGGGGGTGACATTTACAGGATTCTCTTAGGAGATGTGTAGTTAGTGCCCCATGTCCCCCATACTCGAGTTACAGGCCTTCCCCATCTTAGCTGCTTTTGTGGTAGCTTCCTGTGGTTGGTGTGAGGTTGTCTTTCTCAACACCCATACACAATATACTCCAAACTTTAAAAGGATTTGCTACTTTTTTTTCCTCTTTTTTTTTGAGGCACCCAAGGATTCGGGGACTTTCAAAAGGGTCTCCCCTGAAAGCCAGCAGTGAGGTAGCTAACACATGCCTGGCTCGGGCTGTGTCTCCATGACGCCTCCCCTCCCAATCTCTTTTGAATGAGGGATGGGGAGCTGAACACCCAGCAGCCAGGTCACCCAGGTCAGCTGAAGGTGACTCGAACAGTCTGCGTGCTGACCAGCCTTCTGCTCATTTATCGTTGTCATTTATTTTCCTTTGAAAGGGCCCTTCAGGATGGGGGATGGTGTTTTGACTGTGTTGGTCTAGGGAGTAATAAATAGCTTTGGAAAGAATAGCGTTGTGTGTGTCTGCTGGCTCCGTGAGGAGACCGACCCAGGGCAAGGGGGTCCTGTGACCATCTGGCCTGTGTCCAAGACATAGTCCGCCCTCCCTGCTTGCCCCTCCACCATCTTATCAAGCAGAAATCAGTAGCCAGGGCATGATATGATAGAGTGGAGTGCTCATATAAATAAATGCAAATGTTCAATTATTTTCCCAGCACCCCTCCCCCCCCAAGGCTTATGAAGTGTGTAGAATGGCTTTTTCTTTTCTTTTTCTTCCAGAAACGGGGCAGTTGGATTCTAACCAGAAGTTCTGAGTGAATTCTTGGATGCTGCCTACAAAATTCATTATGAACATTTCATTAGGTGGGGGTTTCTCAGCTGGGCCTGATTTCGTCTCCCAGAGGACACTTGGCAACACCTGGAGATGTTTTTAACTGCTGTTTTACGAGCAGAAACTAGGAATATTGTTAAATATTCCCAGCCGCAAGAGCTAACAAATCACCTGGTCTAAAAAGACAGTAGAGCTGAGCTTAGACACAGGGCTGGCACTGGCCTAGGAATCTCAGAGCAGAGCAAACCCGGGTTTTATCCCGACACGCCTAGGAATCTCAGAGCAGAGCAAACCCGGGTGTTCTCCTGACACAGCTGGCTCAGCCCGGTGACTGAGCGTCGGGCTCACTGGCTGAAGAGATGATGACAGCCGTGTTCAGAGCTCTGTGTCCTCAGCAAGCACTACATGTGGAGTGCAGAGCTGAGCACCTCACAGTGTTGTCTCCCCGAATACTCAACTCACAGCCTTGGGTGAAATTGCACTGCTCGGGTCACTCAGCCCTAAGCACGGGAGTCCTTGTTTGTACTTCTGAGGGAGTCTAGAGCGCCTCTGCCTAAGACGACTTGGGGAGAGGTAGTGGTTGAGCACTAAGCGCTAAAGAAATCTGCTGTGGGAAACTTGAAACTGTTTAGTCCTTAGCTCACTCAGGTTTTGTAGACGGCGAACATGCCAGCACTCTGGCAGAGGCTTTGGTAGTCCTCCTTTACCCGGGGGCTGGTAAGCTCACGTCTGAAGTCCTAGCTCACTGAAGGAAAACGGGTGTCAAAGTCACGGCTTTCTCTGGGTAGTTCCACATGTTCCTATCTGCAAGGTGATGTCGCTTCTTGGTAGTTCTGTGGTAAGGAGGGAAATGCTGACCTATTTTGTCTTCCATAGGAAGAAGGGGACGGGAGAAGACAGTCAACAACACAGGATGAACGACACAGGTATCCCACTCAGGGACCTCAGGGATGAAGGGATAACCTGGGGCAAACCTGGGGCAAATTCCTCGGGGCCATAATGAGTTAGACAGAACCCAAGCATCCTTGTGGCTGACCAGTCCTGGTGTTTAGGAAAGTGCCTGTCGGTTATGACCCTGGCGAGTCTTCTGGGCAGCTACAGAGAGGTCTCATAGGGCACTGGGTCACAAGGCCAACCACAGCCCTGAATGGTTTAATAACAGAGACGCATTCTGAGAAGTGCACTGCTGTGTGAGCGTCACAGAACAAACATAGACCTAGAAGGTTTTGCCTACTATGGCCATGCTGTGGTGTACATAAATACAGATATAGGGATACGATGAAGAAATGCTAACATGGGATTAATTACACAGAAACGTTCATTAAGGGTCAGGGCTTGCATTCAGGACACGCCTTAATTTGCCTTCTATTGCTGTGATAAACACGGGACCGAAAGCAGCTTGGGAAGGAGAGGGTTTATCTCAGCTTAGAGTTCATCGTCCGTCTTGCAGGGCAGTCAGGGCAGGAGCTGAAGCAGCGGCCATGCAGGAGTGCTGCTCTCTGGCTTACGTCCCATGCCTCCCCCATCCTGGTTTTTATGCACCCAGCACCACCTGCCCAGGGTTGGTACCACCCACGGGGAGTTGCGCCCTTTGACCTCAATCGTTAATCAAGAAGATGCCTGACAGACTAGCCTACTGACCACCTGACGGACGCACTTTTCTCAACGTAAGTTCCCCCTTCCAGATGGCTTTGGCTTGTGTCAAGTTGACACACATCGAATTAGGACAGGGTAGAACCTGGCCTGTCTGGAGAGGCCATTTCTGTCTCGATTCTTTCCTCGAGGGCTTCCTAAATCAGGGTAGCCTAAGCCAGTTAGACAGGTCCTCCTCTTGCAGCCTCTGGTCACCAGGGGCTTGGCGGGCAAAGAGCCTCAAGCTGGATGTTTTCTGACTGGCTGTGGGAATTTGGGCTTCAGGAAGAAGAATGAAAGTAAAATCCATTCTTGAAAGCCCAGCTGGGGGCAGGCCAAGGAGTGACCGTGATATCCATGAAGCCCTGGCCTTCTTGTTCTCTCTCTTTCCTTCTTTCTTTATTCTTCCATTTACTCTCCCAACCCCATAGCCACCTCCCCTTTTCATAACGTTTTCCTCTGTACTGAAGTAAAAATGGTTCTTAAGATAGGGTGTCACTCTCCCACACAATCTTCCTCTGTGAGAACAAGAGGTCTTAAACCAAAGAAAGCTGCAGGTTTTTGTTTGTGTCTTTTTTTTTTCCACAAAGAAGAGCACGTTATAATGCAAATAGCATTAATTTAGCATCTTCCGTAGGAACCAGGGTTGACTTTGCTCTTTCCTTACTCAGCAGTCGATCCACACCGCCTCCCTGCTGGCAGACTCCCTATGTCCCTGTTGGCTCCACGGCCTTGTGTATCCTGGTGCTTGTTGCCTTGGTCTAATTCAATCGTATATGGAGTCTGTAGAGTGTAGCTTTTTCGTTGCCAGCAGCTCGGGCCCTGCCGCGCTGTCTGAACCCCCAAATAACACACAGGATGCTATATTAATTATAAAGCTGTTGGCCGTTTGCTTGGTTTCTTACTGGCTATCTGTGACTTAACTATTTAACCCGTAATTGTTAATCTAAGTATTTCTCTTACCGGGGAAAAGGATCCGGACCTCATACTCCTAAGGCGACTACATCATGTCTGACTCTGCCTCTCTTTCCCAGAATCCTCCTTGACTCCTACTCCCACCTATCTTGCTTCCCTATTGGCCAACAGTGCTTTATTTAACAACCAATAAGAGACAGATTTACAGAATTACATCTCCCATCAGGAGTCCTCCGTGCAGGGTTCAGTTTAGGTCTAGTAAGGGCTGGCACACCTCAGTGGAACCGGCAAGAGCAGACAGTCTGGGATGGGTGGAGGGGGGGATCTGCTCCCCTGCTTCCTTGCTGGCTGCATGTGATGTGCTGTTGCTCTACTGCCTTGCATCCGGCAGGGGAGAGACATTGCAGATAGAAAACAGAGCGATGATTGTCTTTTTGGCCTTGGGGACATTAGAACACCTTGCCAGGCTGGGTGTGATGGCACATGCCTGTTACTGCAGTACTTTAGAGCCTAAGGCGTGAGGATCATGAATTTGAGGACAGTCTCAGCTATGCTTTGAACCATCATCTCAAAACAAAACCAAATCCGCTCGACAGCTTGGAACTTCCTGTTCTCTGGAGACAACAAATTCATCACACATATATTTTGGTGATATTTTTAGTTGGGTCTTCTGTTGGTTGAGCTAAATGCACCCTAGTAAAGGCCGTACTAAAAGCTAAGGCATCTCACCTGATTCGTAGAGCTTCATATTGAGACAACGGGCACCTACAGAGTTGAGAAATCAAAGCCCACCCCCAGTGACACAGTTTCTCCAACAAAGCCACACCTTCTGATCTTCCTAATTCTTTCAAACAGTGCCACTCCCTAGTAACTCAGCATTCAAGTATATGAGCCTATGGGAGCCATTCCCATTCAGTCCATAGCAGGAAAAGTTCAGGCAACACTTGGAGGTCATCTAAAGTATATCTGTCCTCACCGAAGCTCTTTCTAATGGGTCCTTGTCACTTATTACAGCCAATGCCTGAGGACTTGCAGGGAACAGTGTGGTGTCACCGTGAAGAAGGGGGCCTGGCAGTTAGTCCCCCTGCCTGTGAGCCCTGGCTGAGAGATTCGCTGTGTACACGGCCTTAGGTAAGTCATGTTCTCCACCTAAGTTGTCCTGTATACAAACAAATCTAACACTACTTCCCCATGTGGGGTTGTAAGGGTTAAATAGAAAAATAAATATAAAGGCGTTGGTGCACACGCCTTTAATCCCAGCACTTGGGAGGCAGAGACAGGTGGATCTCTCTGAGTTCGAGACCAGCCTGGTCTACAAGAGCAAGTTCCAGGATAGCCTCTAAAAAACAATACAGAGAAACCTTGTCTTGAAAAACCAAAAAAATAAAAAAATAAAACTAAATATAAATATGTATAAAATAAGTATTATACAGAGAACATTAATTTATCTCTATGTATATCAATGTAGACTCATCAATCAATAACCGCTCTGTCATGGTGGCTCTCACTTTGTATTTCAGACCCTTGGTCCTTCTTGATGTGGATACTTGGGAATAGCCGCTTTCAATAGCGAGTTCTTCAGTTCCTCAGTCTTAGGTCCTTTGGCCTCTAAGTCCAATGCAAAGGTTCAGTATTTGCAAAAAAGTTAAGTCCCACTCTCTCAAAGGAATCATTATAAAACCTGTGTTGATCTTGTTTTGCCTTGTGAAATTACAGCTGGCAATGTGATTTGCCTTTTGCATGGTCTGCCTCAGAATATAAGGAGTGAGATGTTATCTTTAAGCCAGTGTCCCCAGCGTGTCTTCTGGAAGCTTTGCTCTCCAGGGGAAGGAAGGCACAGTGCCCATCATTGTCGCTAAAAGCCCCCAAGATGTCACATGAGAAACAATTTCCTGAACAAATTTGAGTAAGAATTATTTCCTCTCATGATATCTGTTATCGGCATCCTGTCAATCCCCTGGGTTCGAGTCTGATTTGTTTGCCTTCTGTTCACTCAACCAGGCCTTGGCCACACATCCTGCAGGAGCAGGGAATGAGTACTTTATTTCCACAAAAACATAGCTGCTTTATTTCATTTTAAAAATGCGATACATGTGTCTGTGATGGGTGCTCCAGAGGCCGGAGAGGGTGTGCAATCTGGGGCATCCACAGTTACAGGTGAGCTGCTTGGTGTGAGCATTGGGAACCGAGGGGGGCGTCCTTTGCAGGAGTACTAAGTGACCTGATCTGTAGAATCATCTTTCCAACCCATATATAGCTCACTGATAGCGCCCCTCTCCCCCATCCCCTCCTGTCTTAGTCAGGGTTTCTATTGCCGTGAAAGACGCAGCAACTCTTATCAGGAAAACATTCAACTGAGGGGACTCGCTTACAGTTCAGAGGTCCTGTCCATTATCATCATGGTGGGGAGCCTGGCGTCGTGAAGTCAGACCTGGTGCTGGTGGAGCAGCTGAGAATGTTACACCTTGCAGGCAACAGGGAATGGATTGAAAGTCACACTGAGGGAAGCTTAAGCAAAAGGGACCCCAAAGCCTGCCCCACACAGTGACACACTCCAACAAGGCCACGTCTACATCGACAAGGTCACACCTCCTATTAGTGCCACTCCCTTTGGCATTGTCTTCCAAACCTCTCTTTTTGTTTTTTAAACAATAGTTTCTGTTGTCTGCATGACTGGACAGACAAGTCAGGGGTCAGGTGGCCGACAGGCCCTTTCCTTTTCCCCATCTCAGAAGTCTCGCCCTGAGTAGCTAGAGGTGGAGAGTCCCACGGGGTAGAATCCTGGTTGTCTCCCTGTGTTTCCTATGCCCTCAAAGTTTAGCATGTTTTTGCTGCTGCAAGCACAGTTACATCTCCAAAGAGAAGATTGTCACCAGAACTCTTGCTGCCAAGCTCTTCCCCATGCTTTTATGAACCAGCTCTGATGAAGATAAGCTAGGTTCAGATACGTGTCTAGTCCTCTCATCCAAAGCTGGAGGCTGCAGAAACAGTCACTTCCACGACTTGAACGGTGGCTCTTTGTGCCTGCCCTGGGAAAGGCTGGCAGGCACTCCTGCAGGCAAGCTCTGGCAAGATGCTTCAGGACAGTGCTCTGTGAAGGGTTTTAGCCCAGAGAGGTTAAGTGTTTTGGTTCAGGCCACCAAGTACAATGGTAGCTTTCTATGCTTTTCTTAGGCTATTTTGCGTTGTGGGGTTATGGGATGATGGGAGGGGTGGGGTAGATTCACAAGTAAGATTTTTACTTTTTTTCCTACTTGCTGCCAAGAAATATATTGCTGCGCTTAAGGTCTTGTTTATTCATTCAATAAATATTTATGAAGTGCTTGCTGGGTGTTGGGCAGTGTGCCAGGGTATTCTTCTACCAAGTCCGTTAAACAAACACTGTTTATTGTCCTCTGGAACTCTAGAATGAGGCCCTGGGTCCGCTGCTGTATGCACAAAACATACCACATTGTATGCATTGTGGGGTTCCTGGAACCAGACACTTTGGCCCCAGTCACCAAAGAGCCCCATTGTTTCCGGTCCCCTGTGTGTCTTGATCCTGGATAGTCCATATTGGAGGCCTTTGTGTTCAGGGGAAGTCCTGTGCATTTGTCAATAAAGCACTGTTGAGCCAATAGGAATCTAGATAGGTGGGACTAGGAGTCCAGGAGGACTCTGGGAAGGAGAAACACAGGGAGTCAAGATGTAACTCCATGGGGTAGGAATCCCGGAACTATTCTCCGGTAAGAGACATACTTAGATTAACAATTATGGGGTAATTACTTAAGTCAGAGCTAGCCAGTAAGAAACAAGCAAGGCCAACAGCTTCATAATTAATACAGCGTCTTGTGTGTTATTTGGGGACTACAACGAGGCAGAGCCCAGGTGACTGGCGGGTGATAAACCAAAGCGGCTAGCAAGGAAAAGGCTTCCCTTTACACCTTTGGCTTGTAGATTATACAGAGATGACTCATAGAGTCTCCATGTGTCTGTTTCTTGGCACAATCAACAGTCCCCCTCTTGAAGATTGTAGTAGCACAGGGTAGCTCGACGGAGGGCCGCCCTTGGGCCAGCCCTCGTCTCCACAGAGGTAAGATCAGACTGGCCTGAGTCCTTCCTGGCTTGCTTGAGCAGAGGGAAAGGGGAGTGCCTGTTCTGGCCTACAGGAGACCACTCTGGGTGGTGGGCCTTACATTGGTCATATAGCACCTTCTGCACATCAGTTGCTGCTCTAGAAACCGGACAGGTGACGGTCTTTGCCCTTGTGGGTAGGACAGAGGGACAGGATGGCACCTTCCTGTTGCTGGCTCTGAAGGAGCCAGGCGCAGGGCGGGTCTCTGAAGCTGCCTAGCAGGATAGAGCAAGGGAGGAACAGGAAGGCCTGGCATTCGTGGTGCCTGCATCTTTTAACACCAGGGACTCCAGTGTGCGGCACTTGCCAGCAGCTGCAAGGAAAGGTTGGGCTCTTTAGTGGCTGGGCCCATGTGTTCAGCAGCTGCAAGGAAAGGTTGGGCTCTTTAGTGGCTGGGCCCATGTGTTCAGCAGCTGCAAGGAAAGGTTGGGCTCTTTAGTGGCTGGGCCCATGTGTTCAGCAGCTGCAAGGAAAGGTTGGGCTCTTTAGTGGCTGGGCCCATGTGTTCAGCAGCTGCAAGGAAAGGTTGGGCTCTTTAGTGGCTGGGCCCATGTGTTCAGCTTACTTTTGCCAGCACAGTGGTAAAGGGAGAGCACAAGCATACTCTCAGAACGTTCCAGAACTCACAGATATCAAAGACCAGTGTTATCCTGCCTAACTATGTCAGAAGACCACAGCAGCTGTTCCAGTGGCCAGTGTTTTCTCTTTTAAAGATTTAGTTATTTTTATACTTTTACCTATACATGTATCTGTGAACCCCATGCATGCAGTTCCCTTGGAGGCCAGAGGAGGGCATTGGATCCCCTTGGAACAAGAGTTACAGATGGCGGTGAGCAGCCATGCGGTTGGTGGGACTCTAACTCAGGTCTTCTGTAAGAGCAGGCAGTGCTCTTTATCACGAGTCACCTCTCCAGATCCTAGAGTCAGTGCTTGCAAAGTATAGCTTTATTGACCGGCTGCCTCACTCCAGCCGGTGGTAGTTCTATGCTGCTAATTAGAAATCCACTTCAAAACTAGTGACTTAAAACAGCAAATATTTCTTAGCTCATAAAAATCTGGATGCAGCTCATCTGGGAATCTTGGGCTCAGGATGTCTCATGAGGCTGTAGTCAAGCTGTTTGCAGGGTTATGGCCCCATACGATGGCTTGACTTGGCTTGGGGGTGCACTGCCAAACCAGGTTTACTTCCGAGTGTCAGTCCATTGTCACGAGAGCTTCTTCAAAGGGAGCCACTTTATAGCTTGACAGCAGATGTTCCCTTGGGAAATGAGGGGAAGGGGAAGGGAGGGAAAGAACCACTACAGAGCTTTATGCCGTATGTCACCAAAATCTGAACTTGGTATTCACCGCTTCTGTCGCGAGTAGGTGTTAGAATCAGGTGACATTCCAGCCTTCACTCAGAAGAGTGTTCCATACATGTGTAAATACCAGGAGGACGTGCTGATGGCTGGCCATCTTAGGGGACACCTATCATTCCTGGGAGCTTGTTAGATATGCCAACCATTGGGCTCCATCCCAGACCTACTGAATGAGAAACTCCAGAATGAGGCTCTTTCATAAGTGCTCTAACAAGCCTTCCAGGCAACCCTCATAGTGCTATAGGTTGAAGACCACTGTCTTAGAGTAAGGTTGACAAGCTTCATTGTAGGCCTGCCTATCTCTGTCTCAGCCACTCAACTCTGCCCAGTGTTAGGAACATATTACACAAGGCATATACATGAATGGACATGGCTGTGTGCTAAATAAGACTTTATTTACAATAACAGATTCAGGGTACAGGAGATTGATTGATCCCACCCAGGTTATGGCTTTGATCTTTTTATTCACTAGTGTAGCAAGGAAGTTTGATGTGATCAAAATCTGATAGGGTTACCTCCATATGTCTAGTTTTTTTTGGGGGGGTGGGGGAGGGAAGGGGGTTGAGACAGTATTTCTCTGTTCAATAGCCCTGGTTGTCCTGGAACTCACTCTGTAGACCAGCCTGGCCTTAAACTCAGAGATCCACCTGCCTCTGCCTCCCAAGTGCTGGGATTAAAGGCGTGCTCCACCACAGCCTGGTTCACATGTCTTTTTTAAATCAGGCAAAGTTGTTTTCTCTCCTTCTTTCCAGGTTAGTGGGAGGTAAAGCCACTCTTCAGCTCTTGAGTGATTATCCAGACATGAATAGAGTTGTCCGTGTAGCTGGGTTCTGGTGCTCATTATTTGAGTTATATTTGTTTGCCTGTTGTGATGGACTCTGATCAACCTCCAGCTCCCTGAGTCAATGAGAAGATGGTTTTTGAGTCAGACAGATGTGAGTTTGGAAGCTAGTTTTATCAGTTTCATAAATGTGGTAAGCTATATAGATGCTCCACGCCCCAGTGTCTCCAGCTGTTAAAAAGATAATAAAAGTATGCACACCACACAGTTATCAGGAGTGGGACTTTTTGAATTTTAGTGCGCGCGCACGTGTGTGTGTGTGTGTGTGTGTGTGTGTGTGTGTGTGTGTGTGTGCCATGATGCACATCTGGAGGTCAGAGGACAACTTTTTGGAGTCAGCTCAGGGATCCAGCTCACACCATCAGGTTTGCAGAGCAAGTACTTTTATCCATTGAGTCATCTTACTGGCACAAGGAGTTGTTCTAATTAATTACCTACCGACATGTGACAGCTCACCCCAAAATTAGGAGCTTAAATCAATAGCAGCTGGACGGGTGTTCTGCTCCAGTCCTGTCATCTGTCTCACATGGCGGCCAGTTGGTGCTGGCTGGCTGAGGGTCAGCTCATCCGGGACTGTCATTGAGTACCGTGGCTCTTGTCTTCACGCCATCTCTGTATTCCTTGGTGTTTCGCAGCATAGCATGGTGGCTGGCTTCCAAGAGGGAGCGTTCCAAGAGCACACAAGCTTGGAGGACCGCACCCCGTGTTACTTCTTCAACAAGTCGTAGAACCAGCTCAAATTCCAGGCTCCAAGAAATCTGTACCTACCGTTAGGCCACTCTAGGAAGAGAGGAAATTAATTCTAAGGAATGCTTGTCAGGGAGACTGGGCTGTGGCAGGTCACAAGTGTTTGTGTTTGCATAGCAGGGGGCAGGGACGCTCTTTCTTGTCACGTGAGAGCCTAGACTCATTGGTGCAGGTGTGTTTCAAGGCTTGTTGGATGTGCTTGAATGGTCACAGGGATGCTTCTTCTCCTCTCTACATGGGCTCTCATAACGCTTTAATTTTTCAAGAGCTCTGTAGGACGAGGACCCTTCATTGAGCCATGGGAGAAAAGAGGAGAAGAGGCCTCTGAAGTGACCATCGCAAGGGTCCTGTCTCCTCTCTGCTGAGCCATGGGTCCTTGACCACTGACTGGAACAGAGCCCTTTTTAGGGGTCGGTAGAGAGAGTCATGGGGCAGGACAGATCATTTCCTTTTTGGGGAGTGAGTAGACCCTAGGTTTTACAATACAGAAAATAAAGATTCCATTTTGATATCTGATGTCAGCAGGCTATGAGGGCATAGCCTGAGCTACAATAAAGAAACACCTGCAAAGGCATGAGCAAATGGTCAGTAGGTGAAACCCTGAGCTAAGTGGCAGGGTCTGAGGCAATAGGGCCTGGTGAGAAGTGGAGAAAACTAGGTCATGAAGGCCGCGTTAGGGGAGATGGAACAGGTGGTGAGTGGCGTCTGTTTCCTCTGGGCCATATAGACCGCGTTGTTTACACATCTTCATTAGCTCAAAAAGCTCCTGAGATCTAAACTCACTGGAAGTTCCTGTTTACTAAACATTGGCACCAACTATTTTACACACTGAAATTAAACACACACACACACACACACACACACATACACACTCACACTTACACATCAGTTGGCAAATTGCTCCTGGCAGTTGACCTACAAAATGACTTGGCAGAGATGTGGGCAATAGATGGTCGCTCTTCCTGAGTGGTAACTCTCCTCACATCAAGATCTCCTCACAGAGCAAGTACGGGAAGGGCACGGGGACAGTGGGCATCAGTAGGATCTTGTGAAGTGTAAGAGTTCCACAATGACACAACCCTTTGTCCTTCTGGATCACGGAGGAGGCGAGGGCACCTCACGGAGTGCTAACCCCCCAAGGTATCATGCGTGAAGTGGTGAATCAGCTGACAAGCTTGCTAGGAAAGCACAGGGGTCCCTGTCTTCTCCAAGGACCGAGGGGCCATTAAAAAGATGCTCTGAGGTTCCTTCAGTAGGTAGCCAGAAATCCAGCATCTGGGAGAGTCTAGATGAGCTGTGGTTGAGGCTGGGTGGGACTGGGAGGAAGGAGCTGGGGAGCTCTAGGCAGGCTCACGGAGAATTTTGACCTCAGAAGGATTAAAGGGAGAGTCAAAGCTTTCTTTGATTTTGTTTTGAAAATTTGAAAGCTGGAGTTTATAAAAAGAAAAGGCCACAGCATCTTCTGATCTCTTCATGACATCCTACTCAGAGGGGGCGGGGCAGGGAGATGCCTGCTCAGAGAGGGTGGGCCTGGGAGACACCCTCTGGATTCTGTTCTATCTTGTGACTCCTTCCTGGGCCCAACAAAGAAGGGCCTCCCAGTTTACTAACTCACAAAATGATTTACCAGCTGCCTCTCCCCTGAGGAGGTAAACAGGCAGTAAAATAAATGAAATTCCTATTCTTTATTACTTGACTCCCATAAATCATCATTCACCCTGGATGAACATTCATCTCTCCAGGACCCCAAAATGTTTAAAATGCTGTTTCCTTTATTTTCAATGAAATATAAGAAATAAGAAATCAATGATGATGTGTTTTAGGGGTAGTTCTGCTAGTAATAGCTGTTGGATTGCAGAAAGTGTGGAGGAGAATGAGATTTTAGGGTCTTCTTGTTTCTTCTGTGGCCAGCTGTTCCTGGGATTAGATTCACAATTAGAACTTTTGGTTCTCACAGGGCTGGATAAGATCACGTAGGATATTATTGGCCATACTTGGTTACTTGTAAAGTCTATCTTGAGCTAAAAGCTTTTTGTGCCCAAATAGGGGACTTTTGTGTGGTGCCAGGGAACAGAGGGAGTGCTATTGTGTCACCATGACAACAAGCATTTGCATTAAGAGCCGGCTCCTCAGGCCACATTACAGACACGTGATCTGGAAAGGGACCCCTTTGAAGCCCTTGTAATCTCTCCCCGAGCCTGATTGTTAATGTCTTCTGAATATAATCATTAACCATGTTCTGTAACAGATAATTACCCACTGGAGATAGCTTTTTCCATCCCTGAGTGCTCTGTGAAATTCACAGAGCTATGCTAGTGTTTCTCTAACTAACCAAGGAACATAAAGCAATTTGGCTTCTCCTTGAAATCTCGGAAAGTTCGCCTTTCAGCTCAAAACCATGGTGTTCCTGCCAATGTCCTGGATATCTGTGCTCCAGGGCTCCCCTGTTTTGGCTTTATCCCCAGCAGGTGCCTCCCCAGGACCGAGGCTCCCGGGCTGTTAGCTGCTCCTCTTTTCCTAGGGACTGGACCAGTGATAGTCTATGCCTCAGGCTTGTTGCGGTCACTCCTCAGGACACAGGGATTTGTGGATTTCTCTTCACCACGTGGTCTCATTTGGGTCTCAGGAAGGCCCTATCTCCAGAAATGAGCCCAAGCTGAACTATAGAAGGATTTTGGCAGTTAGATAAAAGTTAGTAGGGCTGGAGAGATGACTCAGAGGTTAAGAGCACTGACTGTTCTTCCAGAGGTTCTGAGTTCAATTCCCGGCAACCACATGGTGGCTCACAACCACCTTGAGTGAGATCTGGTGCCCTCTGCTGGCATGCAGGCAGAAGACTGTATACACAATAAATAAATAAATAGTGTGTGTGTGTGTGTGTGTGTGTGTGTGTTAGTATTCCCCAGGAACTTGTGAAATAGGTCCCTCTGCCAAAGGGAGCCATTTCCCTTACCTCTGGCAGAAAGAACATGGCTGGTTGCGTATCAAAGCCCACACTGGCCTGCAGGCTCCCTCAGGCCCTAGCACAAGCACCTTTTACACATTCTAAGTCTGCTCTTGCGCCTTGCAGGAGCTGTCTGCTTCTTTCTCTCTGCTCTGGACTCTCCCAAATGCTTCTGGCTGTTCCCTCTCTCTTAGAACAAAAAAAAAAAAAAAAAAGAAAGAAAGAAAAACTTCCTCCTAGTAATAGAGTTTCTTTGCTGTGCCCCTGACCCAGGGATTTCAGGTTTCTCTCTTGGTCCTCATTTGCCAAGGAAACCCCTCCTGCACAGGGTAAGGCCCCCCAAGTTCCTACAACCCATCTTGTCAGAGAGGGATGTGCACAAGTTTTCGGGGAAACTAGAAGGAGAAGTTTAAAAGAGTGCAGGAGAGAAAAGGAGAAGAGACAGTTCTGAGCCCTAAACTGACAGAGATCAGCCTTCTACGCCGTGTTCCACGGTCACCCAGGCCTTGCACTCCGATTCTCTCATGGAAGTGGGGGCGTGGAGTCTCCAAGACAACAGCACACTCATGTGTTTAGAATGTTATGGGCAGGAGGGTATGGGTTTCATAGGCAAGGCCCCAGCTGTGAAACGGGACGGCTTTATGATCGATCGGAGTGGGATCGTGAACGTGAGGCAGCCTCACCCATGCCCTTGCCCCCTTCACCTTCCCTTGCCAATAAAATGTAGACGAAGTAAGCTTGCTGAACCACGTGGCACCAGCACCTCTTAACTCCAAGTCCAGACTCGTGGCAAAACGGTCATACTGGTGTTGGCGGTGGGACCAAAGTTTGTAAAGTTGTGATGAGAGGAAGCAGGTCCAGGCTCTGCTCTCATGGGGAGAAGACCTAGGAAAGGAGGGGAAAGGTCAGTCTGGGGGATAAGGGATACGGTGAGGTGAGGGGCTCTGCGGTGCTGAGTCTGTGTGTGCGTGTGTGCGCGCGAGCGCGCGCGTATGTGTGCATGTGTGCGTGCGTATGTGTGCGTGTGTGTTATGATATATGTGTGTATTCCTAAAATACGTGCATGTGAGCATATGCATGGCTGCTATATCCACATATGGATGCACACACGTTTATGAGACACTTAGATCTTTCAAATGGCGCTGGCTGGACTTCCACTGTCCCTTCTTTCGGTTCCACCTGCTTGTCTGCCACTAGAGCACGGCAGTTTTCTTCGCCCTCCCTCCGAGAGAGCCGAGAATGGGGTCAGTCCCCTCCTTGTGTGAACTCCAGGCATGCTCATTTCACAACGAGGGCCCCCGCCACACAGAAACCGATAGGCTTCTCCCGTGGGTGCCCAATAGCGAAACAAATTACTTATATCTCTTCCTTATTTAGCAGGCTCACACTCTTACTAGCGGTGGGTCTGAATCTGTGACATGTATGGGAGTATTATTATTACGTATATTAAGCTTTGGTGGTTTGTGTGAGTGCTTGTGGTAAACACCCCCCCCCTCAATTTTTAAACCATACTACGGATGGGTGACGTCATCTGGTCACATTTCAGAAGGCCCGAAGCGGAGAATGAGCTCTTAACATATAGAATAGATTTTCTCCAAGTGGAGGGTGGTCAGAGAGCTAGCATTGAGGCTGCCTGTCCTTATACACAGTGGGCATTTCGACAAACTCCCTTGTCATAATTGACGGGACACAATTTTCAGGGGTGAATGAATGGCAATGTGCTAGGGCAGGTGGACAGCAGCTGCTGTGTTTGGCCTGTCCTTCCCTGTTCCGCGTTAATTTGACTTTTTTTTTTTTTTTTTTTTTTTTTTTTTGCTTAGGGTCCTACTAGAGAAGGCTCATTTTAGCCTCTGCCTGCCACATGTCAGGTCAGGCCAGGAATATTCCCTAGCAATGCGGTGTATGCTGGATGGCATGTGTTCCGGGCCAACCGATTGAATCTGATCAGCGAAGATAAACTTGATCCACTGGCGAGATCAACCATCAGCGAGTGTGGCTTGAGCCAGGGAGAAGGCTGCTTATTCGTAACAGCGCAGTGCCTGTGAGATAGGCTGCTCTGCTCTTGTTTGCCTCAGCCAAACAATCGTCCTACTGTGCACACTGGCCCATGTGGTGTGGTCCTGTGAGACGCTGTCATGGCTCTGCCCTGATATCCATTAGATAAGCTGATTAAATCTGCATTAATCATGGGGCCCCGTGCGAGGGCCATCAGTGCTCTTGAACGCTGCCACGCTGATCAATTGTTTTGGCGTGGAATAAATGCATTCCCATCACCGATGGAAGCCATTGCCTGGTGACAGCGGCCTGCTGCATTGCTGTTATGTTTCCAGTAATAAACACTGGGGAACACACTCTGACCACAAACACACATCTGTCCAGACAGCAGAGAGCCAGAGAAACTGAACACTAAAGTCCTTTCTATACCCCACAAGACTCGGTGTTACTGACTGTCCATGGCTTGGTCTTCAACTCTTATCTCTATTTAAGTGCTATACCACCCTGACGCTCACTTTATTTCCTGTCTAGGGTCACGTTTGATAGCCTCTGCCTGGGATGTTCCCCAGGTGTCTGTATGAGTGGCTCTTTCTGGGTACTCACATTTCTCTTTAAATGACACCTTCCCATGGAGACCTTTCTCGACCATCGTCTCACTCCAAACCACACTGTCCTAGTGTTTGTCCTTCATGGCACTTTCCACCTGAAAGTCACTTGCTGGACTAGTGCTTGTCTGTATTCCCAGTCACTAGCAAACAAGTCTGGTGCACAGCCATGCTTAAAATCCTTGCTGAGTCCTTTGGTTTCTATGCTGCACTTGGACAAATCAGTGGAAGTAGGGTTCAGAGGTTAGACCATATCTCATCACCAGAGGACTTCCAGGCTCCCTGTCTGCCTAGGCTTTGAACTGAAAAGATGGTCCTTCCAAGCTGATCAACATTTTTGGGGAAATGGGCCAATTCTGGGCCCCTCAGCTCTGAGACACTGTTTCCAGATATTTGTTTTCCTTTGTGCGTAGAGCTTATTGGAAAATGGGGTGTGCTTGATTGGTTTTTTTGTTTGTTTTCATTTTGGTATTTGGTAGAGTTTTCCACCTTGGAAGTGACAGGAGTAGGCTAGAGCAGTGTATCTAGACGAGGCGCCTTCTGAAGGTTCCAGACTGTGGAACCCTGCATACTTTGCTCATAGCCTGCTAGGACCTCCCCCCCCCTTTGGGGGACCACTCTTCTATTGACCTGTGACCCAATGAATGTTTATAAGCCAGGACAATTAGATTAGTAGTACATGAAGACAGCAACACTCTCCACGTAGTAGTTTCTGTTTAAATTTCCAGATGCGGCTCTTCACACGTGGAAGAACTTGGTCAGGGAGAAGTTCAGTGTGGCAGCATCTCCCTGCAGGTGACAAAAGCGGCTCCTTCACTCCGCACTGGTGAAATCCTCTACCTCTTGCCCAGCATCTTCAGGTTCAGGCACCTTAGAAGCCACGTTACCACCAGCGCTGAAAGGTACCGCACCTTCACACCTTGTGTAAGGCCAGGCCATCTGAAAGGTAGCACAATGGGCTTGGCAGAGAGCAGATGTGAACGCAAGGTTACCGCCATCAAGGGCTGGCCCAGGGTGTTGTCCTGAGACACATAAAAGTCGAGGCTGCTAATTAGAATCGAGGACAGGACAGTCAAACCCACATAAATCCTTCAGCGGAAGTGAGATGTGAATTTCAATGGTTTTGGAGCAATCGTTTCGTTGAAAAAATTACCAATTGCCCTGGCTTCCCTTATTTCTTGCTTTGTAACTCTTCAACCTGCGCCCACGTTGTGTTTGCCCAGTGAGACCCACCCCCGCCCCTCCATTTTTCAGGGAATGAAAACGGTAACTCTCCTTGCTTTCCTTCTCGTTTCTTTCTACAGAAAATTTTCACTTCTTTAAATAGACTTGTAAACAAAAAGATCCCATTTCAAAATAAGACAAAGTTCCTGCTTGCTTAGATGTTTATAGTGATTACATCTTCCTAAGCAATACGAATGCATATTCAGTTGTAAGGTGCTAATTGAATTTCTGAGACAATATGCTTCAAAAATACTGATTTTATTAATTATGTGTTCATTTATTTATTTTTGGTGTCTGTATGTAAGTGTGTGTGTATGTGTGCGTGGGGTGTTGCGCGTGTTATGACACTCATGTCGTGGAGGTCAGAGGACAACCTCAGAAGGTGGCCCAGTTCTTCCACTTTATTTTAAGGCAGTCTTTAATTTTGAAAATTACTTTATGTGTATGGTTGTTGCCTGAGTGTATATCTGTGTACAATATTCATGCCTGGGTCCACAGGGGGCCTCCATCCTCCGCAACTGGCGTTAAGGACAGTTGCAAGATGCCATGTGGGAGATGGGAGTAAAACCCAGGTCCTCTGGAAGGGCAGCCTGTGCTTGTGACTGGCGAGCATCTCTCCTTTGCCCTTGAGTAGCATCTTTCCTGTCATCTCTGGATGGCTGGCCCAGGATAGTCCAGCTGCTGCCTCCCACCTCAAAGCAGGAGCCCTGAAACTAGGCATGTGTGCCACCATCTATTTTTCATTTTAAGTTACATTTTTGTTTTGTACCGTGTATGTGGGCTCTCCTGGGTAACACTTGTGCTTGTAGAAGACAAGATCAGGCCAGGAAACAGGGAGCCTGAGGATTCCTATCCTAGTGATGTGCCAAGCTCTCTGAGCGTGGTAGGTAGGTAGGCTTCCATGGCGATCCTGGGACCATTTCTCACACTCAATGGCCTGACAGAACACCTCAGGAGCTCCCCCACCCCCCCAAGCCCACTCAGTAGGATTGCCTGCGTCCAGGGTTTGTATTTAAGGGAAGACCCTATTTTTCTTTGGTTTTTCATCCCCCTCCAAGACAGGGCTTCTCTGTGTAGCCCCGGCTGTCCTGGAACTCGCTCTGTAGATCAGGCTGACTTCCAGAGATCCATCTGCCTCTGTGTCTGAGCACTGGGATTAAAGGCGTGCGCCACCCCCAGCTGTCATGACCCCCCTCCCCTTTTTGCCTTTCAATCATTCTAAGCCAAGAACATTTAGTGACCTTTCCCAAATGGAAAGTAAGATGTTCAAAGTTCACAGATTTCATCTAAATCAGTTTTCTGGTATGAAAAACAAACACAAATGCCTTCCTGGGAAGAAGGGTGCCAGGGGCCATCAGAAAGGCTCTCGGGGCCTTCGCACAGGTCACTGGGTGATCTCTGGCAGAGGTAAGCAGTACTGATCCTCCAGGCTCCTGAGCAGTATGTGGAGTGCTGTCCCTTAGGCTTGTGTGGCTGGGCGTCCTGCGTTGCTTGCCAAGGGCAGATCCATGCTGGTGGGTGGTGTGCAACCCTGCCTGGCCCAGGCACCTACTTGTTGGGCACCAGGTTGCTGAATCTACTTATAACCCCAAAACTCAGGCGCCTTCCCACAAATGGCTGGGCACCATAGAGATAACCTATGGCTTAACAATTCCCAGCTAACACCTACACTTCCTGGTGAGATCTCCTGCTTTCTCGCATATCTCCCTGCCCCTAACAGTCCCCTGCCTCACTTCCCAGCGTGTCCGGTCTAAAACCTCCACCCCATGGCCATTGCCACATTCCCCTATTTAAGCCTGCACAGAACTTGCATTAAACGGCAGCTTGATCGGAAGGTCTGTCTCTCCTGAGTCTCTTGGCTCATTCATTCCAGGTTCCCGTGGGCTCGAACCCGTTGTGCCCTGCTGGCCAGGGCACCTGCTGTTTGGGCAAAATCGAAGAGCAATTAAAAGACTTTAAGAGTTGGCAATAGCGTTAATTCCTTTGCCGTTTTATGCAAGCAGGGGGATTAATTAGCGCTGGCTCTCTGGTTATCTCTGAGTGCGTGTTTTGGGTTAGATACTCTTTTGCTAGATGACTTAGATTTTTCCCAACTGTGAAGGGCACCTCATGGGATTCGTTTGTGCCTGCCAAAGGCTTGTTGTTTGCCACAGTGTGTTATCCGGGGCTGACACCTGAGTCCTGTTCTAGGAGACTAACTGTCCTAACTTAACAATATAAATCAGAAAGGATTCAGAACGTAAGAGCAGAGGAGGTGGTCACAGAATTTCTTCTGGTTTTTTTTTTCTCCCAATTTCTCAAATGACCATTTAAAAGTCTTACTCTTCTAATCATATTTCCTTGATGTTTCTTTTCCTTTGTCTTAATGCCTTTGCTGGAAAGAAAGAGAGCGAATTCTTTGTAGTTGGGGTATCTTTTAATGAAGCTCAGCGTAGCTGCCCCCCATTATCCAGACCTCTGCAGTACTCAAACCCTACCCTGGGATCATCTCACTTCTTCCTTCTCCCCCTTAAGTCATAATTAGAAGGCTTCTCACTGATACTTGGGTGACCGTGGAAATTCGGGATATCCCATCTTACTGTTCCATGGGTGTAGGGAAGGAAGGTATTCAATTTGTGTTTGTGGAATAAATGAATGCTTGGACCAGTCGGTGGTGGCACACACCTTTAATCTCAGCAGAGGCAGAGGCAGGCAGATCTGAGTTCGAGACCAGCCTGGTCTACTAAGTGAGTTCTAGGACAGCCAGGGCTACACAGAGAAACCCTGTCCTGAAAACAAACAAACAAAACCAAAGGACTAAGGGCTTGGTTTGGCTCTTGGGCAAGCTGAAGCACCCAGCTTATCAGTTGAGCTTGCTTGATGTTTACCAGTTTGGAGTTATCAGTCCCTCCAGGCTCTGGCTTCCTTAGTGAGTCTTCCTTTAGTAGATCTGAGGAACTGTCCCTTATCCTGAGAGAGGCATGGTGTTCAGCCACTTTGTCTGCAAGCTCCTGCCCACTCAGTCCTAACAGGAGGTTTGGTCTGAACAAGTGGGCTGTGATGGGCAGCTTCAGAGTGTCCTCCTCAGGGCAGCACTCTGGAGAGGGGGCTCTTTTGCTGTTTTGGCCTTTTTTTGTCAGGATTGAGGTGACCATGGGGACTCTGCTGTTCCTTTCCTCCACCTGGCCCCAGGCAGAAGGGCGGAGCAGGTGCCGAGGCATCTGTTCTTTTATGTCTTTCTCTCTTGGCAATGCTGGGTCTTGAGCCCAGGGCTGTGTATAAACGGGATAAGCCCCCCCCCACGTGCATGTCTACATTGACAGTCCTTGCAGTTGGAATGTGTCTGTAGTCTCTTTGTTTATGCTGCTTACTGAGGATCACAGGGTTCCCTCTGACAATTCAGTTTTGTTTTCCTGAAACTCTCGTCACTTCTCAGCTTGTCTGCCTGCCTGCCTGCCTGCAGGCGGAGGTCATGGGAGCTTTCTAGGATTGTCATGGTCAAGTAGCACAAGTTAGCTGTCTCCCAGGGCACACCTACCTTCAGAGTGTCAGGTAAGAATCTGTGCCCTGCTTCCCTCTGGCTTCATCTTTGGTTGGCCAGTCAGTAGGACCGTCCCCATACCTCATCCACAGTGTTCCCTCACATGGAGCCCTGTAGCCAAATATCCCACTTCCGTAAGGATGCAAGTGACTGTGGAGGAGGGGCACTTTCTATTTCAATAGGACCTTGACTGGACAGCTCTGCAGTGGCCAAGGAAGTTTGCATTTTGAGGTGCTGAGGGAGGGAACATCAGCGTATGGATCTGGGGACTCTGTCTGACTGTTAGCATGGGCAGCACTATCTGCTTCATAAGACAAAATGGCTGGGTTAACTAACCCTCCTGTGACATACTCTCCTGTTGTATTTTCATTTATCATTGAATTCCGTCTAAAGAGAACTTACGTCAAACGTCAGACAGAAATGGTAATAAAGTAGCAATTGGAAAAGGGTAAGATCTAAAACCTTCAGAGAATGTAAAAATGAAAATAAATATCACCATGCCACCATTTACACATCTACCTACTTCCCCACTGGACTAGCAATAACTAGCGCGGATGACAGCAGGCAGTGCGGGTGACAGGTCCTGCGGATAACAACCAGAGCAGGTAACAGGCAGCGAGGATAACAGGCAGGCAGTGCGGGTAACAGGCAGCCAGGATAACAGGCAGGACGGATAACAGGAAGCCCTTAACCTCTGAGTCATCTCTCCAGCTCCATTCCACATTTATTTTGGAGACAGTTTCTCAGTGCGTACCCTTGTTTGGCCTGGAACTTGCTATGTAGACTTACTCATAAAGACCCACCCACCTCTGCCTCCACAGTGCTGGGATTCAAGGCGCATGCTACCATGCCTGGTTCACATTGTTTTAATTCCATCTCTGATTGATGGACACCTGAGTCGCTTCCATAGTTTGGCCCCTGCTATAACTTATTTTCTTAAGGGTCATTTTTCTTGTTTGCTTCTACTTTGGGGTGGAGACGCCTAGGATAAAGGCATTGCCTATGGGCTTATGGAGGTTTGTAAAGGTTGGGGGTGTAGTACATGGGCCCCTGATGCTCTGAACTTTAATTCCTCCAGAAACTGCTTGCCTGCCTGCCTGCCTGCCTGTCTGTCTGTCTGTCTGTCTGCCTGTCTATCTGTCTGCTTGGGTCTAACAGTCCTTGCAGCAAGGCCCTCCTCCTGTGTCAGTGGCAGCTGGACACCTTGGGATGAGTCAGCCCTGTGGTGGCCCGTTGGGACTAAATGTCTCCTGCAGGTTGCCTTTCCTGCCTGTAAACTTGGCATTTGCTTTTCGTAGCTTTCCAGTGGGTCCGTGGGCCCAGAACTTCACATGCTTCATGTGTACAGCTAGGATCCACGGGTTCTGATACAAGCCTGACCACGTGGCTAGCCCTCTCTGGGCCTTCACTCTCCTCGTCTGGACGGATGAAAACACGAGGTGCCTCGTGGGCTCCGAAACGCAAATGGAAGCAAGAGGAGTGTGATTTTAGAAGCCTCGGTCATCGAGTGTTCCACGGTGGCCAGCAATAGCAAATCGCTGCCCACGGTGCTTCCGTGAAGGACGGGACCTTCACCTGGGGTTGTGCCGACTCCCCAAGCCACCCCAGCTCAGTCCTGAGGCCTATACTATCGCCGGGACCCCCGTGGCTAGAACAGCCCACAGCTGCTCGAGAATCCCTCTAATGAATTATGTCAAGTGTGTCCCACGAGCTCTTGGCCCGTTCCCGAGTCCTGGTGTTAGCATGCGTCCTGGCTTGCTTCCCATGTCAGAATGGTTTAGTCTCACCCAGAACTGACCCCACATATCTGCAGAGCCCCAGTCTGCTGACGTGATTAAGTGGTTTTCCACCGCGGAGTCTAGAGAGACCCCGACGGCATAGGGAAAGCCCCTTCTAGCTGCACAGTATCTTTTGGAAAGATACTGGATTGCTGTTACCTGCATCACTTACGGCTTCCCTAGTCTGGGGTGTGACTTCACTGGAGCTCACAAAAGAAAAGGTTTTTGTTTGTTTTTTTTTTAAAGCTCTATTCTAGATGAAATAATGAAACATGCCTAATGAGTTAGAAACAAAACCCCATAAAGTTTTCCTGTCACTGTGAGGTCTAATTCACCTGTTTATTCAGGCTTTTCCTGAAACTGGGTACTGACGTATAATGTGAGGCAGGAGGGCCTCGAGGAAGGCCACGGGGGGGGTGGTCTTCTGGGCTAGTTTTAGGACAATGGCCATTTAGCTCAGACAAATGGGCGGGGAGGGTTGTTTCCATCTTGGGGCTTTGTGTAGCTTTGTGAGCAAAGACCTAGGCACACCTTGCTCTCCCAAACTACCCTAGGCACAGGACCAAACCCATGACTCCACTGCACACCATTCCCCGAGCCCACCCCTCTGAGTCAGCATTGCCCTGGTTCGCTTCTGAGGACAACCAAGCAGAAATTCTCTTCTCCTGCCTTCTCCATGTCATCATCAGGCTACCCTTCAGAAAGGGGCCAGTGCCAAGAATTCGGGGCAACAGGATTTATAGGACCCGTGTCTCATGACTCGAAGTGGAAGGAATTTTGGACCTTGTGCTCACAAGCTCGTGTCAAAAAAGGTCAACTAGTATTGGAAACGGGGTGGGGGACCCTGCCAATAAACAGGAGGAAGTGAGATTTGGGGCTGCTTTTCTGACCTGGTTAAACAGAGAGCTCTACCCTGGAAAATCCTATACCTCTCTAGGTCTCAGCCATGGTCCTAAGGTACAGCTCTTCCCGTGTCGGGCTCTTTCCTTAGTGGCTTGTTCTGGACAAGAGCCAACATTAAATGTCACTCCTCTGTGAAACAGGGCGCGGGGCTCTGAGGTCCTTACCTGGGCGTGGAGGGAAGCTGGGAGATGGGGAGGGTGTTGGGGGGCAACACCGATCAGTCCTTCCCATGCTGCTCCAGGCAAGAAAAGATGATGCAGGGCAATATGATGCAGGGCAACTTTATGTCATCCTCTGTGTGCGGGGATGCGAGAGACACGGGCCACTAGTTTTTAGACGAGGAAGTGTGCTCTCGGGGCTTACGCTAGCCCTTCATCCAACAGATGTGTTGACGAGTCTGAAGGAAAATAATGGAGACTTGGCTGTGGAGAGGTAGAAGGAAGAAAAGCATGGCGGGAGCCCAGAAACAGGAGTTGTGAGAGGCGACACACGCTTGGATCAGGGGTTCCTAGAAGCTAGCACAGACAGGGACAGACGGTGTGGTTAGACGGGGAGGCGGCTTGCTCAGGAAGCGGAGAAGCCAGAGCTGGCAGCCTGGTTTATCCCAGGCGGGAGCTCACACATTATTTATTCATCAGCTGGGATGTGTGTGGTGGTCCTGGATGGGAGCTCAGGCCCTGGGCCTGAAACAGGACACTGAGTGTGAGTGGGGAAAGTAGCCACTGCTCCCCAAATCTGGGTGAGAGCCCTGGATAAGGAGCGGTGGGGAGGCACCCCTTGTTTCCCAGATCTCTTTCAGGGAGAGGAGCCGGAGGCTCGGTATTGGGAGTGCCGGGGTTCCCACGGGGAGGGTGAGAGCAGCTGGGGGTTTGCTGAGCTGCAGAATCAGCAGGCTCACTGTGTGCTGTACCCAAGGCAGCATGACGAGGGAGTTTCTGGAAGGCCATCTTGGAGAGAGAGAGAGAGAGAGAGAGAGAGAGAGAGAGAGAGAGAGAGAGAGAGAGAGAGAGAGAGAGAGAGAGAGAGAGAGAGAAACCTAGACTTGAGAGAGTTTCTTAGACAGTTCAACCCAGAAACCAGCCCTTCCTCCTCCCGAAGCTAGAGATTTTGCAAAAGTTGCTGAAACGCATTAAACTTTCAATGTTGTCATCCATAAAATGGCCACAGAACTGATGCCACCCCTGCCCTCCCCAGCCCCCTGGCCACAAAGATTTCGTGAGTCTCCAGTGAGACTGGTGTAGTGTGGGTCTCACACACCTGCCTCATGGACAGGGTGCTGGGACACTGGCTGTAGGGCCTGTAGCCTGGAGAGTTTCATGGCTTCACCCTACTTTCTCTGTGGGGGTGGGGTGGGGTGGGGGGCCTTAAGGTTTCTGTGAATGATGTTCTGAGTTGCCTTTCCCATCTATGGAGTTCTAACCTGTGGAAGGATTTAAAAGCCACGTCCCTGGTCCTCGGGCGGGCGTGTCTGGAGGCTGAGAGGAAGCTCCTCAGTGGTTAGCCAGGCTAAAGGCCCCCGAGGCAGCTCTGCTTTACAGCCCCGTGAGAGCTCTGCTGCCTCAGGCTGTACTCAGAAACCCTGATTTTTGCAGCCTTTCGGAGGATTTTCATCTATCCAAGTTCAGCTCTTTCTGGTTCTGTAAAGCGAAGTAGTTGTCTCCTATTTAATAACCATGTCTACCATCAACAGCTTTTTAAAAAAGTTTTAAAATAACTTTACAAAGAAAATACTTAAAAAACATCACAAAAGTACATGTTCTGCTCTGCTCCTTCAAAAGTTAACTTCCCTGTAGTAAACTTTTCGGTAGGTCACCAGTTCATAAGACATGGAAACTTATCATTAATTATGAAAACTTGGCCTTTAGCTTAGAGTTGTCTCAACTAGCTCTTCTAACTCAAAATTGACCCATTTATATTAGTCCATGTTCTGCTGTCTCTTCCTTCTTCCTGTTTCCCCTTTGTGTCTGCTGGCAACTCCACCGTTCTCCTTCCCAGAGTTCTGTCTTCCCCAGAATGTCCATCTGTACTTCCTGCCTAGCTATTGGCCAGTCATCTTTTTATTACACAGCAAAACATCTTCACACAGTGTGCAAGTATCCCACGACACTCCCCAGAAACCACTATACTGATCAAAATCAGAAAATGGGTGTTGTTACAAATCTATTAGTTATACTATAGATTATAGAATTAAATGCAGTTGTCCCGTGAATGACCCCTTTCAGTGTCAGGATGAGTCCAGGGTCCACAGTGTAAGTCAACTGCAATCTTTTCTTCCACTTCCTCAACCAGTACTAGTTTTTCTATTTACATTTGCCCTCGGTGCTAGAAGAGGGCCTTGGATCCACTGGGACTGGAGTTATAGACAGTTACGTGCTTGAATGTGGGTCCCCTGGAAGAGCAGCTTGTGCTCTTACCTGCTGAGCCATCACACCAGTCCTGACGGATACCTTTGATGACTGTTTCAGAATCTACAATTCTGGGTTTGTCTTGCGTCTCTCTTTATGATTAAATTCAGGTATTTATTCTAAGCAAGAAAATCACAAGAAATATGAATCCGAAACCACTACATTTTTTTTTTGATGTAGCAAAATATCTAAGGGCAGATGCTCTATGCATGAGAGAGGTTTAATTCATGTTTTAAGGGTCTGAAAAATCTAAGAATGGGTTGCCTCAACAATTTGGACTCTTGTAAGAGTTGCCTGGTCAAATAAGGGCATCTGGTAATACGGTGGGAGGACGGCCGGAGGGGACAGTTCATGGAGACGCCAGAAGCTGGAGAGGCCAGGAGTAAAGGAAGGCTTAGCCTTTTACAACCTCTTTGAACAACCGGGCAGGCTCCACAAGCCCGGCATCAGTTTTGTGGTGGCTTGAATGAAAGTGGTTCCCATAGGGAGTGGTGTTAGGACGTGTGGCCTTGTTGGAGTAGGTGTAGGAAGTATGTCACTGAGGGTGGGTTTTGATGTTTCAGAGGCCCAAGCCAGGCCCAATGTCTTGCTCTTTTTTTGCTGCCTGTGGATTCAGAGGTAGAGCTCTTAGTTCCTCTCCACGCCACCATGCTTACTGCCATGGTGATAATGGACTAAACATCTGAACCATAAGCCAGTCCCAATTACATGGTTTTCTTTATGAGAGCTGCCATGGCCATGGCGTCTCTTCACAGCAATAGAACTTTGACTAAGAAAAGTTTCTTCAGGGAGAAGCATCCTCGATCATTCAACAATGTGCCAGGCTGTCCTTCTTAAAGTTTCCTACACCTCTCTTGTTGCTGCAGTGGAAAGCATACGTCTAGCACGCAAACCTGTGAGGGACAAACCACATCTAACCCGCAGCATCCTCTCAAGACACAATGGGAGGCCTCATATGACCAGAGATTTACATTTTTTTAGAAAATCACTTTAGAAAAACACACACCCTTTCTGAAAATCAGCAAAGACTTTTTATTGGACCAGGAGAAGGAAGCTGCCATCTCTTGCACTCTGTGGCCTGCTAAGCTTTCCTGCACCGTCTCTCAGCCCTTTGATTTCAAATGTTCCATGTCACCTGCAGGGATCTTGTCCACCTGCCATAGGTAGGAGGATCTTCTGGACTTCTAGGATACCTCACTCCTTTGGGAAAGATTTATACAATTGCTCGTGAACTAGATCTAAAAAGGAATAAAAATCTGAGTACTATTTTTTCCCCTTGGGAAGAAAACTGGATATAATTTTAAAAATATGGTTGAGTAGACAAAGACACACATGCCAAAGCTTTTCCAGCAAGGAAAACATTAAACAGACTACAGAAAGCAAAGCTGCTAGAAGAGAACTCGCTCATAGCCCTGGCCCATGGATTAAAGGGGTGGGAGAGAAACACAGTAGATGTAGAGAGGACACTGAGTGGGATTGTGGGGGAGAACCAGGGCCGGGATGCTTTGGCATGTGCTGTGAGAGGCGGGGGATTCAGCTGTGCCGAGTGGCAAAGGCCAAAGTGTGCTTGTCTTACCCGAACGACACCCGCCTTGCTCGGTTGTTGGGGAGTAAACTAAGGGTGTTGGCATAGGAATGTATTCAGGGTCTATGACAGACTTGTTTGTCTATTTGGTGCTGGCCACAGAGGTAGAGAGGAGGGAAGACAGAGAACAGGAGGCCTCCATGCTTAGATCTCAGTGCCAGTGATCTTATTCTTGAACAAAAGCATACTTGCTCAACTCATATGAGAGAAACAGAGGAGAAAGGGGGCACTGGAGAGATGGCCCAAAGGTTAAGTGTATTTGCTGCTTTTGCAGTGGACCAAGTTTCAGTTCCTGCTACCTGGATGGCATGCAGGTCACAACAGTCTGTAACTCCAGGGGATCGATGCCATCTTCTGGCCTTCTCAGGCTCCAGGCACACACGCGGAGTACTACACACACACAGGCAAAGCACTCAGGGTGTCTGTTTCCACTTACTGAGACACATGCACTTCACCCCACGCCATTTGGAATGTGTGGCACCGTGTACCCCATTTATTTACTGCTGTGATTTGGACAGGGGGTGCCCCCAACTTCCTGCGTTGGAAGTTTGGTCCCCAGCTAGTGGAGTTATTTGGAGAAGTTCCTGGAGCTTGAGGAAGTTCATCACTGGAGTCATATCTTTGGGTGCTGTATCTTGTCACTGTCGGCCATCATGATGCACTATTCCCTGCCAAGTGACTATGGAGTAACCCTGCAACCATGAGCCCAACACATAATTTCCCCTCTCTGAGTTGTTCTTTTGGATGGTTGTTGAGCTGTGCAAGCATGACTGAATTCACTTGCTGAGGCCGTGTCCCCTCAGTCCCTGCACACACTTACCTCTCCTCAGAGCAAAGGTTCCCCCGTGTCTCCCAAGTGGCCTCTTGTCCAGCATCCTCTCTGCATTCCTGGTTTGTCCCTCACACGTGACTCCTTCCCCTGTTTCAGCTTGGCTGCTGCCTTCCTTCTGTGGGTTTCCTCCTAGGCTTCCTGTATATCTCTTATAACGTCATCTTTGACATCGATCCCCAACTAGCTCTCCTAGGGCAACCATAGCAGAGTGCCACTAACTGTGCCACCTAAAACAGAAATGGATGTAGTTCTGAGGCTGGACATCCGACTTCCAGGTCCTGGTGGGCCCACGGTCTCCCCCAGGCGTTGTGGGTGGTAGGTGAATCACTGTGTTGTCTGCTTGGGTTCCGCATGCCCGTCGCCCGTGGGTGTCCCTCTCTGCACTGTCATGTGCCGTTCTATTCTCTGTACTGTTGCTCAAATCTCCCTCGTATGTGATAGCAGGTATGGATTAATACTGTGCGACGTTCCTGCATTTGACTAATCCCATTCATGAAAACCAACTTCTGATTAAGGAGACATTCTGAGGGTTTGGGTGGACAAGAATTTGGGAGAGGGTCACATTTTGCCAACCCAGAACATCATATCAATTTTATCGCACCACTTTCCTTTTAGACATTCCTTTGTAAGTGAACCACAGATACCATCAACTCAGTATGTGGACCGAAGAGCTTAATATTGTACTGTCCCTTTAAGCAGAACCTGCAGTCTCTGAGGAGAGGACTACGAGCACTGTCCTTCTATTGCTCTGGTTGAAAATCTTGGCATCATCTTCCTTTTCCTACCAACTAGTCTCCTGGCCTCTTGACTCCGCGCCAGTCACGTTCCCATCCGCCTCTCTGTTCAAGCCATTCTTCATAGTCTAAATGGATCCTTTTGACTCAGGGGCCTGGAGGATCAGGAAGAGAATGCCGATATTTCAAGTGGGAGCTTGGCCCAGTAGGAGTGGGTGAGGACTTGGGGGCCTGAGGAGCTGGTCTCATCTCTAAACACTGATGTTCCCTTTTATCGTTTCTTCCAACACTCCCTAGGGACTCGCCATCTTCCGGCAATCTCAAGACTCAAACTCTGCCTCTGTCCTGGAATAAATCCATAGTGTCCTTGATATATTACCTGCAATAGCCCCATCACATCCACAACAGTGAGAGCATCCTAAAATACACCAAGGAGTTTGCCATTTGCTCGAAGGACTTTTCACAGTCTCAAGTGGCAGTTGGCCTTCAAGATAGAGGACCCCACATTAGATCATGTGTAAGAGTAGTTAGGAGGAAAATTCTGGGTTTATTTATTTATTTAGTGTGTGTGTGTGTGTGTGTGTGTGTGTGTGTGCATGTAAAAACGCTTGAGTGGAGGCCAGAGGTTGGCAGTGGGTGTCTCCCTTCATTGCTCTCTGTCTTAGTTTCTGAGGCACGGTCTCTCCTGGACCTGGAGCTTGCCATTTCAGATGTGCTGGCTGTCAACTCCCTCACCGCCACGTGCTTGCCTTACATAAGTCGTTAGGTGTTCACACAGGAGAGAGGTCCTCACGCTAGCAACATCAAGCGTCCTCCCTACAGAGCCGGGCCTTCAGTTCCACACATTTATCATATGAAGAGACACCTTACCCAACAGTACCTGTGAGTACCCGTGTGTCCCCGTGGTCCCAGAGAGATTGGAGATGAGCCAAGGCCCCACCATGCAGAGAAGGCAGCAGTGGGATTCCTTCTGGGCAACCAGTTACCTCAGTCCAAGGCAAGACGTTTCACATCCAGTTTTAACTAAACTTGAAATTTGAATGAGAGGCTTAAAACTGTTGTAAAGATTAAGGCACACATACAAAGACACTAAAAAGATACTTTGGCCTGGCTACACCCTTCATCAGCTGCCTTATGAGGCTGCAGGAATGGCAGTTCTTGGAGCACTAGCAAGAAGTTGGCGAAACAGTGTTATAGAGAAGATTCATGTTAGAGAGATGATTTTTTTCGAGGCAGGATCTTGATATCCAACCAGGCTGCTTTTAAATTGATGATCTTCCAGCCTTAGGCTCCCAAGTTCTGTGATGACACCATGTAAGTTGGAGAAGACACTTTAAAAATTAAAATTTAAATATGATTCCTGTAAACTGTACTTTGAAGATGTGCTTTTGCCAGAGTGAAGCCATCGGAGCCAGCAAGACACCGAAACAGCCTTACATAGTGAAGGATTCTTACGTAATCCTTCAATAGCTATATAGCCTGACACAGGAATATTGTAGCCCAGGTATATAGCTTCTAAGTCAGAGAATTTTTAAATAAATGACTATACCTATGTTAAGTATATACTCAGATCAGAGATAGTGTGTGTGTGTGTGTGTGTGTGTGTTTTATGAAACCTTTAGGAGGTGGAGACTTAATGAGGGGAGTATCACTGGGGCTGGGCTTTGAGGGTTTATATCCCCATTCCCTCTCTCTCTCTCTCTCTCTCTCTCTCTCTCTCTCTCTCTCTCTCTCTCTCTCTCCCCTCTCCCTCCTTCCCTTCCTGTCCCCCTCCCATTCCTGAGAATGCGCTCTGCTCCTGCTGGCATGCCGTGCCTTGTTGGCCATTATGAACTCTAGCCAATGGAACCACAAGCTGAACTAAAGTCTTCACTCTTGATGCTGCTTTTGCTCATGGGGTTTTATCACAGCAATGGAAAAGTAGCTCACAGACCAGACACGAGACAGTTTTCTCTACCGCGGCTTCTCTATCACTGACATCCTACACACCCACTAGAGGCTCAGAGAAACGATTCTACTCAGTATTAGCCTGGGCGCCCCCAAACTGTGAGCTAAAGCAGACCTTTCCCTGGGAGATTCTGTTACGCAGATACGGAAATGATGGACATATCCATTTTCCTCCGTCTTCCTCTTCTCTCCAAGGTGAGAGAGCAAATGCTGTCTCCCCAATCCTGTCTTGGCCTCAGTCAGCCCAGTGTTCTCCTCTGTGCGTTTGTGTGCGCGTGTGCATACATGCGTGAGTGCACACACATATGCATGTGTATACGTGTGTGTCAGCCCAGTCTTCTCCTCTGTGCTTGTTCAGCTTCTTAAGGAGGGGTGTGTGTGTGTGTGCACGCATGTGTGCGTTTGTGTGCGTGTGTGCATACATGCATGAGTGCACACACATGTGCGTGTGTGTATACGTGTGTGTCAGCCCAGTGTTCTCCTGTGTGCTTGTTCAGCTTCTTAAGGAGGGGTGTGTGTGTGCACGCACGTGTGCGTTTGTGTGCGTGTGTGCATACATGCGTGAGTGCACACACATGTGCATGTGTGTATACGTGTGTGTGCGCACATGTACGTGGTGACTCTGCTCTAGATGTCTGTTTTGCATTCTGCCTTTTCTAATCCAATAAGGGACTTACTATCCATTTTATATATTGCGCGCGTGCGCGCACACACACACACACACACACACACACACACACACGGAGGTGGGGAAAGAAAGAGACAGAGACAGAGAGATAGAGATAGAAACCCCGAGGCTTCCTAGGCTGGCCTGGAACTTTCCATGTAGCCCAGGCTCAGGGTACCCCTGTCTTAGTTTCCCAAGTCCTTGGTTGCAAGCCTGGACCATCAAATGCAGCCTCATTGCTAATACTTTTTCAGAATAGATTTACTATGTGAAAGTTCTCAAGGTGATGGGTTTTGACACTTGAACATGGTCTACATTTTATGTTCAAATGACACAGACCACTAGTGACTGAGGGAGTGGCAAACACTGTCAGTTTCAACCCTGTTTTATACCTGGGACCTCCTTTTTCCCCTGTCTGGAATTGCTTATTAGTGATGTTTTTACAGTAACCGAGCCTGGCAAAGAGCAGAGGATGCAATTTCAGATGAGGCGATGAGATAAAAACAGAAGATTTTCCATTTTGGCATTTTGTTACAAAAGCGTGATTTCAAAAACAATCTTTCCCACTGATCAATAGCAATTCTCACTTCCCCTGGCTGGAAAAACATTTTCTTTAGTTCTTGGAAACTTATGTTTAATCCATTTTTAGAAGGTTTTTTTTTTTGGCAAATGAAACACTTTTTAAAAGCCCAGGATTAATAAATTTTAAATATTAAACATAAGTGAAATTTGACTTATAGTCAATAGAGTCCATGTTTGAACTTGGCTTGGAGATGGCTACTGAGGGAATGGTTTGTTGCAATAATTTGTATTATATGGCTTTCTTTTTTTTTAATTTATTTTTCAGTTTAAATTTAGATAAGAAACAAGGTTGCTTCACGAGTCAGTTCCAGGTTCCTCTCCCTTTCCCTCCCCTCCTCCCGTGCCCTCCCCCCAACCCCCCCCCATTTTCCCCTCATTTCCCCAGGGAGGGTGAGGCCCTCCATGGGGGTGTCCATAGTCTGTCATTTCATCCAGGGCAGGGCCTGGACCCTTCCCCAAGAGTTCAGGGTGAGAGTGCACCTCACATTGTTGGATGGGAGTCCAGAGTCCGTGTGTATACTCGGGATGGGTACTGATTATATGGCTTTCTTGAGTGCTTACTTCATTTGTTCCAAGCATTGCCTAAAATGACCTTCATTCGTGCAGAACCAGGCAAAAGAGCAATTTCAATCATGTCTCATAGTATTTTCAAGCAAAACAAACAAACAAACAAACGTGTGTATTATATAAAAACAGTTGGCTACGCCGGGAGGTGGTGGCGCATGCCTTTAATCCCAGCACTTGGGAGGCAGAGGCAGGCAGATCTCTGTGAGTTCGAGGCCAGGCTGGACCGACAGCCTCCAAAACAATACAGAGAAACCCTGCCTCGTAAAAAAACAAAAAAAACAAAAAAACCCCAAAACGGTTGGCGACATGTTTCGGCTAAATGTGGTTGACTCTCAGTTCTTGTTGGCAGGAGTTTCAATTGTTTGAACTGTTCTGAAAATGTATTAAATATTCATAAAATGTGCATATCCTTTGATCTCGCAATTTCTTTTCTTGCAGTGTATTCTGGAGGTTTTAATCCTGGAGAGTTTGTAACAAGGATGTTCACTTCAACATTGTATATGAGAGTGGTAAACATTAATAGATAAATCACATGATCCATGAGAGGAAACTGATAAAATGAATGGCTTTCTTCATGCCATGGACTTGTCGGCAGCCAGTATACATTGCATTATATGAGAATTTTAATGATGCAACATGTTGCTAAGGGAACCAGATAGACTCTACATGGTACGTTCAGTTTTACTGCAGCTGGTTATTAAAAAAAGAGTGTGGGCAAATTTGATTTCCTAGCTTCCTTTAGGGCAAAAAGCTATACTTGTTTTTAATACCTACATCCCGTGACTCTAAATTCCATCTAGTGTGATTGCATGGTGTTCTGTCTTCCAGCATTGCCCTCCCCCAACTCTCATTCCCAGAGCTATTTCATTCCCTCACCTGCCACCTCTTGTCTTGGGAACCCAACTTCTTCAGGCAAATCTCTCTCCTGACCAAGATTTGCAGAAACATAAACAATCGATCCCCTAATTCCCTACACCCAGGAAGGCTGGGCCTGCAATGATGCCCTCCTCAGCTTTCCAGAGGGCTTGGATGGAATAGTGTGGGAACTGCAAATCCGGAAATGGGAAACTTCAAGTTGGATAGTGAATGTATGTTCTCCCAGAAGCCTCTTGCTTGGGTCAGGCATTCCATCTTCTCTGACTGTTCATTTTCTTTGCCTTAAGCCTAACACCGTTTTTGCAAGAATGAATGTTGTCTTCTTTCAACTCCTGCCCCTCCCGCAGCTCCTGTCCCTCCAGGAAGAGCCCACCAAGCTTTTTGGAACCCTGAGAGGGAGAACAGCATTTCTAAAGGAAACACGAATTGCCAAAATTAATTCTGCTTCCCCCATGGATGATGACACATTGTTGTATGAAGTCCCTCAGCCTCGTGACTGAAGTTGTTCCATTAAAGAATGGGATCTTAGGTTTGAGTATCTAAGAAGCCATGAAAGACATTCCTCCCTCTCTATGCTGCGACTCCACCAAACAGAGGGATAATTTGATCTCCAAAGATAGACCAGCTATTATTCTCAATTGCAAGATCTGCTTGGCAACAAAAGAGAACACCATGTCCCGTGTCTTTGGACTTACTGATAGCATCAGCAACAGCATTCCTTTCTTCCTTTCTTTTCCTCTTTCTTTCTTTCTTTCTTTCTTTCTTTCTTTCTTTCTTTCTTTCTTTCTTTCTTTCTTTCTTCCTTCCTTCCTTCCTTCCTCCCTCCCTCCCTTCCTTCCTCCCTTTTTTCCTCCTTCTCCCTCTTTCTCTCTGTCTCTCACCTCTCTCTTTCTTCCTTCCCTCCTCTTTTTGTTGTTGTTGAGGTATCACTCAATAGTTCTGGCTGGCCTGGAACTCTCTGGAACTCTCTAAGTAGGCCAGAACTCTAAGTAGACTACAACCCAAGGGTTAGTGCCTGCCTCTACCTCCTGAGTGGTAGGACTTAAAGGCATCAACTATCATGCCTAAGGCATGTAATTGTTCTTCCTTGCTGGCCATAGTGTGTGGTGCAAATTGTTGAGATATCGGAGTCAAAACAACTAAATTTGTTTCCAGACTCTGTACTAAGTCAGCCTAGGCAACTTTCTGTCCTGACCTTCGAGCCTTGAAGACGACAGTACACTGATAGGGTGCTGTGTTGAAGGCCAGCTGTGCTAGCCAGTGTACACGCCCGCTCATGGGTTGACCATAATTCTGTCCTCTTTCTTTCCTCCTTCTACCCTAGAAGACTGCAGAGGTGTCTAGGTCAGTGACAGCCAGTGTTAGAATGGGATTATTGAGCAAGGGTCTGTTTCCTGACATCCAAAATAATGCATCAGCCCTTGGAGCTAACTTTTCTGCTCTGTTCAACATTGTCACATCCATTGTTTCTATGAAAGTTTGTGGTGTGTATCAAGCTTTCCTTTGTGGGACTGCCAGCTACCCAACAATGACATGGAGACTTAATATCAATTATGAAAGCTTTGCCTTTAGCTTAGACTTTTCACTAACTAGCTCTTATAACTCAAATCAACTTGCTTCCATTAGTGTACATTCTGCCATACCTTTCCTCAGTCCGGCATGTCTGACTTGCTCCAAGTCTGCTGGACAATCTGTGTACCTAGATTCCTTCTCCTCTTCCTCTCTCCCTGGAAGTCCCGCCTATCCTGTCCTGCATACCTATTGGCCATTCAGCTCTTTACTAAACCAATCAGAAGGCACCTTCGCAAAGACACATCTTCACAGGGTACAAAAAGATTATTCCACAACACACTTGGTCTTCTTTCTCATCAAATCTAGGACAAAGCCCTGGACCTGTCACTTAGTACACCTAACAGGACCTGCTAAGGTTTGCACATTGGTGCCATGTTCTCCTTCTGACAGACAGCTAGAACCCTTGCATTGCTTCCTGGCATCAGAGCAGTCTGACAGGCTTCACTTCTACAGTAGTGCACCGGCACATGCTTAACATCCAGAGAATTGGTTTGCAGTGTGTGCCAATTTCCCGGGTGTAAATACTTTCACTGAAGCTTATTTCAAACTACCAATATGACATCGTTGAAGGTGGATTGGGAAAAATGGTTCACAACCAGTTCATTCAAGATGTCAGCCTGGGCCCAGTGTCTGTCGCCTCTGGGGGACAATTAAACCATGGCTGCTCAACAGAGCTTTTAGACAGTGTCCAGACACAACTGCTTTGGAAGGAACAGGTTTCCTCATAGGGAGATTCACAGCATAACACCGCCATGGGACTTCTCTCTTCTGGGAGTCCAGCACACAATTATAAGCTCTAAACTAAGCTGAGAACCTGCACAAGTTTTATTAGAAGGTGGGAAAGAGGTGGTTAGAAGTCCCAGCACTCTTTGGGAGATGTGTTTTCTCTCTGACAGTGTGTGAATTTGTGTTGGAGACAGCACATCCAGGCTGTTCACAGAGTACCAGATGCTATAACTTGTAGCCTGAAGGAGTTGTGCAGATATTTGACAAGGTCAAGATCATAGGTGCATGCCAAGGGAAAGATAAAAGTGTGTGGTAATCTGGCAGCCTTATAAGCAGAGGCTGAGCAAACCCGGAATACTGACGCCCCCAACCCCATGGTAAGGTTCGGTTCTCTTTGAGTGACAGTTTACATATGGAATAGATTCCTGGAAGCAAAGCTTGATATTGATAAAATGCTTCTGGAAATAATCTCGATTGCTGGGGCCATCCAGAGAGAGTAGGTCAGGACGTGGGGGTAGAGGGAGCTGTCACTTGCCATAAAGATGGAGCCTGGGGTACATGCTTGTCTATTCTTCCAGCCAGGGGTGTGGGTGAGCTGGAGCAGCCTAGAGGTTATTCTCAGTGGACTCTCGTAACTTCAAACAGTGTATTTCTTCCTTGCAGAATGGTTCAATGCCTTCCAGTGGCTGAAAATAGGGAAGTTCTACCTGAAGTAGATGTCTTAGTTAGGGTTTCTGTTTCTGTGAAGAGACACCATGACCATGGCAAGTCTTATAAGGGAAATATTTAATTGGGGTGTCTCACTTTCTGTTCGGAGGTTTAGTTCATTGTCATCTCAGTGGGACAAGGCGGCGTGCAGGCAGACACGGTGTTGGAGCAGGGGCTGAGAGTCCTATGTCTTGCAGGCAACAGGAAGTGAACTGTGACAAGGGGTGTGGCTTGAGCATATTTGAGACCCCAAAGCCTGCCTCCACAGTGACGCACTTCCTCCAAGAAGACTACTTCCTACTAGTGCCACTCCCTTTGGGGACCATTTACTTTCAAACCACCACAACAGATATTTGAGAAGACAGGTTGAATGGCTTTGCTATCCTCAACATGTGGCTTCTAACATCTCTCTGCCACCAAAACTCAGGCAGCAAACTAGGGGAGACGGGGTGTGCAGAGGAGGGGAGACTGCGTTCTAACCACACCCCCTTTACTCACTTTCCTGTACAGCCTGCGTTTGCAAAAGGGACAATTCTGCTTTGTTCCTCTCGTGTGTGTGTAAGCACAGTGTGGACATGCGTGCCAGAAGTGTGTGTGGAAGCCAGAGGTCAACCTTGCGGATCCCTTCTCCTACCTTTACAAGGGTTCTGAAGATAGAACTCATGTTGTCAGCCTTGCGTGGCAGCTCCTTTACCCACCGAGCCCTCTCATTGGCCCCCAAGAGGAGCAGCTGTTACATGAACCAAGCATTGATTGAAGACCTGCATTTATCGCAAGCCTGCGATTCTGCTTCGCAGTGCCCTCTCTCACAGAACAAGTTTACTTGGTTGAGGGAACAAAATCCTTTGGCGGGCAGAGGGTTCTATGTGCCACAGACAGGCACGGTTTGTGGCCAAAACGGCATCTTCTATGAATTTTATTTTATCAAAAGTATCTTTACTCAAGGTAGATAGCTTTAGGCAAGTTAGCATTTTATGACCTATGTTACAGGGGGAATTTTATATTAGTCAAGTAGTATGAAACTATGACAAATTGATGTCATTCTAAGCTGACTTGGGTCTCTGAGGCCCAGTAGCAATTTCTTTCCTTTCTTTCCTTTCCCCTTAATAATCCTCCCCCACCTCTCTCCCTTTTTTGAGACAAGTTCTCACCATATAGGCCAGACTGGACTTGAACACTTGATTAAAAATCTTACAGATAAATAAAAATATCATGCACCAAAATTAACCAGACCCAAAGTGTACAATCCAGTGAAATTCTCTGTAGTTAGAACAGGCGTTAGAACAGAAACTGTGGAACTTCACATTAATTTTGCAAACTCTTGCTCCTCTTGTCCTGGCTTCCTGAATGCTGGGAATTATATACTCAACACCTATGCTCTAGTTTTATTTATTTATTTTTTTTGTTTTTGGTGGGTTGCTGGGGATGGAACCCAGCAAGACGAATCCTGAGGGTGTGTCTTCTCAGCACAGGTAGAACTGTTCTCTGTCAGGACCAAGCCCTCCCTTTTATCACAACTTCTTAGATTCTTAGTCTACATGCTCTTGTTACATCCACTAATTTACTTACTCATTGCAGTGGGGACTTTAGCCAAAGCCAGCATGGCCAGCAGTTAATATCTCTGGCAATAATTAGGTCAAATAAAATACACTCTCCCACCACTAGCTAAAGTTACTTTCAGAGAATTCAAACCTTATCTTTTTTTTTTGTCATGACCAAAGATTTCTAGATTTATCTCCTGAGATTCAAGTGTGGCAGGCAATGAATAGTAGAAGAATATGTTGAAAACTGACTTTCTTTGTCTTGGCTCTGTACATGTGGTAGGACAGTGATCTACTTTATTTGTTCTTGTGATCAAAGAAAGAAGCAGGTAATCGAGCACATGGCAATTCTCAGAGACTGCAGGCACATCCCTGGCAAGGTCTCGGTGCTGATGACAGGTGATGGAGAAGGGCCAGAACCGTGCCAAAAAGCACGAGTTGTCAGCTGTCCCCAAGACAGTCAGAGCTCTGTGTTCAAACACAGAAACTGGCGACTGGACACAAATGGCCCTCTGACGCTGCTTCAAAAGCCATTTTGCGCACGTTAGTCTCTGTGCTTCAAGAGAAAGTTTGGGTTTTATCAAGCAGGAGCACAGATTAGTGCAGCCAACGAGCTCTAGGCAGCGCCATCGGTGAGGACTAGAACACCGACAGCTCGTGTGCTGGAAATGCCTTCTTCCATCTCCCCGGCTTCACCTGTTGGCGACTTCTTTTCCTTTCATGGTCTTTCTTTGTATCTCACTGAGGTGAACTTAGTGGGAGAGCATAACCTACAGATCCGTCAGGTTCCAGATGCTGGACCCTTCTAGAATTAGACTGTCTGGAAGTGCCTGATCGCTGGGATAGAGAAATGTCTTGGAGTTGATTTTCTTCTATATGTTTGGGGTAAGAAACTGTATGGCGTCCACTGGGGTCTAGAAGTGTGATTTTCCTGCAGGAACACCAAGTAGCCCAATTATTATGAAGTTTCCACTGATTAAATATATTTACTGCTCCATATAAGACAATAAAACTTCAGATTCTTTTTCAGCCAAATGAGATCAAAATTGTCAATATTTATTGACTCTTGGTACATATTAATCTGCCTTTTAATGTTTAATTTGCTTGAACAATTGAATGTGGAAAAATCCTAGTGATTACCTAGATATGACAACTAGGTGTGATTTCACTTGTAAACTCTTATAGATAGATTCTGCTTACCTAAAGAATTGCTCAGAGAAGAATTGTGATCATTTACCTTCAGTGTCTGCTATGGGTGAGGGAGTCAGAAACAGTGATGTGTTTGTCATAGCCACCCATCCATCCATCCATCCATCCACCCACCCACCCACCTACCCACCCATCCACCCACCTACCCACCCACCCATCCACCCACCCATCCACCCACCCACCCATCCATTCATCCATCCATCCATCCATCCACCCACCAAATATTGAGTGTCTACCATGTGCAAGATAATCCTTCATCGGCTAAGACACAGTTTTGGTTGCCAAAAGCTATATTCTAGCCACATAGTAATATTCTAAGAGGTGGCTTTATTTGTGATCTTTCATGGATTTATCCTTTTGTAGATTCATATAAAGCAAATGATTTATCTGATTTAGTTACTCAAAGAGTCTACGAGAACCCTGTCTAGTTGTCTATCTGTGGCCTTCGCATTTCTCATCTAGTGGAGTCATTTGCAATTTTCATTCTACAGCTGTGGTTGCAGAAAAATCTGTGACCTGTTCCCCAGTTTTCTTAAGGACTGATACGCCCCCCCCACCTCCACCCCAACACAGGTGGAGCCTTCTATGCAGCTATGCTTGTGGGAAATTCCTGTCTGTTGGCAAAGATCATTGTGTGAAGATATTAGGCAAAGACCCTCTATGGGGGGTCCAGGATGTCTGAGAGGGGGTGGGAGCCCCGTGCCTGGGAGGGGGTGGGAGCCCTGACACCTGAGAGGGGGTGGGAGCCCCGTGCCTGGGAGGGGGTGGGAGCCCTGATACCTGGGAGGGGGTGGGAGCCCCGTGCCTGGGAGGGGGTGGGAGCCCCGTGCCTGGGAGGGGGTGGGAGTCTGGTGGGTCAAGGTATCAAATGGTAGTTGGGTGAATTTTCCCAGGGCTGAATTCCAGGAAGACTTCCCCTGATATGATTCAGTTGTTCAAAATGAGCTTGTTTTGCCCACAGCTCTGAAGCAGGGATCTCTGGATGGGCAGAGAGGCCTCTGGGAAGAGGGGTTTGGTTTCCTCATCAGGATTCAGTGTACCCCAGTAATTCCTGAGCTCCCTTTCCCCGTGTTCTGGAGGCAGGGGTGTGTGTCTCCCCACTGTGCTTTTTAATCTGAACTGTAAAGTCCTGCAAAGCGGCTACTCCGTCTCCTTTCCTTCAGGGTCTTCATGGAAAATTAGTGTGTATGGACCTGCCCACAAAGCTCTAAGCGACTCTTCAGAGCCCTGTGAATCCTGGGCTAAGACTCGGAGGACAAACTCTCGCGCCAGCGGGAAACATGTTTCATGTCTCGACATTTTCCTTTAAGAAGCTGCAGAGGCGCTGCATTGTGCCCTCGTGTGAGAAGTGTTGGAAGGGCTTCTAGGATGCTAAGAAAGAAAAAATCTGCAATGGATAGCTTAAATCACGTCTGCCCCAGGGAACCGGTTTAAGAAGCTTATAACCCATTATTACTGGGAGCAGGAGTTTGGGGGGGGTGGATCTAACTCAAACCCTGTCTCGTAAAAACCAAAAAAATAAAAATCTCTCTTACTATGCCCTGCCTATCACCCACAGGTAACTTCGGCAGGCTGTTTGTCTGGGGTCAGTCTGCGGTAACACTGGAAGGCTTGGGAAGTAACCCCAGGCACAGGTGGAGGTGGGTAAACCTCTCTTCATAGTGACTAAGGGGTTCACTTCATGGTCTCCCAGAGTGTTCCAGTGGAACTGAAGCCCAGTCCTCTGCAACACCCCTTCTCATTACATCTTCCCTGGCTCACCTCACTTCCGTTAGTATTCTTTAACTGTAACAAAATACCGGAGGCAATGGGCTTATGAAGAGAAAAGGTTACTTTGGCTCACTGTCTAGAAGGGTTCAGTCTGTGGTCCAGTGGGAGCTTTGGTGGGGCAGAAAGAATTGGAGCAAAACCACTCATCTTATATCTAGAGATCAGGGAAGAGAGAGAGAGAGAGAGAGAGAGAGAGAGAGAGAGAGAGAGAGAGACAGAGACAGACAGAGAGAGACAGAGACAGAGAGAGACAGAGAGAGACAGACAGAGAGACAGACAGAGACAGACAGAGAGACAGAGACAGAGAGAGACAGACAGAGAGACAGACAGACAGAGAGAGAGAGAGAGAGAGAGAGAGAGAGAGAGAGAGAGAGAGAGAGAGAGAGAGAGAGAGAGAGAGAGGCTGTAGCTGTGGCCTCAGTCTTCTCTGAGGGCTTCCCTAATGGCTTAAAGAAAGCACCTTCCTCCCATGCTCCCAATTAGATCAGGAGATCTTGCCCCTTTCCCCTTCTATGGGGGACCATGTATGTTTCTTTTAGGGTTCTCCTTGTTTCCTAGCTTCTCTGGTGGTGTGGATTGTAGACTGGTAGTTCTTTGCTCTATGTCTAAAATCCATATATGAGTGAGTACATACCATGTTTGTCTTTTTGTGATTGGGTTACCTCACTTAGGATGGTTTCTTCTAGTGCCATCCATTTGCTGCAAATTTCTTTTTCTTTTTTTTTAATAATGATAATTTTTTTAAAAATTTAGGTTAAAAACATTCTTGTTTCACATGTCAATCCCAGCTTCCTCTCCCTCCCCTCATCCCCCACCCTTCCCACCAGGTCCCCCAGTCCCCTACCCAATCTCCACTCGGATCCCCAGGGAGGGTAAGGCCCTCCATGGTGGATCTCCAGAGTCTGTCATTTCATCCAGGGCAGGGCCCAGGCCCTCCCCCAAGAGTCCCTGCTGAGAGAGCCTCCCATATTGTGGCATGGGCACTCAAAGTCTATTTGTATGCCAGGGATAAATACTACCCAAGGCCCCATAGATTACCTAGTCCTCCTCACTGACACCCACATTCAGAGGGTCTGGGTCAGTCCCATGCTTTTCACACAGTCATCAATCTGGGGTCCAAGAGCTCCCCCTTGTTCAGGTCAACTGTTTCTGTGGGTTAAACCAGCCCACTCTCAACTCCTTTGCCAATCAGTTCTCTCTTTCTGACACTGGATTCCAGGAGTTCAGTTCAGTGTTTGTCTGTGGGTATCTGCCTCTGCTTTCATCAGTCGCTGGATGAAGGTTCTGTTTCCTAGACTTTGTGGCAGAGGGGTTGTAGGCTGGCATTCCCCTGATTCATGTCTAAAATCCATAAATGAGTGAGTATATTCCATGTTTCTCTTTTTGTGACTAGGTTATGTCACTCAGTATGGTTTCTTCTAGTGCCATCCATTTGCCTGTGAATTTCAAGATTCCATTGGTTTTTTTTTTTCCCTGTTGAGTAGTACTCCATTGTGTAAATATACTACATTTTCTCTATCCACTCTTCAGTTGAGGGGCATCTAGGTTGCTTCCAGGTTCTGGCTATTACAAATAATGCTGCTATGAACATAGTGGAGCAGATGTCCTTGTTGTATGAATGTACATCTTTGGGTATATGTCTAAGAGTGGAATTGCTGAGTCCTGTGGTAGATTGATTCCCATTTTCCTGAGGAACCGACATACTGATTTCCAAAGTGGCTGTACAAGTTGGCACTCCCACCAGCAGTGGATGAGTGTTCCCCTTTCTCTATATCCTCTCCAGAATAAACTGCCATTGGTGTTTTTGATTTTAACCATTCTGACAGGAGTAAGATGGTATCTCAAAGTTGTTTTGATTTGCATTTCCCTGATGGCTAGGGATGTTGAGCACTTTCTTAAGTGTCTCTCAGCTATTTTAGACTCCTTTATTGGGAATTCTCTATTTAGTTCTGTACCCCACTTTATAATTGGATTATTTGGTGTTTTGGTGACTAGCTTCTTGAGTTCTTTGTGTATTTTGGAAATCAGCCCTCTGTCAGATGTGGGATTGGTGAATATCTTTTCCCATTCTGTGGGCTGCCATTTTGTCTTGTTGACTGTTTCGTTGCCTTACAGAAGCTTCTCAGTTTCAGTAGGTCCCATTTATTAATTGTTGATCTCAGTGTCTTTGCTACTGGTGTTAAGTTCAGGAAGTGGTCTCCTGTACCAGTTCATTCGAGGGTACCACCTACTTTCTCTTCTAAGAGTTTCAATGTGGCTGGATTTATGTTGAGGTCTTTGATCCATTTGGACTTCAGTTTTGCATGGGGGGAGGGGAAAGGGAGTTAGGAGAAAGAGAAAGAGAGAAGAGGAGGGGAGAGGAGGATATGAGAGAGCAGGAAGTTTGAGTCAGGGGAAGAATAGAGGAGAGGAAGAAAACAGATACCATAATACAGGGAACCATTATAGTCTTAAAGAGAAATCTGGCACTAGGGAAATGTCCAGAGATCTATAAGGTTGACTCCAACTAACAATCAAACAATAGTGGAGAGACTACCTCAAATGCCCTTCTCTGATAATGAGATTTACGGCTACCTTATATGCCATCCTAGAACCTTCATCCAGTAGCTGATGGAAGCAGAAGCAGACACCCACAGCTAAGCACTGAGCTGAACTCCTGGAATCCAGTTGCAGAGAGGAAGGAGTGATGAACAAAGGGGTCAAGAACAGCCTGGAGAAACCCACAGAAACAGCTGACCTGAAAAAGGGGGAGCTCATGAACCCCAGACTGATAGCTGGGAAACCAGCAGGGGACTGTTTCAGACCCCTTGAACAAGGATGTCAGTTTGGAGGTCCGGTTAATCTTTGGGGCCTCCGGTTGTGGATCAGTATTTATCCCTAGTACTCGAATGGGCTTTGGGAAACCACGCCACATAGAGGGATACTCTCTCAATCTAGACACATGGGGGAGGGCCTAGGCCCTGTTCCAAATGATATGACTGACTTTGAAGATCCCCCATGGAAGGTCTCACCTTCCCTGGGGAGCAGAAAGGGAATAGGATAGGGAGTTGGTGGGGGGCAGGGGAGGAGGGGAGGGAGAGGGAGCTGGGACTGACATGTAAAACAAGCTTGTTTCTAATTTAAATTAAAAACAAGGAGAAAAATTAAATGAAAACCAAATATCAAAAAAGAAAGAAAGTAAGAAAGAAAGAAAGAGAGAAAGAAAGTATCTTCCCAGAGAGGAAGCTTTTATGCATTTATTTCGGCAGATAATCCGAGATCTAAATGATAGCACCTGTTTCCATTTTCAGCTCCGCCATTGAGATGGCTTTTCTTGACTATCAGCTTGATTGGATATTAGCCCAGCATAACTCTTGGTGTGTCTGTGAGGCATTTTCAGGCGGATCAACTAAGGGAAGAAGGCCTGCCCTGAACTTGTGCATCACCATCCACAGATGGATTAAAAGAAGAAGGAAGGCGGTGTGAGAACCAAAGCTACGTTTGCAAGTTTTAATTACCGTGCCTAAGAGACCATGAAACAAAACCGCCTCTAACCTGTGAGCGCCTTGCCCAAGGACAGACACTTCCTGAAATGTTGAAGGCTGTTGTTTATGGGCGAGAACAAGCCACGTTTTCACCTCTCTGAACATGTTTGTCTGACCCATCTGCACCGGATGTGCTTGATCACGTGTTTGGGAGCTTACAGTGCCAACAGATACTCCAGGATAAATGCTTGCACCTGATTAGACCTGATGAGAAACACGGCAGCTCTGAGGTTTTGGCTTTTTAATCCCCTGCAAAATGTGACTTGTGGCCTTTTCCTGGGAACCCAGAGTGGTCCTGGCCAGAGGCCATCCTCCTGACCAGTGTTTTGCTACTATTTTGAACCATAACGTAAATATCTGTGTTTTCTGATGGTCTTAGGCGACCGCTGTCATTCAGTCCCCTAAGGGGTCTCCACCCACTGCTTTAGAGTGTCCCTGAAGATCTCATGATTCCATGGCAGAGCTGAGATGTCAGAAGCCTCCTCTGCGCTGTTGGTGGGTGGATCAGTGTTTGCACATCGAGGGTTTACCAGAATTCTCCGGGTTAGCAGACCCTGAGGGGTAAGCAAAGGCATAGTCAGACCCGGATGGGAGAAGTCCCAGTGTGACTTAGCACAGCAGTAGCATTGGGGAAATCACCTGGAAGAGCCAGAGCTCTTTGCCGACTCTGGTGGCATTCGAAGGACACAGTTCAGGGGCATCTACTCCACTTTAGTGCAGGTGAAGGGCGTCTGCCAGCTAGTGCTGAGAGCTGAGAGGAGAGCATGGCAGACACTCTGTGGCCTGAAGGCTCACCGGTTCCCTTTCTTGTGAAAAGTCAGTGTCCTCGTGGGATAGCCAGATACGCCCTCTCCTAAAAAGATGTCAGTGCCGGGCATGGTGATTCTGATCGCAGGGATAGCTGTGTAAATGGTGTCTTAGGCCACTGTGGACTGTGGTCCCAACCAGAGCAGGTGACCTTCCTTCTCTTCTCCCTGCATCTAACACTGGAAAGTGCCACCTGTCAGCTGCCTTTGTTTTTCCTGTTTGTGAGGTAGCACAGCCATGGGGGACTGTCTCCAGTCCAGAGTGGAGCACTGAGCTACCACGACTGTAGAACATCACTCTGATTTTTGCTCCCTGTGGCATGGTTGGGCTCAGGCCTGTGCTATCGGCAGGGACGGGAGGAGGAAGGAAGGGGGGAATGAAAACATAGTTCTTTCGTGTTTTATTTTTTAATTAACATCGGAAAGATCTGTAAAATGCATTTTGATCCTATTCACCTAACTCACTAACTCATTCTAGACCTTTCCTTCTCTTCCCTACTCACCCAATTTTGTGCTCTCTCTTTTTAAAATCCATCTGTCTAGAATGGCTAAAATCAAAAACACTAATGACAGTTTATGCTGGAAAGGATGTGGAGAAAGGGGAACACTCCTCCACTGCTGTTGGGAGTGCCAACTCGTACAGCCACTTTAGAAGTCAGTATGGAGATCACTCAGGAAAATGGGAATCAATCTACCACAAGACCCAGCAAGTCCACTCTTAGGCATATACCCCCAAAATGCACATTAATACAACAAGTATGTCTGTTCCACTGTATTAATAGCAGCATTATTTGTAATATCCAGAACATGGAAGCAACCTAGATGCCCCTCAACTGAAGAGTGGATAGAGAAAATGTGGTACATTTACACAATGGAGTACTATTCAGCAGAAAAAAAAAACCAATGGAATCTTGAAATTCACAGGCAAATGGATGGCACTAGAAGAAACCACACTGAGTGATGTAACCCAGTCACAAAAAGAGAAACATGGAGTGTACTCACTTATTTATGGATTTTAGACATGAGTCAGGGGAATGCCAGCCTACAATCCCACTGCCAGAGAGTCTGGGAAACAGGGAGGACCCTAAGAGAGATATGCATGGTACCCCAGAGAAGGGGAATGAGGCAAGATCTCCTGAGCAGATTGGGAGCATAGGGGGAGGGGAGAGGGAGGGGGAAGACATTGGGGAGCAGGAAGGTTGAGTGGAGAAAAGAGTGGAGGAGAGCAAGAGGAGAGATACCATAATAGAGGGAGTCATTATAGGTTTGAGGAGAGGTCTTGCACTAGTGAGATTTCCAGAGATCTACAAGGATCACACCAACTGGCAAACTAAGCAATAGTGGAGAGGCTACCTTAAATACACCTCACTGATAATTAGTTCGATTACTTCTTTATATGCCACCCTAGAACCTTCAACCAATGACTGATGGAAGCAGAGGCAGACACCCACAGCTAAACACTGAACTGAACTCCTGGAATCCAGTGACAGAGAGGGAGGAGTGATGAGCAAAGGGGTCAAGACTGGGCTTGTTTAACCCACAGAAACAGCTGACCTGAACAAGGGGGAGCTCTTGAATCCCAGACTGATGACTGGGAGACCAGCATGGGATTGATCCAGACACCGTGAATGTGGGCGTCAGTGAGAAGGCCTAGGCAATCTATGGGGTCTTAGGTAGTAGATCAGTATTTATCCCTGGCATACAAATGGACTTTGGGAGCCCGTACCACAGTGAGGGATGCTTTCTCAGCCTAGACTCTTGGGGGAGGGTCTAGGCCCTGCCCTGAACAAAATGACAGACTCTGGAGATTCCCTAAAGCAGGGCCTCACCCTCCCTGGGGAGTGGAGTGGGAATTGGGTGGGGGGCTGTGGGGTTGGTGGGGGGGCATGGAAGGAGGGGAGGGAGAGGGAGCTGGGATTGACATGTGAAGCAACCTTTCTTCTAATTGAAATTTAAAAATCTAAAAAAAAAAAAATTCATCTGTCTAGGCCAGTTTGTGCTGCGTACATATTCTTGGATGGGGAGCCTTACCCTGGATAGTGGTCAGGTTAGCAGGGGCTACACTCTTAAAGAAAACCCATTCTACCTTTCCCAACTACTACCAACAGCCAATAGCTTCTTGGCTGGTGTTGGGGGTACTCCATGCCCACCCCCTCCCCCTATTGCAATTTGCTGTGGCTCGGAGCGTGCACAGGTCTTGTCATGCTGTCCCAGATGTTTCGAGTTATGTGTGCAGCCGCCCGGCTGTGTGGTTATCTGAGAAAGGAAGTATTTCTTTTCTGGCCTGATTCCCTTAGCCTTTCTAGGCATTTCTTCCTTTCCCAACCTCCCCTGGGGTCACTTGAGGCACCTGAACATCCTCATGCTCTGGGATCCTCATAATTCCTCGAAAACCCGCTAAGCTAAGAAACAAGTAAACACCGGGTAGTAGCAAGTACAATGGGTTCACAGGCTGATAACGACAGCTAATTTTGTCGAGATGCCAGATACTTGCTGAGGACTGTACAAGGGTGGGCTTGTCTAAGCTCGGCAACCACAGGAATTAGATATTATAATTATTTTCTCTTTTTAAAGAAAGAAGACCTTGGCGCAACGTGGCTAAGCAATGTTCCCAAGATTTCAGGGATATTAAGGATGGCGCCAACCCACTGCCAGTAAACATTCCGTCAACACCTGCTATGGGTGAATGGGTGAGTCAGACGCTTGTGAGAAGGGACGTCCTCCGGGACGGTCAAGTCAAAGCCAAGACGCACACCCCCAAGCAAGCGCTCCTCCAGCAGCCATTCCTCCGCAGGAAGTAAGAGAAGCCAACGTGCTGAAGCCCCCAGTGGCTATTTTAACTTCCGGGGCAGCCAGAAATGGAAGGCTTGTTAGAAGGTATGACATTTAAATTGCAATCTTCTATTTTATTTGATTGGTTTTCAACGGTCTCTTTTAAATTGAGATGTGTTTCTGTGGCATCTCCATCCATACATATTATTATACCTTGCTTCAGCCTCTGAGCTGATGGAGAAGAGACTTTCAGCAAACAGAGCAGGCAAAGCAGTCGGAGAAAAGCAGAAAAGGAGGAACTGGGGAGAAGCAGAGGGACCCTTCCAGGGCTGCCCATTGATATCTCTCGTTCAACCAGCCCAAAGGGTTACGAATTTGGAAGACCAGGCAGATCTTCTCATTTTAGTGATGTGTCCTACCTTTCTTTCGGATGCTTCGATAAACACCACGACTGAAAACAACTTCGGGGAGGAAAGTGTTTATTTCATCTTACGTCTCACAGTCCGTCCTGAAGGGAAGTCAGGCCAGCATCCTGGAGACCGGAACTGAAGCAGAAACCATAGTGGAATGCTGCTTCCTAGCCTTTGCTCCGTTTTCTTTTTCTTAATACAACCCAGGACTATCTGCCCAGAGTGGCACCTCCACAGTGGCCTGGACCTGACTACATCTATCACTAGTTAATAAACTACCCCATAGGCTTTCCTACGGGTCAATCTGATGGAAGCATTTTCTCAGGTGAGGTACCCTCTTTCTAGATGACCCTAGAGTGAGTTGAGTTGACAAGAAACTAACCAGCACATGACGCCAGCCTAATAAATAGATGGGGCTGAAGGATGCCAGCCTAATAAATAGATGGGGCTGAAGGATGCCAGCCTAATAAATAGATGGGGCTGAAGGATGCCAGCCTAATAGATGGGGCTGAAGGATAATAATGCTAGCACCACACCTCCTGGTCTGAGAGCCCGGCACATTCAGCCTGCTCCCTGCCACTGTCCTCTATCCTCACGCAAGAAGCCCTCCAGTGGGCGGGGTGGGAGCTGTGGGGACGTGGGAGGGGCGGGAAGATTTCCAATCATCTACACGCCTGGCTGGATAAGGCTGGGGCTTGCTGCCTCCTCCTCTCGTTGAAAAGGCGCACAACGGATGGCGGTGATGTTTTGCAAGGAAACAAGGGAGCCAACGTGATGTGGGCAGAGACTAAAGCTCACAGCATGTCAGGCCCAGACTCGTTCCAGAAACGTGGTTCTAACAAGTCCGGGAGAGGGTTTCCAGGAAACCCCAGGGTGTGAAGCTGTCCAGCCAGATGGTCTAGTAAAAGGGAAAAAAAATCCCTTCCAGAATAAATAATAACAATAACAGGAGGGCCAATTAATCCTGGAGAGATACAGAGGCTGTGGGAGGCGGCGGAGGTGGAGGAAGGGGGCGGGGGGGGGCGGGGTTGTATCCAGCAGGCACCTAGCATCCTGGGCTCTGGAATTCCATAGCCACACCTCCTTCTCCCTGTGACTTAGGGGCAAATTCCCCAGCTTTGCCAGGGTAGGGGTCGTGAAGGCTGAGGAAGGGGATCTGCAACGACTCACAAACAACCCATTTCTCCCACGAAGCGAGCTTTTGCAGCTGGCATGCGTGGACCACACAGCCAGCACTGGGCTCATTAAGTGCTGGGAACTGTCATCCCAGAGCCCGCCGCGTGGTGCCCCTTACAAGACAAACCCATCCTAGAGTGTCCATGTGGAACACTTGTCTCCAAAGAGACCGAGAGGAGAGTGAGTTGCTTTAATGAACAAATGCCCAACTGTACGGCAGGGCATTAGGAAGCGTTTCTAACATAACTTCATCTACCGTGTCTGCTTTAAAAGCAGGTCCGGAGATGGTCGCGCTCACACCAGTGTCCCTGCGAACCTGGGTTCCCTATATGCTTAAGTCTTGTGCTCTAAAAAAATAACTTGCTATAATTTGGGCTGGGGCTAACATTTCAGTGGGATAGATGTTCTTAGTTTCCATGTATCTGGTGGCACAGGGACATCAAAGGTGTCACTGATTTGTGTGGAGCCTGACCGGGTTCCCATGTAGTGTGGGCTGCTACCTGCGGAAGACCAGAAGGGGGTGTAAATTGTGACTGAAAACCACCCAGCACCATTGGCAAAGCTGTTTGCACGCGTGCATGGCTGCCACCTATAGGAAGAGATACAAGGGGGGGCTCTATTTTTCTAATTATTTTGTTATTTTATGTGTATGGGTGTACCTGGTGCTGGAGGAGGCCAGAAGAGGATATCAGATCCCCTGAAATTGGAGTTACATGTGGTTTTGAGCTGCCATGTGGGTGCTGGGAATCCACCAGGGTCTTTGAAAGAGCAGCCAGTGCTCTTAATCACTGAGCCGTATGGTCAAAGAAAGTTTTCCTTTCTCCTCTCCTTCTCTGTCTACTGCTTTTCCCTAACACTTTCCCCGAAGTGTCTCTGTAACGTTAGTATGTGACTCTCTCTATAAGGGCTCTGTGGTAAAATAAATCTGAGAAATGCTGGGTTTACCATGTAGACATTCATTTAAGCATGCAATTTTTTTTTTCCAGAACATGGAACATAGGATCTGATTCGTGAATCTCCTAGAGTTGGTTTCTGTGACTACTATGGTCTTCTCTCTGAAATCTAGGTGGGAACTTAAGACCCAATATAAGATCATTAAGAATGTGGTCTTTGAGTCATGAAGGTTTCAGGGCTTTGCTTTCAAAGCCGGGATGAGCTCTCTTTAAAGGGCTTTGTTTTACTGTTATCTGAGGACATGATGAGAGCTCTGTCTTGGAAACACAGAGGTGGGACCCTCACTAGCCCTGAACTTCCCAGTTCCGGAGGCCTCAACCCTCCAGAGCCATGAAGAAGTTCCTCTCATTTATAAATTGCCAGTCTGAAGTAATTTTTTTTTGCAACAGCACAGACAGGCTGACATAATGCCATGGAAGCCTCTTGGAAGACCAGTGTATCGTGTGGTTTTATGTCATTGGTGCTTCGTTTGTTGGATTCACGTTTAGAACAAATTGTCTGGGAAGTTTACTACTGTCTCATCGAGTGGCAGTGATCCAACCCAAATTCCAACCAAGAACCTTGATTCCCTAGTGGTAGTTCCTTTATGGAAGAGGTATCATGCTTGGATACAATCACCAGTGGAATATTTGAGGGCCATAAGCCCTTCAGTACATAGGACAGAATCCCTTGGATTGATGTTTGCAGATAGACGGCACAGGGTCACAGATGGGATCTTGCAAAAGCACCAATGGCAGAGATGATGGCTGGGAAATGAAGAGATTTGAGAAAGATCACTTAAAAATTTTATAGACTTATTTTATGTATCTGAGGGCTTTTCTTGAAGGTATGAGTGTGTGCCTAGTGCCTGTGTACCATACATATGCCTAGTGCAGAAGGGGGAATTAGATCTCCTCCTGGGAAATTGGAGTTATAGATGGTTGTGAACCACCAGTGCTGGGCACTGAACCTTGGTCTCCTGCAAGAGCAACAAGCTCTCTAAACCTCTGTTCCCACCCCCCACATCATTTAAGAAAGATAATAGGAAAAGATAGCAAAATAAAGAATTCCAAAAGACAGAGCACATGTTTTAATCTTGCTGCCAATAAGGAATTAAGGTGATTTCTTTCTCATGAATCTTCCAGATGTAGAGAAACATATGTGATCTCCCCCAAGCTCCCAGACCAACTAAAAAAGGGGTCAGGACATTCTCTGCTGCTCTATGCCTTTTGCTTTTCCTTGTAGGAGCCACTAGAGGATTGAGAGGCGATTGTGGAAGCTGAGGAGTTTGTAACAGAACTGAGAGAGTGGGGTTCTCCTTGAGGCCCGGGCTACACAGGGTGGAAGGGACCTGGATGCCAGCCGGGCAGGGACTGGCTTCAGGAGCGCAAATTGTGCTCCGTGGATCATGCGTGTTAGAGAAACAGCCTGGGCCCCAGCAGAGAAGGAGGTGGGGCTATGCATGCTCTGGGCGCTAAGTTGTCACACCTGGAAAACTGATAAGTTTTACGTCTCAGAGGGCTTTAGACATTCAGACAGCCTTCGACTTACACAATGTGGAGGTGGGTTATTATTTCTAAACCTGAATGGAATTACTTGTTCTCATTTATTTTTTTTTATGTTATTCATGCAACTCTGTGATTTATGTAACCTGGAAACATCCTAACCCTAAAAAAAAAATCACCAAAAAAATACACCAAAAATACAACAACTTCCTCATTGTTTGCTAAAATATTTATCTTTGCACTGTTCTCTTAAAGATTTGGAATTAGCAAGACCCAAATCAAACTAACAAACAAAAGAAAAACCAACACCAAAATCGACCAACCAACCTACAAACAAAAAGCCCCACCAAAAACCTTAAGGGGCAGAACAGTAACCGTGACATGCCTATGAGAGGTTTTCTGGCTCTGTGTGTGGAGGAGGATTTCTGACCTGGATGGGAAAAGCTGATGTTCCTAAGTGCAAATCCCAGGCTAAGAGAAGGATTAGGGCAGAGGTGCAGTGTAACAATGGGAATACCCAGTCCACCTTGGCTGCTCTAAGTCAGATAGTGAAGAATTTAGAGAGTTTTAAAAGTTTTCTTTATGTGTGTCAGACTAGTTCTGTGGACGATACAAATTTATGAGGAGAATGACTTCATATTTGTGTTTGTCTGATGGTCTTTGTTAATGCTAACTAATTGTGAATTATCTTTAACTCCCCATTTCTCTCTCCCAAATGCGCCATTTGAGTGATAAGTTATGAGCATGTTTTCCTATTAGTAAGAAGGAGACACAGGGGCCAGAGAGACGGCTCAACCGTTAAGAGAACCTGTTGCTCTCGTAGAGGACCTAGGTGTAGTTACCGCTACCACAAGGTGACACACATCTGTAACTTCAGTTCCAGGGAATCTATCTGAAGCCTCTCTTGACCTCTGTGGGAAGGAGGCATGTGTGTGTAGTACATATATATATATATATATGTATATATATATATACATATATATATCTGCCGGCAGAACACTCACACACGTAAAATACACAAATACATAAAACTTGAGGGACAAGCGGGCAGGTGGCAGAGATGGCACAAATCTCTACGAGTTGGAGCTTTTCAAAGGTTTCATAGGCCACCGGGTGCATACTCATCAGGGTAGGAGTGCAATTAAGGATGTAATGAAGACCCCTCTGCAAACAACTGAGATGGAGAGGCTTAAGTTTCTGGACATGGAAAGAGAAAACACCTCGCAGCTGATGTGAGTGGACTATAGAGAGCTGGAGGAGCTAGGGGACGGCCGAGCAGCTACGGCCACATCATATTCAATCTCATGCCAAGTAAGTGTCTTTTCATTCCCGTGCTTTGTTGCTCATCGAATTGCAGGTGTAAAAGTAATATTGACAGACGCCCCAAAGATGGGGAACTTTGGGCCGTGCAAGCCATCCTGCCGTAGGAAGTCTGTTCTCCGCTGTTCTTGATTTGAACTTCAAAGCCTCCCAATTCCCCCCTAAGCAAGTGTTCTGCTGAGGGTTGAATAGGGCTATTTGCAGGAGGCTGTGCCCATGCATTCCAATCTTACTTCCTCTGCCTTGAAGGTCATTCTGCTAGTCTCATTTGATGGCCTTGCAGCCATAACTCTTGGCTCTCTCTTCAATATCTTTTACGTGATCACGGATGCAATCCCGTTACTATTCATTTCTGTTTTGCATGGAGCACTGCTGAGCCCCCTCATTAGAAGGCGTGGATGGACACAGCAGGAGCATTTTCTGACTGGTGTCTGCTGCTGCGTATTTGATATGAGGGGGTATTGCTGTGAGGACTGAGGTCTGGACCTCTGTCTCTTTCAAGATGATCCTTCTGTAGTACTCCCCATCAGCCCTCGGGCATTCTTCAGAGTTCTTGCCGTATCTTTCAGGAATTTTCCTATTATAGCTCAATAATTGTTCATGGTGAGGATCCCATGGGTTTCAGACATGTTAGCACTGTATTGTTAGAAACAAAAATTTAAAAAATATATATTACATTTTATGTTGAGAAATGCAAAAACTATAGAAAGTACAAGTGAACAAGTCTCTTACAGCCAAATGTGGACATAGTTATTAATTTTCTTCGTGTGAAATAACTTAGAGCACCCCAACTTTCCTCAATTCCCATTACCCCTACTCTGTGTGAGCTTCCAGATTCATTATACTGCTTTCACACTGTCAGGGAGAGCATTTGTTAGCTCTGGGTGTGTTCTGCTGGATAACTACATCCCAGCTTTCTGCTTTGCCTGTTCGTAGATTCTAAAGTTGAAATGCAGCAAATCACATATAATGCTATAATTAAGTAACTATTATTCCTAGTAGAATTAGTTGTTATGAATGAAGCTTTACAGGAGGAAATGTCATAGTGTGCCACAAACAAGGAGACTGTCTCAAATCAAATGCATGTCTTTCCTGACATTGTGATAATTGTTCATTTTAGTCACATTTTAATTTGCATTGCACTCTACTTGAAGTTTTTTTTTTAAACTCATTCTCCCCACCTTCAGTGTTCCTAATTAGCTTCCTCTTATTCCCTTTGACTTAAGAAATATATCCTTAGAACTCCCGGGTTCTAATCATAGATAGGACCATTTTTATCTTGAAGACTTTCAAGGTCTTGTTCTAATTTGGATCAGACACTTTCTAAGTCGACTGTGAAATTGTCACCATCACTTTTACATTGGCTCTTCTCTCCCCAGGAAGCATTTATTATTATTCTTTCTCAGATCTTCGGTCATTGCTTTTTAGTTAAAGGTTATCATCACATATAATTACTGGAAATAATATACAGCAGGATTTTTTGAATTGCTACTTATCTTTTAAAAAAGATTCCCTTTTTATTTTTAATTATGTGTATGTATGTATATATGTCTGTCTGTCTATGTGTGGGTATGTGCACATGGATGTAGGCTTGGAGTCCAGAGGTATAGGGTCCTCTGGAGCTGGAAAGTATAGGAAGTTGTGAACTACTTGTTGTAGGTGCTGGGAACTGAACTCAAGTCCTTTGTAAGAGCAGTATGCCATCTTGACTGCTGAATCAACCCATCCATTCAAATTTCTAAAAACATAGTTAAGGTTTGAATAAGATTGGCCCCCATGGACTCATATATTCGAATACTTAGTCATTAGGGAATGAAACTACTTAGATTCACAGTGCTTCTCAAAAAAAAGTGACCCTTTTGGAGGTCAAATGACCCTTTCACAGGGGTTGCCTAAGAAGTTCAGAAAACACAATTATTTACATTATGATTCGTAGCAGTAGCAAAATCATAGTTATGAAGTAACAAGGAAAATAATTTTATGGTTGGGGGCAGGGGTCACCACACATGAGGAACTAAAGGGTTGCAGCATTAGGAAGGTTGAGAACCACTGACTTAAAAGGATCAGGAGGTGTGGCCTTGTTGGAAGAAGTGTGTCACTGAGGGTGGGCTTTGAGGTGTCAAAAGCCCAAGCCAGTCCCAATGTCACTCTCTTCCTGCTGCAGATCCAATGTAGAATTCTCCGCTAAAGCTCCAGTACCATGTCTTCCTGCCACCATGCTCACCGCCATGATGAAAATGGACTAAACCTCTGGCATTGCAAGCCAGCCCCAATTAAATGCTTCCCTTCATACGAGTTGCTGGTCATTGTGTCTCTTCATAGATGCCAAATCAGACTTTTCCTGTAAGTTTTTATCTCTTGAATTTTTTTTATTTCTGAGGGGTAAAGGTTTTGTGTATATGTGAAGTTCTGCCTGTAAAGCATTTCCTTTTGCTGTGAGCACGGGGCAAGCTGATGAACACGGGGAGCTGGGGGGAATGGGATGTTGACCTTTAGGGTAAAGTCTTCCAGAACTAGCCCACTGTGCTCACTGTCTGTAGGGTACAGAGTGCATCCCGTGAAGCGAGGGGCGAGCACCGACCCTTCTAACCTTCAGTAGGCTTGCACTCAGAGTCTTGGAATTCTTCAACTTCAATGATTTTTACATGCTTAATGTTCAGGAGGAATTTTTTGGTTTAAAAATTGTTGCGTTGGAGCACAAGAGATGGCTCAGTGGTTAAGAGCACTGGTTGCTCTCGTAGAGGACCTGGGTTTGATTTCCAGCACACACGTGGCCGTTTGCAGCCATGTAGTCCCAGGAGACCTAATTTTATTCTGGCCTCCTCAGGCACCGATCATGAAAGTGGTACACAGACATACATGCAAGCAAAACCACCTTACACATAAAGTAATAAAAGGTACCAATTTTGTTTTCTGTGGTGAATCTTTCACTTCAATTTGTATTCCAGATATCTTTGAAAATACATGCTCATAGGAAAATTTCTAAAAGTATGACAAATGATGTCTCGTGTGACTGTGACCATCCCTGGCTTGTTGATGGGAGCAGTTGTGCTAACCCGGTTGTTATCAAGGCTTTGGAATCAGCTGCAGTCATTGCTTGCACCAACTTCCCCTCAAGTTCCTGCCCAGAGGTAAGCCCTGGGCGTTGTGAAGCAGTACTTAGTCACCATAGATTTCATTCCTCAGTTATTGTATGACAGTAGGAAATAACCAGAACCACTCATGCTGGCTGAGGCTTCCCATTGGTCAGGAACCATGGCAAGCCCTCTAATGCAAATTTCAAATCACTTTCGCAACTTCATGAAAGCCAGACCCCTGGCTCCCTAGGCCTTGAAGAGGTATGCTGTGCTAATCGCACAACTGTGGGTATTCTGAAATCCATTTGCTTAGACATTTTACAGGAGGTGGCAGTGGTGAACTTATGGCTTGTGAATCAGATCTCAATAGAGCTGCTGCTTTTGTTCTAACTTGGATTGAAAATGATTATAACTATGAACAAAGTTAGACATCTTCAAGTAGTATTTTTCCCGCTCATTTCTTTAAAACCTGGGGTCTTTGGAGGTGGGTGAGCGGGTAAGGTACCGAAACACAGACAAGGGGTCCTGAGTCTGGAGCTCCAGAGCGCACGTGGGAACTCAGGTGTGCACCTGTAATACCAGCACCTGGGGCAGGAGACAGGGACCAGAGAATCCTGGGGCTGGCGCCTGGGCCAGATTAGCCAAAACAACCAGCTCCAAGTTTAGTGAGAGACCCTTCCTCAAAAAGTGTGAGAGGGAGAGTGATCAAGAAAAAGTCTTAATGTTGATGTCTGGTCTCCACACCCAACACACACACACACACACTCACACACACACACACAGTCATGCATACTCAGTTTCCACCCAGTTTTTCAGATTTTGATCATTGACTTCATACTTACTGATTCGTAGGAGCTCAGAGTTGGCCTATCAGATAAGTTACAAATAATTTTCCATGTTGTTACTTAATTTTTCTTTTTTACTTCATCTATGGTCTTTTTGCCTAGGAGAAAAATACACATTTTTATTGAAGGAAATTCATCCAATATTTCTTCATGGGGTCAGGGTTTATTTCAAGGCTACAAAGTCCTCTTAACCTCACATAAGGGTGATTAGGAAAATAGCATTCACAATTTCTTCTAGTACATTTGTGATTTCTTTTTAAAATACTTAATGTTTTATCCATCTGGGATGAGTGGAAAGTGGAGAAATGTAGCTGATTTTTCTTCCAGATGGTTGACCAGCTGTTCCAACATCATTTAATGATTAATAGATCTTAGCTTCATCCATTAGAAATGTCACCTCTATCATGTTTGGTTTTATCTTTATAACCTTTACTCTAGCTCACTGGTGTTTCTATCAGCTCATCCGTCAGAACCCTGCTTCTCATTGCTGTAGCTTCATTATTGGCTTAAGACATGCTAATTTATTGTTTTTCCATTTCAGATTTTTATGGCTGTATTTATGTTTATTTTTCCTAATAGAACAGTTCTATTTTTTGAAAAGTTCATACAACATACAGTGTGTTTTGATTACATTCACACACCACTTCATCCCTCCAACTCCTTCCAGACACCCTCAGAGCCCTCTTCCAGTTTCATGTCTTACTTTTAAGGAATTGTTTTTAAATAACTAAGCTTGATTAGTGTTGCCCATTCAAGCATAATTTTTTTCCAGTGGATAACTTTATTTTAAATGATCCCATTTCAGTAAAAAAAATTGTCGGGGCTACTTGCTAGATTAGAATTTATACATTTATTAGAGGTTATTCTTTTTATATTTTTTATTCATTTTTACATGCCAACCACAGTTTACTCTCTGCCTTCCTCCCCCACACCTGCCCATAACCAACACGCTACATGACTAAGCTGCTCTCCTGCCTGATTTCTTTTCATCCTTCTCTGTGTCTGCAGTGTTGTCTCCTTTGCTATTTTCTTGCTGACCCCAGAGTTGGGTCACTGATTGGAGAGCTATTAATTTATTATCAATGCTGGGGCACTGAAGATGTAACCATTTGTTATGGATGATAATGTTGGGATGTCATATGCTACCTAGGACAAACCTAGATGTTTCTCTGTTCATTGGTCTCCTTCCAACTTTCAACTCTTTTTTCCCTTTCTAACCTGTCTATTGCCATGGGACAAAGTATGACTCACATGTTAACAATTCCTGAATTGATATCCAACTCTGCTCTCTTGTGTTCTGGGTCCCTACTGACAACCTCATGCCGAATGTCTCACCTCATGTTCTAGTCACTTCAAACTTGAAGTGGAATCAGTTTCCCTTCAAAACGGGCCCTTTCCCATCTCCCAAAGAAGTCTTCATCATGCCAGCCTTCCTGTGTGCAAGCTCGTGGAATCTGACTCTAGAATTCACTCTCTCTTTCCCTCCACCCCATGTCTCTCTGGAAGGGTTCAGGGTGCCGGTGCCGTCACTATGCATCCCTACAATCTTCCTGCTTCTGCCTCTGTGGGGCCAGGATTGCAGGAATGCAGCGCCATGCCTGGCTCAATGGTTCCTCGTGTGTTCTATCTGTAGTCTCCCCGACACAAATGCAGTCTAGTCACATAGGAAGTCACACCGACCCTCTCCCGCAACTCCGTCCCTCTCCCGCAACTCTGTCCCTCTTCCACAACTCGGTATCTCCGCACTGGCGGAGCTTCCTGAACTCTGTGTAGGCTTCTCTGACTCCCCAGGGCAGCGAGCCCTTTCTAAGAGCAGCTCCTCTGCACCCGCCCACCCACTCCAGCCCCTCCCCGCTCATTCATCTTCCAGTTTCAGCCGGCTCTGCTTTAAGGGCATGGACCCTCTTCTCATGGCCTGGTATCCAGCAGGTACTGCTCGATGCCTTGTCGAACAGTTCTATGAACGACAATGCGAGTAGTTTGGGACTATTTGTGGATTCCATTTGGAATGTAGCCTAGGACCATTTTCCTTGTTACGATGATGAAAAATTCAAATTATTAGTCATAGGAACCCTAAAGGAGAATCTGCTTTATTATTGTAGGTCCTTCACAGGTACTATTCTCTTTATGCTTCAAATAACCTACCAGTGGACAGAGGGATAGCTCAGTCATGTAAGCACGAAGACTCCGGAACCCTTCTACAAAAGCCAGACATGACAGTATGTGCTTCTGACTCAACAGAAGGTGCAGACAGGTGAATCCCTGAGGCTCACTGAGCAGCGTGCATAGCTTCCTCAGTGAGCTTCAGACTGACGGAGGACCTTGTCTCGAAAACCAAGGTGAATGGCACCTGAGGAATACCAGCAGAGGTTGCCGCTCTCCTGGGTGATGAAGGGGAGGGGCAGCAGCGAATGGATCCCCGGAGCTTACTGTCTAGCCAGTGAGCAACCGAATTGGTGAGTTCCAGCTTCAATGAAGACATCTCATCTCAAAAATTCAGGTAGAACGTGACAGAGGAAGATGCCCAACGTCAAACTCTGGGTTCTGTGTGCACATCCAAACACACATATGAACACATGCACCCACAAGGTAAAATTTTCTCTTCCTGTTTACTGTTAAGGAAGTGAAGGTTGAAAACTTCCTTATTCTTGTTTTGAAGGAATAGCAGGTGGCAGCTAACTGGGGTTAGAACAAGTTTTGTTGGACTCGCGTTGCCCATGGCATCTGGTCCCCTCCCTGTCTCTTAGAAGCATGTTTCCCCCTCTGGAGTAGTTCTCTGCTCTCTTTCTTGCTTCAAAGACACGCCTCCCCCTAAACACCCCCCCCCCCCAGGCTTTTTTGTGTCACTTTGCCTGGAAGCTGACTCTGGGTTGTCTGCCACCGGAGCCTGGGTTATGGTCTACCAGTTGTCTCCTGTACTCTCAGCCATTGCAAAATCCCTTGCTGCTGTCATCCAGGGTGAGAGTGAACTAACACAAGGACAAATCTGCTCCGGTGCCACTGTGATGGGCCCCGCCCAGGGCTTCTTCCTCCTTTGTGAGAAAAGCACTTGGCTAGGCCCTGGGGAGTCAGCCACCTGCTTGCTGCTCAGCATAGTGGGGCGAGATAAATTAGTGGAAACTGGGGCAGAGGAGCAGGGTCACATGGAAGCTGTTGTTTAAGACTTAGGGATGGAGGCAGAGGTGACGGCGAGGATGTAATTGTAGCACTAGATCCAAGATAAATGATAATGGGTGTTTATTGGGGAACAATTACACAGAAAAATACAAAGAACTGCTGGAGTGTTTCCTTGCTCTTCTTACCAGATCAGCTGACCCGCCAGAAAGATCACACAAAGGAAAACCACGCCTCAAGCTCCCCATTTTCTGCTCCCATCTGCCTTAAACCACACCCAAAGGGGTGTGGTCACCATTACAGGTCTATAGACCAGACACCTACACAGAGGCAGGTGGATCTCTGTGAGTTCAAGGCCAACCTGGTTTATAGAGTGAGTTCCAGGACAGTCAGCCCTGTTACACAGAGAAACCTATAAATGAATGAATGAATAAATAAAGATAAGTAAAACAAAAGATTTTAAAAAAGATTTAGGGATGCAGGGGTCTCTAGCTTTCGGCCAGGGCAGTTTCAGTTGCAACATGCTCCTTAAAATCTGTAACAAAATGGCATATTTATTGTTAACACGCTTAGAAAGTTCACCAGCCACAAGGGAAGATATCTACGCGTGATCTGCCAGGATATGGAAAGTCCAAAGCAGTTTAAGGCATCCAACCTGTATTAGCTTTGTTTTCTGTTGCTGTGATAAAATGCTCTGCAAAAATGACTTGAGGAAGAATAGGTCTGTTCGGCTCACAATGTTATAGCCGCTCACTGCAGGGCAGTCGAGGCCGCAGGGACCTGAAGCAGCTGCTCACAGCCACAGTCAGAGCAGAGGTAGAATGAATGCATGTCTGCCGTCCATGCTCTGCTGGCTCTCCTTCCCCCAGTCTGGGATCCAGCCCACGAAGGCAGTGAGATTCGCATTTAGGGTGGGTCTTCACACCACAATTCACACCACTTTAAAAAAAAAAAACGTTCCTTACAGATATACCCACAAGACAGCCCAATCCAGGCAGTTGCTCATTGAGGACTTCCAGATGACTCTTGACTGTGTCAGCCTGGCTATTAATCTAGCCACCACACGCCCTTCATTCTTCTCCGTCAGGGCAGATCTCAGTTTTGGGAGGTGTCTCCCATGTTACTGAGCATTTTCCCTCCACACCATCTGCAGGTGTTCCTGGCAGTCATGGGAATGGTCTCCAGCTATTATGGAGGTAGCTATGAGTCAGGTAGATGGACTCCTGGGGTTTGAAGATGTCTCCGGGGAAGAGTGAGGAATGAAGAAACATAAGGTTAAGTGATTGATTCAAGACCACCTCGCAAACCTGTAGTGTCTGGCTTAGGCAGAACAAGTTAGGGGAAGACGCAGCATTGGCAATGACCTTGTTTGTTTGTCTCCTTCTGCATCTGAAGACAGCAGGTGTGGGTGGAGGCTCTTGCTCCGGGTCATGGAGGCCAAGTCTGTCCCAGAACCTAGGATGCTTGGTTGTTTATTAAGAGCTTCCAGGTTCTGCTACTCACTGAGTCAGTCTTAGGAGACTGAAGAAGAAGTAGGAAAATTTCACTTGCCATGGCCATGCATAGGTTGGAACCACTTTGAGGGGAGGTGAAGGCAAAAATCATTGAGCCAAGAGAAAGGCACACTGTGAACGACCATGCTCATTGTTCTGAATTCAGAGTAACTGTACAGAAGGCGGGGATGAACTAGCGGGAGTCAAACTGAGAACCAGGAGCATGGGTGGAGAGGCTATTCTCTTGACAAATGGGGTAGAAAGGGACACAGATGATATTCACAACAGGAATAGGAACTGTGTGACAGACAGGTGACTTAATGTAGGCCTTTAAGGTAAATGGCAGTATTACTGCGAGCAGGTGCGTGTGTGCATGCGTGCGTGTGTGCGTGCGCGCGTGCGTGTGTGTGTGTGTGTGTGCGTGCGTGTGTGTGCGCGCGCATGTGCATGGGCACACAAGCGTGCCTGGTGTGTGCGTGTACTGTTGTTGTTGTTTGAGGCTGGTTCTCATACAGCCCACTCAACTCAAATTCACTACATATCTAAGGAAAACCTTGAACTCTCCATCAGCCTCTACCTCTGTGTTGGTTTGAATGTAACTGGCCCCCATAAGCTTGTTCAGAGTGGCACTATTAGGAGGTGTAGCTTTGTTGGAGTAGGGTGGACTTTGAGGTCTCATATATGCTCAAGCCATGCCCAGTGTTACAGACCACTTCCTGTTGCCTGCAGAACTCTGAGCTACCTCTCCAGCACCTGTCTGCCTGCACAGTGTCAGGTCCCACCATGATGATAATGGACTGAGCCTCTGAAACTGTAAGTGAGCTCCAATTAAATGTTTTCTTCATAAGACTTGCTGTGGTCATGGTGTCGGTCTCTTCACATCAATAGAAACCTAACTAAGACAACCTCCTAAGTGCTGAAATATAGGCAGATATGTGCCACTACTCCTAGAAGTATCCCCCGTGTTTTTTGGTTTGTTTTCGTTTTGTTGTTCTCGATTGTTTTGTTTTAGGAGGAAGCAGAGTCCTAGAGAGCTTCAACAGGTTGCTCAAAGTCAGAGTTCTGGTGGCCACTTCTAGGATGACTGGGTTTTTTCATCCCCCAGTACCACTTGAAGTACCTCTCAGAATTGCTCCCTTGGAAGTAAGCAGAGGGCAAGAGGCATTTATGTGCTGGCTTATTTCTACTGTGGTCAAGGGTTACCCCAGGGGGGTGATGTCCCCACCAACCCTGCACTTTTGAGTTGCTCTTCTTCAGGCTGATGCTTTCTGGTCACATGAGAGTCTCAGGGTAGGATGGGGTGCTGCCAGGCCATGCCTGCACGAGCCTGTCAAACTTACGATGCTGCTGTGCTCCAGCTGTGGCAAGGCAGGAGAGAGTGCCGTGCATGGTCAGCCGGGATGTTCATGTGACCTGCTACAAATCCACTACGAGACTTCCTTCATTTCTGAACACCCTCTGATCTGAGTTGCCTCCGTAACTTACCGTTTTTTCAACTCTGGCTCAGAGGGTAGGCTGCCCTGTTGTCTAGTGTTGCTGGGGCTCACAAAATGGCATTTCATGGTGTGAGCTTTTCACCTGCAACAGAGGAGGCGACCTCAAGGTCTCCTTTTGGCTTCCATGCTGGCCGCACTCTGTTTTTCTCCAGTAGCTCAGGAATGGGCATCTCTGAAGTTCCCTTGTCTACCTAAAGACTACATTTGCCAAAGAGGAACATAGTTATCTTTAATCTTCCTACTGAAGCCACAGAGGAAGAGGCTGAAAAGTAAACACCACACACAGAACCTAGAGGATGAGGTCCTAGAGTACTGTTCTCTGTCTCAGCCCTTTTCCTACAAGGTATTTACTGCTCCCGGTGACTCTGACGATAGCCCCCTCGCGCTTCTCTCTTCCCTGAAGAATGCATTGCAGTCTCAACGGTTTCCCACTCCTCTGAATTTAAACTTCAGACAGTTCCATGAGCATATGAATGCTAGCAGTCTTTCTGTGGGTCAAAACACTGTCAATTGTCACAAATGAGAACCTTCAGAGGGAATGTTCCAGATACTCAACGTGTGGATGTGTGCCCTCTGTAGGCAGTCACAGCGGCCTGGGAAGCATGATCTAAACCATAACAGCTGTTCTAATTCGAACTGTGTTTAAGACAGTGCAAAGTACAGCCCTTAGATGACAAAACAACAATCATTTGTTGTGACAACAAATAGTAATGGTAATGATGCTCTTCTCAAAGCTTCTTTGATTCAAAGACTCAAGTACTTTACATTTCATTTCACACTCATTTTCCATAGGAGCTCAACAATACAGACAGAATGGTGGAAGGGATCAAGGAAATTGACGGCACTTTGGAAGAGTGACCGACAGACTTTAGCAGGACGTGCCTGCCTTTGAGGCCGCCTCTGAGGAACATCTTGAATTTTGTAGCTAGAAGGCTGGGCAGAAATTGGCTGTGCTTGAGCCTAATTGCAAAGGAAATGTCAGGGACAAAGACTTAAGAATAGTCTTAACGGCTGTCTTCCCCAGCAGCCTCCTGAGACAGTGCGGGCGGCGGAGGAGGGTTTGTCCTAGAGCTCCCCGCTAGTGAGAGGGGCTGAAACACATTTGTCCACGTGTCCTGCCTGGCACCTTTGTTCACCACATCCTCTTCAGACCGGTCCCGATCGGATAGACTTTCCTTTTGTACAGACACATGTTTTCTTTTTTCATGTAAAAATATTTCTCATTTTGCATATCAATCCTACTTCCCCTTCCCTCCCTCCCCTTCTCCTACTCCCCCTCCCTTCCCAGCCCTATCCACTCCTCAAAGGGGTTAAGGCCTTCCTTGGGGAGTCAACAAAGTCTGGCATAGCAAGTTAAAGCAGGACAAATCCCCTCCCCCCTGTAGCAAGGCTGAGCAAGGTGTCCCGCCTCAGGGAATGGGCTCCAAGAAGCCAATTCATGCACCTGGGATAGGTCCCGGTGCCACTGCCAGGGCTCCCCTCAGCAGATTAAGTCACATAACTGTCACCCACACTCAGAGGGTTCAGTCCCATGCAGGTGCCCCAGCTGTCAGTTCAGAGTCTGTGAGCTCCCACTAGCTCAGGTCAGCTGTCCCAATAGAACTTTCTTAATCTCTGTAGAGGACTCGTGTGTGTGTGTGTGTGTGTGTGTGTGTGTGTGTGTGTGTGTGTGTGTGTGTGTGTCTCTGTCTGTCTGCCTGCCTGCCTCTGTATGTCTGTGTCTGTCTGTCTCTGTCTGTGTGTGTGTGCACGTGTGTGTGTCTGTCTCTGTATGTCTGTGTGTGTCTGTCTGTCTGCCTCTGTATGTCTGTGTGTGTCTGTCTGCCTCTGTATGTCTGTGTGTGTGTGTCTGTCTGTCTGTGTGTGTGTGTGTCTGTCTGTCTGCCTGCCTGCCTTTGTATGTCTGTGTCTGTCTATCTCTGTCTCTGTGTGTGTATGCATGTGTGTGTCTGTCTCTGTGTGTGTCTGTCTCTGTCTCTGTGTGTGTGTGTGTGTGTGTGTGTGTGTGTGTGTGTGTTCAGCCAGCTCAGAATGGACAGCTACTCTCAGATCTGTGGTTTGGATCGAGCCACATTATTTCTTTCCCATCGCCCTGTGGTACTGGAGTTCCTTAGCTTAGAGCTCAGACAGGTCCTGGAGAGTTCCCTGAGTGAAACCCAGGCTTTCTTCTCTTAGTTCCAGCATTTGCCCTGGACCAGGATTTTGCATCTCTGTTTCCCGGACTTTTTCTTTCTCTCCCCGGGTCTTTCTCCAGAACTTGCCTTGAAGAGCAGAAGTGAAAGGCTTGCTGGTGATTTGGGGCTCGAGAGCTGCTCTGGGGTCTGAAACGGCTGTGTGTGCATAGAAGCCTCTGTACTTTCCTGGTCTTTGCTAAGGCCCTGGCATGCCTGGCAAACTTCCTGTCTCCGCCCCACATGGTGAGCTTTGCTTATTTTACATGGAGTCTAGGGATTTGAGTTTAAGTGTTCATGCTTGTGCAGCAAGCACTCTCATCCACTGAGCCTCTTTTCAGACCCTTGGTGCTTACAGTTATTTATTCATTTATTTGGATGTACAAACACCGTTGTGCGTGCATGGGCACACTTGTGTGGGAAGGCCAGAGGGCACTGGGTTCCTAGAACTAGAGTTACAGGAAGGCTGTGAGGCTCTTGGTGGGGTGCTTTACACCAAACCTGAGTTCTCTGCAAGTGCAGCACATGCTCTCAACCGCCAAGCCCTCTCTCCAGCAACACTGGTACTTCAGAAAGATTATGTTCCTATCTCATTAGTGTGTGTTCACATAGATGGTGTGTGTGAGAGAGGGGGGAGGGCAGGAAGAAGGGAGGGAAGGAAAGAGCATATACCGAGGCACACACACATGGAGCAGCCACAGGCCAGTCCCGTGGAATTGATCCTTCCCTCCACCTTTATGTGGGCCCTGAAGATTGAACTCATGTCTCCAGGCCGGCTCTTTCCATGCTGAGTCATCTCGCCAGCCACATGGGGCACATTGTCTTTGACATTTTGTGGGATTCTGTTTAGTTAAACCCAGTTGAGAGTTTCTTCTGATTCTGGACCTGACTTGAGCACTGAGGAGCTTTGATGACGTATGAGGCCCTATGCCGGCTTGGATCCCTCACTAGCAGAGCCAGAAGCGGAGGCACGGGACAGGAACTCACCAGGCTTTTCCCAGTTCCCGGCCTGGTCTGAACTCAGGACTATCACCCACTTAGCACCACTCCAAGCTCAGTCATCTCTCAGCTTGTAACAAGACGGGCAAGGTGACAAGTCTTGTTTGTCAAGCATCACGCGTGTACATGCATATGACGTTTGGGTTTCTTCTACAATCCAGTCTGGAAAACAATGATGAGACAGTGCTTGTGCCTCCATGCATGTAGGAACACTGCAAAGCTCAGGACCAGTGGGTGACATCATCTCCAGTGATGACATAATCTCTTGTATAAGATGTCTCCAAAATCCTGGGTGCCTCAGACAGACACATGATTCAGTGTCCTTGCAAATGGTTGTCTTAGTCTTGTTCAACATCTACTTTAAGGAAGGGTGGTGGTATAGTATTAGTGACAGCGACATACACACCCTCCTCTGTGACCACAAAAGAAACCAGATCTTGCTCTATATCCGTTGCCTACATAACACCATGAAACAAGCTCTCCCCAATGAATGGCTTAAAGCAATGGCCGTTTGTTCTTTCCCCCGCATCCATGGGTTGTCCGGGTAGATCTTAAGATTGGGGTAGTCTAAGTTACTTCCAGCTGAACACAGTTGTGAGGTGGCTCAGCTCACGAGTCAGACGAAGGCTGCCAGCTCAGGGAGGCCCCACTGGGTTGCTTAGCTCGCCTCGGTCTGTTTTGTTTCTTTTCAATGTCTCACACATCCCTCTTCAGAATAGCTCAGGTGTGTTCTTGGGTTAGCCTGTGCATGCTCTTACGACAGTCCTGACAGTCTCAGAGGGAGAAGAGAACGCTCAAATGTTATTTTTCACCACTATCTGCCATCTATCTATCTATCTATCTATCTATCTATCTATCTATCTATCTATCCATTTTATTTTGAGACATGGTCTCACTACATAACTCTGGCTGACCTGGAACTCACAGAGACCCATCTGCCTCTGCCTCCAAAGTGCTAGAATTAAAGCTTTGTGCTTTAATTCCACCTGATTTAAAATATATTTTAACCTGAATATAGCTGTGCATACTTATGGGTGACTCTGTGATATTTTGGTACACATATGTAATGGGTAAAGGTTAAATCAGTAATTAGCATACCCATTGTAGGAACATGAAGCATTTCTTTCATCTATCATGTTCTAAAGCATATCTCCTGTTTAAAATTTTGTAATTTCTGTTATCATACACCCAAATTATTATCTCTAGTCACTCACTGTGCTATCCACACTAGAGTGTTCCTTCTCTCTAACTGCAGTTTTCTACAAAATCACCAGCTTCCCTTTCATTACCTCTAGTCCTTATCCTTCCCTGAATGAGATAGTCCTGATGTGTGTGTGCACACAAACATACACGCACTCACACACGCACGTGCATGTACACATATATGATATAGGGTCTCATGTAGCCCAGGGTGGTTTCAGATCCCCCACGGAACTTAACATGCTGTGACCTTATGATTACCCTGTATTCACCTCCAAAGTGATGGGATTTCAGTCCTGTGTCCTTACCTCTGGTTTATGCAGCGCTGGGAATTGAACCCAGGGACTTGTGCATGTTAAGCAAGCATTCTACTGGACTTTCCCCCAAGCCCTTTCTTAACGTGCTTTTTAAAACCTTTTCATTGTCATATTGGATACTGTCCCACTGACCAAGGGTGCCACATGCCCTGACACAGAGCCGAAGTGACGGGGATGACAGTTCGCAGAATGAAGCACCCTGGGATACACAGTGTGGTGGTCTCGGTAAGAATGGCCTCCAGGGCTCACACATTTGAATGCTGGTTCTGCACTTGGAAGAACTGTTTGGGAAGGATGAGGAGGCGTGTTCTTGTTGGAGGGGTTGTGTCACTGGGGGAGATCTTAGAGGTTTAAAAAGCCCACAACACTTCTAGTCCTCTCCCCCCTCAACTTCTGCCTTGGGCTTAAGGATCACATGTGAGCTCTCAGCTACTTCTCCAGTGCCGTGCCTCCTGTCTGCGTCCATGTCCCCTACCCTGATGGTCACGGGGTCACCCTCTGAAACTGTGAGCAAGCCTCAACTAAACACTCTCTGTTACAAGTTGACTTGGTCGTGGTGCTTTGTCACAGCTGTAGAAAGGAACTAAGATCAGACAGCAAGGGCGTTAATGGAGGTTGTCTACAGGCTCCGTCTACCACCGGTCTCAATCGTGCATACCCAACACTCCAGCAGAAGCCCACAGGATCACAAGCTCTGCAAACAGCCTGCCACGGGAAGCCATGTGAGTCCCACTGCTGACCACTAAGGAAACCGGTAGATGTCACTGCTGGTGATTGAAGTCTGCTGGGAGGGCTCTGGATCGTTCTGCCATCTAGGTTTGCTACTCTGGCTACTCTGAATTAAATCGAGCCCTCTTGTTGAGTCATGAGGACTGGGTCAATGTCACCCTGGTGCGGGCTCTGTGTTTGCAGACAGGCGATAAAACCTGTTTTTCCTCTCTTTAGGACTTGAGTTAGAAGGGAAAGGTATCTACAATTTATCACATTGCAGTTTTATGTCCCACGGAGATGTCGTCAGTTTTGGAGAGCTGATAATGTCTTGTCAGACTTCAAGAGCCACTAAAATGATGTAATGCAAACACTTTTTTCTAAAATCAAAGGCCACAGAAACCAGTTTATATGTTGTGCATTTCTGACCCTACTTTCTAATAACAGGGAAAAAATGATAAATACTATGAAAATATCACACAGTTCCAGAGGGAGCTCAGAATCTCTTAGACACTGCATCAGTATTATGGTATAAAACATCTCTTTAATTTGGCAGCACTTTTTAAAATAGTTTTTGGAGTCTACAAAAAAAGTCTTGTGTAACACGGGTGTTTTATCTCGTCTAACCAGGGCCTGCTGCACGGTGAGGTGTGCCACATTTACTGCATCTCACATGTATGCCAGGGGCAACCAGGCTGTTGCTTAACGAGGATGTATAATAGCTAATTGCATTTTGGGCCATTGGTTTGTCACCGTGACAGTGCCAAGTAACGGTTTCAAAAGTGAAGCAATGAGGCCAATTCTGACTCATCCGTGAGCTTGCAAACCACAACAGCCTGCTTCCCTGGAATAGTATGTTCCCGGAGATTTTGCCTCACACGAGATCCTGTCCACTGCTAGATTCATTTAGAGCCTGTGTCTGGAATAGATTATGAATTCTTTATGTCAATCAACTGCTGCAATCCTCAGGTAATTCTCGGTGTTTTCCACATTGGGCTTCTGCAGCCTGCGAAGACCGAGCCTGCCCGCGAGGAAGGCAGTGTTTAACCGCCCTAATTAATGGCTTCGGAAGAAAGCATCTCCAAGGTGCTTGGATTCTGAGAAGATTTACACCCTGGTCTTTGAGATGCTCTGCAAGCTGGTATTTAATTTGCAAGTACATAAAGGAAGAGAGTGCTTGGAATACAGTATTCAGAGCGCATCTATTTATGTTTGCATGTGTTAAGTTCTTTGTAAATCTCAGTGTTGAAGATGTCTTCTGACTTGAAAAGCAGCTTTTCATGAGGGAGTCAGTGTGGCTGTACAGCAGGAGTCATGTCATCACCAGAGTGCAAATATTTATAAAATAGAACAATCTGGAAGGGGAGGGGGATGAAACACTGACCAGAATCTGTGACTCAGTAAATTGTCATGTATGTGACGTATTGTCCTTGCTTCAAAGGACTCTCTTCCCTCTTCCTTTCTTGGTTTTTGTCAGTAATAAAACTTCTGGAATGTGTGTATTTGTGGGTGCAGTTTCACGCCTCCCTCTGTCCTCCCTTTATTACTAGAAAGTTCCTAGATGTTGCCATAATATGTGCCCATTGCATTGCATTTTTCAGGATCAGAAAGGTACATGGGAAGGCCAGTGGCCCATTGGAAAGCTTTACCTCTGGAGGGGCGTCCAATGGCTGCCTACCTGTAACAGTGTGCTTCTCACCTGTGCCCAAGTCCTTGACCTTGACACGGGTCCCTGAGCTGGAGGGTCGCTCCATGTTCCTCTTGCCTTCTCCTTCAAGCTTGTTCATTCGGTGGTTTTTTTCCCCCCTCTAAATGCTATTTTGTTACTATATTGTCCCGACCGGCAGGACACTCATCGTGGGTCTGGTGGACACCTAGGGAAAAGATGGGGGGCAGGGGATACAAGCACGGACACCAAGACAAGAGTCTGATCAAAGCGACAACTTTATTCATCCCAAAGGGATTTATATAGGGGAAGGGAGGAGGGGAGGGAATGGGGGATGTGCTGTAGCTGTGATGAACCTGGCAGAGCAAAGGTCAGGGGGATGGGTGGGGCATCCTGTGTCCTCTGGTAACCTGACTTCAGACTCTAACTTTATCTTTCACAATCCACCTTCTATTAAACCCACACCCTAGATAAGCCGCAGGTCTGTTTCTAGAATTTGGCAGGTAGCAGGGTGGTCCCGAGTCATGTACTTTCTATGAGGGTCTTTTCTTATGAGTACGTGAGGCAGTCGTACCTGGTTGATGGCCAGAGGTCCCTGACACTATATGTGTGATCTTTGGGTTATCTTGGGTTTGGTTTGAGTTCAAGACATTGACCCTCAGACCTCTGTAGGTACCATATTCCAAAACCTGAGGAATTCCAAAACCTTGTATCACCTGGGCATCCATCTGAGGCTCAAGGGGTCCTGGCTTCATCAGAAGGAAATTTAGGTGCAAAATGACAATTATAAACCTCTTAAGGGCAACATGACAATGTTTGTTATATAATCCAAAATACGAGTTTCTTGCTGAGCTACCATAGTGCCTCCACCAAGAAAAGGATCCAACTTTTCAACCTGATTCACGACTTTGACTTTTGCTGCCTCTAAAGTTTAGGAAGGGTCTGTTGACCGACTTTGCCAACAGTGACACGTGTGCATTCCCTATCCTTTAGGTCCAGTCCTGACTCTAGAAATCTGGGACTCTAAACTCTTGACTCCATTGTTGCTTCTCTAGATTTACAGCATGTGAGTTTCCATCGCTCTTCAGTCTTGATACTTTTTAGATTTGAGAACTTTAGTTGCTATCCTTATTGGGCATTGCTCCTCACCATAGCTGTAGCCATTACTGCGAAGACAGCTGTCAGCTCAGTGGTTGTTTCTGTAGATATGTGGGAAAGAGTCGCTTTGTATTGTGATTACCACAGAGAGACTAGACCTCTCACACGCCTCTGCCTGTCTGTTTTACTCTTGTCTCCCCACATTTTCTTCTGCCTCCACCTCATTCCTCATCTGGCCTAAAACACAGAAGAGTTTTATACAAGGTACTAGTGTCTCAACCCTGGGAAAGGAACAGACTCCTATACCTCGGGACCATGGCCAATTGTCATTACCTACTTGTTTTAATACCCACTCCTCTCTCTGTTCACTGTCCTGTAGAGGGCTTGTGATTTAATGACGCCTCCAACTATTATTTTCTGACTGGGTGTTGGCATGAGACAGATCGGTCTTCAATAGAAACATAGTTCAGATTTTGACTTTTGACCTGCTTTAGAACTGCTTATAATCTCCACCACAGTTCTCAGTGAGCCGCAAAAGCACCGGGCTCCGCGTCACTGCAGCTTCCCCGGTATCTAGATTCTAATTTTTGTTTAATGCTTCAGATACTCTTTAGCTTCAGTATGCATGCAGGTGTGTGTTAATGGTGACATATAATAGGCAGCATATTTGCTTTTCACTCAGTGCAATGTGTGATGAATTAGAAGAGATTTTCAACACGGTCTTGTGTTAATAAATTTACCCAGTGCAGAGTGATAGAAATAACTGTTTTGAGTGAGTGTAGGGTGGATTCAGGCAGCTGTGATGAAGGCTGTGTTAAGTGTATTAAATACACTTTGACTTAAGATATTTTTTGTTTGTGATGGGCTCACTGGCCCCACCGCTGTACGTCAAGGAGGAACTGTGCTTGGATCTGTCTTTAACGTCTGGCTTCGCTGTTTCTGTCTTTCCAGCAAACAGTGTCTAGGTGAGCCATGCTTCTCAAACGTTTTCTCTTGTCCTTAAACTTGTCCTCCCCATCACATCCTCCTTTATCTGCACCAAGAGCTCAAGGAAAGATGGACATTAATTACCCTGTCACAGTGAAAGGACCCATGGCATCGACTAAATTGCATTACCAAAGGGGAAATAGTTCCATTTTATTTTAAGAGAGAAATTGACAGGGACTTTTGGAGAGGGGTACACATGGACAGACTATTGGTGAGGTTTGGGGAAAAGCTTTGGGAGGCATCATTTTCAAATGACACTTATCAAGGAAAGACTACAATCCAACCACAAATGGTACATGAGAACTAGTCCTAAGGAGAGTTGAACAATCCTCTTAAGAGCATGTGAGATTTGCAGCAGGTACTACAAGCCAATAGTTGTTCTTAGCCCCATTCGGGGATGGATCTTGGCAGACTGATGTGTCAAGAACACATGGGCTTCATTCAGCCGGAGTCGCATGGTGACTCAGAGGCTGTGTTTAGCCTTAGCTCCAGCTCCGAAGCCAGCGCACAGATGATTTTAGGATTGCCCTACTGTGGGATGGTGTTTCTTCTTGAGCCTTGTGCTTGCGTTTCCCGAGACACTTGATCTGCTCGGTGACTCACTGGGTGTGTATGCTATCATGGGTGTGTGCCTCTGGAGGCACTCTCGGTGATTAGAGGGATTTCGTGACGACTCTAAGTGATTTGATATGGTTTATAGATGAAAAGAGTTGATTGCAGGCATGCTTCCCACTCTTCCTACACCCTAAAGTGGAATTGCCTATTGTCACAGCAGTGTGTGTGTGTGTGTGTGTGTGTGTGTGTGTGTGTGTGTGTGTGTTTTGGAGGCTGAGGAGACAGCTAAGCTGGTAAAGTGCTTTGATTTATAATCATGAGCACTTTTATAATCATGATCCCCGGTACCTATGTTAAAACAAAAGAATACTTGATTATGGCACCAAGTGCTTGTAACTGCAGTGCCAGGGAGACAGGCAGGGAGAGCCCTAGGACTTGGCCGTTGATCAGCCTAAGCTAATGGGCGTGTTATAGGCCAATGAGAAACCCTGTCTTAACATCAAGACAGACTGATGAGCTGATGCTTGCAGTTGTCCTCTGGCCTCTACATGCAAATGCACACATATGCATAAATATTTGCACATACATGTGAGCCTGCACATACAGGAACATTCTCTCTCTCATGAAATAAAAACTTACAAAGGAATACCTATTTTCAATTTGGTAGAGAAATCCCCCCTGTTCTCCAATGAAAGTAACCTGAATTCCTTATTCTTGCAGTGAAAGCATGAAATCTCTCTGTCTCTGTCTGTCTGTCTCTGTCTCTGTCTGTCTGTCTCTGTCTGTCTGTCTCTGTCTCTGTCTCTCTCTGTCTCTCTGTCTTTCTGTCTCTGTCTCTCTGTCTCTCTCTGTTGTTTTCCAGCCTTGATTTTGAGACAGTGTCTCTCACTGGGGCCTAGGACCTGCCAATTAGCCTAGTCTGATCAGACTGAGGGAGTGCCCTGTTTTTTTTTTTTATTTCCTAGCACTAGGATTATAAATGCGTACCACCGTGCCTGCCCCCGTGGTTTTTTTTACGTGAGTGCTGTGGCTAGAACTCAGCTTCTCACACTTAGGCAGCAGTACTTAGCCAGCCGGACTCCCCCTCCTGCTCCGACCCGTGTTCTCATCTGAGCTTGTCTGAAGAGAGGGATATTAGACGCCTCTGAAGTCCACAGAATTGCCCAGGAAGTCTAAGTTCGTCCCTGGATTCACTGTGTGGTCCCTGTAGCTCTGGGTCCTTGTGCTTTGTACTTGGTTATGCCAGCTTCTGTCCACACCCTGTTCGACCGCTTTCATCCTGCCCAGTGACTGAGCACGGTCGTTGAAAGCCAGCTTTGTATTCAGTCAGTGGGAATGCCCACCTGGGAGTGATAGCCATTTAATCACTGCCTGAAGGGATTATCCTTCAGGCATCTAAAGAGCATTGCGCCTCCAGGCAGCAGTAGCCCTTTCTTCCTCTCTGTGATGATGTGGAACTCTGATTTTGGGTTTGCCCACTGCAGGGCTCTCAGACAAGCCAACCCAGAGCGTACACCAATGCGTTTGGAACTGTCCACTTTCATTCTTCATGTGATGCTGTCGGCTTCATTAGGAGAGCCTGCTACAGGTTTAACTAGGTATGGTCTTCTCTCAATGAACAGCGTTGGGTTGAGAGACCACAACCGTAATTGCAGTGTGTTATTAATAACATAAAATGAGTTTCTTCATTCATGAGTGACCCAATGTACAGTGGGATTTTCTTGAAAGTGACTCCCCTTGTCACTCAATGACAGGCAAGTTGTAAGACTGACCCTGTCTAGGTAGGCTTACAGTGACTTTTGTATGGAAAGTCACACTCTCCGCAACATCGCCTAGTAGGGCTTAATGTGCTCAATTGACCATTTTCTCCAGCTTCTCCTATTGTCAAAGATCCTTTGCCTCTGGAAGAGCAGTCAGTGACCTTAACTGCTGAGCCAGCTCAAACCCAAGGTAAAACACTAATGCACATAAAACAAAATAAATTAATAAAAAAAACCCTTGCCTCTTTCTAGAAAACTCTGCACCTATCTGTGTCTGTTCTCTGACATCACCACTTTCTCCTTAATTTTGATTGGGTTGGGTTGGATTGAGAAATGCCTTTGAGATTAGTAACATACCCTTAGTTGGGTCCACGAGGGCATTTCCATAGAAGATTATCTAAGAGGGGCAGGCTTGCCCTGAATGAGGGCAAGACCACCCAATAGGCAGGGGACCCAGGAGAGGAGGAGGAAGCCACTAAAGCATGTGTTCTCTTCTCTGCTTCCTGACAACAACCGTGAAGGGGGTCACTCTTCCACTATCTTGATATTCTCTGCCACCTCAGGTTCACAGCAGGGGTCCAGCTAACTGAAAGCCCTGGAGAGTAAGTCAAATGTACATCTTTCCTTCTTTAAATGATCTCTCAGGTGTTTGTCACCGTCACAAACAGGTCTGACTAGCAGCATACAAATATGTTCTACCAGCCACCATGTTGAAAAATGTTTCCAGCACCCACTCCACTGGCCTCACTGTAAAACTAGCTCCACAGTCTCTGACACCCTCTTCTGGTGTCGAACTCTTTGAAAGTATTTGCACTCGTGAGCACACAGCCCCACACAGACAAAATTTAAAAAGACACGTCTCTTCTCTGGTTTAAATGAACGCCTTGCTGATCTCCGGATACAGTTGAACTCAGTTGACCTATGCAGTCACGCCTGATTTGGTTTTCTGTGCATCTTGGACACCATTACACGCCATGTTTCACTCTCGTTAACCTCTCCCCACACACTGCTCTTTCTACACTAAGATATACTGAACTCTCTCCTGCCTCCCGCACAACTTCTGTTCCCCTCCCTCCCTTGATGGGGGAAGTCCTGTGATTATGTCAATAAAGCACTGCTGGCCAATAGGAATCTAGATAGGTGGGACTAGGAGTCCAGGAGGATTCTGGGAAGGAGAAACACAAAGAGTCAAGATGTAACGCCATGGGGTAGGAAGCCTGGAAACTTCTCTGGTAAGAGACATACTTAGATTAACAATTATGGGGTAAATACTTAAGTCAGAGCTAGCCAGTAAGAGACAAGCAAGACCAACAGCTTCATAATTAACATAGCCTCCTGTGTGTTTATTTGGAACTCATGCGGCTCTAGAACCAGGCTGGCGGGAAGGCTTCTCTCAAAGAAAAAGGCTTCCCTTTACAAATGGTGATCAGGAGTGGGATGATGAATTTCCACATAGAATGACAAAAGTTTTAAAGGAATTTTAGAAACAGAAGAACGGAGAGAAGCACAGATTTTTGGTAGCATTTTCTCAGGTGGGCTATGTTTTCTCAGCAGCAAGCAGAGACTCGCGGCTGGCTTAAGTTAGTCTTCCTGACTCGGCATTAAAAGAAAAAAAAAAGGCAACAAGGTTCTTTTAAGAGGCTTTGCTAACGATTTAAAAGTTGTAGGTACAGCTGGAAGTGGCAGTGACCACATCTCCAAGCCGGCAGCTGGAGTCACGCTTACGCCCGCCATCTTGGAAAAACGGCGGTTTAAACTGCCGCGGTTTTAACAGATAAGACACGTGGCCAGAAAAACATAAAGATTTACAGTAAAGTCAGACTTGGATGAACGAAACCTCTAAAGGTTTACAGTGTGTTTAAAATATATGTGAGATTGAGAAAGAAAATGAAACGACAAAGTGGTAAATAAATAGAAAAGCCAGCGTTGTGGTGGCGCACGCCGGTAGGATTTACTCCAGAGGCAGAGGCAGGTGGATTTCCAAAGAGAAACCCTGTCTCAGAGAAAAATAAATAAATCAAAGTAAAAGAAATAGAGTAATAATAATAGATAAATAAATAAGCCACATAAAGATGGAAAATACACAGAGTCTGGATACGTACGCTATTGTGTTTTTCAGTTTTTTGATTGCTCAGAAAGAAACAACTGCTAAAGTACACTTGATTATAAATGCTGCTAAATTAATTCAACTTCTATCTTTTGAAAATGCCTTGACTTCAAAATTTAAGTATAAGGATATGTTACTTGGGAAAGGAGATTTTGTTTATGTTTCTACAGAAAATGAAAAGCTGAGGATTCCTTCCAGGCTTCTGTGGTTTGATGAACCAAGACCCCTGGAAGCAGTGGACCAGGTGTTCCAACAATTGAAACAGCTAAGATGATGCAGTCTTACAGACCCCGAAAATACGGACTTATACAGGTTTCTGAGTTTTGTCATGATCCCCATGGTATGAACAGTGCCCCCTTCCAGCACGAAGCAGTTTGGAATGAGCGACGTCCTAATTCCCATCTTGTTTATAAATCTTTGTTTTCATTTAAATGGGGTTGTTTATAATTGGCTAGTGATCACAGCCAATCTCTTTTTTAATGGTAAAAAGGGGAATTGTGGTATGGGTATTGTTTTTTATTTATTGATACAAATTCAAGGTCAATTTTGTGATGCGTATATTTCTCCTCTTGATTAAGTATTGTGCTTATACTGATCTTTTAAAACGCAATGCATAATTGAATACAGACTATAGATAGTTACTTATAATAGAACTTATAGTTAGGTAAGTTAGGTTTTCTAGATAGATAGAGATGTATTTGAGACAGATAGTCTTCAAACCTTTCAAAGACCTTCAGAAATTGGCATTTAAAATGGTTTAGGGTTTTTCTTGACAATGAGAAATGTCTGCTACTGACAGCACCAATTACATCTGAGAGGAAGATGGGCATTGAAGAAACTTGTTATGGAGTTTGCTTTCAACATGGCAAGATTAGCCATTTGGGCAAGAAACTGCTCTTGCCTAGACTGTTTGACTGCTGCTGTATAAACTGGACATGCAGGACCCACAGGAAAGTGACTGCTGAACTCACTCTTACAGGGTTCCTGCTTCATGGAAGAGTCTAAAGAGACTTTCTGCAGGACAAAGAAAAATGACTGACAGACTGCCAATGCAGATGGACAGTTTGAAATTTCCTGCTTTGCTGAGAAATCTTCTGGACACATTGTGGCCTATGGGCTGAAGATGGATGCCCCAACGTTACAGAGGAACTTCGGGTGACTGTGCAGGCAGTAAGATGTCTCTGTCAATCCTAGTGTTCATATATTATCCTTCTGTGGTCTTTGATAGAGTTGAAGACAGATAGTTATAATTATAGTTTTCCTTAGTTATGATAACAGATAAGCTACATATAGGACTTTGGACTCACAAGAATGAGACAGATGATATTTTCTTTAAATCTTACTAAATGTTGAGAGACAAAATATTGTAACTGTGTTCTTACTTGATAACTGTTCTTTTATATATAATTTGACTATGTTAAAGTTAAGACCTTTCTTTTTGTTTAGACAGAAAAGAGGAGATGATGTGGGAAGTCCTGTGACTATGTCAATAAAGTACTGCTGGCCAATAGGAATCTAGATAGGTGGGACTAGGAGTCCAGGAGGACTCTGAGAAGGAGAAACACAGAGAGTCAAGATGTAACGCCATGGGATAGGAAGCCCGGAACTATTCTCCCATAAGAGAAATACTTAGATTAACAATTATGGGGTAAATACTTAAGTCAGAGCTAGCCAGTAAGAAACAAGCAAGGCCAACAGCTTCATAATTAATATAGCCTCCTGTGTGTTTATTTGGAACTCATGTGGCTCTAGAGCCAGGCTGGCGGGAAGGCTTCTCTCAAGGAAAAAGCTTCTCTTTACACTCCCTCCCTCCTTTCCTTTCTTGTTTTAGGAGACAGAGGTTCTGTGTAGCTTTGGAACCTGTTGTGGAACTCAATCTGTAGACCAGGCTGGCCTCGAACTCACAGAGATCCGCCTGCCTCTGCCTCCTGTGTGCTGGGATCAAAGGCGTGCGTCACGACCACCAGGCTTCCATTCCTTCATTTCTCCACAGCTCTCACACTCCCCTTTGAGGTCTCAGCTCACACGTTACCCTCTGGACGCCCTTTGTAGTCCACTCCCTCTACAGCAGCCTCCTTCTGTCACTGTAAGAACTCACCTGGTTCTTCCATCCCATGCCTGTTGTGATCTGTCTAAACATCATTTCCTTGGCTATTGACTTAATGATGTCTTGTTTTCCCCTCTCTCTGTGTTAAGTTGCTCCATGATAGGAAATCTTGCCTGCACAGTCAACATTGAAACACTTGTTGGACAAATGAATTAATGGGTAAATGGTTTGGAATTTATAGTATCTAGATCCTGTCAACAATAATAATCCCTTTCAACAACAATATTGATTCTCATAGGAAGCGAAAACAATGGGCCAAGTGCCCTATATTATATTCTGCATTAAATTAGAAAACTCTATATTTAGAAAAAGATGTCAAATGCCAGCTCTCAAGTTCAATGAAATCGTGGTGTAGTATATATACTCATGGAGACAGTCAGTTCCAGCTGGGAGTTTCTGCCTATTTGTATCATGGATGTCTATAAATTAAGAGGTGGTTACCAGCAAGAATGATGGAGTAACTCATCTCAGGCTCTTCATTATGTGGAGTATTGATCATAAGATGCAATGTGATGTGGCCAGTCATATTCTAAGGCAGCAGCTCTGTAAATGTTTCTAGATAGTCAATCTTATGGTAAAATAGGCTTACGCTAAAATTTGTCTATGGTATACAAAGAACAAGTGAAGTGTGTGACCTGCTTCCTAACCCTAGACCTGTAAGCATAACTGTCAAGGTCATGTACACATTACCATGCTATATCCAATTCTGCATTTGGACTCTGGACACTTGCAGAATCCTTTTGTTATTAATTTTCTGCATTAGTGTATAAGATAATGGGTTTCAGAGTGGCGTTTTCATGTGTGTGTTCTCCTTTTATTATTAATTTTCTGCATTAGTGTATAAGGTAATGGGTTTCAGAGTGGCGTTTTCATGTGCGTGTTCTACTTTGAACGGCACTTTCATAGCACTGGGATAGAAGCCAAATAAGTTTGTTCAAAACGATGCAACCAATTTCATGTACCTCTCATTAAAACAAGTGAAGTCAATACGTAGCAGACTTGTGTGCCTATGGAAACCAGAAGAGGGTGTCGGGTCAGATCCCCTGGAGCTGGAGTTACACATGGTTGTGAGTCTCCTGATGTGGGTGCTGGGAACCAAACTCAGGTCTGCTGGATGAGCAGTGTGCGCTCTTGACCTCTGAGTGGTCGTTGCTCTAGCTTTTAACAGCCGAGCCATCTCTCCAGCCCACTTTTTCTCAAAGGATCTGGCAAGACTTTTGAGGCATGCATCCCATACTCTTTAATGTATTTTCTTTTTTCATTTAGAAACTTTAAGAAATGCTCGTGAGAATCCTGCTTTGAGTGCTGGATTATTTAGAAATGTACTGTTTAATCTTCAAATGTTTTAGCCATCTTTTTGTTATTGTTTCCTAGCTTAATCCTGTTACGGTCGGAGGCTGTAGTAGATATGACTTTAATTCATTTGGTTTTTAAGCTTTGTTTCATGCCCAGCATGTGGTGAATGTCCCAGGTTGTGTGATCATTGTGGGCAGTGTTTTTCTACGTGTGGACTAGATCCGGGTGACCATTCAGGGCTTCATTTTGCAATCTTTCCATCCACTGACTTCATTATTCAGAGAAGAGTATTGAAGTCTCCTAATGTAACTGTGTCTCTGTCTTTGACATGCATAGAGGGTTTTTAATTAGTATAACTATAGATATGTTTGGATTTAGGTGCATTATCTTCTATTCAGTTTGCTATTTTTTGTTATTGTTGTCATTCCTTTATTGCCCCTTGCCTGTTTCCTGAGGGCTATTTGAACATTTTTAGTGACTTCTGTTTTTAAGAAATCACGATGTTGGTGGTATTTATTTGAATAAATACCCCTTCATCCTTTGAAATGTTGTATACATGCCTTGGCATGAGTGTGTACGTCAGAGGACTGCTTGCCAGAGTCAGTTCTCTCCTTCCAATGTGAGGGTCTGCTTGGGAACTGGGGAATCAAACTCATATTTCCAGTTGCTTTACCAGTTTCACTTTTTTGATATGATGACGACGACGATGATGATGGTGGTGGTGGTAGCAGGAGCTAGGGTACCAATGATCACTGATGTGCACATTTTCCATGTCGATTCTGTAATACTTATGACAATGCTTCCAGCTAAGAATTCAGTTAAACCAGGCATGGTAGCTCATGCTTTTAATTAGATCACTTAGAAGGCAGAAGCAGGTGGATCTCTGTTGAGTTTGAGGTCAGCCTGGTCTACATAGCCAGTTCCAGGTCAATCAAGGTTATATAGTGAGACACTGCCTTTTAAAAAATTCCTTTTTAAATTTCACAGCTGTATAAAACCCTAACATAACAGGCTTAAATATTATCTCAAGGTCACCTTTGTGATTATGAGAAGATTCAGGGGACAGTCCCCATCGTGCTCCAAGGCCCATTTTGAATTTTTTCCATGACTAGCTTGGTACGTATGACTTCAGGGATTTTACTAGCTGTCACTGCTCAGTCTATTAAAGTATGTGACTGTTAAAATTGTCAAAATGAAACACATTTTATTTCTTTATTTATGATGTGTGTGGTGGGAGGGGTACATGCATGTCGGAGGGCAGCTTGGTGGGATTTTGTTTTCTCCTCCAACCATGTGAGTTCCAAGGACTGAATTCAGGTTGTTAGACTTGGTGGTAATGTCACCACGCTTCCCTGCTGGGTGTTGGATGTTGCTGGATCTAAAACACATTTTGTTTTGGAAGATAATCCACTTTCCGACAGCTTCATGCCTCAGGTGGGAAAGGACATTTTTCTCCCCTGTGGCCAGGAAGCCCTCAGGTCGGGCTGATATGTCTGCAGCTTTAGGCGTGTACTAGCTTGAATCTACTACAGACAGCAGTTATTTTTATTTGATTGTCCTTCTTTCCTCTTGCTTCAAATGAAGGCCTCACTGCTAAACTGGGATTGTATACTGATACAATGGCCAATTGTCTCAGTTTTTATTACATCATAAAACTTCAGAAAGAACATATGGTGCATATTTGGTTTTGGTGCTGTGAGGGCCTAGCATTCTGCCAGTGGCTGGTTTTATAGAGTCTGCCGTACTTATCAAGTAAACAGTGTTACCAAGAACCACCCACTTGCTGTTTAGGTTCCAGATTCACTCTCTGAGGTAGACCATTGTTATGCTGCTGTCACACTGAATTCTGCATCTCCTAGGAACCTAGCATTATGTAGCAGGGATGGTCTATTGTGTTTCTTAGATAGCATGCACTTTTACTTTGTTGGTGGTAATTAGAAGATAGTCCATTCATCATGAGGCATGCATTTGTGTGTGATCACTGGAATGTATTCTATCCAGTTTAAAAGAATTCTAAATGCTTAACAGGGAGAGAGGAAGCTACTGTTTGTTGAGTGTATACTGGATAGCGTTGTATTGCATGCATCATCTTCAACGGCTCTGAAAAGAACTTAACCCACTGCTCAACAGATTTCTAAATTTATGACGGAACGCATCAAGCAGTTCATACAAAGCCACACAGGTACTGATACTCACTTCAAACTATGGGACTCCAAATCCATTGTGACTTCTAGCAGAATGGCTGCTGTTCCCTCCCCAGGCCAGCTGTGAACATCCATCTCTACAGAAACTTTCACTTTCCAATTACGTCAGTGTCCAACTCATATTTTTACTTTACTCCACAACGGTAATAACCTACAGGGCACAACAGTATAATCATTTGGTTTTTTATTGCTGAGTACTATTTCACATTACAATACACAGTGAGCGCATCCCCTGTAGACACCTGAGTTGAACCCAGTTTAAGCCTCTCATGAATGAAGTTGCTAGTGCACAGATTTTGCTTTGTGTGACCTCGGCTTTCCCATTTTTTCCACAGGTATTTCAGGCTTGGGGCGGGAAACGCCATGTCCTCAGTTTAATCCCCCCCCCCCCAGCCCACTTCCCTGGAGCTCTGCTGGCACACAGCTTCAGTGTTGGCTCTTGGGGAGCAGTGCTCACCTCTTTTCAGTGGCCAGCCCTGCACGCAACTCATATCTTGGGAACAAGCAGCGACTTGGGAACAAGCAACAGCTGATGGACACACTATCCTCACAGTGGTGGCTCTCCGTTGTTACTTGCCATCGACTCTCTCCCAGTTTCTCTAAATACCAGGCTTTCTTCACAGGCGACGCCCAGCCCTCAGCTGATACGTCACTCAGAGGAGAGAGATGGGCGCTGTTTTCCGCCATCCGCATCTCCCCCCTGGTGCACTTTGAAGGGTCCTTTCCAAGTCTGTCTGCAGCTAGTCCAGACTCATTTCCCTTCCATATCACCTTCCTCCCAGGGGCTTGGGCTTCCTCTGCACACAGTAGGAACGTTCTTCAATATAGAAGGCTGCAAAGCATATTAGGATCTTGTCAGGTCCATTCAGTCTCAGTAGCCAGCCACTCCATGCATATGACTGAGGTGCCCTGAGCTTCATGTTATGTGATGACCAAGTATGGTGTCTTTACATAGCGTATTAGTCAGGGTTCTCTATAGTCACAGAACTTATGGAGTGAATATCTATCATCTATCTATCTACCTATCATCTACCTATTTACCTACCTCCTACCTATCTGGATTTATTGGAATGACTTTTAGGTTGCAGTCCAGCTAATCCAACAATGACTAGCAGTTGTCCAAGAATCTAGTAGCCTTTTCAGTCTCACAAGGCTGGGTTTCTCAGCTGCTCTTCTGTAGATGCTGGAATCCTGAAGAGGCAGGCTCCAATGCCAGTGAAGGAACGGACGAGCTGGCAAGGCGAGGGCCAGCAGGTTCGAGCTTCCATCGTCCTCATACAGGATTCCAGCAGAGGGTGTGGCCCTGATTAAAGGTGTGTCTTCCTGCCTTAAGATCTGGTGTGCCCTCCATTTCTGGATTATAGTTCATTCTAGATGTAGCCAAGTTGACAACCAAGAACAACATATCCACACTTATTAAACTGATGTTTGAATAAACAGTGAGCTTCCTGACAGTTTCGAGGGAGAAGTCCCAGTAACGCAAATCTCTGGTAAGTGCCAGTGCTCCAGCAGCTGCCTGGCCACCCCTGCAGTCCCCTCGGCTGCAGACCGTTGCATCCATGATGTTACAGCTGCTTTGCTTTACTCATTTGCTGGGGAGACATTTTAGCTTCTTATCAGAGTCAGGTATCAGCCTTGATGAGCCCTTTCCTTTGGCATATTCCTGTGAGAGCTATTTGTAATGGCATCAATAGGAGTCAGCCAGCATTGCCGTGGCCAGCTGGATAGGAAAGCCCCATCCTGTTCCCAGGCATGAAAACTGAGTGGTTTGTGTTTCCGGTCGGCTCCACACAGCAAAGCTACCGCTAATTCTCACACTGATTGATGGACGAAGCTTTAACAAATCCTAGCAAGTAAATGTAACAGGGATTCCACGACTGTGTTTTCAATAAATTAAATGACACACCATACTGGGCACATTACAAGATACCAATGAAAGACGCCATTGCGACTGAATGGTGTTACCGGCTGTTGTTGTTGAGAAAACCTAATAGTGGTAAGGGGAATATTTTCAAAAGTTGGGAGGGAATAAGGTCCTGTGAATCATTACTTTAAGTTAGGAAGAAGTAATGTAATGCTGATAAAGGGACCACTTAAAAGGATGAATATAGAAGCGTTAGGAACTGGACAGAACCCTAAATGTGCAATATACATTACATACCATGTGACAAAAACCACAAATTACATGCCTGTGAATTCATGCTGGAAATTTTCATGCACTTAATGAAATCACATTGTCTCAAAGTGCAGTTCCTCAAACTTTGGATTTACAGCAAAGCAACATCTCCAACAACGCTGCAAGTGGAAAATTGTGATTACATCCTTCTGTGATTATTCCAGAGGCTTCTGGGCAAATACAGAACCCTTGCCTGAGCTTGATGTTATGAGACATGTACTACATGGCTCTGAGAGTCTGCCTTTGGCTGTGAAGTACAGCCTGAGGCGCTTCCGTTCCTAAGCTCGTGTGTGAGAACACTGTCATTAACTCTGAGATTGGGACCCTCCCTCGGGTCACTTCCACCAGCCTTAAACTAAGTTATCAGGTTTGGTTTTACAAGCGTTTCCTCAAGTTGCTACCTTGTTGATATTAGTTTTGGGGGTGCTTGTCTTCCAGAGCTAGAACTTACAGTCCTGAAAACAGGGATTTAGGGCATGACGCCTCTTGGTGATGGCGGCTTATTCCTGGGTGGCTAGAATGCTGCTTTTCACACAGTTGATGAGCAGGGTTATCTTGGGGGGAGGTGTAACAAAGCCTGACCTTTACCAGCCAGCCCTGCTGGTCTTTTGCTGGGAGAGAGACATGACTAATTTTTATGGGCACGAGATTGACGGGTAGTCCAAATGAAAGAGGAGATACCTATCACTGAATTTCTGACCCTACCTGCTTTAAAAGTTTATGGCCAAGAGAGAGTGGAGCTATCTGCCTGTGGGTAAATAGGGATCCTATCAGGCCATTGCAGCTCAGATGAAGGCAGCAGGGGGAAGACAATGAACTTGGAGCTGATTTTGCCCTGGGTGAGAGATAACAGGGACTTTTCCTCATCTTTATCAGGGAATGGGAAGCCAGGTCTCTACAGAGGGGAAAAAAAGCTTGAAATAACAGTATTTTAAGAAGGAGAGCCCCGGGGGAGAACAAGTTTTCAGTAAATAGACCCAAAGCAGAGATGGTTACAATGCAAGATAATTAGCACATGCTCATAGATAATGCATGCACAAGAAAGAGAAAAATCCTGGTGTTCTGCCTCCCCCAAAGTTTGTCAGCTGGCCAGTACCAATATTTACATTTTAAACTTGCAGTAAAATACCAGCAATTATTTTTTAATTGGGAGAATTGATAAATAATGACAGTAAAAAAGTATCCAGGAATGCTTTTAAAGACATTAGCTTTAATAAAAGCAGCACTTTAAATGAAACTAGCATATCTTTGCGGCTCATCGAAGAGGGTGGAAATGAGCAGGATTTTACCTTTTAGACACTTACCCTGTCACAGCCATGTCCTCCTGGGCATGCACGGGTTGTTTCGGATTTAGAAGCAGTCCTTAAAGGGAGCTGCTAATTGGCTCCGTGAAAAACAATTTACAGTACACGCGATTTTTCATTACCATAAAAGTGGTTTAAAATAACGAGGCTCATGAAAAGATATGACCTCTATCATAAATTGTACTTATTATTCGGGTTGTGTGATCAGTCAGGAAGGGGATAGTCTCACCTCTTAGCATGTGTCGGTGTGAAATGTGATAGCACAGTCTGACATCAGTGGGGTACCGAGAATCCTGGCAGTCTCCTGCTCAGTGGCGTCCAGCCTGGTGTCCAGGCAGAGGGAAGTTGTGTGTCAGAGTAGGAACAGGATTTTGTATAAGGACCCTATCTGAGTTCCTGCAGAGCCTGAAAGCTGCCACATCTCTGAAGAGACAGCTGTCAAGCTCCTGACTGGAAGGTGGGTCTCACTGGGACACGACCCTCAGCGATACATGAATGCCTTCATTTGTTTTGTGTGCTGGCCATTCCTCAATTGTGCCTGAGCATCTCATTGGTGGTCAACAGGGCAGACATGGTTTCCAGCCTCTTGGAGCTTGTGGGCAAGGTCAAGGAAAGAAATGTTCAGTTGAGAAGGAATAGGGGGCTCACTGGGGATGTGGCAATAAGGAAGACTGATGATGGGGAATTCTGGAGTCCACACTGAATGAGGGGGTGGAGATGGCAAGATGCCTGAACTCTTAAGGGACAGACATTTGGATCCCTAGAACCCATGCAAGAGCCAGGCGAGCGCGATAGCCTCTGGTAACACCAGCCCTAGGGAAGCAGAGGCAGAGGGTCCTCAGAGCAAGCTGGCTTGTCAGACTGCCTGGAATCAGAGATCTCTATGTTCACTGAGAGACTCTGCCTCAAACAGTCAAGTGGAGAATGGTTACAAAGGATACTTCTTCTTTTGCCCTGGCCTTTGCATATGTGTGCATGGGTGCTGGTACACTTACACTATCATCCGCATGCAACACACAGAGCCACATGGATACACAGACACACAGACACACACACACCCAGCATCAGCTCTGAGCCTCCACATTGCACACTGCATGATGTGCACAGATAGGCTAGGTACATCACATAGGCACTTAGGATGTGTGCATTAGGGCATACAAAGAATTTTGCAAAGAAGTTTGCTAAAATTATAGTATGTGATGTCTTTGGGTGGTGATAGCAGGAAATTTTCTCTTTACCTTTTCTTCATGACTTTCCAGGTATATATTGCTAGCATAAAAGCATTTTATTTATGTATTTTATTGTTTAATTAACTTATTTTTACTTTGTATCTATCTGTGCGTGTGTGTGTGTGTGTGTGTGTGTGATCAGGCCAGTGTTGGTACTCGCAACCCAACTCAGGAAGGGTAAAAGGTAGGAAGTGTTCTTAACCACTGAGCTATCTCCAGCTCAGACTGCTCCCTTTCAGTCAAGCTCTTTGAATTTTAAAACACAATTGAAACTTCTTAGCAACTTTGGGAAGTGGGCCCATTACTAACTAAATTCTCTCCAGAGTATTATTTTATACGGAGAGGAAGCCAAGGTATCTTGGAGAGATGAAGGGCCTCACTGAGCCGTTTCTCTCAAACAGCTATAATCTCCCGTCGAGAGGTCACCCGATAACTCCCGACAACCACAAGTACCACATGGCCTATGATTTCCCATATGAACAGCTATCTTTCTCTGATGTTTCTCTGTCACATTCTCTAGAGTCCTAAGATACTGGCTCATCCCAGATTGTACTTTGAATCACTTAGCAGGAGATCCAAATGGGAAAAGTAACTCATGGAAACTGAGGTGATCATTTTCATTTTCTAAAGTTCGGGATAAGGGCTATGCCATCGAAGGAAGAGGTAGGACTTCGAAGAGTGTGGTTGTTTGGGTGAAGAAAGGCCCTAGGTTGGGTTCACTATTATTCTGAGCCCACCATGTTTATTATCCGGAACTGGGAGATCAGTGTGTAACCTTGCAGACAGGAGTTAATGCCATGTTATCAGTAGCAGGTGCTTTTGAGAGCCTTCCGGGAGGTGGTGATGCTTCCTGAAGGCTTAATCAAAGGCAGGCTGGAATAAAGTCTGTGGATACTGTGTCCTCCTTCTCAGTTCGGGGAACAAAGAGCAGATTTGTTCAGTGACAAGGAAACATTATGTGTTGAATCCTGTTTGCTATGGACACCCTGGTCTAAGTGACAGGAAATTAGAGGGACATTGTTTTCCCATCTGAAATGTGTTCGGAGCTCCTAAACTTGGTTTCACATTCTGTGACTGGATGTTCTGGAAGAACCAGGTAGATTCTGAGTCTATACCCCATGTGGGGCATACTGAATGCTGTCTCAGTTGCTTCTGGCAGTTGAGACTAGTTCTGGCTCCCTCCAGTCCTTCCCCTTCCACTCTGGTCTTGGCTGGCTTGGCCCAGCTGTTCCAGACTGAAACCACATCAGTCTCCCTGCAGTGCTGACACGCATGCTCTGACTACAAGCCATGGCGTCTGCTTTCATCTCTGAGGTCTCAGCCAATGTGCCACCTTTCCCTGTAAAGACAGCACCTCGATCCAGTTATTTTTGTACCCCCTGTTACTCCGCTTTAGGTTGTGTGTACCTGTCCCTACGCTAGGGATTTTCTACTGCCACCAGAGTGACAGCCCCATATAAATAGATCTTTCCCTTGTGAGTTCTCTATAGCATCTAGAACTGTGCCTGGCAGAGTAAACACTGAGTATACATTCATTTCACCGAATGAGTGAATGAATGAATGAATGAATGAATGAGTAGTAGAAATCCATTTACCCCGGGGACACAATGCTAAGTTATTATAAACATCAGTTATTATAAGTGATGCTGTTTTAAGTGCATTAGGGAAAATTTGGTGTTAATTCTACCTTTTATCTTTCCTGTAACAATCAGCATTTTGCTTAGACTTAAATTTTAAGATTTGGTTTCCTTTACTAGCCACATTCCCCTGTAGGTGGTTGTGAGTGGTGAGGCACATTCAAAGGGTCATCTAGACGCATTTGGACTTTCTGTACAGATGGCATCATGATCAGAATGGCCACTATTCCGAGGCTCTATTTACTTGCCTCGATAAAGACCATTAGAACCAATGGAGAAGTGGCATTAAACACTGATCTGTCTCTTCCTTCATGAGGGGTTGGCCCTTCAGGTGTTGGACTGTGAGGAGGTCTTGGGGCTCCAATGTGGGTGAGAGTACAGGGTGGCATATGCTGGTGTCTCTGAGCTGGAGGTCAGTCCCTGGGGGAGGAGTTTGTAGATGGCTTAGGCCATGCGAAGGTAGATTCATTAGTTAAGTGAAGACACTTACCCCAGTGTAGCGGCTATAAGGCTCTCTGACATGGGCTGGAAATACCTGGTGCATTGCCTGCTCTTGGTGGGCGCTTACTGTTTGATCAGTGAGGTCATAATGCAATGTGGTGAGAGGCCTGACTCTTCTCTCTGTGGAGATGCTCTTACCAGTGACACACAGTTGTTGCTTCTCGCAATAAGAGCTTGAGAGGTGAGGCTGCTTCCTAGAGTCACCGAGAGAGACAGACACTGGATAGGCAGAACCTGGGTTTGTGGAGCTTGAACTGTTCACAACTTGGGTAGTCTTCCTTGAGGAAAAAGCACATAAAGCAAGGCTCAAGGTCTGGAAAGAGGCCTGAGGGAGGCTCAGAAACCTTGATTGATTCCAGGAACCGACAGTAAAGACGTCTCCAGGTTTGCTGCATGACACACCTTCTTGGATTCAGGCAAGTTAGGGCTCCTGGAGGGGTTGGCAGTATGGAGAATGCAACTTTGAGGCCTTCCTGCTCTGAGGGAACCCTGGGCCTACTAGAAATGATGCTCCAGTCATCAGAGGTCTGACTCTGAGGACCAAGGGCAAACATTTCTCAGAGTTGCTTGCTCTCAGTCTCTGTAGGTTGTTGCAGCCCAAAGCAGCAACCTTGGGTACCAGAGTCTTCCTGACTTCACAGAGTGGGATTCAAGGTTCTGAGTGCCAGGGCCACACAGAGATGACAGCCATTGCTGCATGTCTCCCCCATGCAACCTGAAGGCAGCAAGGGTGTCTGTCAAGTCATGGCAACAGAAGTAACTTGCTCTTCGAGACGCACATTCATGCTGGTGCTTTATTTATGTCCTGCTCTGCTTTTACAGGAACCCTATAAGGTAAATGTCACTAACCCTGGTTTCCAGGTATAATAAAGTAGATTTACTCACACGGACGTAGACACACAATGACAATGCAGCCTCTTCATTTCTCTAGCTAACTTCAGTCACCTGCTGGGTAGCACAAAACTGAATCTTGCCAATTAATGGATCAATCTCACCTAGCTAATGGATTTGTTTCTGTTTAAATAGTCAAAGTTTCAAAGCCCAACCTCCTATGAGGGTTATTGTATTATTTAAAAATTTTAAAGTAAATTTGTTTTGTAACTTCAGCAAAAGAACATAAAAGCTCTCTATATTAAGAAGGTAATATGCAATGTTCAATACATTGGAAATGTTTACTTCAGGTTAAGCATATGACGTTTTATGAAATAGTTACCATTTCTGCATGGTAGAAACGCTCTACGTGTTTTCTTTTAGCATTATGAAATTCACAGCACGTAACTACTTTGTACAGACCTCTGGGCAACATCACCCAACAACATTCTTGCTCCTCAGATGTAGCTCAGGAGTCAGTCCTCAACCTTCTCCCTTCCTGAGTACATTAGTTAGCCTTTCCTCTGCCATGACCAAATTACCTACCAGAAGCAACTGAAGGGTGGAAGGGCTGAATTTGGTTTGTGGTTGCAAAGAGATTTCACAGGGAAGGCATGGTGGAGTTGGTGGTTGACACCCTTACATCTTGGAAAACAAGGGCTGGGGTGACGACAGCCTTCACAGACTCACCATCAGTGACTTACAGCTGCCAGCTGGGCCCCACCCGTAAAGGATCCACAGCTTTCAAAACAGCTCCATCACGCAGGCTCCCCAGCAGGAGAGACAGTTGGCAGACATGCAGGGGACATACATGTGGGAGACAGTTGTGTGGCTTGGTCTGTTTGTGGGGCCCCAGGCAATGGGACCAGGATCTGTCCCTATGCATGAGCTGGCCTTTGGAGTCGTTCCTATGTGGGGGATGCCTTGCTCAGCCTTGATGCAGTGGGGCGGGGCTTGGTCCTGCCTCAACTTGATGTGCCAGGCTTTGTTGACTCCTTATAGGAGGCCTTGTCCTTTCTGAGACTGAGATAGGTGAGACTAGGAGTCCAGGAGGATTCTGGGAAGGAGAAACACAGGAGAGTTCGACATGTAATGCCATGGGGTAGGAAGCCCGGAACTATTCTCCGGTAAGAGAAATACTTAGATTAACAATTATGGGGTAATTACTTAAGTCAGAGCTAGCCAGTAAGAAACAAGCAAGGCCAACAGCTTCATAATTAATATAGCCTCCTGTGTGTTTATTTGGGACTGATGCGGCTCTAGAACCAGGCTGGCGGGAAGTCTCTCAAGGAAAAGGTTTCTCTTTACACTCATGCATGCATGTTTGTGCTCCATATGAGTGCTCTCCTACATGCATGTCTGTGCTCCATGTGAGTGCTCCCCTGCATGCATTCCCGTGCATCATCTGAGGGCTTGCACACATGCATGTCTGTGCACCATGTGAGTGCCTGGTATCCTTGGAGGTCAAAAGAAGTTGTCAGATCCCCTGGAACTGGAGTTACTGATAGATGTGAAGCCCCCATGTGGCCAGGCAGCCTTTCCTAGTGCCCCTTGGTCACCCCCACAGCTGCTGGATTTGAGAGTCCTGAGGACTAATTTCCTGTAGGGAGCCTGAGAGTGGGGGAGGGTTAAATTGCAGGATGGCCATCTTTGTGTTGTTTGGGGCGTGGGATGACAGAGAGATTGTGAGGAACATCAGGTGCTGTCAGGCCTCCAAACTGCTGGCCCAGCTCTCTGCCAGCTCCCAGGCCCAGGGGTTGGGAGAATGGGCGCTAACACTCGCCCTTTCAAGCAAACTGCTTCTAGAAATGACTCTCCTATCGGATAGGGCCAAAGGGTGAGTTTTACAGCGAATAAAGAGACTGTAGACCTATTTGTCACTGGAACAGAAACAAAAAACAAACAAAACAAAACAAAAAGCTTTACTCCACTTGCCAAGAGACCCGAGGGGATGTCAATTGAGTTACTAAGTTCTTATCTGAAAAACTGTGCCCAACACTGGCGCCCTCAGGGATGTCCATCATGGGAAATGGGGGCAGAGCAATAAATACTGGCTGCAGTTGCCTGGGGGGGGGCAGGCCTGAGCCCTGCAGGTGTGTACATCCTCATCTCTTCCTGGAGACTTCCAGACCTGGGGATGTGATGCTGTTCTCGTGGATATTTCAAGCCTGTCATCAGGTTAGACTGGCCTCCAACCAGTGGGGCCTGGGCCCTGCCACAGAGCCCCTGCCCCTCATTTACTCTCTCCCTCCCTTCCCCTCCCCTCCCCTCCCCTCCCTCCCTCCCTCCCTCCCTCCCTCCCTCCCTCCCTCCCTCCCTCCCTCCCTCTCTCTCTCTCTCTTTCTCTCTTCCTTTGTCTTCCAAACGCTTTTTCTTCCCCCTCCCCTCTTCCCTCTTCTTTTCTCCCCATCCCTTCTTTCCTCTGTTCCTCTTTCCCCCATCCTCTCCACTCTCCTAACTCTCTCTCGCCTCACCTTCGCCCCTCTCTTCACTCCTCCCTCCCCTCCTTCCCCTCCCTCTCCTCTTTCTCCCCCTTTCCACCTTCTCCAGTCCCTTAGCAGTTTCTCCTTTCCCTCCCTCCCCTCCCCTCCCCTCCCTCCTTTACCTTATAACGTTCCCTTCACACCTCCCCACCCCACCACCGCTGCCATTCCTGGCAAGCGTCTCCCCAGAAGCCCTATTAGAGGAGTCTCTCCTTTTTTTTCCCCTAAGACCGCACACTGCACTCCTCATAAAGGGTTCTGAGGGAAGGTATAGGAGGGTCTGGCAGACGTTTACCCAGTGAAGCAAGTTTTCCATCGTGAGAGCTGCTTCTCGGTTTAGCTGTGCCGCAGAAGGTACGGAATCCATTGCTGACTTCCTCAGCACTGTGCCGATGTGACACATGACACAGAAACAGTGAGCAAGGAGCCTAGGCGTGTGCTGCTGGCCTCTCATTAGGAGGGCCTCTGACTCGTACTGTGCATCACAATGCTCTTGGGAGACAGAGGAATAGACAGCCTAAAGGTGCGATTTCCTTAAACGCATGAGGCGCTGAATTTGATGGACAGTTCAGTCTGCCAGAAAAACGTTCCCTTTCCTCAGAGGGAGACTGTGCACTTAAGGAGTCTCACCAGTAGGAAGTCTTTTCCTCCCAGTTCTTCTGCTCAGGAAATATGGTCGCAGAGATTAACTATCGCCTCCAACACCACGGGGAGCTAAGGACATGGCCCTTGACGCTCTGCCTCTCCCCATCCCCCAAGGTGATATATTTTCCGGAACACCTGCCTTGAAGAAGAGTCTTCATGGTTCCTTTGTACCATGGGGCATTAGCCATTCGGGTAATAAACTACCGTGGCAGGCAAACAAACAAAATAGGGAAGTCCTCAGTGACAGTTGGGCATGGGGAAGGTTATTATATAGTCAACAAAAGTGACTCATATAGTACATGTCTGTTAGTAAAGGGAACACATTTTGTTTTTTAAACTCCAGGAGTTCTAGCCTTGCTTCTTTTTTACTCGATGGGTTTCTTTCATTTTGTAAGACCTTTAAGTGTTATGTTCATCCTTGGCCTCTTTCCCTCCTCTCTGAGTCATTTCTCTCACTCTAATGGCTTCAATTTATAAACCCACACAAACCTAGAGCCACACAGCCAATCCAGGCCTGCCCACTGAGCCCTGTGTCCATGCTGCCACTAAACACTGGACACACTTTCTCACCTCGATGTTCCTTAGGTATTTGAAAGTCAGTGTGTTAAAATCTGAACCTCCTTTCTCCCTTGGCTATCTCCAATCATGCCTGACCTCATCAAGTTGCCACACTCCTGTTTCTCTCTACTTTGGTCATTGGACCACCATCCTGCTGGTACCCAGTTAGTTCCCCAGGAATCCTCTTAGTTTCCTCTTCTTCCTCAGCACATTGTGTGTGTGTGTGTGTGTGTGTGTGTGTGTGTGTGTGTGTGTGACAGATGTGTTTGTGGGGTCTGATGACAAGCTTGGGTGTTAGTCCTTATCTTCTACCTTGTTGGAGCTGAGATTTCTAATTGTCTGTCTCTGCAGGGCTAGATTGTGAGCCTCTGGAGATTCTCTCTGAGTCCCATCTTGCTGTCAGAGTATTGTGATAGATGCATGCAACTACGTATTGCTTTTATGTGGGGGTCTGGGAGTCTGAAGGAGGGGCCTTCTGCTTGCATGGCAAAGGATTTACCCACTGAACAACCTCTCCGGCCCTTTTGCACGATATCTTATTAGCTGGGTTATGTGTCTATTACTTGGGCATGCTGCTATTTGTTCGTTTAATTTGTTGTTGTTTTATCAGACAAGGTCTCCCTACATAGCCCAGGCTGGCCTCAAGCTTGAGCTCTTCTTGCCTGGGCCCTGAGAATGCTGCCATTCCAGCTGTGCACCAGCATGCTGGGCCTGTTCTCTGAGTTTTATTATCATTCTGTTTGCATACTAGGTTCCTGCTGTCCCTTATCTAGTCCCCCAAAGTCCCCAGGTGGTCCGTGCCTCTGTCTTGATCCCTTCCTGCCCCTCTAAAGCTGATGGGTGTGAATTCCATGCAGAATAAAGACTTTGCCTAACATTTAAGACCTTCCACAATCCGACTTCTGTTACAATCACGATGTCAACTCATTTTATCCTTGGCAGATGTCATTCCCTCATTTCCTTGACTCTTGTCCTGCGACCATCCCTATGTTGGAGCCCTGGGGGTCAAAAGTCCTTCTCCCTCTCCTCCCTTCTCCTCAGACTTGTTTCTATCTCTCAAAATCATCCCCGAGTCCCCATGTTGATGTGGCATTCTTAGTGTGCTCTTCCCTCTCGCCCTGGTTGGGTACTTTGTGCCCGACATGTCACTCTGTCAGCCTCTTCTGGGTGACGAGACCCTGGAGAACAGGGCCTCTGTTGCTTTCTTTTGTGGACTCAGCACCGATGTTCTGTTAGCCACTCATGAAATTAGCTGAATGAGCGAAACTAGTTTTCCTCCCCCCAAAAAACATCTAGGGGAAAAAATCTATATTTTGCTCTGACAAATCATTTATTAGCATTCCTCAAGCCAACTAAATGAAAACACACACACACACACACACACACACACACACACACACACACACACACACACACCTTGGCCAAGTCTTGAGTCTCAGCTACAAAGGAAAGACTATGAAATTCTCTGGCTCTCATTAACCAGCGTCTCCTTCATCTTGGAATAGCATCCTATTAGACAAATAATTTACATTTAAGGAGAGAGAGTAAACAGTATTCTGACTCATGAATATTAAGCAGCATTTGCATGTCATTTAAATAAGGGAATTGCCATCCTGGGAAAATTAGGAATAGAAAAAGCAACACCAAAAGCAATAAAAGGAAAGAGAGAGGGAGAGTTCAAAGTTTGCCTTATCTGCCACCAGCCGACAGCAAGCCCTTGGGGAAAAGGGGAGCTACATGGTTCAACGGGCGTTCACAACGGCAACACTGTTGCTCAGCCCGCAGTGAATGGTGAAGCAAGGACAGAAAGTGTATGGGGATGAAAGAGACAGAGGTGAGGGGTTAGGGGTGGGGGTGAGTGAGTTTTATAAGCACAGGTTCAACTCGCTGTCACACGAGACAGTCGCAGGGTTTTCAGGTGGCAAGTGGGCCAGACGCTGTGTGGTCACCAGCTCAGTCCTCTGTCTTCCGTGCCCACCTCTCTTCCGTTGTTCCGGGAGTCCGTACAATCTAGTCGTCTTAGATCCTACTATAACTTAGGGCAACAGTAGTCTCAGCAGACGCCCTGAGTGGCAGCCTCGAGAGCTCGACGTCCACGAGACCTGGGGCTTCCCAACCCACGTTGGTCTTGTAGGGTCATTCAATGGCCGACGTCCACGAGACCTGGGGCTTCCGTCTTCCCCGCGTTGGTCTTGTAGGGTCATTCAATGGCCGACGTCCACGAGACCTGGGGCTTCCCAACCTGCGTTGGTCTTGTAGGGTCATTCAATGGCTCCTATCGTCAAGCAGTTTTGCCTTTGCCTTCTCACCTGGAGTCTCTCCAGTGGCCTTTGACCTCTTGCTTGTGCCAAGTCCTCGAGGCACCACATGCAAGAGTTGCTGTTTTCCCAGCGAGGCGCTGGTTGCCACCCACACTGACCCCTACACTTTGAGGCACATGATGCTCATGTTTGCTTAAGGATGATATGGCAGTCCCATTTTATTGTAAGATCCACTACAAACAAATAGTACTTGAAATAAAGGCAGGAACTAGAAGAGCAGTGTGCCAAATGTGGTGTCCATTCAGTGATAGCAAACGGGTTCAAACAAGAAGGCATTGGAGATACTGGAAGGAGAAGGCTTCCCAGCCAGGCCATTCAATAGCCAGCCCTCTGCCTGTGGGGGCCTGTGTTGACTCCTTTGCCTGTTCACATTCTGGAAAATGAAAGGGCTAGTTTGGATTAATTCTCAGGAAGAGCCAGGGTTATCAGTGTAAGAATACATGTCCAGGTTTCTCCCTCACCCCATAATGGCTCCCTCTACCAAGATATCTCTTTTATTGCTCTCCCCCTCCATCCCTCCCCCAACTCTGTCTTCTTTTTCCCTCATGTTCCCATCCCTCATCCCCTCCTTTCTACTCCCCTCCCAGTTTACCCGGGAGATCTTAACTATTTCCCCTTTCAGGGACATCTACGCATGTCCCTCTTAGGGTCCTCCTTGTTACCTAGCTTCTCTGGGTTGTGATTGTAGCCTGGTTACCGTTTGCTTTACATCTGATATCCACTTATGAGTGAGTACACACTGGGTTTGTCCTTCTGGGTCTGGGTTACCTCACTCAGGATGGTTTTTTTTTCTAGTTCCATCCATTTGCATGCAAGTTTCAAGATGTCATTTTTTTCCCCCTGCTGAGTAATACTCTACTGTGTTAATGTACCACATTTTCTTTATCCACTCTTCAGGTGAGGGACATCTAGTTGCTTCTAGGTTCTGGCTATTACAAATAATACTGCTATGAACATAGTTGAACGAATGTCCTTGTGGTATGAGGGTGATTCCTTTGGGTATATGTCCAGGAGTGGTATTGCTAAATTCTCAGGCATCCACAAGGATGACCCCAGCTAAGACTCCAAGCAATAGTGGAGCGGGTGCCTGAATGTGCTTTCACCTTTAATCAGATTAGTAACTACCCTAATTGTCATTTTAGAACCTACATCCAGTGACTGATGGAAGCAGACATAGTGACCCACAACCAAGTACTGGGCTGACTTTCTGAAGTTCAGTTGAAGAAAGTGAGGAGAAATCATATGAACAAGGCAGGGTCAAGAGCATGATGGAGAAAACCACAGAGACAGCTGACCTGAGCTAGTGGGAGCTCACAGACTATGACTGACAGCTGGGGAACCTTCAAGGGACTGAACTAGACCCTCTGAATATGGGTGATAGCTATGTGACTTGATCTGTTGGGAGAGGGAGCACGGCTGCTGGCAGTCACACCAGGACTTATCCTGGCTTTTTGGAACCCATTCCCTATGGTGGAATACTTTGCTCAGCTTTGATGGGAGTGGTGAACGGGGATGGACTTGGTCCTGCTTCAACTTGCTATGCCAGACTTTGTTGACTCCCCAAGGAAGGCCTTATCCCCTCTGAGAAATGAAATGGGGTCGGGGGGAGTTGGGGGCAGGAGAAGAGGAGGGAGGGGGAACTGGGGTTGGTATGCAGAATGAAAAATAAATTTTTGTAAATACTAATAAAAAAGAATATATTCACTTGAGGAAAGTCTGTTTTGGACCGCGGGGGTGGGTGGTGGTTATGGTGGTGGTGATGGTGGTTATGGTGGTGGTGGTGGTGATGGTATTCCCGATGTGAGAAGTGATGCCAGGTGTGTCTCGAGCTGCTGTTTAGCTTGAACCTGACCTGCCTGTGGGCACTTCACTGTCAGTGAATCCCAAATACCACCCATTGCCAGAAGTTTGTCTTCACTGTGGCCAGGCACCGTTTCAAAAGCGGAGGCAGTCAGTGACGTCTTATGACCCTTCACTGTACACCCACACATGCGATAGAGCCAGTTCACGGAAGGTGTGAATGATGACATTAAATGTCCCGAAACAAACCCAGGAACCGAGACAGGAACTGCACAGGTGGTTGCATACAAACAACGCCTCTAGGCATTGCAAGCTTTTCTTCTGCGACCCCAATCTGCTGTATTATCTTTCATTTAGGTGTCTTAATGTGCCCCCCAACCACTGTATGTATTTTGCTAGTATTAATGTATTTATGCATCTTGAAATTGCCTAATTAATCCCTTGCCTTCCCAATGAGTTATGTAATTTGGTGGATTTATATGATAAATATCATGAAGAAAATACAACAGCAGAGCATAAAATTCTAACTTAATTTACCATGCCCATAGCAAAGAAGTTTAGGCCATGATTTCCTCCCTGAAATTAACTAATATTTCTTATTGCTTTTCCTAATTAAAACTTATTCCTTTCCTGCATCCTAAGGGTGCCATTTTTATTCCTGAAACTATTTAGAAGTGACTGTGTATTAAACTACCATGTTGGTTGTTTCAGCAGGATACTAAATAATACGCCTAAATCATCATCTCCAAACTTCAGAATTTCTGACATTTTCGATAACTGTGCTGTAGATGTGGTCCTATGAGTTTGTGGTGGCCGAACAATACCCCTGACCTCTGTCCACAAGATGCAGTTAGCACCCTCCCCAGCTGAGGCCATTGAAACTGACTCCAGGCATTGCCATGTGCCTGCTATCTCTGGGGACAGTGGGATGTAACATGGTCACTATCACCTGGTGTTGAGAATCGTTGGCTGGCAGGAGTGACGGTGCTGAATGAATACATAGCTTAGGCAATGACCGTTCCACACGGGCCAATAGAGACGTATGTCTCATACACCACAGGGGCTCAAAGGAGGGCAGGGACGGGGACCAATAAGAAGAAGCCTTGGAGGAGGCGGCACAGATAAAGAGTTGAGAAGCATCATAAGGGCAGAGCAGGATAAGATGAGAGATTATCAGCTCGCCTGGATGGTGGCGCATGCTGAAGGTACGGAGGAAGGGACTCAACTCCAGAGCACAGAAGGTATAGGGTGTCAGACTGGATTTAAAGCATGCTCATAAAGTAGCGAAATCGCAGCAGTCCTCAAGCTGGGTTGGGGCTTCTGCCCCACCAGCAAGAAAATAACCCTGCTGGTGGTATATAGGGCAGAGAGAGGACTGAGATGAAGAACCAGGTAGCATATTTTCGTAGAAGTTGAAAAGAAGGTGCAGGTTAGGCTAAGAATTCCAAGGGCGGTGGAGTCAAATAAGGACTTAGAGCACCATGCTGCCCGCTGGCCTGCGGTTGGTACAAGGCACAAGCTCCTCTGTAGAATGTCTATGTCCCTTGCTAACTCTCCTTCCTCCCCTTTGCCCACATCTCCCCTGTCAGTCACCCTCTCTTCTCAGTGTCAGCGCAAACTGGTTCCGTAGACACCGTCTTTTAATACTGTCTGCCCTTTAGACTCCTTCCGAGGCACTGTTTCTACCTTAATCTTCTTGACAAATCCCTGTTCGTCCTTAAAAACACAGCCCAGGAACCATTTGCTTCACAACACATGCTATGATGAGAGACAATATTCTTCACGTCTGTGTTTCACGCTGAACACGTGACCAACTTTTACCTCCCCCCCGATTTTTAAAAAATATATTTAGGTGGGGCTGGAAATAGAACTTAGATCCTTGCATTTGGGAGGCAGTTTTTGTACCATTGGGTTACACCTCCAGTTCTTGTTTATTATTTTAAAAATATTTATTTTCACTTATGTGTGTGTCTCTATGCCTGTATGTTTGCACATGTATTTGTGTGCACCCGGGGAGGCCAGAAAATGGTATTGGACGCCCTGGAACTGGAGTTCCAGGTAGTTGTGACTTGTTTGATGTGGGTGCTGGGAACAAACCCAGGTCAAGCACTTTTAATGGATGAGCCATCTCTAGTCCCTCTTTATAGTTTTTGAAGAAGTGCTACTTTCCCTTGCATACATTCTGAGATGAGGTTCAATGATTGTATCGTAGTTTATACAAGGGAAGATTGAAAAGTATATAAAGATGCACTGTCGGGCGATTGATATGTACATGACGGAACTTAGAGCATTGTGCATCTGTGACAGAGGGTGAAGAGGGTCAGCGTGTGTTGTGTGTACTGACACGGATTAACCACTAAGAGCTACTGCTGGCGAAGGACAGCAGAGTGTCCAACAGTGGCTTAGCACGCCACCATTTTAATGCTAGTACAATAAAAAGAATGTCCTATCAATGGGTGTACTTGCTGATACTTAGCATCTTTTTTTTAAAGATTTATTTATTACATATACACCAGATTGAATTGTAGATGGTTGTCAGCCAACATGTGGTTGCTGGGAATTGAACTCAGGACCTCTGGAAGAGCAGTCAGTGCTCTTAACCTCTGAGCCATCTCTCCAGCCCCGATACTTAGCATCTCTTGCAAGTATTAATAAAATTGACTGTCCCCAGAAGGGAGGAACGCAGATGCTGGGGACGTGATGTAGCAGAGACTTAAACAGACAAACAATGCATTCAGCCTTTTGTATTTTTTAGCATTTAGAACATGAAGGTAGAGTTGTGTTCCAGGAAAACCCCAATGGACACACCTTATTTGAGACATTCTGGTTCATTATGAGGAACCAGTGTCCATTGAGCCTGAAAAGAGAATTCAATCAAAACCATAGAAGTGGTTGTGCAGATGGCTCCAGTGGCGTTCCTGATGTTTGGCTTGGGTTCTTGGTTCTTCTTGGTATAACAGCAAAGAAAGGACACAAACCAAATATGGAGCTCAACCCCCACTGACTCCTGAAGAAAGTCCTCGCCACCCAGAGCACCTTTGCCAATCTCTTGCTCTGTTCTGCAAGCTCAGCAGTCACTTTGTAGCCAGGTGTGCAAAAGTAGGGGCTCCAAAGGAGCAGGGCTTCTACCGTATGAGAAAGGCTCCTGGGCTCATCCCAGAGAGATAAGAGAAGGACATCTTGGATGGGGAAGAGTGGGAACATGGTGGGATGCTATCGGAGAGCTGCTACCGTACATGAGAAATAAGACAAGCATGTCCAGGATGACCAAGACACGCACCAACTCACAACACTTTCTGAAAGACAGATATTTAGTGTGTGTGTGTGTGTGTGTGTGTGTGCATGACAGGTGTGAAGACACCCCTCCTTTCACCATTATGTAGCTTCCAAGTCACACGGTTAGGATACACACATTACAATGATTATACCCATCTTTCTGGCCCAGAGGAGTGGATTCTTACTCAGGTTGTTGCCAGAGTGGAAATGGAGTAACAACATACAAAGTCAAAATAATTACACCAGCAGCAAGGAGTTGGAGGTCAAGGTCAGCAAGAAAGTGTAAGCCTTCGGGATCTGAAGACTCTTGAAGAGAGGGCTTGAGTTTTGGTAAGAGGATGTGAATCCATCCTAGCTCAAGATGAAGTAGATGTGAAATCCCACTCACATCACTGTCACAAAACCCACTAGATCCCAAGCTGACATGACTTTAGTGACTATAGATGGACAGGCAAATTGTTCCCTCTTGTCTGGACTAAAACAGCACTGTCTGGGGCTGGCAGCAAAGAATCTGTTATGGAAACAAAGTCCTTGCTGCCCATTAACATTTGATAGCTAATTTTCTTAATATGATAAATTGTGATGAGAAGCAATTCCTTGTCTTTTAAACTAGTGTTGGCTACACTATGGAGGAACAATTGCTGTGACAGTACAGCTTGCAGGAATGAACATCGTTCTTGGGTGAAGCCACCTGGACATATCTGGGATGTTGGAGGGTCTACACAGAGGAGACGCTGTTCTGATTAATCTCAAGGTTATGGCTGATGGCCAAAGGTCACCAGGATTTGATGCAGTTATTTAAAATGCTGTCTTAGGAGGGGGAGACTCTGGGGAATTACATAACACCCCCAGCAGCTGTTGCGGGGATTTAAATTGGAATTGGGTTAGAAGAAAATGGTTTCAGCGTTGTCTCCTGTCTCAGTTGTCTGAGGCCTGTGGGCACAGCCCCCGAATCATTGAACACAGCAGGGCTGTGCGTTAGAAGCGGGACTAACCGATTACTCAGACTTATTTCCTAAGGCTCCGATGGCGTGTAAGGCATCCAGAGACTTGGAGCCAAGGCTAGAAGCCTGTGTTTAAGGACTGGTTCTGCCGAATTTGGGTTCATGGGTCCTACAAAAGGTTTATGCTGTATTGCCTCATTATCCACTGCTTCCCCGACACCCCCTCCTGTGGCTAGGAGTCAAACTTAGGGTCTTGTGCATGCTAGGCAAGCACTGCCATGGAGCTGTATGTTAAGCCCCATACTGTACTATCTTTTCAAAGCATGCCCCTGGGAGTGTGTCTTGTTTTACCTACCCTACTTAGTTATCTGCTTGTACGTCTTTCTATCTACCCACCCACATAGCAATCACATGTGTGTGTCTATCTCCTTTGTTTTATGTGTTGTGCATCTGCCTGTATATTTGTATCGAATTTACCTTTTGTTTATTTATTAAATACTCTTCTTTCTTTTTTTTTTCTCGAGGCAGGATTTCTCTGTGGCTTTGAAGGCTGTCCTGGAACTAGCTCTTGTAGACCATGCTGGTCTTGAACTCAGAGATCCACCTGCTTCTGCCTCCCGAGTGCTGGGATTAAAGGTGTGCACCACCACCGCCCGGCTCTATTAAATATTTTTCTAAGAACGGTTTCTGGGTTAGCAGAGTAAGTAGAAGTGACTGAGGCAAACCGTAGCCCCTGGAGTGTCCCTGCCTTTGTCTGAGTCAGGCTGCCCTCTGGCTCCTATGTACTGGCTCCATCCTCTCTTGGGTCTCTGCTAAACTGGCATTTTTGGGCAGCAGGAGACCATGGTGAGGAGTCACCAACATTGGTTGCTTGCTCTAGACGAGAGCGTGTCCGTTTTCGTCTTGAGCAAGTACATCCTGGATGCTAGCCAGTCCATTCTGGAACATGTCCACAGTGGGAGCCGCATTCAGTCTGTGTTCCAGGCATCTGTCAGAACGAAGTCAAGATGGACTGACGCCTTGGATGAGGCTGTGAAATCGGAGCGCTGGGAGGCTCCATGCAGCGGTCTCCAAAAGGCCGCTTAAGCGGGGTGACCAAACTCTGGCTGTTCCCAGCTCCGGGTGAGCCTGTGTGACTGGGTGGCCTGTAGAGTAGAGCCGCACATCTGTGCGCTCCACGGTGCTGAGTTCTCCCTGTGAACCGGGCTCCATGCGGAGTGGTGCCGGCGACCTCGCTGATCCTCACTGCTCAGCTGCAGGGGCTTCACACTCCTTTTGGTGACCTCAAAGCTCTGCACGCCCTCCAGAGCTACCTCGATGCTTACTTTGGGGGAGCAAGCTCTCAGCGGACCATCTGAAGCTGACCTGGAGCTGGCCAAAGGGTGATACTCCCTGGCTAGAGCAGCAGGGGCTAAAGAATTACGTTTTCCTGCTTCCCGTTTAAAGCATCATGTGAGGTCGGGCAGGAGCAGGTCCTGATGATAGAGCCTGGGAGTCTTCACTGTGTGTGGGATGGGGACCCAGAGAGGTGCATTCGGGCCTGCAAAACTGATCTCAGAATAGGGTATGATAGAGGCCAAGTCACGGGTACAGTGAGGACCACTCAGTGGGTCTGAAAGTATGTGTGCACAGTCCAAGACAAGGAGACATTCAGCGTGAGTGTGGCTAGACCCTCCTCTGTCCCCTAACCCAGTGTAGCACTTACTAACTGTAATTAGTTTGAATTAGATTTTTCATGGACAATCCTGCGAGTTCTGTCTTTAGGCTACACCGTCTTACACTGAGCCAAGACTAACAAATGTCTTCCAGCTGAGACATGAAGATGGGAAGACGGAGGCATCGGTGCCACCATCTGCCACCCGGCAGGCAATGCGCTTCCCATTTATGATCCCACAGGAGCCTTCCAAGACCTGCAAGAGGAGACACGGCCATTCACCAGCCGACAAGGAAGCGGCCCAAGAGAAGGCATCTCCCAAGTTCACACCTCTGTGTATAGCGTGGAGGCTCTGCGCTCGGGAACCCAGGTTTGTCTAATTGTCAAAGCACGGATCTGCCTTGTGGTTCACTCCAAGAGCCTTGGGGGCAGAGCTCACACTTCTGCCAGGCGTGTGACCTCAGGAAACAATTAGTGTGTTTCTGCCAGGCGTGTGCTTACACACTGGACTGACCTCAGGATATGTGTGTTTCAAGAGTGAAACACTGAGTGCTGAACGAATGAGGGGTATAGTGGAGTCTTTATTTAAAAATGCTTTTGGGGTTTAGAAAAGATTAGTTTTAGTCAGGCCTGGTGGTGCACGCCTTTAATCCCAGCACTCGGGAGGCAGAGGCAGGCGGATCTCTGTGAGTTCGAGGCCAGCCTGGTCTACAGAGCGAGTTCCAGCCAGGGCTATACAGCGAAAGCCTGTCTTGAAAAAAAAAGATTAGTTTCATTATTTATTTATGAGTATGTGTATATCTTTATTTTGGCTGTATGTGCACACGCAGGTAGGTGCCCTTGGAGTCTAGAAAAAGGCATGGGATTCTTGGAAACTGTGAACTGTCAAACATAGGTGTTGAGGACCCAGCTGGACAAGAAGGTGCTGAGCCATCCCTCCAGTCACTGTGAATGCTTTTAAGGAGTCCTTGGCCTTGATGTTCACATCCTTCAAATGGGTGGAGTTTTGGTTTCTTCTTTTCTTGTTATTGGAACCAAATACCCAACACCGCCCCCACAAAGCAACTTAGAGGGAAAAGGGGTTACTTCGGCTTACAGTTCTAAGAAACACAGTCCATCACGGCAGGGGAGTCAAGGCGGCAGGAAATTGCACCGGCTAGGCATATCACACTCAGAACCAGGAGACGGAACAGGATGAATGCTGCTGGTGTCCTGCTCACCTTCTCCTTCTTACCTAGTCCAGGACCCCAGCCCACAAAATGATGCTGCCCACATTTAGGCTGGTATCCCTGCCTCAGTTCACCCGTTCTAGAGTCTCCATCACAGACACACCTGGAGGTTGGCCTTCTAGATGATTCCAAGAGCCTGTCATGATGACAATCAATATTAGCATTAAAGATGGAGACTCAGTTTTATGGTCTTATCCATAAAAAGCAAAGAGCCCGTGCTGTCTCTTTGGTGTTGTATACAGTACAGACACTGTGTTAATTTTCCACAATATGTTTGCTGCCTAAAGTCTCCCTGCTGTTTAAAACAGCTCAGGTTTCCAAAAGATAACAGCAGGAGCACAGTAGGTCTGAAGCAGGCATTTTCGAGTATTTCTCCAGGTACTTGAGGGGTAGCCCAGGCAGTGTCTTCCTTTTTCTTAGTCTCACAGAATCTTTCTGACTCTCAGACTTAACTATGACTCTCATCTTGACAGTCACTTAAACTCTTCCAAGGCAAACACATGTCTTTTACAAGCAAACATATATTTGCTCTATATAGAAAAAAAATGCCGCCGGAGGACTAATTTGGAAGCTTTGTTGATTATCTGTTGTAATGAGCCACGTTACATAATTAAAAGGATTTTTTCCCTTAACTGCATTTCACTACTAATTAACTTTTTATACATTCTACAGTGGACATTTTAGGTTGAATCATAGATGTAATTATGTCATTTCTATGCAAAGAACAGCTTATGAATTATTAATTAATATTAAATCTGTTGATTAAAGGCTAATTCATAAGTAAACATATTACAGCTCACTGTGGATTGCTCTCTAGAAGCGTTCTTTTGTAATTTTTGTGGTCCCCTGTTCCTTGTTAAATATCCAAGATAGAAACTGGCCACACAGATTCCAAACAATAAGAGCAATCCATTTCAAACTCTGTCTGAAGTTTTAACTGCAAGCCTTTTGCATTTCAGTTGTTTAAGAGTTGCATAGTTTTTGAAGGGTACAAAAACACCGTGGAAAGCTGACCAGTTTTATGTCCTTTCTCTTCCTCTCTCATTTCCTGTTCTTCTTCCTAGCCCTTCCTAGCCCTTTCCCCTTCCCTCCCTCCTCCCTCTCCTCCCCTCCTTTTCTTTATTTCACTTTAGTTCTTTTGATCTAACCCCGAGCCTGGTGCATGCTGGGTACATGCGCTGTCACTGAGCTACGTCCTTCTGTATTTTCCCAGACAGCAAACTGGAGAAAGGTTCTCTTGTAGTGCACAGGCAGCCCTGAAGAAGGAGAACTACAGATTGTGTACCTCAGACACGGTTCTACGAATGTCTTTCTTAGCAGTCATGAAGGATGGAGTTAGCAGAGGTCTGAATGTAAGAAAACACTTGGGTGTACCAGTCACCCACACATTTTTATATCCGTTGATTCGTCAATAAATTCTTTAGAATGTCAACCGAATAAAAAAAGTGAAGAAATGAAAAGGAATGGGTGACATGGCCTGTCCTAAAGCATGGAGAAGGGTTATTTATTATAGATGCGTGGGAGAGCGTACAGAGGGGAGGTGGCTGCCAGAGTCCAGACTGTGCCTTGCTGGCAGACTGAGCAGAGCAGATGGGCCAGGAGGGGAGAGACGGGAGCACGGAAGAGAGAGCGAGGAGGCCAAGAGAGGAGCTGGAGACCAAGAGGTCAGCAGGGCACGAGAGTGGTGTAGCCAGAACATAGGAGCAGAAGAGCTGCAGGGTGGGAAGCTCCGCTCAGAAGCTGGCCCAGAGAGTTCAGGGTAAGGGGCCTTGTATGCCAGGCCTTGCTGACAGAGTGGTGACCACTGTCTGCTTTGCTGTGTCAATAAGCACCTTAGTTAGCCTTTTGTCCTGGGTTGGAGACCTAGCACCAATAATGGAGCTAAACAAGCAGTGTGTTGCAGCCAGAATGAGAGCAAGTTGGGCTGGAGGGCAGGGCCCCTCCTCGGGGTATAGCATGAGTCTGACGGAATAGGGAGACTAGATACAAGGTCCCTGCTGTAGAAACCAGAGTGTTTATGTTAGACGCGAATGGAGTTCTGGCTGGCTGAGCCATCAGCTGTGTATAAGATAGTAAGGCGACAGGGGTATGTGAACCAGACGAAAGTAGCTCCTAAAACAGGTTGGAGATGAGGGAATGAGGTCTGGCTTAGGAGGGCTGTGGAAATGAGGAGCAGATGAAGAAGGCGTGATAACTGGCCTCTTTGGAAAAGTGATGAAGAATGCAACGTGGAGGCTGGGGTCCCCCAGTAGCATTGGCGGATGAAGAGTATGTGGACAACTCAGGGTACAGCTCAAGAGGATGAGAAATCTGCTCTGAACGGTAGAGCAATAACGGGTGTAGATGCCTCTGAGTATGTACCCTAAGTCATCAAAGCCAGCTCACCCTAGAGACACCGAAACATCCATGCCTATTGCTGTGCTCACCATGCTTGAATTGGTAAAGAAAATCTATATATATATAGCAGAGTTTTACTCAACCACAAGGAAGTACAAAAACATGCCATCTGTAGGAAAATAGATGGAACCGGAGAGTACCACGCTAAGCAGATAATCTCACAGTCAAGAACTGTTCTCTCACATGTGGCGTCTAGGAGGAGAGGCGGGGGAGGCATGGGACTGAAAAGGAGGCTTCTAGGGAGACGGAACTGGAAATGGCTGATACGGAAATGATGACGGGGATGAACATGATGGAGACAGTATACGCGTGCGGGGGAAAGTCACAATGAAACCTCCTAAATGTGGACAATTTAAAACAGAGCAAAATGGTCCTCCCAGCCCGGGCTGGCTGAAGGCAGTCACAGGCCTGCCTGTTGCTCGGTTGAGGGAAAGACAGCCATGGGTGAGGCTGGGTCCTGAAGGCGTCCTGAGGCTCACACGGCTCCTTGTGGCACCGGGCGGTAGGTGCCACTATGATTAGAAAATACATGTTGGAGAAACGGGAGAGAAAGAGAAGCTAATGTGCTGTGGAGAGAGGCGGAAGTGGAGAAACGAAGGCGGGCGATGGGCAAGCTGATGTGGGTGAGGCCGCCCGCACGCATGCGCATGCCCACTGGGCCCAGTCTGGGGCTAAGGTCCACATCTGGGTTCACAGTCCTTCTGCAGCTTGGGCCTGTGTTGACATGCATGACCCATGTTACCCGGGATCTGGGCAGCCACCTGTGGCCACCTTGGTGTCCGAGGGCTGTTGGGGCCGTGCTGATTCGAGTGGCCCATGCCTCCACTGCGGCACGTATCTGAGTCTGAGCTGCTGCCAGGGGCCGCGTCTGGGTCGGTGGCCCTACAGAAACCTTGGCCTGTGTTGTTGTCCATGGTTTCAGTAACCATGAAGGCCATGCAGATGCCCGGGGTCTGGCTACCTGACTCCATGCTAATATCTGAATCACGTTGCAGCTGGGGCCACACAGATCTGGGTGGGCTGTGCTGCCACCAGGGCCATGGTGACATCTGGGTCCAAGCTGCTGCTGAGGGCCAGTCTGGGTCCGGGGTCCTGCTGCAGTTGGGCTGTGTGTTGATGTCCGTGGACCATGTTACCACGGGGGAGTCATAGGAACCGTGGGTGTTGAAATCCAAGGGCTGTGCTGACCTTCACTGGCCCTGGGATAGCTGGCCCTGCCACTCACTAGACACTACAGCAGGAGAGCTGGTCCCCACACTTGGGAGAGATGGCCCCACCCCTCACCATGGGTGTGAGAGACCTGGTCCCTATGGCTCGAGCCTAGGAGAGCTGGATCTACACTTCGCCTGAGCGGGGCAGTCCCAGCGGCTCACTCTGCCCAGTTCAGCTACCACTCAGATCCACGTCCTGGGCCTTGGACTGGCCCACCCTAGAAGCTGCTGGAACATATGAAGGGACTAGCTTTCCCGGATCTTCATGACTCAGGCTAACAGCGGGATGCCTGAGAGGAGTTTCTGTGAGTGTCCAGGGATGATGGAGGACTTGAACCAGAGGACTTGAACCAGACCAGCTACTCATTGCAGTGGACCTGTGTGGGTGGGGCTGATCGGACAGAAGGGTATACTGTGTGACACACTGCAGCTCCCAGTGTCACTAGGACAAATGAAGAGATGCTGGAAAGATGGGAAAGGCAGAGGACCAAGATGGCTTCTTCTGTTTGTTTTGAACTAATTTTTTGTGGGGTTTCCTTTCGGTGGGAAGCTGCAATAGCGAGGGGCAGTTATATGGAGGGTCAGAGAGGTGAGTGGGATTGGGGTGCATGATGTGAAATTCCCGAGGAATTGTGTTATTAAAGAAATAACAGAGCAAAACAAGAATGGGCATAGAGACAGCAAAGAGTGGCAGTCTTTGGACAGAGCCAGGTGATGATGAGGACGCAGTGACTGCTCCTGTCACGATGTTACCCCAGGGGTAGCCAGAGAAGCTGCCACACATCCCTTCTCTGCACACCGTATGGACACGAGTGCTGCTTTTAAGCGGGTCCTCCTACTTGTCTACATCTGTTGAGGATGGCTCAAGGGAGACAGGCACAGGAGAGTGAAGTCATGTGCTTCCAGTTCTCAAGGTGATGGCTACAGCAGTAACACGACTCGAGATGGTAACCGTTAGGACTGAATTTCCCTGAGTCTGAGAATCGATGCTCTTTGGTTTCATTACTGTGAAGCTTCCGGACAGAGCACGTTGCTGGGCTTGCTGGCATCTCAACAGTTATTTTAATGTCAATTTAAAACCCTATTGTTGGGATGGTCACATCCCTGGATCCTGAGAGCTTGCCCTGGGGAGCCCTTGGTGCATCTGGATTTGGTTACTCCAGACTTGCATTCATTTCATCTCTGAAATCTAATGAGCTAATCCAATAAAATTAGAAAGGATTCTAACCTGCTCAACACCTAATCAGCTTAGTCTAAGAGAATTAAATCAAAGCCCCAGGTGTGATCTTCTCCCTCAGATGAAGTCTCACCAGGCAGGCAGTCTTATTATTTGGGAGGCTGGGATAGTAGTGTGTGAGTTTTATAGATAGACCAAGAACATGGTGGGTTAGCAGCAGTTTTATGGCTCTGCTGATATAGCTTTGTGTGAAGTCCAGGGCAGAGAGAGAGAGACAGAGAGACAGAGAGAGAGAGGGAGGGAGGGAGGGAGGGAGGGAGGGAGGGAGGGAGAGAGAGAGAGAGAGAGAGAGAGAGAGAGAGAGAGAGAGAGAGAGAGAGAGAGAGATCCGATGTGTTGTGTGACACTGGGATTGGGAATTACTGTGTCTCACCATTTGCAGAATGAAACAAGATAACAGAACTTACAGTGTAGAATTGTAAGAATTAGTGGAGATTATGCACATATGCATGTGTGCATTCCAGTAGTGTGTGCATATATACATATCTATATATGTGTGTGTATGTGCTTGAGAAATGTCTGTTACAAAAGTATACATTGTCATTTTATTATGTCACTAATGAGTTGTACTAAAATATTGTATGTATTATTATAATTAGGTAGGTGATTAATAATCATTTGTACTTTTACAATAATGATTATATATACTTACCCCATATTCAAAATCAAAAGCTGTAGTCCTAAAGAATGGGGGAAAGGCTGCAGAGGCCTGAGTAGACCTGTTTGTTCAGTCTGTGCCCTGACAGACAGACTTCAGGAGGTGGAAGAGACAGATGCAGGGTTGATAGACAGAGGCTCATTATAAAGAACATTGATAGTTTTGGTTATGTCTGCATTCATTGCTGACATGTTATAGCGTCTGGCGAGAATGTCTCAGTGCCTATGCTGTCTTAGTCGGGTACATAGCAATGGCTCTGTGGCTCAGGAGACAGGTTCCTTTAGAGCTTCTGCCTGTGTGAGTGACAGCATCTTCTAGAGTTGTGCAGTGCACAGCCTGCACACGTGAGCAACAATTCTTAGACGAGAGCTTTTAATTACAAAGGAGACATTTCACTTTCCTACCCTGCTGTAGATCGGGGTCCAGTATAAATATTGTAGAGATGAGAAAATGTGTGCAACTTACTGATACCTTTTTTTCTATGATCTGTGTCTAATGAACTAGGCTGCTCAGATTTGCACCTGTGTTCTGGGATCTCGGGCAAGTGTATCTCTTCTGAGCTTCCTCCACAACGTGACGATGCAGGAGAAACTTGAAGTAGTAAAACGGATGCTATGAAGGATTTACAAATAAACTCCCTTAGGAAATACTAAGTTGCACAAAGCAGAGTTTAACTAAAGGAGCACTCCTACAATATGATGGGGGATAGTATTATACTAGTCAGACTTGTTAAATCTGTTGGGATGAAAATTCTGTACCACAGTTGAAGCTGAGGGTTGCTGAGAAAGTTTCTGCTAATGTTTATGCACCAAAGTTGACCTCCAATTAGGCTCCATTCCCATAACAGAAGGGGTCAACCCTGACTAAAGCTGGCCAGTTGGCCCATCCCCATGTCAAAGGACATGCCTCCAAGACGCAGCTCCAAGTGTGCAGTACAGGGTCACAGCCACTTTAAGTTTGGGTTTGCCATGAGGGCCCCTGCACTGACATCAGGAAAAAGCATGATTCTGCAGGTAGACAAGATTGCCCTGGGTAACAACTATAGGCAAAGAACAACACCAGCATACTTCAAATTCATTCAATTCTAGCAATAACCTTGCTGTGTAAATCTCGCCTCTGCCCAAGTGGACAGTCTCCTGTCTCTAAATTTTTCAGAGTGTAACCTGGGCTTGGGACCTAAAAGAGATGTAATAATGACAGTGTGTGTGGAGTGTGGATGCCTGAGGTGTATATAAGTTAGTAAAGTCTTCTATCCATGGCCAGCTTCTCTGAGCACCAGCTGAAGTGACCAAGGCAGCAAACACCATCTTGTCCTGACTCTACTTCATGTTTACTTAGACGTTCTCAGACCCCTAGCCCCACACTCCCATCATTTTTATTAACATTGCTATGATTATCAACTAATACATATTTGTTATCCCCAAATTTGAAGTATGAAGGAACAAAGAAAAATAAAGTTACCTGTACAGCTGAGCCATAAAGAGAACTTTCATGTGTGTATGTGTGTGTGTGTGCGCGTGTGTTTGCACTTATCTGTGTGTTTTTGTCTGCACACATGTGTGTGATGCTGGGTACCTAATCTCTGCACAGTTTTGTAGCTCATTTCTTCTCTTATTGTCATAACAAACTCCCACAAACTTAGTGTCTCACAATCATGCACATTTTCTCCTGCAGTTCTTTGAGCCAGAAGGCCTTGCAGAACTGAAATCTAGGTATAGCAGAGCGCTCTCTTTGGAAGCTTCAGAGAATACATTTCCTCCCTCATTCAAGGTGTCAAGTTCATTTTCCTGGTGGTTGAAGACCAATACTCTCATTTCCTCTAGCTGTGGGCTGAGGTCTGTTCCCAGCTTCTAGGGCTGCCAGCTTTTTTCAGCTGTGGTTCCCAAGCCCTACCTTCTAGAAGTGGTGGCCATTGTTTTTCTCACATATCTCTCTCATTGCAGCTGGGCGCTTTCTGGCTTTAAGGGTTCCTGTGATGAGATTGGACACACCTGGGTCTATGATATTTCACACTTAAAAATCCACAACCATAAACGCACCTGCAAAGTTCCCTTTTCCACAGAAGGTAACCTCGTCATGGGTTCTAGCCTGAGGACATGACCACCTGTGAGGACAATGTCACTCTGGCTGCAGAAGTAATCTTGTGTGCATCCATCAACGGAAGTGGCCTCCAATCGTAAGTGTGCTGAGTCTGAGGGGCTGCAAACCCAAAGTCTTTGTCTCATCATTCTGGAATAGGTGTCCCATGAATCACATTTAGACAGATGGTTATGAGAGACTGGAAGACGGTTCAGCCGGTAGAGAGCGCGCCATGACAGGTGAGGCCTTGAGTTTGGGTTTCCAGGCTGGCGTGTAAAAAGCCAGGCATAACAGTGAGTGTCTGAAGAGGCAGAGATTGGCAGGTCCCTGGGGCTCACTGGTGAGCTAGCCTCACTGAGTCCCCGGGCTTCAGATTCAGTGGGAAATCCTATAGTGCTTCTTGTGTGCCTGGTCAGTACAGTTGACAGCTGACGGTAGATGAGTATTACCTCACACTCCCTGCTGTTCCACTCTCAACCCTAGCCTTTCTACATGTTAACTCACTCATCCTGGAACTAGGGGTAATATGCCTTTTAAAAAAGTAAATGGCATGTTTTTCCTTTTTAAGTCTTTGTAATTGTGTATTTGTAGCACTCACCATTACTTCTCAACACACTTTCCTCCAAACCTAAACTTTCTAATTTATGAGCAGTGTCGTGCTTTGGTGAGCAGTGCTTTGGATCTGTAATTAGGTGTGGAGGCGTCTTTGTGCCTCCGTCCTCCCAAACCTTAAATGTGGGGAGTCCTTGTGCTTCTGTCCTCCCAAACCCCAAGTGTGGGGAGTCCTTGTGCCTCCGTCCTCCCAAACCCCAAGTGTGGGGAGTCCTTGTGCCTCCGTCCTCCCAAACCTTAAATGTGGGGAGTCCTTGTGCTTTTATTCTGCCAAACCTCAAGCAGGAGCCTTACTGATCGTCAGCCTGTCATGGGCACTGGCTGCATTCCCCTCCTGCTGCCTGTTTAATCTTTGCCTCTCCATGGCTGGATGCTGAACTTGTCTCCCGGGATGGCAGAGGACACATTTTGCAGAGTTCATAACTTACCAAAACCTCTGGGGTTCAGCATTTCTGCCTGAACTGGAAACTTTCTATGTGAAAGTCAATTTGCTCTTATGATAAAAAAAGCCTGTTGCAAAGAAAAAGAGAAAGAAAAGCCTTCCAAACCAACAGCTCCCAGCGGTGGCCTTACACATAGCTCCCAGATGTGGCAGGGGCATTGTGGGTACAATACGCAAGGACTGAAGTAGAAAGAAAGAATGACGGCAACATCTGTAATTTACTTGGCTCTGAAACTGGAAAAAAATGTTTGAAAATAAAAGGAACTTGCATTCTGTGGAGTTTAAAAAATAATGTCAGCTACCATAGAGTTAGTCTGACCCCCCACCCCGCGTGTATAGACTCAATTTCCGACTTTTAAAAGGAATCATCCACATACATTTTTTCATTTAAATTAGAAACAAGCTTGCTTCACATGTCAATCCCAGTTCCCTCTCCCTCCCTCCTCCCCCGCCCCCCCCACCAAGCTCTCCATCCCCCTGTTCAATCCCTACTCTGATCCCCAGGGAGGGTGAGGCCCTCCATCGGGGATCTCCAGAGTCTGTCATTTCATCCAGGGCAAGGCCTAGGCCCTCCCCCAAGATCCAGGCTAAGAGAGCATCCCTCATTGTGGGCAGCCAAAGTCCATTTGTATGCCAGGGATAAATACTACCCAAGGTTCCATAGATTGCCTAGGCCTCCTCACTGACATCCACATTCAGGGGGTCTGGGTCAGTCCCATACTGTCCTCCCAGCCATCAATCTGGGGTCCAAGCATTCCCCCTTGCTCAGGTCAACTATTTCTATCCACATACATCTTTAAAGAAGGATCTTGGAATTCGCATCTCAAAATTTTATTGTTTTGTTCAAAAATTTTTGTTCTGTCCAAGAAAGACCTGGTTATGTTGGAATTTTTAGAAAAAAGTTCACCGGTGTGTTTACCGTTCCCCAGGGAGGGTGAGGCTTTCCAGGGGGATCTTCAAAGTCTGCCATATCATTCAGAGCAGGATCTAGGCCCTGCCCCGTGTATCTAGGCTAGGAGTATCCCTCTATGTGGAGTGGGCTCCCTAAGTCCATTCATACACTAGGGATAAATACCTATCCACTGTCAGAGGCCCCATAGATTGATTGCCCAGGCCTCCTAACTGATACCCACATTCAGGGAGTCTGGATCCATCCTATGCTGGTTTCCCAGCTTTCAGTCTGGGGGCCATGAGCTCCCCCTTGTTCAGGTCAGCAGTTTCTGTGGGTTTCACCAGCCTGGTCTTGACCCCTTTGCTCCTCCCTCTGTGTAACTGGATTCCAGGAGTTTGGTTCAGTGATTAGCTATGGGTCTCTGCTTCTGCTTCCATCAACTATCAAATGAAGGCTCTAGGATGGCATATAAGGTAGTCATCAATCTCATTATCAGAGAAGGGCATTTAAGGTAGTGTCTCCACTATTGCTTAGATTGTCAGTTGGGGTCATTCTTATAGATCTCTGGACATTTCCCTAGTGCTAGGTTTCTCTTTAAACCTATAGTGACTCCCTCTATTACAGTATCTCTTTTCTTGCTCTCCTTTGTTCTTCCCCTGACTCAATCTTCCTGCTCCCTCATGTCCTCCTCCCCCCCTCTTATTTTCCCCTTTTCTTTCTCCTAACCCCCCCCCATGCTCCCAATTAGCTCAGGAGATCTTGTCCCTTCCCCCTTCTCTGAGGGACCATCGATGTCTCTATAAGAAAATACCTTGTATGTTTTCTTCATTTTGCTACAGACCGAGACTTTAATTTCTAAGATGGGATTGATAGCATGAAGAGGAACATAGCCCAGTTTTCACAGTGTATGAAGCAGTGGATGTGTTTCCAAGGACAAGCAGTGACCAGACACTGGGAAGTTAGTGACTAGCACAAGACAGAGGCAAAACAGGATTGAAGAATGACTTTAGGTGATGAGCCTAGAAACATAGACAGTAGATTTCCTGGTGTCAGCAGAAACTGGGAAGAAGGTTCTATGGAACAGTTGTTCATTGTTTAAGAAGTTGGGTTTAGTTTGTAGAGATTGTTCCAGAGCTCTCCTTGCTCGGAAAACAGGAGGGTCTAAGCATGTAGATTTGCATGTGTGGGTTGTGGTGGGGACAACAGGAGAGATTTGGGTGAGAAGTTCCTGGAGTCCCTTGTTCACCGTCTTTAAAGCAAGGGCTGGAATTTAAGGCTAAGCACTTTCACCTAGCTCTGCCCTTCAGACATAAAATGGAGGGGTAGGATTTCTAGATGTTGGCAACAGACAGGGACAGAAGAAGAAACGCTAGAGAGATCCAAGGGAAACAGAACCAAGACTTATAAAAACAGTCACACCATGCAAGTTAGAAGGCGTGGGCACCACAGAACTACCGCAAGCGAGAAAGGGAACCACCTGGCACTCTGGACAGCAGTTGGTGGGCTCTTAAATGCACGTGTATCATATGACCCAGCCACACAACTCCTGGACATTTGTGAGAGAAGTGAAAACGTGTTCAGAGGTTTGTGTGTGAGTGTGGATGGCAGCTTGATTCAGAATGGTCAAAACCCAGAAACAACTCAGTTCACAATAGCTAAATGGAGGATGTCTAATTTTTTTAAATATTGAAATAATAGAATGCTGCTTAGCAATAAAAAGGAAGTGGACTGTTGATATGTGTGACGCAGTGGATGGATTTCAGAAACATCCTTCTATGTCTGCTGTGTAAAAGAGGCAGACATAGAAGATCACATACGGTCCGCTCCCATCTAAACGGAACTCTGGAAAAGATGAACCTAATCCATGACAGATGTGACTGCCACCGACTATGTGGGAGTGAAGGAGTGGTAAATATTGATTAGGGAGGGGGTACGTGGGAGCCTCTTGGATGGTGGACGTTTTCTATATCTTGGATTAGGTAGACATTTGTCAAAACTTGGCAACCTACACCAGATCAAGTCTTTCTCACTGTATGCAAATCACACCTCCAACAAGATTGAGTTTTACAATGCAGCCATAGGAAGTGCCGAAATGATGATAGCGTGCCTCAGACCCACTTCACTAAATTTAGAGAAATTACCACAGGAAGTGAAAAAAATTCTGAGGATTTTAAGAAGTGCTAATACCAGCCAATTGCTCTGTCGTTATGAGTGAGCCGTTAGATATTTAAAATCTCTGTAAGGGAATTCCTTCCATTTTTTAAGTGGACCCCCCCCCGCCCCTCTCTCTGAGATGTTCAAGGCAGACAAGAAAGACGAGAAACACATTGCTTTTATTCCTAGACCTTTAGGGGACGACTTCATTGAGTCAGCACCGACTGGCTCTGCTATGTTGTATTCTGGGAAGAAAACGTGGCCCTGACCCATCTACAACAGTCTATGGAAAGACAGCTAGCGTCGTAACGGTGGGGTTAGTAAACAGTAACAGCAGCGATACTAACTATTGCTTACCAGCGTCTCACCCCAGGCAGGCGCCAGCAGAGTGATTGACATGCTATCTCATTTAATCCCCCAGTAGCGTGGCTTTGAGCGCTTAGCCCCCTGTATTACAGAAAGCGCAGCTGAGCTGGGAGCTTTCCTGCTACCTACCCAAGACCACAATATTGAGGATCGGTGTTGCAGGTTGCCACAGCCCAACAATGAAACGTGAAATGCTGACAGGGGCTTGAGGCAATGTGCAGACTCTCCAGAGCCCCCTCCACTTCCCAGCCAGCCACGGAAGCACCAGCTCTTCCTCAGCCAGCAGAACTGCCATTGTTGCACACCCCCAGCCTGCCCCCTCCCCACGCAGCTCTCCCACAGGCCTGCAAGTCCTGTGGCTGACATCCTGCCACCCAGGGGGGGGCTACAGATCTGAATAATGTTCTTGGATTTGTGTCTCTCATCTTGTCGGTGATTAGTCCTAACTCTTCCTGGCAAGGCTCCTGCCAGGCTATTTCTGGAAACAAAAATTCATTACACACATCCTTATTGATTTTCTCTCTCCTTTGCTTATTGCTGAAATGCTTTCCCTCCCCCTCTCGAAAAAACAGTGCTGCAATTACTGGAAGCTTCTCTCCCCCTAGAAGCCTTCCAAGGACCAGTGGGCTTTGGGGCTCCTGGGAGTAGGGGCTGCCTGCATCGCTATGCCCACTTTGCTGGAAGAGGGAGGAGTGGGGAGGCCAATCGCCTTGACTTGAGAGCAGTGCATTCGATAGATTCCAGTCGTGCTCCCAGACAGCAGCTGTGTTTACTGTCTCTCTCCGCCTCCTTCCCCAATACTTCTGAGTGACAGTGCTGTCTTGAGCATCCCAGGTACTCATCCAGCTTTGGTGGCTAGCTCAGGGGATCTCACTTACCTGTGGGGTCAAAAGAAAAGAAAAGAAACTATCTTCTCTGGAGCAAATTAAGATTCAGTCACAGTCTTGTTATTGAGCATCCCTGCCGTGTTAGGTCTGGGACATAGGTGAACAAAGCACTCTGTTCTGTTTCCATGGATTGATAGTCTGGCAAGGGACTTGAACAGCAACCACAGCAATGGCGCAGTTTTATTTACAAACAAATAAAATAACTGCAAGGTGCAGGGTCAACAGTGGGTTCTGCAACAGAAAGTGGTCTGGTATTACACAACACCGCCTATCACATGCAGCGCCATTAACCTGCCCCCATCACCCAGCGTTCTTCCCAAGTTTAGCACCGTTAAGCAGCTGATTCCAGATGACCGAGTTAGAGCCCGATGCAAGATCAGATTTGTCTGGCTCCAAGATCAGTGCGCTTTCCACTCTGTTGGGTCTTCAGGAACATGGGCTGTGGTGGAGTTTGCAGCAAAGGCCAGGGAATTGCCTGTTACCTTAAATCCGTGGCTGAGAGGGTACAATGCGTCCCTGGAACAGGTCTTCCGCTGATCACGATCTCCCTCTTGCTTTCAAGTGGGTAGGTGGGTGTGGGCTTGCCTTTGGAGAGGGCCTCTGAGCTCTGGGGGCTGTTGTTCTTTGGGCCTGGCACCACATGCCCCGTAGGCTTTGGCACAGCCTGTCCCTCCTCTGCCAAGCCCGCCTCATCTGTATTCATAGCTATTCACATGTCCTCAGCCTCTCCCTCAGAGCTGTGCCCCTGCACCTTGCCTCCCGCAGCAATGGGGGGGGGGGAGCCACCGAGGCTTCTGGGAGATCGGCGGAGGTCAAATGTGGGCATACAGGGGCCTTAGACATGGAACTAGAGAAGGCAACGTCTCCAGGCTCTGGGCTCTCAGAGCCACATCGAGGAGGGGAAAGGAGTCGAGTCTGGGAACCTCGGGCAGGTGCAACCCGAGTGTGTTGATGTGTGCGCTGGGAAATCTGGCTTGCTGGAATGAAGAAAACACGGACGGATGTGGGCTTGGGGAACGTCACCGTTAGTCCACCGAACAGTGATGTGCTGCCTGCCTCCCCATCTGTACCCCACAGCGACAGGAGACGACTCGGCGCGCACACAGAGTCACACAGAAGCACTTCTTGTGTTAGGTGCTCAAGGCCTTGTGTCACGAGGCCCAGGTGATTGCCATGTCCAGTCCAGGGAGGAAAATGGGCTGTTTCTAGATGGGTTTGTCACTGACGCACTTCAAATGTTAGCCCTGTCGGTTCACGATGTGCCTCACTCTTCTCCTAGACCGTGTGAAATGCCTTGGCCTCCGGGATGTGTAGGCACGATAGAGTGTGGAGTGGTAGGCTGTCCATTCCTCCAATTGCCACTGAAATCTTATTTGCCGTCAATCTGAACTAGACTGTCTCTCCTCTAAGAACCGTGCACTTTCCCGTCACGATTCTCACCAAATTTGCACACAGACATGTGCATCTGCCAATCTGCACTCAAGGACTATCTTCTCCCTCCTCTCCATCTTCTGACATCAGTAATTCCAGTGTGATTCTGTTTACTCCTGAATTGTCAGTGTCTTGACAAAGGCTTGGTCCATAGGAAACACCACACACACACACACACACACACACACACACTGGGTGGATAAAACTCTAGCCACCGGTAAGTCTATGCGACTAGTCCATGATCCTATGACTAACTAGTCAAAGAATAGCTTATAAGTCCCAGCCTCTGGTGGCTCATACTACATCTCTTTCCGATGTGTGATGCTGAGCCAGGCTGCCTTTGACAGGGTGTTAAAAATCTGACTAATGCTCTTCAGGTTTTAAGGAGCTGTTTTTAATGAAGAAAGTTCACAGGACATTAGATTTTGTTATGAAAAAGGAGGTCCAATAAAAAGTGACTCTACCTTGGACTGCTTAGAATTATGTCCCTGGTGTAACTGTGAGCCCAAGAGATCCTGAGGATATCCTTGACACAGAGACCACGATGTGCTCAGGTCAGGGTGGGGGTGGGGGCCCAATGGCAAGGGAATAGGAAAATCTCTCTTCATTGACTCTGTGGGGGAATTTGTGTCCTCTTAGTATCACCAGACAAGGGCTGTGGGTGGAGAGGGGTGGGGCTGATTTCCAGAGAGAGGCTGGGCTGTGCCCCACCCAAGCAGTGCTGGTGTTCTGACCTCGTCTGTCCTCCAGTTTCAGGGACGGACGATGGTTCTTCGGGTGGGTGTGATGGGAATGGAGGCAGACAGAATGGAACTTCTTCCCTTTGCCAAGCTTGCTCCTGACTGTGAGTGGATTCAGCACTCGCTGGACAGGTAAATTGGAGCACGCCTGTAATTGCAAAGGTGGCCTGCTTAGTGATGGCATTGGTCACCAAGCTTAGACTGTGACTCAGCCCAGTGCATGCAGAGAGCCTGACAGTCTGGGTGCTAAATTTAGTCTCGAAAAGAAACAATCAAGCAAGACCAAGAATAACCAGGCCATTTGAACTTTCCCATGCCACAGTTGGCCTTCAAGCCAACATCCATTTCCTTTGTCTTGCTGATGTCACTGTCTCCCAAGCGGCAAGGTCTTAATGCTGAGGAGGGAGGGGCTGATGCTCCATTAGCACAGTCCCCACAGCCATTGCCATGGCGATAGCTTCTGTCACTCCATGTGACACAGTAGTCAGCGGGTGGTTACTTAATAGTGACAGGTAACCCCTATCTGATGTATCGGTAAATGTTATAATTCAGAATTTAAAATTTAATTTGTGTGTGTGTGTGTGTGTGTGTGTGTGTGTGTGTGTGTGGAGGGAGGGGTGCCATGTCCCATGGGACACCTGCAAAGATCAGAGGACAATGTTTGGGAGTTGTCTCCTTCTACGTGGCAGGAACTGAACTTAGATTTTCAGGTTTGCTCCCCAAGTACTTTTAATGGCTGAGGCATCCCACAAGCCCTACAGTATGGATTTTTAACATCTCCCCAAGGCATGTGTGTTTGCTAATAACATTCTCTTGTGTTGGCAGGTGGGGGAGACCTTTAAAAGGTCAGACCTAACTGGAAGTCTTATGAGGTATGCCCTAGAGGAGGATGGTGGGACCCTGGTGTCTCTTCTGTGTCTCCTAGCTTCTTAACCATCATGAGGCAATCCGTCTCCTCTACTATGTTCTCCTGACATGATGGATTCCTTTCCCACAGACCAAAGGAAAGAGGCAACTGATTACAGACTAAAACTCCAAAACTCTGGGCCAAGACAGACCTGTTCTCCTTCAGGTTGGCTCAGTTACTGGGTTGCAGTGAGGGCATGCTTTTGGAACCCCGTAAGTACCTGGTTCTGCTCCTGAGCTGAAATGCACTGCCTTAAGTTTTTTCCCATAAAGAAACAGGGAAGCTGGGCCTCTTGCAGCCTGCCTCCCCCTCTTCCACCCCCCTGACCCGCAGCTGCAGGACCCCTCCTGCTGCTGAGCCCCACAGAGGGATCTGGAGGCAGAAGAAAGCAGCCACCATAGCCCCCCACCATTCTGGTCTCATCCCTCGACCCTGTGGTAGAGAGGTGAGGCCCTGGGTCTCTTGCAGCCTGCCTCCCCCTCCTCGACTCCCCTAACCGGAGGCCACAGGACCTCTCCTGCCACCGAATCCCACAGAGGGACCTGGAGGCAGAAGAAAGCAGCTACCATCATCAGCCACCATTCTGGTCTTGCCCCTCAACCTTTTGGGGAGAGGAAATAGCCTTGAACCCATACTCACCAGGAAAGGAAGAGACTCCCCCTCTACCCATTGGAAGAAGAGATGGGAAGAAGACAGTTTAAGAAGAACACATCCGCCGGGCGGTGGTGGCGCACGCCTTTAATCCCAGCACTCGGGAGGCAGAGGCAGGCGGATCTCTGTGAGTTCGAGGCCAGGCTGGACTGACAGCCTCGAAAACAATACAGAGAAACCCTGTCTCATAAAACCAAAAAAAAAAAAAAAAAAAAAAAGAACACATCCAACAACAGAAAAACCTATATGACACCAGCAGAGTTTCGGTACTCTACACCAGCAAGACCTGACCATCCCAGCACAGATGAAACAAAAGAGAATGACCTTAAAAACAACCTCATGATAATGGTAGAGGCCCTCAAAGACAATATGAGAAAATCCCTTAAAGAAATGGAAGAAAAAAACAAACCAAAAAAAAAAAACACGCAAGAAATCACAAAATCTCTTAAAGAAAGCAAGGAAAGCCAAGAAAAAACAATCAAATGGATGAAGGAAACAATTCACACAGTTAAGGACCTGAAAACTGAAATGGAGACAATAAAGAAAACACAAACTGAGGTAAGGCTGGAAATAGGAAAGCTGAATAAACAATCAGGAACTACAGATGCAAGTATAACAAAGAGAATACAAGAGATGGAAGACAGAATCTCAGGCGCTGAAGATAAACTAGAGGAAATAGATTCATTGACAAAAGAAAGTCTTAAATCCAACAAATCCTTAACACAAAATATCCAGGAAATACAGGACATTGTGAAAAGACAAAACCTAAGAATAATAGGTATAGAAGAAGGTAAAGAAGCTCAGCTCAATAGTACAGAAAACATATTCAACAAAACCATAGAAGAAAACTTTCCCAACTTGAAGAAGGAGATGCCTATGAAAGTACAGGAAGCTTACTGAACACCAAATAGACTGGACCAAAAAAAAAGTCCCCTCACCACATAATAATCAAAACACCACACATACAGAATAAAGAAAGAATATTTAGAGCAGCAAAGGAAAAAGGCCAAGTAACATGTAAAGGCAAACCTATCAGAATTATACCTGAAAGCCAGAAGGTCCTGAATAGATGTTCTACAAATACAAAGAGACCACAGATTCCAGCCCAGACTATGATTCCCAGTAAAACTCTCAATCACTATAGACGGAGAAAATAAGACATTCCATGACAAAACCAGATTTGCACAATATGTATTCACAAATTCAGTTCTACAGAAAGTTCTAGAAGGAAAACTCCAACCCAAGGAAGTTAACTACACTCACAATAAAATGGGCAATAGATAATCTTACTTTAACAGAAGTCAGAACTAGGGGAAAAACTCACACACAATACCACCACCAAAAATGGATCCAAATTAAACAAGAATCAACCATCAATGGTCACTAATATCCCTGAATATCAATGGTCTTAACTCACCTATAAAAAGGCACAGGCTAGCAGAATGGATACGAAGATAGAATCCATCCTTCTGCTGCATACAAGAAATACACCTCAGCTTCAAAGACAGACGTTACCTCAGAGTTAAGGGTTGGGAAAAGATTTTCCAATCAAATGAACATAAGAAGCAAGCAGGTGTAGCTATCCTAATGTCTAACAAAATAGACTTCAAACTAAAATTAATCAAAAGAAATGAAGGTAATTTCCTATTCATCATAGGAAAAATCCATCAGGAGGAAGTATCAATTCTGAACATCTATGCCCCAGATACAAAGACACCCATATTCATATAAGAAACATTACTAGAATTCAAATCACACATTAAACACCACACACTTATAGTGGGAGATATTAACACCCCACTCTCACCACTGGACAGGTCCACCAGACAGAAACTTAACAAAGAAACAAAGGAACTAACAGACGTTATGACCCAACTGGCTTTAACAGACATCTATAGGACATTCCATTCAAACACATAAGAATATATACCTTCTTCTCAGCACCACATGGAACCTTTTCTAAAATCGACCACATACTTGGCAATAAAGCAAACCTCAAGAGATATAAAAAAATTGGTATAACCCCCTGTATCTTATCAGATCACCATGGCTTAAAATTAGAATTCAACATCAGCACAAATTGCAGAAAACCCACAAACTCATGGAAATTGAACAATGCTCAGTTGCATCACTCCTGGGCAAAGGAAGAAATAAAGAAAGAAATCAAAGACTTCCTAGAATTCAATGAAAATGAAGCACTATATACCCAAACCTATGGGTCACTCTGAAAGCAGTTCTAAGAGGAAAATTCATAGTACTAAGTGCCCACATGAAGAAACTGGAGAATAGTCACACTAGAGAATTAACAAAACTCCTGAAAGCTCTAGAACAAAAAGAAGCAAACTCACCCAGGAGGAGTAGACACCAGGAAATAATTAAATTGAGAGCTGAAATCAATAAAGTGGAAACAAAGAAAACAATCCAAAGAATCAATGAAAAAAAGAGGTGGTTCTTTGAGAAAATCAAGAAGATAGACAAACCTTTGTGGGAACACCAGACCTTGAGCAGAGACCCACTTCCCCTTCTGCCTGGGAGTTGGCAGCTGTAAGACAATCTAAAGACATGTTTGCTAAAAACAATACAATGCCTGGGGGCATTAAGTTCCTGGAAAAGGCCTGCCCGCAGAAACCACCCTGAGCTCGACCTTGTCCAGAGACTAACCGCCTCTTCTGCCACGCCCAGATCAGTTTCTGGGGTCAGAGCAGGACCAGCCAGGAGAGAGGAGAGAGCAGAAGCTTCTCTGGAGGGAGCCTTTCTTAGGAAGTTTTCTTGAACCTTTTTGGGGCCTGCTTAAAGTTTTCTTTACATCGTTGAACGAGTCTCTGTGTTGTCAATCCCCGACACCCTCCGCACGTTCTCGGACACAGGCCGCACAGCAGACGCGACAAACCTTTATCCAACTTAACCAAAAGACAGAGAGAGAACATACTAATTAACAAAATCAGAAATGAAAAGGGGGACATAACAACAGACACTGGGGAAATTCAGAGAATCTTCAGGTCATACTTTGAAAACCTGTATTCTACAAAATTGGAAATTTTAAAGGAAATGGACAATTTTCTGGATAGATATTACTTACCAAAATTAAATCAAGAACAGATAAACAATTTAAATAGATCTATAACCCCTAAAGAAATAGAAGCAGCCATAAAAAGTCTTCCAAGCCAAAAAAAAAAAAAGTTGAGAGCCAGATAACATCAGTGCAGAATTCTACCAGAAATTCAAGGAAGAGCTAATACCAATACTCTTCAAATTGTTCCACACAATCAAGCAGAAGGATCACTGCCAAACTCTTTTTACAAGGCTACAATTACCTCAGTACCCAAACCACACAAAGACCAACCAAGATAGGGAACTACAGTCCAATCTCCTTCATGAACATTGATGCAAAAATACTGAATAAAATACTGGCAAAACAAATCCAAGAACACATCAGAAAAAAATCATCCACCATGATAAAGTAGGCTTCATTCCAGGGATGCAGGGATGGTTCAATATATGAAAATTCATCAATGTAATCCGCCATATAAACAACATGAAAAACAAAAACCACATAATTATCTCACTAGATGCTGAAAAAGCCTTTGTCAAAATTCAACACCCCTTCATGATAAAGGTCTTGGAGAGATCTGGGATAACAGGAACATACCTAAACATAATAAAAGCTATATATAGCAAACTGACAGCCAACATCAAACTAAATGGAGAGAAACTCGAGGCGATTCTTCTAAAATCAGGAAGAGAACAAGGTTGTCCATTCTATGCATATCTGTTCAATATTGTGCATAAAGTTCTTGCTAGAGCAATAAGACAACAATAGGAGATCAAGGGGATACAAATTGGAAAGGAAGAACGCAAGTGGTCCAAAAAATTCTACCAGGGAACTCCTATAGCTGATAAACACCTTCAGCAAGGTGGCAGGATACAAAATTAACTAAAAAAAAAACAAACAAAAAAACCCAAGCAGTAGCTCTATTATATATAGACAATAAAGGGGCCAAGAAAGAAATTAGAGAAACATCACCCTTTATAATAGCCACAAGCAACACAAAATATCTTGGGGTAACTCTAGCCAGACAGGTGAAAGACCTGTATGACAAGAACTTTGAGCCTTTAATAATAAAGGAACTTCAGGAGGCATCATCATCCCTGACTTCAAGCTCTACTATAGAGCTATAGTCCTGAAAACAGCTTGGTATTGACACAAAAATAGACAGGTAGACAAATGGAATTGAATTGAAGACCCTGATATTAACCACACACCTTAGAACACCTGATCTTTGACAAAGAAGCTAAAACTATACAATGAAAAAAGAAAGCATCTTCAACAAATGGTGCTGGCGTAACTGGATGCTGGCATGTAAAAGACTGCAGATAGATCCATATCTATCACCATGCACAAAACTTAAGTCCAAATGGATCAAAGACCTCAACATCAATCCAGCCACACTGAATCTTTTAGAGGAGAAAGTGGGAAGTACCCTTGAAGGAATTGGTACAGGCTTCCTGAACATAACTCCAGTAGCACAGACACAGAGATCAACAATTAATAAATGGGACCTCCTAGAACTGAGAAGCTTCTGCAAAGAAAGGACACTGTCAACAAGACAAAATGACAGCCCACAGAATGGGAAAAGATATTCACCAACTCTACATCTGACAGAGGGTTAATCTTCAAAATTTAAAAAGAGCTCAAGAAGTAAGTCTCCAAAACACCAAAGAATCCAATTAAAAAGTGGGGTGCAGAACTAAATAGTGAATTTTCAATAGAGGAGTCTAAAATGGCTTAAGAAAGTGCTCAACATCCTTAGACATCAGGGAAATGAAAATCAAAACAACTTTGAGATACCATTTCACTCCTGTCAGAATAGCTAAAATAAAAACCACTAATGACAGTTTATGCTGGAGAGGATGTGGAGAGAGGGGAATGCCAACTAGTGCAGCCACTTTGGAAATCAGTATGGCTGTTCCTCCGGAAAATGAGAATAAGTCTACCACAAGATCCAGCAATTCCACTCTTAGGCATGTACCCAAATAATGTACATTAATACAATAAGGATATCTGCTCAACTATGTTCATAACAGAATTACTTGTAATAGCCAGAACCTGGAAGCAACCTAGATGTCCCTCAACTGAATAGTGGATAGAGAAAATGTGGTACATTTACACAATGGAGTACTACTCAGTGGAAAAAACAATGGAATCTTGAAATTTGCAGGCAAATGGACAGCGCTGGAAGAAACCATCCTGAGTGAGGTAACCCAGTCACAAAAAGAGGAACATGGTATGTACTCACTCATTTATGGATTTTAGACATGAAGCAGGGGATTGCCAGCCTACAATTCCACCGCCAGAGAGTCTGGGAAACAGGGAAGACCCTAAGAGAGATAGGCATGGCAACCCAGAGAAGGGGAATGGGGAGAGATCTCCTGAGGGGATTGGGAACATGGGGGGAGGAGAGGGGAGAGGGAGATGAAAGAAAGAGAGGGGAGAGGAGGACATGGGGGAGCAGGAAGGTTGAGTCAGGGTAAGAATAGAGGAGGGCATAATAGAGGGAGTCATTATAGTTTCGAGGAGAGATCTGGCACTAATGAGATTTTCAGAGATCTACAAGAGTGACACCAACTGGCAATAAGGTTACCTTAAATGGTCTCCCCTGATAATGAGATTGGTGACTACCTTATATGCCATCCTAGAACCCTCATCCAGTGGCTGATGGAAGCAGAGGCAGACATCCACAGCTAAACCCCAAACTGAACTCCTGGAACCCAGTTGCAAAGAGTTAAGGAATCAAGACCCATCTGGTGAAACCCACAGAGGCAGCTGACCTAAACAAGGGGGAATGCATGGACCCCAGCCTGATCACTGAGAGGCCAGCATGGGACTGATCCAGACTCCCCTGAACCTGGGTGTCAGAGAGGAGGTCTCTACACTCTATGGGACCTCGGATAGTAGATCAGTATTTATCCCTGGCATACAAACGGACTTTGGGAGCCCATTCCACATGGAGGGATGCTCTCTCAGCCTGGACATATGGGGGAGGGCATAGGCCCTGCCCAGGATGATACGACAGATTTTGAAAATCCCCCATGGAAGGACTCACCCTCCCTGGGGAGCTGAGGGGGGATGGGAGTAACATGCATAAAAGTTAAATTAAAAAATCATTATATATAAAAAACAGGGAAGAAAGCAATGATCTTGGGGTTGTACAGCAGCTGCATCAAGTCATCCAAGACCCAGTGTATCCGAACATGGTTTTTAACCATGAGGCCTTTTGAGAAACAGGCTGTTGAAGCTCTACCCAAGTTTACAGGCAAGGCAGTGGGAAAGAGAAGGGCAGAGGGCTCATTTCCCCATATTGTTGGACTCCTTTGGAGTTCTTTAAATAGTCTTTTTGAACGTTCTATAGGGTGTTGTCACTTAAGTCAGTCCTGTGACAGCAGCAAAGCAGACTGGTAATGCCTTCCAGCTGTGTGTGTTGGTGAGCCCAATAAGCTTAATGGTATCAAGAAAAAAAATGGAGAGTAGAGAGTGAGAGGGAACTGGGTTTCTGCCACATTCTGTTTGGATATCCCAGGGTTCTTTGCTGTTCTATCCTACTGATACTGGGGTTTTGCAAAGAGAAAAGAAAACAGAAGAAAAATGAAAAGTCACTGCTACATTTGGATGTTTTCTATCAGGTCTGCAAACACAGGGCTACAAAAGAGATCTGAATCTTTTGTGTCCTCAAGGGAGCACACAGTCTCCCATTGTTTCTTGGTATGGGTTCTTTTCTGCTCACAGGTTAAAGGGAGGGGATGTCAGATTTTGCTATGGACACCCAGAGGAGAGGTTCAATGGTATGGTAGACAGAATTCCAAAGTGTAGGGAGTGGTCAGTACTGACTACACAAATCTTGGGGCTCCAGGTCAGAAGGGGGGTGATATGAGAAGCATGGACAAGGGGCCTCAAAAGGGTCCACAGGGAAACTCCAGACACATTCCTCTCTACTGTTTACCTTCCATTTGTATGATGTCTCTGAGTATGCATCCCAGGGAGGAGTTTCCATGACAACGATGGAGGAACTGTCAACAATGTGCTTTGAACTTCCCAGAAATCAGGCATTTAGCCAGCACAAGGGGTTGGTATGAACCAATGGCCACACTTCAAGATGCTCTCAGAGTGCACACGCTATTTTCCTTGAAGTAGCATTTCTTCCATAGGAGTTTCCATTTCTGATCCCCAAGTTTCACACATCAACAGGTTTACTCAACATCTTGACTTCCAAGTAAGGAGAACTAATTAGAACATCTGGTTTTACTTTGGTACAAACCAAGGTTCCACCATGCTAGTAGTGATGGATCCTAAGAGCCTTTCCTGGCACTCTATCCCACTCGGTGTGCTCTGATCTTTCACATGCAAAGACCACTGATGGTAGAGGGGCTTCCTAGGGGGGCTGCAGGGTCTCTCCTACTCCCCAGAAGCTCACTCTTAGGGGGCTGCAGGGTCTCTCCTACTCCCCAGAAGCACGCTCTTAGGGGGACTGTAGGGTCTCTTCTACTCCCCAGAAGCTCACTCTTAGGGGGGCTGCAGGGTCTCTCCTACTCCCCAGAAGCACGCTCTGGGCATCTGCTCTGTGTTCCTTTCTCTACTGTGCTGAAGTGTCATCTTGTCGTCTATTTCTGCATCTGTTTCTCCCACTGGACTACAGATTCTTGGATAAGAAGAAACATTCTTATTTAAATTTTGTTTAGGACAGTGCCTGGTGCTTGCTAGGTTCCTCATTAAATATTTGTTGGGTTGGATAGAGGAATAAGCATGAAAAAAACCTCCAAATAAGAAAGTTGATGTGCTTACCAAAAGTGCTTCTGGTAAGGTGCCAAGCCTGGAGACAAGCCTGTATTCCAGTGTGGGCCTGATTGACACAGGTACTATTTTACTGTTTTGACTTCTGACATACCTGCATTTGTTTACAGCATGCCAAGTGCAGATCATGAAATGTGCCCCTCTAACTGACAGAGCCAGAGAGACATGGGGACGGGAGCCAAGAAGGGAAACTCACAGCTTCCTAACGCCTGTGCATGTGGGAACACAGTGCTGTACTTCATCTGTTGACTCTTACAGGTCCCAAGCATTATCAAAATGCAAAAATATAAAGGAAAGAAATAAAAAAAATGGTTAAAATAGAGACTGCAAGAAATTCTTTCTCATAGGAGAAACTAGAACCTGCTTATCAATGGTTAGCTGAAGAGATTGTGAGATGGTCAAAAGAACTTCACTCAGACAATACAATGTCTGGCAAACTGTGGGAAACTCTCCTGTTGCTGAATATTTGTTTACACTGTGCCAAGGTGCCTTCCGATCGCTTAATAAAGAGCCGAATGTCCAATATCTAAGCAGGAAGAGGTTAGGCGGGACTTCCAGGGACAGAGAGGACTCTGAAGAAGAAAGGTGAAGACATCAGGAGATGCAGAGCATGCAGGATGTGCCGGAGGATGGGTACCAGCCATGAGCCGTGTGGCGGAATGTACATTAATATAAATGCATTTATTTAAGTTATAAGAGCTAGTGACACAAGCCTATGCTATAGGTCAAGCTTTCATAATTAATAAGAAGTCTTTGTGTTATTATTTTGGAGCTGGAGGGACAGAAAAAGACTCATTGAATATGGTGCCCAATGTGGGGACACATAAATTCATATAAGGCCTGGAAAAAAGAAGGTGGAACATGGAGTCAAACACAGCTTCCTGGCTCAGCTTCCTAGTGACAGTGGTCTCCGGGTTAGTGACAGTGTCTCCAGGTTAGTGACAGTGGTCTCCAGGTTAGTGGCAGTGGTCTCCAGGTTAGTGGCAGTGGTCTCCAGGTTAGTGGCAGTGGTCTCCAGGTTAGTGGCAGTGGTCTCCAGTTAGTGGCAGTGGTCTCCAGGTTAGTGGCAGTAGTCTCCAGGTTAGTGGCAGTGGTCTCCAGTTAGTGGCAGTGGTCTCCAGGTTAGTGGCAGTAGTCTCCAGGTTAGTGGCAGTGGTCTCCAGTTAGTGGCAGTGGTCTCCAGGTTAGTGACAATGGTCTCCAGGTTAGTGGCAGTGGTCTCTATGTTAGTGACAGTGGTCTCCAGGTTAATGGCAGTGGTCTCCAGGTTAGTGGCAGTGGTCTCCAGGCTAGTGGCAGTGGTCTCCAGGTTAGTGACAGTGGTCTCCAGGTTAGTGACAGTGGTCTCCAGGTTAGTGGCAGTGGTCTCCAGGTTAGTGGCAGTGGTCTCCAGGTTAGTGGCAGTGGTCTGTCTCCAGGTACACTCTACATGCAGAGGTGCAGCCCTTTTAAGAGGTCCTGTTGTGTGCATCAGAGTACTTTAACATCTCCTTCACTAGGTAAAAAAACGCTTGCCTCATTTCGGACTTCGAAGCCTTCCAGAGCTGGGACAGTTAGGCACAGCTGGGATGGTTAGGCTTTGGCATGGCTCCTGTGGCTTCTTATAGACTCTAGTGGGTGAAGCCTGCCAGCAGCATGCCATGTGTTAATGTGATAAACAGAACTGTGCAGCAATAGCCTAGCAGTTTAAGATTTGACTCACGTGGCGTACACCTTTAATCCCACCACTGGGGAGACAGAGGCAGGTTGATCTCTGAAGTCAAGGCCAGCCTGATCTACAGAGTTCCACAACAGCCAGGAGTGTTATATAGAAAAACCTTGTCATGGCTAACAAAAATCAAACAGCAACAACAACAAAGATTTGCCTCATGCGGTCAGAGGAGGCTAAAGACTCACAAAAGGTCAGGTCCAGACCAAAAATCCTCTAAACAGATATGATATGTTTAAATAGGTTTAGTTGTTGAAAAAAGAAAAGAAAATGGGTATAGACAGTCATAAAATAGTTTAAAAATAATAAAGTCTTTAAAGAGAAAGTAAAGTAACATAAAAAGAGTATGTCATGTAAAGATGGGAAATACACAATCATCTGGGTCCTGTATGCTGCTTTGTTTACTTTGGGTTTTTTGAATGATGAGTGAATGGTAGCTGCTGAGAGACATTGGGTTATGAAAGTGATTGCTGAATTAAACTAGCCTATATACCTTAGAGATGTCTTGGCTCTATAATGGAAGTCAGGAAATGTGTTACATTGGGAGAGAGGTTGTGCCTTTGTTTCCATAGGAAACAAAAAGTTCTCTTCAGAATTGATGAATTTGATTGGGGAGACTTGACTGTAGACAAAGAAAGAAACCAAGAAAGACTACAGGACAGGTGGCATATGTGCTGATCCCCCAATATGAGAACAGCTCTGGGACTGGATGAAACATGATAAATCTTGTTGGCTATGGAGACCCCATGACTTATTCTGAGATGTCGTCCTTGCATATGGTGGACAGAGATTTATAATACAGTATGGTTATTCAGTACAAACAGACATACAAAGCTGACAGATGCCTTTTACCTGCTCAAACATAGAACAAAAAAATCTTTAGCTGACTTGTGCACACCACACATTCCGTACTTGTATTAATACAGATATGTGTGTTACCTTTAAAAGTTTATCTTTTCAGAAGAAAGGATCAGACACTAATAAAGATGAGTAGCCCAGGTGATCCAGCCTCAAAATGCCTGTGTTTAAGTTTCCTCAAAACTGCATCCAGAACAACTTCAAAGCTGCTGAGATGGTCCAGCATCATGTACTACTCCAACCAGGACTTCAGATAAACCCTGCACTTCCCCATTACACAGAAACTGGACAATAAATGATACAACTAGCTCTCCCAGGACTTGACCATTATCCTTTTTCTCAGGTTCCCTTAAAGATGCTGTTACCACCAGACAACAGGAAGCAGTCTAGAGAACATGACACCCACATTCCCAAGAGATGAGGTGGGTGGTTTTTTGTCATTTGATGGGTTATGGATGTTTGTCATTGTTTAAGGGTATTGGTTACAAGGTGTCATGGTCAGGAAAAAGATGAACAAAGGAGATTAGATTCAAGGATCACTTTCTGAAGGGTAAAAGGAAGAATATAGTATAGAAATGATAGGGAAAACAGGGTAGATTGTTGAGTCTACTTTTGAACTAAAGAACAAGTACTAGTCTCAAATATTTTACAATGATATCAGGTTTTGCATATTGATACAAATTTAAGGTTATTTTTGTTGTACTGTGTATATACTTCTATTATTGTTTAAGGTATTACATCTATGCAACTCATTTAAAAAGGTAATGTAAAGTTATAGCACTTACAAACTATTCAGGATAATAAGAACCATTCCAACAATCCCTTACTCTCAGGGAACCTCAGGTTCTCCTTTGTTGGTTATCCACTGAGATATTCAGCATAGAATGTGAGAGTCACACGTGTTATTGCATCCACGAACACTCAGTAGTTTATTCCTTTAACTGACAGGTAGCTGCCCATTGTAAGTCTACTCCACACACCTTCCCAGCCGTGGCTTCTAGTCACCTGTGACCAATTGGCCAAATCAACAAGGGGGCAAAGGTTAGAACTCTGCATTCCAAGCCGAGAAGCTTCCTCCTGCCATCAGGCTTACCCCCATGGGAAGATCCTCCAATACCAAAGCCCAGTTGTGATATCCTTTCTCACATTACACGTCCCAGTCCTTAAAGGAGATTGCTATTTTCATTAAAGAGTCAACTGAGAGAGAAAACATATTCTACTGTTGTCCAAAGCAAGTGCTCCTGATGACAGCGTGAAAAAAAGAGGCCACAAGAGTTATGGGGAATTGTGGGGCGGTGGTGTGAGTGCCATTCAACAGAGAGCACATGGCCAACACTATCACTGAAGAAAATCAGGCAGAGTACTGCCCCTGCTGGTGGGGACAGGAAAGACCCTGTATGAGGGGTCTCTGTGCCAGCCTAGGTGGGCTGTCATGGTCAGAGATTTCCGAGGAAGCTCTGCTTCTCACTGCTGTGCCCTCTGCTCTCTGGTCTTTTTTGCATTTCCAGGTCAGCTGTCCCAGTGTTTTCCTCAGTTCAGCATTGCAAACTGACCTTGCGGAACAGTAGTGCACCACAGACCTCATTCTCATTTGCATCCTTTTGGCCCCTGCACCCTGAGCACCATGCAAACCCAGACAAGCTATGAGGGATTCTGGCTAGCCACAGCTTGCCAACTGGCCATCCTCCCCACCCAACCTTGGGAATTCCTGTGCAGTATTACCCTGTTACAGAAAGGAGAGACATAAAACTGGGCTGTATGGTATCCGGAAGCAGTGCAGGCCTTCATTCCTATCAAGTTGTAGCATCCTTGTGGACCATCGCAAGAGTTCCTTAACCTGGCGGGGATGATGGCAAGGTTGGGAAAATGAGAGACAATTGTTCCACTGTCTGTGAATAGACACATTAAACTGCCTAAAGGCGAAAGCTTGGTAAAGAACCACAGCTTCCAATTGAAGCCGATGTGGGGTTACAGACAGGCAGACAGCCTGCCTCTACTGGACAGCATATTTTCACGGGAAAGAATAAAAGAAAGCCATGGAGAATGGGGGAAAATACAAGGGAATAAATTATATGAAAGGATTTAAGGTGGGTGAGGTGGGTGATGTCGGGGAGGGTGTAAGACGGGGCGTCTGCTACAGGAAGTGTTAACAACACAAACCTGATCATGCTCTCTAGGCCCCCTTTGCTCTGAGACAAAAACTCCGACTTGTCTTCAGAGCAGAGTGCTAAGTGCAATGACTTAGATCGTTAACTCTACTTGTATTTGAATGTGAATCCCAGTGGACCTTTAGACTGTTGGATTAGAATATTCTATTGACGGTATTCTTAAAGTTAAGGCAACCATTAGGAACTAGGAAGGGGCTCATGAATATTCATGAATGTTAGCATAGATGTTTCTCAGGAGAGAGAGAGAGAGAGAGAGAGAGAGAGAGAGAGAGAGAGAGAGAGAGAGAGAGAGAGAGAGAAGCCCTGCAGACATCCTTTTGTTAACAGAGATCACATCCTCTCTACTCAGAAGCCAGTGGCTTCCTACTTAGTCTCAGTGAACTGTTGCTCATTAATAGTTATCAAACTGAGATCTGGTTCAAGAAAATATGTACACTAAGACTTGTTAACAAGAGTAGAGCTGGTGGTGCCAGGGAAAGTTTTTCTACCCACTCATCTCACTCACCCAACACACTTCTGAAATCAAATGTGAAGGGTTTCCCACACAGCAAGCAATTCTCCAGAGGACACCACCTCAAATTCAGTTCCCTTCCGATTCTATCTATCTACCTAGAAATACCATCAGACCAGAAACACTGTGGTCTCAGTGCCACAAGGCTACTCTCTACTTCAGATGTCAATTAAAAGTCCCAGGTTCTGATCCATACTTCCAGCTGACCAGCTACAAGTGGAGGTTCCCTTGACGGTTTGGTTAACTTGCTGAAGTGGCCTATGGAACCCAGGGAAATGCTTTTCTCGCATATACAAGGTATTTAAAAGGATACAGATGAACATCCAGATAGACAAGGAACACAGAGCAGAGTGTGTGGGAGGAAGAATGGGCTCTCCATGGCCTCAAAGAGCATCTCACTCCACAGGTATCTCAGTTGTTCAGCCATCTGTAAACACTTTCCTAAACCCATTCCTTTGAGTTTTTATGGAAGCTTCACTGTGTGTAGGCATGGTTGGTTACATTGCTGGCCTTTAGTGATCAACTCTACCTTTAGATTCTTTCTTCTCCCTGAAGGCTGGGCATTATTAAGCTGGTAATCAGAATTATTTAACCATGTTTGATCTTTCCAATGTAGCTCATTCTACACCCAGGCTCTGTGGTATAGCCTGTCACCATTGCTCCTAGGCCATGAATCTGTACTGTGTGTTATTGCCCTGAATACTGAAGGTAGTGGGAACATGATACAAGTATTTGTGTATGTTAGGATATGCAAATGTAGAAAAGTAGAATAAAATATGACATAAAAGACAAAAATATAGCGTACCTTCTTCAAATGGAGCTTGTAGGACTAAAAGTTGTTCTGGGTGAATCATTGATGAGTGAATGGGAGGGTCTAGATCCAAGGGTGTTACTAGACTCCTAGAATATGCTAAAGTTATCTTAATTTTTCTTGAATAAATTAACCATAGCTAATTTGTAATTGTTTTACTTTGTAAATTTTGAAATTTCATGAACTTTCCTTTCCTTTCTTCTTCAAAAGAAATTATTTAATTGATTCTTCAGGTGGTAGTGGTGATAGCAGTGGTGATGATGACGTGTGTGCTTGAAAGAGGTATAGAATGTGAATGGCCTCAAAACTTATCTGTGGAATTGCATTGGTGTCACTCTTGGGACAAGATTGAAGGTTTCCCTGAACTCTCTGATTTTCTAAGCCTTTCCTACTGTTGCAGCGAGCGTATTGGTGCCAGCTTGTCGGCACTCTCCTAGGAGGCTGGCCTTGCTCCCTCCTGCTAACTGCCCTAACACCAAGCCACTGCTTGTGTCCAGGTCTTCACAGGCACGAAGACAAAACTTTTGCCCTGGGGCTGATGGCCAAATAGCCTTCCTGACTCTGGGGAATGATACTGGAAGAATAATTGATGAACAATGATTATAACTAATGCAAATCTTTGTGGGGTTTTCAGAGGGCAAATGTTTTGGAAATCCACAACTGGATACAGGAGACTTAAGGTAGGGGCTGCATTTTGTAGTATTAGTTTGTGTCTATTTCTTATCTGCTTTTCTTCTACAACCAGAGTATACCTCCAGATAGCAATTCACTTGAAATAAGGGGGTTTGGACCACGTATTGGAGTTGCATTTGCTGTGAAGAGACACCATGACCACAACATCTCTTATAAATGAAAAGTATTTACTTGGGGTGGCTTACAGTTTTAGAGGTTCAGTCCATTATCATCATGGTGAGATGTGGTCATGTGCAGGCAGGCATGGTGCTGGAGAAGAAGCTGAGAGTTGTACATTTGACTCCCAGGCAACAAGAAGTGGTCTTCGACACTGGGTGTGCCTTGAGCATATATGAGACCCCAAAGCCTGCCTCCACATTGACATACTTTTTTTAACAAGGTCACATTTCCTAATATTATCACCCCCTATGAACTTATAGGGGCAATTACATTCAAGCTACCACAGACCATAACTAACTTTGCAGGGTATGAAGAAATGTCCACGGACCAGACTGTGGGTGGTAAAATGTATCTCCAGAAATAACCTCAGCCACCTTGACTCAAGCTCAGTTCACCACTTCCTGCAAAGAGTGGGCTTCCTCCAAAGTCTCTTAACTTCTTTAGTTTTCCTGAGCTAGGAGAACATGGAGACAAACGTGGAACAAGCATTTGATTATTTTCATGAGAAAAGAAGACAAAAGTTTTAAGCTGATGGATACAAAGGCTGAGATTAAGGACTGAGACTGTGTGTGTCATATCCAAATGCGTGTGGGGAATCTTGAAGCTCCGATGTAATGGGATTTAGAGGTGGAGGCTTTAGAAGGTTTAGATGAGGTGGGAAGATGGGACCCCATCCTCTGGTTAGTGTTTTTAATGACAAGAGCAAGATAAGCACAGCTTGCTTTCTCTCTATCATATGAAAATATAAGAAAGCGACCCAGGAAGCCAGAAAGAGGGTGCTCTCAGGGAACCAAATTGCCAGGCTTTATCTTGAACTCCTGGAACCAGGAGAAACAAGTGTCTGTGTTTAAGCTACATAACCTATGATATTTTGGTGGGTTTTAACCAGTTGGTTTAGGGTATTTTGTTGTTGTAGCTTAAACAAAGACTGTTAGAATTATAGCCACCTGTTTGATGAGGTAAACATAAAAGTCACATTTGAAAATGGAGCCTACATTCTAAGATCGCATATGCTATTTGAAAAGTAGACACAGTTATGGGGCTCTTCTCAGAATCTAACCCAAAGCCCATGAGACAAAGTTTGAGTTAGCAGTTGCTGTTTTCTTAATGATGGAATGGAGAGGGCTGAGATGGGGTATATAGATTCTTAATGAATAGACCTCAAGTACAGGAGGGCTATTGTTCAGAAGGCCTGCCCCAGCCTGTCTACATGTGACATGTGTTTTTGAGTAATCTTTTGTACATTGTGAAGATGTGTCTTTGCCAAGGTGCCATCTGATTGGTTTAATAAAAGGGCTGACTGGCCAGTAGCTAGGCAGGAGGTATAGGCAGGACAGCCAGACAGAGAACACTGGAAGGGGAAGGGTGGAGTCTGGGGATTCGCAGGAGACACAGAGAGAAGCAAGATGAATGTGCCATGTTAAAAGAAAGTACAGCCATGTAGCAGAGGGCCAATAAGAAATATGGGTTAATTTAAAACGTAAAGTAAGCTAGTAACCAGCCTGAGGTATTGGCCTAGCATTTATAATTAATAACAACTCTCTGAATGGTTATTTTGGGGCTATTTGGGCAGGCTTGCCTCCTCCATCAATAAATTCAGATGAACTTCAAAGATGACACTGATTGTGAGAAAGGTTGAGCTCTACAAGAACAAAAAACAATAGAGATGGTTGGGGATGAAGAATGGGAGGGAAGTCCCAGAGTGGTAGGGAGAGGTCGGAACCAGAGATGCATTTTGTCATTGTTCACCTGGTGATAGAACACTGGTCTCTTAGTTACTTTTTTGTTACTGTGATAACCCCCCCCCCAAAAGGCAGTTTACACAAGAAAGCAATTAATTTTGGGCTCATGGTTCCAGAGGGTTAGCGTTCATGACTATCACAGCAGAAAACATGGCAGCAGGCAGGCAGGCAGGCAGGCAGACAGACAGACAGACAGACAGACAGACAGACAGACAGACAGGCAGGCAGGCAGGCAGGCAGGAAGGCAGGCAGGCAGGCAGGCAGACAGGCAGACAGACAGACAGGCAGGCAGGCAGACAGGCAGACAGACAGACAGGCAGGCAGGCAGACAGGCAGACAGACAGACAGGCAGGCAGACAGGCAGACAGACAGACAGGCAGGCAGGCAGGCAGGCAGGCAGGCAGGCAGACAGACAGACAGGCAGGCAGACAGACAGGCAGGCAGGCAGGCAGACAGACAGACAGACAGGCAGGCAGGCAGACAGGCAGGCAGGCAGGCAGGCAGACAGACAGACAGGCAGACAGGCAGACAGACAGACAGGCAGGCAGGCAGGTGTGGCACTGGAGCAGTAACTGAGACCTAGCATTTTGATCCGCAAGCAAAAGGCAGTTGAGAGCTAACTGGGAATGGCCAGAGCTTATGAAACCTCCAAGCCTGCCCCAGTGACACAGCTCCTTAAACAAAGTCATGTCTCCTAATCCTCTCCAAACAGTTCCACCTATTGGTCGCCAAGTATTCAAGTACAGGAGCCTGTGGGGCAATTCTGACCTGAGCCATCACAACTGGTGATGGGATGTGTAAATGTCAAACTGCGAGGAGGGGTGTCAAGAGTAGACGTTTCCTAGGTAGGGAAAAGGGGTCCACACAGTACCACAAGTTAGAGTTATAGTCTCCTTGTGTGCCAGCAGCAGGCACTGGGAGAAATTATGGCCTGAACAGTAGGGTCTGAGAGTGGATGTGGGAGAGATTTAATAAAAGAGGCTCTGGTTTTGAGACAGGTGAAAAAGAAAGAGGTCAGAAAGCAGGAAGCTCTGCAATGGCCTGCTGTGGGGACCAGGCTGTCCCTTGTCCTGGGTGCCTTCATTTCACACAGCAGCAGCCGAGTCTGAGCACACGTGCAGAAGAAAGGTAGGCCTGCATCCTCGTGCGTGTGGACACCATGGAGCTAGGACAAACCATGAGGACGGACCTGATTAGACTTAGCTAAGCAAATGGAAAGGTACCACTTAGGAGCTTCCTAAGTATACCGGGGACACGTGGGTATAATAAAGCCACGTCAGAAAAGTCAGGCCCAAGAACTCCTCAAACACAGCAGACCAGCGAAGGAGGGTATACTATCGGCACCCGAGCCCCACAGAAAGTCCGTACAACAGTACAATTGCAACAGCCCCACTGACCTGACCGTCTATGTGTCAGGGCCCGGATATGATATTTCAGGTGTAGGCCTCAGCTCAATTCCAGGGGCTCGAATCATCTGTTGTCTTTTAGATGTCTGCTGGTTACCTCCTGATGGCTTGGCCACAGTGGAGAATAGTTTCTAGTTTGTGTAACAATAGACCTAGGCCCCAAACCCATCATGAGATCTAGTGGGACAATGCCTGGGGACTAGTGGGATGCATCTGAAGACTGGTGAGTCGTGCCATTACGGAAAGTCTGAGGGCTTGTGTGTGTGCATTCTAGGACCATCTCTAGAGTTAAAGGAAGTGGTTCCTAGTCAGCCCTACATACACGATAATAGATGTCTTCTGTCAGTACTCCTGCTCTTGGAAAGCTATTTAAGAGGATGCTTGAATAAACCGGTGTCTCCAGTATGGACTGAGAGCCCTCCTGAAATGACAAGATGTCTTTGTCTCGTCCTTAATGCCGTTGGGTAGCTAGGACTTCCCTGATCCACACTTCACTACTCAGGGTTGGACCCAGGACTGTTCAGCTGGTTCTGAACACAGCCCCAAAGACATCAGTCCAGGATAGATGGCCCCTGCAGCATAGGACTGATACAGGTCGAACCCCTGCCCGTATCACACACTGTCCAGTGAAACCTTCTGGAACTGCCATTAGTCCATCCATCTCTATGCTCATTTGTCTATCTGGAAATGGTCACACACCTCATCATAATGGTACTATGCTCCTTCACTTTGACTTCGTTTTACTAGGTCTGTGTGTATGCTCAGAAGCTCTCTCGAGTGGGTTCCTTAATATCCAGATACCTGCAGGGGCTCTATTTATATTTGCATCAGTTCCCTACCTCCTTTTTACCCATTCTATAACACACACACACACACACACACACAACAACCACAGCAAAACCAGCGTGAAGAATCAAGTGTGATTTGAGAGATTAAATAGTAATTAAGGTTGGAATGAAAACCTGTGATTGCCAATAGGCATGTCTCAAGGGAAATGAAGACTTCTTGGTAGAGATTCTAACCAAAACCAGATACAGGGTCATCTCAGAGGGTCCCCACACCAGTCAACTGGGTTTTACATCTTGTCTGAGAGCTGAGAGCTTTGTACCCATTCCAGGATTTATTCTGATGTTTGCTTAACACTTGTGCACATTCAGCTTTCTAACAGAAGCCTTAATCTTCGGCGAATGAAGCTCAGGGCCTTAAATACCCAGGGACTCCACATGGCAATTCTTATTCTCCACCTCAGGGATTCTAACGGCAGGTCATCATTCCGTGGGGATAAAACGGTAAAGGAGGTTTTGGTAGCAGCATTGCAGGCATGGTTGGATGCTGGGAGGAGTCGTAGACAGACCAGCTGTCAGACAAGTCATTTACAGACCACGATGAGCTTTTGCCTGTGGCACAGAACAGGGACTACAGATGACAGAGCCATCCCTGACTGGCAGCAAGTCTGGAAGATGTCATTGCCTTGCATTTTCACATAACCTTTTTTTTAAGACCAGGTTTCTCTATGTAACAGTTCTGGCTGTCCTAGAACTAGCTCTGCAGAGCAGGCTTGCCTTGAACTCACAGAGATCCACCTGGTTTTCCTTCCAAGTACTGGGATTAAATGCATGCACCACCACCACGTGGCATCTATTGTATTCTTACGGAAGATATTTCAATAAGAAAACATAAGGACATTACTAAAAGTGAAGGCTTTCTAAATTCCTGCAATCTATTTCCAAAGGGATCACTTAAAAGTGTAATGTTCATTGGTCTCTTTACCCAGTAGCTGTTGGTGTGAATCATATAGAAGCACACGACTTGAACTTCTCACATACAAATGGAATTGTGCACCATCCATTACCTAAGCCATTTTGCTTACTGTATTGATAATTCCTCCTCTCCCCATATAAGTAGTTTTACCTGCTCCTAAAAGCTGTCTTGTTTCCTTCCTGAGCACAGCTCATAACTTATTTGATAGACTCTTGCCTAATGGTTCCATTGATATCTCCATTTTCCCTTTTTGCTATTAAAAACCATGCTGCAGAAAGCCTTATCTATCAATGTATGTGTATACTTGTTGAATATTTCCACCAAGTAAATTCCTAGTAGTGGAAATGCTGGGTTGGTGATCATGAATAATTGAAATGATGATTGTATTGCCGAACTGTTCTGAAAATAAAGTTAGACCAATTTGTGTTCCCACCAGAATGAATGGCAGCCTTTCCCAACACCTTTGTTCCCGTTTTCACAGTCGCTATTCAGTTGCATGCTGAATATGTAGCCCAGCATTAAGCACCTTTTCTAGAAGTGAGGGCTCGGTATTTATGCTTTTTGGTTTGTGTGGGGAGTTTCCTACAACACTGACTCACTGTAGCATAGCTTCAGATCTGCAGTAACCCAGAACATTCTGTCTCAACGGTAATCTTTATGTGTAGTCAAAGCCTGAGGCCATCCTGGCTCACATGGCAGCTGCCATTGCACAACCCTGCTCCCTAATTTTATGCCAGGAAAAATGTGGGCAATAATTGTTCTTTCTTATCTACTCTCAAGTCTGATAACTATCATGGAAATTTTTTAACTTTTTGATCTGACTCCAGGTATGGCCGATACTGCCAAAATCCTTTATGAGACTCAATATTCATAACTGACTTTTTTTTTCTTGGCCAAGATTGAGTGCAAATTATTAGAGGTAAAGGCTGCTAACATGGATTTCTCTGAGTCACCTTTAGGTATGGGAAAGGGTTGAAAAGAAAAGTTTGTGTGTGTCTCCCCACCCCACCCCTTCCCTAGCAGATACAAAGACGCTACACAGACCTCTCTCAGCTGAATGGGCAGAGCTCAACATCCCTCCCCTCCCCTCTGCAGCAACAGCAGTATTCCTTTATTTGTTAAGCATTGTATTTGCAAAGAAGGTTTACGTTTTGCGATGCATGTCTCTCAAATAATTGTTGGAGACCAGAAAAGAAACCTACCCCCAGCTTTGAACTTTGTTCTTAGGTCCTGTTTGGCAACTATAGGGAAATTTCACCTATGGCATGTAGGGCCAGGATGTAGTCGTTAGCGCTCTGAACTAAGTGGCCGTCAACTTGCTCTTCTGCGTTGCCCGCAGATGCTTTCCTAGGAGCCTAATTGACCTGTTTGTAGGTGTCTGGAGGGCCTCCCTCTCTGGTCAGCACCCTGTCTCTGATACTCACCCCTCACACCTAACGTGCCACTGTGTAGAACATTTGTATCTCATCTTGGCAGTCAGTGGTATCACTAACTCTTCTCTTTGCACACTAAACTGTGTCTTTCTTAGATCTGTGTGGCTCTCTGAACCTTCCCGGAACATTTAAATGTTTTCAGTCAGGCTACGCTTGTCAATATAATTTACTAATTTTCACAGAGCCAAGGCTAAAGGGGTGTTTCCAGGATGCTTGTCCAAGACAACACTGGACATGTTAACCCCTTTGTGACTGACATCAGTGGGGACTGTGTGCACCTTTTAGATGGCACTGGTTCTAGTCTTAAGTAGTTCACGCCTAGCCGGTCTCAGCTTTCATCTTCTGATGTAAGGACATGATTTTACATTGGCCGCACTAACTTGCTTGACCTCTAGACTGGATTCTAGCATTTCTTTGTGCTGAACTTTTCTTGCATTCCTTCCACACTTTGGTGCGAGTCCGTGACTCACTATAATTGGTGAATGACACTTGGCAAGCTCTACAAAAGCTTGAGGACCTGGTATTTGGGCACCTCTTCAGCCAAAGCCATCCACCCATGCACCTGCCTACTCTCTAAGCTTGTCAACTTTCTTTTGGATTCTAGCCCTTTCTGGGTTCAGAGTCTCAATACTTACTTGTCCTTCTACCTAGAAGAAATGTCTATACCTTCGTTATTGGGTTAAGCCCTTCCTATCTTCTTCTTCTTCTTCTTCTTCTTCTTCTTCTTCTTCTTCTTCTTCTTCTTCTTCTTCTTCTTCTTCTTCTTCTTCTTCTTCTCCTTCTCCTCCTCCTCCTCCTCCTCCTCCTCCTCCTTCTCAGTTTTGGCATCCTTTTTTTTTGGAAAGCCACTAAGTCCTCCTTACCTCTCATTCTTACATCTGTCTTCAGGGTGATTATATCTGACTCTTGACCAAGTTTCCCTAGTATTTAAAAGATTTATTCACATGTTTACTCAGAACATCACAAGAATACCCAACGGGTGTTGAGTGCATGGTGAGCTCTTGATGAATGAGCAATCTAGTGAGTGAATGAACTCAGGAAGGAATGCCTCAATGAATGAGCTTCCTGGGTTAAAGGAGAGGGACACTAGGACATGTTGGTCTGAGGGCTAAAGGACTGCATATCTCAACAGAAAGAAGAGAAGACTCACTACTAAGCTCTCCAACACAGCCGGACAGCTGAGACACATAACTCAGAGACAAGAAAGGATGAGAGTCTGTGTGATGACTACTTTTCAGGCCCTGTACACTTTATGCAGTCTAGATCCCTTGTTATGACAGACATGTGAGAGGGGGATTCAGGTGAAGAGACGAGGTTTCATCAGTGGTGAAGAAAACATGGAGTCAAAGTCATGTCTACCTGACTGTGCTATTTCTACCACACCATAATACATCAATCTTGGAATTCATTGGTTCCTTCAACAAGCATTTTATATCTGTTCTATGTTAGGAAAGTATTAGATGCTGACAAGTATTAAGATGAATGGGATGTATTAACCTTCTTGGGATGTATTCTCCTTTGAAAAGAAAGAAATAGAAATAATCAATAACTATGTCATCATTCATTTATTAAAAATACTGTCAGCTGTGGTGGTTTCTGTCTATAATCTGGCACGTGAAAAGAAGAGTCAGATGAAATGCCATGAATCTGATGCCAGCACAGGTCAAACGAGGCCAGTCAGCCTTGGGCTGCAGAGTGAGGCCCTAAATCAAATAAATGAAAACAAAATCCAGCACCTAGTGTATATATGTCAGGCACTGGGGATGCAATGGGAAGGCAAATAAGCATGCTGTTCCCCTCATGGAGTTTATATTCTGGAAAAGATGGGCTCCCAGTAGTTATACTCTGGAAAAGATGGGTTCCCAGTAGTTATACTCTGGAAAAGATGGATTCCCAGTAGTAACTGTGGAGCTGCAATAATCTAAATGCACAATGAGTGAAGACACAGGGACCTGCCCTAGTCAGCTTTGTAAGGGGAAAGAACGCGGAACCTAAGACATCCAGGTGCAGAACCAACGCAACAGGATCTTAAAAAGCACCAAGGTTGGTGGCAAGAAGGGATATAGTAAAATTGGGAAAAAGGAACAAGGACGGTGTGCTTAGAGGCAGCCCAGTGAGTAGTAACTGCTCTGTGAAGTCCTTTGTGTTCTTTTCCTAAGAGTGACATGCCCAGGTCTGAATTTTGAAAAGATCGTGTTGATAAAGGTAAACACGTGGACGGGAAGGGGAGAGTCAAGAAACGATGTTAGGAGTGTTGTGAAGAAGTGTGTGTAGCCATGGCAAGACTAGAGATCAGGTAGATGGCCTTGCAGAGGGAGAGTCACCATCTGTCTGTGGGATAGAAATGGGACCTGGACTACAGAGCAAGTTCCAGGATGTTCAGGGCCACACAGAGAAGCCCTGTCTAGAAAAATAAACAAAACAACAAAAAGAAAGAAAGGAGGATCTGGCGCTATTTAAAGCACAACTCCTACAGTAACGTGGTACAGTGACAGCTTTAGCCTGTGGTTCTGTCTTTAGAGTCAAGGATAGAAGAAAGAGACGATAGAAGCTTCCTCTGTGACTGAGGAAAGCTGCCAAGGCAGGGGTGTGGCAGGGGTGTCCCTCCATGAAGGCCTAGAGTGGTGAAGTGGTGAAGCTGAAGCCTGATTGCCTAGAGATGCCAAGATGCCGGGCTCTTGGGATACCTGCTGAAGAGAGGTGCTAACACGGAGTAGAGCCAGTCCAAGAGAAGGAAATTATTGCAGTCACAAAGCTGAGCATTTAGAAATCAGACATGGAGACACAGAGTTTGGAGTTTGCCCAACTGGTTTTCAGGCTTGCTTTAGTTCAGTATTTCCTTAGTATATTCTCTTTCCTCCATTTTGGGGTGGTAATGTATAACCTGTGCCATTATGTTGGAAGTATATGACCTCTTTTTGATTTTTATTTTATAGGAGATCACAGTTAAGAGACTTCATGGGTCTCAGAAGAGACTTTGGGCTTTTAAGCAAGGTTGAGACTGTGATAGACTATGGGGACTTTTGAAATCAGACTAATACATTTTGCATTATATTATGGCTACAAGTTTACAGAGACTAGAGAGTGCAATGTGGTGTTTGAATATGTATGGCCACATAGACTCATGTGTTTGAATGCTTGGCCCATAGGGAGTGGCACTATTAGGAGGTGTGGCTTTGTTGGAGGAAGTGTGTCACTGTGGAGGTGGGCTTTGAGGTCTTATGCTCAAGCTGTGCCCAGTGTGGTACACAGTTCTCTTTGTGATGCCTGTGGATCAAGATACAGAACTCTCACCTTCTTCTCCAGCACCATGTCTGCCTGCGGGCTGCCACGCCTCCTGCCATGATGACAATGGACTAGACCTCTGAAACTGTAAGCCAGCCCCAATTAAATCTTTTTCTGTATAAGGGTTGCCATGCTCATGGTGTCTCTTCCCAGCGATAGAACTTGGCAACGGAAGGGGAGGTGGCTGTGATGGCTGTTTCTGGTGTGCTTATTATGATGGAAGCTGGCAGCATTCCTTGAGGGAAGGGCTGCTTGAAAGAGGGCCAGCTTTGAGGAAGAAGAATTTGAGTTCACCTCTGGTCCTGTAGAGTCCTCAGTGCGCTAACTCCCATGGACATTTCAAATAGGCAATTCAATGAAGACTGGAGCCCTGAGATTGGGCTGGAGAGGTGGCAAATTGTAAATAGCAACATGATCCCTTCGCGGCCACAGGAGTCTGGTTTCAGGTGCTGAAGTTCCTTCTAGAAAACGGTAAAGTATTTTCATTCAACCCACAACATCCATCATATGGAATCTAGATTGCATATAATAATACCTAATAAAATGTCACAAACATCAACAAGAATAAAGATATATATATATATCCTCCCTCTCGCTCCAATTTTCAATCTTGAATTGGTTGAATCCACAAACGCAGAAGCCATGGACACAGAGGGCCAACTGCAAAGTAGATAGATCAATACAGCTTCTATGGGAGGGAATCTGAGCTGTCAGTTATGGGTGGGGTAAAGAAATGCAAGCTTCATCTTTTGTAGTAACATCACCTTATTATGACCCAGTGCTTCAACAGTTTATCAAGCACCCTCAGCTCTATTATATAATGAGCCTCATGACATTTCACAGGATTTGCAGCTGAAAAAAAGTGGAAAAAATGTTCAAGTATGAGAAAAGACATGAGAGACTCCTCAATTCCTTTCCTAATTTTCCTATCATATCTAAATGGGTGCTGTGATTAAAATTATCTGAATGTTTTTATTATAGCACTATTCATTATAGTTTGAGTTGTAAATGTCCCCCATTAGCCTGTGTACTGGCTAGTTTTATGTCAGCTTGACACAAGCTAGAGTCATCTTAAAGAAGGAAATCTCAATTGAGAAAATGTACTCCATAAGATCTGGCTGTAGGCCATTTTCTTAATTAGTGATTGATGGCGGAGGGCCCAGCCCATTGTGGGTAGTTTCCATCCCTGGGCTGCTGGTCCTGAGTTTTATAAGAAAGCAGGCTCAGCAAATCACAATGAGCAAGTCAGTGAGCAGCACCCTCCATGGCCTCTGCATCAGCTCCTGCCTCCAGGTTCCTGCCCTGCTTGAGTTCCTGTCCTGACTTCCTTCAGGGATGAACAGTGATATGGAAGAGCAAGCTAAACAAACCCTTTCCTCTACAAGCTGCTTTGGTCATGGTGTTTCATCATAGCAATAGTAGCCCTAAGCAAGACAGCCTGTATTTTGAATAATTTTTTCTCCAGCTTGTGAGCTCTTTTGGAAGACAGGAACTTAATCAGGTAAGCCTCAGCTGGTAAAAATGAGTCACTAGAGGATGGCCTTGGAAGCTTATCCTTACCCTTGGTTCTGGCCCAGTTTTTCTGTGTTTCTGGTCCTTTAACACGTGACTAGCCTCTACCATGGGCTCTTGTCACCATGAACTTAGCTACTCCCTCCATCAAGCATTCTCTGATGTGATGGTTAATTATACCTTCCCTCCCTTTGGTTGTTTCTGTCTGGTTTTGGTCACAGTGACCTGAAAGTAACAAATATATCATTTATTACCATGCTATGTGAAGAACTCCAAAATTACAAGAGTATGCTTGTAGCTTTGTATGCGTTGTAGCATGCAGCAGTGGCAGATTCTTTCAACATTGGGTGACTTCCTCTCTACACTGGATACCTCCTTGGGGTCTCCATACCACACAGAGACAGAATAGGACACACTAGTTAGTTTTCTTTCTCCCCAGTTTTCCAGCCATTTGTATTAGTTGTTATATAGTCTGACCTCCCAAAGTTTGAAATCCTCACTCTCATCCTGCATTGTGTTTTCTGGTCCAGTCATAAGTCTCTGTCAGTCTCCAAGAAGCTAATAACTCTTAAGGAATACTGACTTCAAGTGAAAGAGGAATTTCTATTGATGTTGCTTCTCAAGGAAGGAAAGAGGCATAAGAACCAATGAGAATCCTCTCTCCTTATCTACAGACAGGAGACTCAGGGCCGCAGCTTAGAGCTGTGTCATCTCACCCATGTCTCCTGTGTAATATCCTATTTTACAACCTGGGATGTTGATTCTTAGGCAGAAGAACTGAGTTTTTGTTGTTCCAGAAAAGGCTAATTGATGTTATAACAGGGTTTAATGACTGTCAAGTAATGTATCAATAATATAGCATTGGATTTACCATTCTGTGTCCTCAAAGAAGGTCAAAAAGTTGCTGGGGAAGCTGCTTCGAGTGAGTCAGATATCTGTCATGCATCAACATGCATGATTTGTGTAATGATAAAAGAAGACTGTGGAATGATTAAGCATGAGGCCAGCTGTGAGACCCAGTATCATGTGGGCACACATAAATTTTTTTCTGAGTTCTGTGGTTTCCAATGGTTAACCAACACAGTCATTATTTTGGAGTGGGCTGAATGTTGAATGATATATATATATATATAATTCAATATATATACATATATATACATACACATACACACATATGTATGTGTGTATATATAGTAAGCCCACCAGTGGTAAAGATAGCCATGAATGGACTTCCAGCGTGGCTCCACAGTACTGCTCTCTTGGGGACTTTTGCAAGGCTCATTTTATCAGGCTTACCAAGTGGTGACCAACTGTGTAACAGAGGAAACTAGGATGGTTCCCAGCTTCTTATGCTCTCATCAAAGTCCATGTGTTCATATCAGAACATGGGACATTAGTGATGCCACCAGTGTTCTCATGGTGTTTGACCAAGAAGGAACAAGAGTCTCCAACCTGTACCAGGCATCAAAATTAAATTGACCCTGACAAGCACAGGAAAGTTCCATTGCCTTTGGAAATGTGTGGCATCTACCAAATCAAGCGCTGGTTCTAGATTTGCTTTAGGAACCTACTTCTACTCATGGAACTCACCAAACTAGAGTTAAAACCAAACTAAAACAGCTAAGAATAACAACAGCAGACCTTAGGTTCTACATTGACAATGCTATGAAGTGGTTGCAGTGATTTGTCCCCTCTAAAACTCATGCTTAAATCTGACTGACTGTATGTACACTTTTGAAAGATGGTAGGACATCAACACGCTTGTTAGGTCTCTAGTGAGGTTGGCATTTTTCTCACAAGATAAATTCTCACAAGAATTCAGTGAATGTGGGCTCTCTTGGGGCTGCATTAGTTAACCACAGGAGAAGGTTTCTTGATTTACAAAGAAGCAAGAAAATGATAACCATATCTCAGATAAATCAATGTGTGTCTGTGATAACTTCAAGACAGTACAGATATTGGACTTGACAGAAAGAACATTACAGAAACTCTTATATTGTGTTCAGTTAATTTGGTTACTTACACTTACACCCCCGTGACCAACAGCTGACAAGAAAACACTGAAGGGAGGGAGGCAGGCTTATTTTGAACTAGGAAGCTGAGCATGAAAGCTAGAATATTCCATGGACAGGTCTAACTTGCAAAGGCCCTCAATTAGGGACCTACTTTTTCTGTCTAGACTCTAACTCTCTAAGATTCCATAGCCTAAATGAGCCTATGGGGGAGAGTTCAGTTCAAGTCAAACACAGGTTTAAAAATTGTTTATTTATAGCAGGTCCGTGGTGGCGCACGCCTTTAATCCCAGCACTCGGGAGGCAGAGGCAGGCGGATCTTTGTGAGTTCGAGGCTGGGCTGGACCCACAGCCTCCAAAACAATACAGAGAAACCCTGTCTCGTAAAACCAAAAAAAAATTGCTTATTTATTTAGAATCATTATATGTACCGTGGCATAAAAAATATCCACCAATAAAGAAAGGGGAATGATATGGACTTGTAATTCCTAAAGTAAAAAGTATAATTAGTAAACAATTGCATACCTCTGTCTCACAATTCTTCAAAAAACTGTGAACTGGAATTATGATATCACTTCTTGCTAATTATTCACACAAGTTTGATAACGCATAGCCTAGAGTTCCCTGTTTCAGTTAGACCAGGGCTGACCAGCAAGCCTGTGGGTCTCTTGTCTCTGTCTCCCAGCACAAGGGTTGCAGAGGGATGTTATCACAACCAGCTCTTTGAAGTGTGTGCTGGGAATTTGAACTCAGGTCCTCATGTCGCACCGCAAAGACTTAACCCCCTCAGTTATTGCTTCTTTGGTCCCTCAATTCAGCTCTTTAAGGCTTCTGACTTTTCTTCTTGTCCCTCTTTCTTGTTCTTCTTACACCCAACTGAGGGGTCTTTCCAGGTGTGCTCTCTTTAATCTGTAGTCTTTAGGAAGTTTATTCCACTCCAGGAATGCTGCAGCTCATTGCTCTAGGAGTAAACATCAATTGTTACCTGCTTGATTTCTCTTACTTCTGAGGTTTACAGGATTGAGGAGGGCCGATGAGTCTTGAAGAGAGACCATCCTTGAGATATGGTCCTTGTCCTTTCTCTATACGCATTGGTGACAGGCTCAACTCCTCCCAGCCACAGATGACTAAAGTCACCAAACACCTTGAGCACCCTTCACTTCTCTACCTCTCACAATCAAAGCCCAGGTACTATTTTTTGACATCTTCCTCTTCAACACGTTACAGTTCAAAATGGGGGGGGGGTGGTTACTCATAATACTAGCTCCCTCAAGTAAGTACTATCTACATTTTGGCTTATTTTTGAAATGCATTTTAGAAAGTTACTGTTATAGTAGGCATATACTGCTTTGGCCTCTTAATTCACTTATACGTACCAGTGTTGCTCCATAATGTCCTTAGCCATATTTCAATGACTGTACAATTTTCTTCCATATTAGTGTAACTCAGTTTACTCAATAATTCTGGATCAGCTGTTTTTCTCAGCATTAACTTTAAGACTATTTTACTGTTGCATAACTTGGTGATGAGCAACAATGAGAAGGTTAATTTACGTAAATGTCCTAAATTGGTGTTACTATGCTCAATATGATTTTTTAAGCTCCTGGTACATATTACTAAGTACTTTCCAAACCGGTTGGACTGTTTCACAGTTTATTGTCAAATCAGCTGATTTTTACATATGATGTGTGAATGAATGCCCATTTTTTCTATCTTCTCAGCTAAAATTGACCACTAGCAATCAAAGTTCTGTGAATAATTGGCAAGAAGTGATATCATAACTTTCCTTAAGATTAGTGAGACAAATATATATATATATATATATATGTCTAGTAGTTGTTATTTTTATTTTAGGAATTATAAACTCATCTCATTCCCCTTTCTTTACTGGTGGACATTTTGTTATGCTACCATACAGATAATGAGTATAAATAAGTAAGCAATTTTTAAGCCTGTGTTATGACTTGAAATGAACTCTCCCACAAAGGCTCATTTTTAGTTTTTCTTCCCCAGTCGGTGGTGATATTTTGAAGGCTATAACACATAGAATGTAGGTAGAAAAAGTAGATCCCTAAGGGAGGGTCTTTGAAAGTTAGATGGGCCCATGGCTCTAGCCTGCAAGCTCTGCTTCCTACTCTAAAATAAGCCCTCCCTCCCTCCCTCCCTTCAGGGTTTTTTGTTAGGTGTTGGTTACAGTGATGTAAACATAAGTAACAAGCTGATTAAATGAAAATATGTATGAGAGTTATGGTAACATTCTTCTCCAACAAATGCAATATCTACATTATCTTGGAGTCGGCACTAAAATATATTGATTGTCCTTTACTGGAGAAATGGGTCACATTTTCTTGCTTCTTTGTAAACCAAGATGCACTATCTCCAAAAAAAAATAATAATAAGGCAGAGAAGCGATTGAAAAAGATACCCAGTGTCAATCTCTTACCTCCACATGTGACCACTAAGCCAAGTGCACCACCCCACACATGTTCATTTGGCCATACCATACCCCTCCATGCTGCTTCACTGAATTACAGTTTCTTTTCTCAGACAAGTGCAGCAGCTGCTCATACTGGCCATTCCTTGGGGAACAGGCTTCCCAGCCTTTGAACCTGAGCTGGGCCTGTGGTTTGCACTAAGCAACAGAATATGTTGGCAGTGGTGAGCTTAAGCTCTAAGCAGTCATTTGCTCTCTAGGGAGTTTTCAGACACCCTATAAGAAATCCTAGTACCCTTCACATACAGAGGGGAGAGGTCTGGAGACTGTATGGGGAGAGAGCCAGACACCCCTGCAACACAGCTGAGGCCAACCTTTTAGCTTGTCCCTGTCAGGTGTTAGATGTGCATGTGAGCCATCAAAGACATTCCAGCCCCAGCCACCATCTGATGAAGCTTCGTGATTAAATCCCAAGTGATGTCCGTAAGAGTATGGTCCAGCTGAGCCCTAGCCCACTCATGTGATCATTTGAAATAACCAAATGGGTCATTGTTTCATGCCTCTGAGTGTGCTGTGGATTTTATACAGCACCAGATAACCAAACCCCACACTAGTCTAAAAACCTGCCATACATCGCATTTCCTTACCTGGAAAACTGAGTAATTATGCCTCTGTCATAGACTTGCCATGATGGCAAGTCATTTTCGGTGTTTGTGAAACTTTTCCACTAAGATGAATCTGCCAACCAAAGACAGTGAAGACATATATATGAGGTTTGGAGGGTATGGCAGTTCAACTTGTGGATAATTGTGGGAACACCAGACCTTGAGCAGAGACCCACTTCCCCTTCTGCCTGGGAGTAGGCAGCTGTAAGGCAATGTTTAGTAAAAACATGTTTACTAAAAGCGATACAATAAGTTCCTGGCCACTTCCCCTTCTGCCTGGGAGTAGGCAGCTGTAAGACAATGTTTAGTAAAAACATGTTTACTAAAAATGATACAATAAGTTCCTGGGAAAGGCCTTCCCACGGAAACCGCCCTGACCTCGACCTTGTCCAGAGACTAACCGCACCTTCAAAAACCCACACACATCCACCTCTGGTGTCAGAGCAGAACCAGCCAGGGGAGAGGAGAGAGCAGAAGCTTCTCTGGTGGGAGCCTTTCTTAGGAAGTTTTCTTGAACCTTTTTGGAGCCTGTTTAAAGTTTTCTTTACATCGTTGAACGAGTCTCTGTGTTGTCAATCCCCGACACCCTCCGCACGTTCTCGGACACAGGCCGCGCAGCAGACGTGACAGATAATGACCTCCAAAAGACCATCAGAAAACACAGATATTTACATTATGATTCATAACAGTGGCAAAATTTCAGTTATGAAGTAGCAGTGGATATAATTTTATGGCTGGGAGTCACCACAACATGAGGAACTGTATTAAAGGGTCCCACGTTAGGAAGGTTGAGAAACACTGGCTTACAGCATTCCCTAAATATATGGTATTTCTTGGAAGGCTTGTGGTTCATATTAAATCTGTCAGCCAATTTTGATTTCTACACAAAGTGTCCTTGCAATGATTTTTTAAATGATATTTTCAGTTACACACACCCTGGTTGTCCAGTATCTCCATTTTTCTAGAGTGCCCTGGTGAAGCCCGTTGAATATAAGTACCCCATTTGAAGATGTATGTGCCCGCAATCTGTCACTGATCTATGAAGGAATTGCTCCTAAGAGGAGGACGGCAAGGGGTGGTCCAAACAGTCAAGGGAGATCTAGGAAAGGAGAACAGAGTAGTCATCCATCAGTTGCTATAGAAAGCCTGTTTTGCTACGCTTGCAATTGCTGTGCCTAATGCCATGGCCAAGGCAACTTGAAGGGAAAGGGGTTTATTTCATCTTACAGAGTATACGCCCATCATGAAGGTAAGTCGGGGCAGGAACTTCAGGTAGGAGACTGGAGTCTGAAACTCAAACAGAGGCCTTGAAGGAAGACAGCCAACTGTCTTGTTCTCCATGGCTTGCTCTCAGCCTGCGTCTTTATACCACCCAGGACCACCTACCTAGGGGTGGCACCACCCCAGTAGGCTGGAGTCTCTATGAATTGTCAGTCAAGAAAAGGCCCTGGGACTCACCTGCAGGCCAGCAGACTGAGGCATTTTCTCAGCTGATGTCCCTCTTCTTATGTCACTATAGCTTGTGTCAAGATGGCAAAATCCTAACCAGGAAAAAGCCATTGGGTTGGATGACTGATGAATCATGGTACTCAAGGTAATTCTGAGTTTCCAGGGGGAATCAAGGAGCTGGGGGCAGGTGAAGGTAGATAGTTTGGTCTCCAAGGATATCTGACAAGGGAATAGAGCTCCAGTAGGAATGGGAACATGGAGGGAATTCTGTTCTCTTGGACTTCTTTTAGAACAGAAAGTTCTGCCCACATTTTTGAAGATGGAAAGAAACGTAAAGAGGATGAGGAACTCGAAGGACACAGAAAGAGGACCGATGGGATGAGAATGAGGACTCCGGAAGAGAGGGGAGACTTGGGACAGTTCGTACAAGTGAGGGGGTTGCTTTCGGGCTGTAGAATGAAGGGATCAGTTCTGCAAGTGGAGGGGAAGCAGGGCAGGGAGGAAAGACATGCGGCCGTTTGGAAAGAGGAGGGAGTGACATTGGTCCATATAGCACCTCAGAAGAAAGATGGCTGGAGGCTTCACACGTGGAGAGGTAAGGAAAGAGTGCTGATGCTGCAAGGATAAACGGCACGCTTACTGAAAGTAAAAGTAAGTATTTACTGTAGAAATTACTCACAAGAGGCCAACAAGTAACCCAGATGAGCCGAGTAGTTTTCCACCTCCAAACTGGAAGCCGGAAAGCTGGAAAGAGAGCGAGACTTCCGCTGTTCAGTCTTTTATACCTTCCTCCGTAACGCCCCCTAGCCATGCCCAAAAGTGGGCTTGGCTAGTGAAGTAGTTCACCGCCTATGTCCGTATACGTCTTTAGTCATGCCTAAAGTGGGTGTGGTTAGCCGTGTGGGAAACCACCCTTTTATTACCTCATCTGTGTGCGCCTCTAGTAAGTCACATGGTTAATGGTGGAGTTCTGTTTTCCTCCTACAGCGTGCATCCTGTGACATCAGTCCATATAGCACCAGGGCACCTCGGAAGAAAGATGGCTGGAGGCTTCACACGTGGAGAAGTGCCGGGTCGGGGGGTGGGGGGGTTGGGGGGTGCAGGAAGACAGAAGGACTCATCAGCACAAGCCAGAGAGAGAGAGAGAGAGAGAGAGAGAGAGAGAGAGAGAGAGAGAGAGAGAGAGAGAGAGAGAGAGAAGAGATGCCTGTGGACACTCCCCAGCAGTGACATTAAAGGATGGGCAGGTCAAGAGGAAGTGTCACCGTGTCACCGTGGGCATACTCCTGTGGTAGCATCACTGGCCGGGACGGTGGAATGTGACTCAGACTGAGTACACGGGGAGTGAAGGAGCAGTTGACAAGACGCAGCAGACATGACTAAACTCTCGGTGTGGACATGGGGGTAGGAAAGCTTGAAGACAGAGGCTTTTGTGTTTATGGATCTTAAAATACGGATTGCGGTCCCAAAGTGTGATTATGGTTTGAAGGGCTGACATAGGACGAGGGAGGTCTAGAGTTTCAGGGAAGTAAGATTCCTGCGGACGATGTGACAATCAGCTTTATGTGTCAGCCTGGCTCCTGACACTCGTTCAGGCATTGCTATGAAGGAATTTTGTGCCTGTAACTGAAGACCATAATCAGATGGCTTTAGGCAACCGAGAGTATCCTGGGTCCTGCCGCAAGGCTGAGGGTGGAGCTGGCATTTCCTCAAGGAGGAAGAGGTCTGTCTGAGCTCAAGGCTTCAGCTGGTACCTGAGTACTCCAGCTGGTTTGCCCTGAGGCTGCTCTATGGGATTTTGGACCTCCCTGGCTTGTCCCCACAGTTACACAAGCCATTCCTTCCAGTACATCTCTTAGTGCGTTACCTCCCCAGCAAATATCTCCCGTGTTACCCCCTGTTTCTGTTTCTCTAGTGGGGTCCTGACAAACACAGAAGGAATAATCCAAGGAAAAGAAGCAGAAGTGTTTTTTCCTTATCCTGCTCACTTTGATTTTTGGCACGTCCCTTTAGCACAAAGACAAAAAGACGGATGTCGTTCAGTTTGAAGACAGAAAAAACAAAGGATGGATGGGTGGGTAGATGGATGGGTAGATGGATGGGTAGATGGATGGGTAGATGGATGGGTAGGGAAATGACTGGGTAAGTAAAAGAGTATATGAATGATTAAGGAAATGGCGCTATATGCTACATAGAAATAAATTCTCTGTAAAATAGAAGAAAGCATTCTTACATCTTGCAAGACTTGAAGCAGTGTAATAAATGCTAAACTGTATTTTCCAAACCTACAATTTCTGGTAACATAAAATATTTGTTTTCTATTTTGACCATAAATTTAAAATATGAAAATCACCAAGAACATCATCAGGCACCCCCCAAGTCCTTAAGTCACCTAGAGCTATTCTGTGAACTCCCCAGTGTTGAGCAAGGTGTGAAGACACAACACAGGGGAAATGCTGACCTCTTACGAAGTAGATATGAGAATGGGGCCTGGGATTCAGCCGTCAACAAGTGCAGAAGCAAAACTCCTGCCTCCTCTCTCCCTTGCTCCTTGACCTCTTTGAGACAGAGAAATGAAACAGAGCTTGTGTGTGTGTGTGTGTGTGTGTGTGGTGTGTGTGTGTGTGTGTGCGTGCGTGCGTGCGTGCGTGCGTGCGTGCGTGCGTGTGTGTGTGTGTGTGTGTGTGTGTGTGTGTGTGTGTGTGTGTGTGCGCGTGTGCTTCCTGACTTTCATGAGCCGGCCAGTCTGATCGGCAGAAGAAGGGAAGGACAAGGAGAAGCTGGAAGATCCCACCAAGCACCCTGAGCCTATCCTTTCCTCTTGACTTTCTCATTCAAACTTTGAGGCACTTTTAAGAAGACAGAAACACACCGCCCCTTGACAGTTTGTGGACATGTTAGGTCAGATGACACAGACAGATGGGAGAAGATCACCTTGGGTGTTGGCTCCCCACCCTAGAGGCACATGACATCGTGGGGCATCGTTTCTGAGGACTTGGGAAGACTTTCTCTACTTGTGGATAGGAGGAAGCCCTGGTCTACCTGACCTCTGGCTAATGTTGGGGTTCAGATTTATCTGGTTACCTGCAGGACGATGTTATAGCAGCCATTATGCATGACAGCTAAGGGAAACTCTTGAGAGAACATAGCCTCAAGGAAGAAGAACCAGGCTCAGTAAGAAGAGAATGGTTGCTAAGAATTCACAGAGCTGTTCTTCTAAACACTCTAACCATTAGGCTGAACAGCCTAATGGTTGCATTAGCAAATATTACTTAAACAAAAGGAGAGACTTCTACTACCTTGTCACAAACCTCCCTCTAGGTATACCATGCCATGCACGGGGGGGGGGGGCACAGACCAGAAGCATCTTGTCCATCGCGTCCCCCTCCCAAAATATTTGCATTTCCCTGTTTATTTCCACGTATAGTTGACTGGAATGCCAGCCTGTTCCTATGTGGCTCTTGGTGTCAGTTTGTAATTTTGATCGAGGACAATGAATGGCAGCCCCTTCCACTTTCTCCTCTGTTGGGCTACCCATATTTCAGTGACCTTAAATTTCCCTCCAGGTTGTATCTTTTGTCTTCCAAGTGAGGCAGTGGTAGCCCTGCCTCCAATCAATATCAGGAAACTGAGCTGAATGGCAGCCAGGGGGAAGTGGATGGCTCTGTCTGCTCTTGAACACCATCGGAGCGTTCATTGTTATTTAGAACCTCTTGCAAATACTGCCAGCCTTTTTAAAGAATAGTCCATCCCCTCCCCAGGTTCCTAATGAATAGAACCGGGGTTCACAGAGATAACCAGTGGAAAAAAAAGGAAACATCCACAAACAACCCCTCCCTCTGCGACCCTTTCACCTTGCCCACGCCTGTGGGCAACTTCAGTGGCCTGGTTGCTAGGCAACGACCCCTCCCTCGTTGTCCTGCATTCCTCTGCCCCAAACCCCTCCCTCATTTCCCCTATTTAAGCCTGCGCGAGATTCTCAGTATATGCAGCTTGGTCAGCCATGTTGTCTTGCTGTCCGTTTCACGCGTCCCTTGCCCGTCATTCCAGGTTCCCGTGGGCGGGCTAGACCATCGCTGTGCCCTGCTGGCCGGGGCAGGATGCCACAGAACAAATGAAACAGCACCTTCCTCAGAAGTCCGCGAAACCCTGTGTGTAGAAGAATACAGTCTTTCGCCTCCCTGCTAGATCTTGGCCCTCTTTATTTTAAAGGGGAAAGAGAGAGACCGCCTCCTGGGAATTTTTATCTGCCAAAATGGAATGCTTTATTCACACGCGTGTTACAGAGAAGGGCCTGGCTGGCTTACAGATGTGTGGGAATGTGCTCTTGGTTTCAGCTTTCAATTAACTTTCAGGATTTATTGTTCCTGGATTTGTACCCTGAGATAGAAGTGATGGATCAATAAAACTTGGAATTATCTAACAAGAGGCCAGTTTCTTGCTTGTTATTCCTTAATGATAGAGTCCACCAGGTAGCACTTGTGTGTATGAGAGCCAGAAAATCAATAATGCCAAGGTAGTATGATACGCTGGAATTAAGTGAGCAATGCTAACATGTTGGTGGGAGAGAAATAAGGGCTGAGCAGGAGGCAGCGTCGCTGTGCCTAGAAAGGTCTCATGCCTTTCAAGTTGACACTGAAGACAAACATCACGCCCTGTCCCTGCTCCAACTTGTCCCTCTTCTGTGAATAAGAAATTATTTAAAGATGGCAAAAGCTTCCCTATGACCTTTGCAGCTGCTTGCTTGCAGTGTGTTTTGGCTGCTTACTGAAGAGAAGAAGAACAAGAAAAAAAAAAAAAAAGAGTCCAGAGATGAATTGTCAGGACATTGGCTGCTCTTCCCATCAGCTTTAGAACATTCTGTACTTCGTGTGCGCCAGCAAGGGCGCGCTGCTGATGAAGGGCTGCTAAGCGACCTTGCGCAGTAACGCGCATACGCAAGGCTGTGCTCGCCAGCCACAATGCTCAGGCCCCAGCTCCTCCAACTTTGAGGTTTCCTTTCATGCCCTGCCCTGAGAATTTCCTTCCAGGGGAAGGTGTAAGATGCAAGCGCATTTGAAGATCTGCTAAAGAAAACCGTCAGCCGCACCTGGCCTGCTTCTAAGCGATTTGGGAGCTGTGTAAATCAGTATCCCAAAATTCTCGCGACAACCCATGTAGAAGCGGGGAGGTTTATTTGTACCCCAGCTTGAGCGCTTTCGGTACATGGGCAGTTGGCTCTGCTGCTTTGCATCTGTGCTGAGGCTGCACCATCCTGGTGGGAGCAGGGGGCAAGAAGCCAAGAGCGAAATAGAGAGGAAGTGTAGAGACCAGGGTACCCATACCCTCCCCCTGCCGGGGCATGCCGTCAATGACCTAACACCCTTCCACCACACCACACTCCTGAAGAGTCCACTACTTTGGGGTAGTGCTGTAGACTGGGGACTACGTCTTCGACTTACGGGTCTTTGGGAGACTCTTAACCAGGGCACTGCGGGGGCTCTTCTGTTTGACGAGTCTCTCCCAGTTGTGCAGGGACCCCCATCCACTGATCGTGGAGGAAAAGGGCAGTGTGGAAGGGGGCTAATTGGCAGTAAGGTCTTGGGGGCTAGTATGGATGGGCACTATGGTACCGTTACAGCAACCAGAAACTACTGAATTCCAAACTGCTTCCTGAAGAGTCCCACAGAGAGGTTTGGAATCCATAGAACATATTGTCGCTCACCGCTAATGAAAGTTTTGGTGACCTTTCAACTCCTACTTGGAAATAGCTTGTTCCTGATGGAATTCCTTCCTTCCAAGGACAAAGTTATAGCTGGACCTAACAGGAGAGTTAAAAAACAAAACAACAAAAACAAACACAAACAGTCTCAACACTGACCTTAGTTTGCAGAGAAAACAAGAACCTTTGTTCTGGATCTCTCTGTGAGGAAAACTTGACGGCTTTCGTGATGTTCACTCCCAAGAAAATGAACAAATAAACAGTGCTGTCCTTAGAATTATTTATAGAGGAGAATTTTGTCGTCAGGGAACATGTTGGCTAATCTGTTTGGGCCAAATTCTCCTTAGAGACGGTGGCTAATAGAAGGAATGGGCAGGAAATATTAGCATACGCAATGCTATTCAGAAGCCTCTGTTTCTCTTTATTTCTTGGAATGTTGTTTAACGGCCATGCTCAGCGTCAGGGGGAATCTGCATCCAAGTCCATCTCCCTGCTAAGTGCTATTTTGATGATTTCTGGGGCTCAGTCTCAAAGAAGAGCTGACCTCAACGTCCAAAGGCTGCCACTTCCAACTCACATTGTGGACGTTCCCTAGCAGAGCTTGCCACCTTCCTGCGGCTAATTAGCATGGCTACACAGCCTCTGCGGTTAGCAAGGTAATTAGTTGCAGAGATAAGTGGAGATTGGGGAGGTTTGAGACACAGCATGTTTATTGAGCGATGTCCCCCGGATACCAGAGCCGCTGCCTACTTGTTAAAGAGACCTGAATTATTATCTGCCCAGAGTTCCAGGTCCCTAGGAAGAAGCAATGTGGTAATTAGAGCCTTTATGGAAGTAAAGGATGAAAGAAATGTGTGATTTAGGACATAACCTTTAGAGTGAGGCCAAGGGATGCTTTCTGAGAATATTGCTGTCACACGGGGAGGGCCGCAGACTCAAAGGATGTGCCGGGGCTTCAGTGGAACTTCCTGACATCTGGGAAGAAGAGACAGCTCAGACAGAATTAAAATAAATGCCTTCTCTAGAGCGGAACAGCTAGGCAAGAATGTTTCAATCAGAGAATGGGTAGACGTCTTCGTCATCTGCAGACTGAGCATGTGATAAGCACCTAGGTTGCAGTACCATCAGGAGGAGTAAATCTTATATTATGATGCATGTAGTAACGCTCATGTATGCGTTAGACATTATTAGTACTGTCGTTGCTTATTGCTAAAGGAAGTTCAGAGGCTTTAGCTAGGAGCTTGGACTAAATGACCTCAAACCTCAACTCTTGGGCCTGTGACTTAGTGGATTAATGGTGGAGATACTTTGCACCCCAGAGATCCCTTGTGAGAAGTACTGTCTATTGCTCAGCTGTTCTTTTGAGCCGGGCAGATATCTTTGGAAGAGTGATTGTCTCCTTGTGACGTTCTTGACCTACTTAGATCAACATGTGTTTGCTTTTTGTTTACTACTTACACTTTCTGCTTACTTATACACCCTTGGTTCCTGAAAGACTTTAGGCAGAATGGGTTTTAAAGTTTCTTTTTTTTTAAATTACATTGATTTATTTATATTTAGTTAGTTTTTGAGACAGGGTCTCTCTCTATATACCCACAGCTATCCTGAAACTCACTGTGTAAACGGGGCTGGCCTCGAACTTACAGAGGTTCACCTGCCTCTGTCTCCCGAGTGCTAGGACTAAAAGAGGTTGGGCCACCACATTCAGCTACACTCTATTATGTGTGTGGAGACCAAAGAAGAACTTGGCAGAATGAGCTCTCTCCTTCAGCTGCATGGGCCCTGGGGATTAAGCTGAGACCATCAAGGTTGGTGGCAAGCACTTTTACCATCCCCCAGCCCTAGGCAATACAGTTAAAGTCACTTTGGGTATATTTCGTAACATGTACTCAATTTAATGCTCAGCTTTTTAAAAACGGGATTTTGACGCCATCATTAACTACATGCTGTGTGCGGTGACTACGTCAAACACTCCCAAAAGCTGTATGTAGAGCTGAGAACCACCCCACCTAGATAAGCCAGGACACTCTGCTGACTGAGTCCTCTGTTTACCCACTCATTCACTTCAGGGTCTCATCAGGAGTGCCACCTGCACCGGCAGCTAATGGCTGTCTGCTGGTCAGCCGCTGGATGGCAGATGTTGCCCCACCCCTTCCATTTCACCGCCAGTCGCTCCTTATCAGCCAGTATCTCCACCAACCCCGCCAAGGACAATGTTCGAAGTCCCTCAAAGTTCCATGTGGTTTTTGTTTAACCCTGGCCCCTTCCTGATGCCCGTTCTTCTGAGCAGTTTTTAACTTTGTCAACCTGATAATGGGCAACAACACAACCTCTACAAACAACACTGTAGTTAATAGTGAAAGACTGAATTCTTTACCCTCAAGGCAGGAATACCATGTAACCACTCCTGTCTGAGATCAGACAGAGGGGGTTTAGTCAGAGCAATAAGGAGAAGAAACTAAAAGCCTGTGAGTTGAAAAGACATAAAACTTCCTTCATAGGCAGCACAGTTCTATTTATAGAAATCCATCAAACAACGAAATCTACAAAACAACTACTAGAAGTAAGGAAAATCATGATCAGTGAGGCTTTCTCTGGAAGCTGACGGGGACAGATACAGAGACCTACAGCTAAGCATCAGATGGAGCTCTGGGAATCCCACAAAAGAGGGGGAGGAAGGATCGGAGGAGCCAGAGGGGTCAAGGACACCAGGAGAACACGGTGTGGTCTGCCATGTGGTGGTATATGTGAGGGAAAGATGGTCTCCTCCCCCTCCTCGGCTCCTCACTACCTGTGGTGGGTGAGGGAGCTGACCCAGCCCTCACCAGCTGCAGCACTGGGGAGAATGGACCCCTCATGTCACCTGAGCAGCACAGGAGAGCTTACCATGTAGACACGGGATTGGGCAAGCCGGCCCTAAAGCCATGAGAATAGGATGGCTCCCCCCACACTTGCATCAGGCCAGGAAGCTGACCCTCCCCTTTACCAACCCCAGCACTGGGGAAAGTGGGCCCTGCGCCTCATCTGGGGCAGCACAGTAGAGCTGACCCTGTTGACTAGGATGGGGAGGAAGAACAAAGGTGAACTGCCCAAGAATGTGAGCACGGGCGATCCGGCCCCACCCCCTCATGTACCATATGGTGTGGGGGTGTCCTCCCCACCCCACCCCTAAACCCCATCCCTCACTGCCTGCGGCAGGTGGGGATGCTGGTCCTGAGGTCCCAAGAGCAGGAGAGCGGTCCCTGCTCCTCACCAGCAGCAGAGGCCCCTGCACTTCACCTGGGCAACACAATAGAGTTGGCCCTGGTGGTGCATGTGTAGGAGAGGACACTGTGGAAATGACGGGTAGAGATTCATTTACACATACACACAAACAGAATGAATAAACGTTGAAAGTATCAGATTAACAAAATGGTAAAGACATTTTTAAGATAAAGAAAGTTACCTAGAAGGAAACCTGGGTATCAGGAAAGAAGGACAAACACTTATAATGGTAGGATGCAGGCAAATAAGAGTCTGTTGACTTGGTTTCTTTAAAAACAAAGGGAGCTGTTTTAAAGCAAAAGTTGCCTTTTTGGCAGGCTATAGTGTATCAAGAGGGTATTCTGTAACTATAGAATGAGAGAGAGATTTTGGGGGGTAGCGGGATAAAGAGAACTACAAGTTGCCAAGCATCTACATTTTCTGTGCAGGGGTAGGACTATAGCCCCCCACCCCGAGCCAGCAGTTGGGTGTGTCTGGTGTAGGGTAATCACTGTAGCAACTGCTAGCAATAGTGCCAACGGCACAGTTGAGCATCAAAAACTTGACTAAAATGGAATTCTGTGAGCTGGCGCACTCAATAAAGCACTTGCCACACAACTACAAGGACCTGAGTTGGCATCCCATAGCCCAGATGAAAAGCTGAGCACAGCACACACATTTAACCCCAGCACTGGAAGGGAGGCAGAGGCAGGCAGGGTCCTGAAACCCACTGGCCAGTCAACTAGCCAAATCTATGAGCTTAAGGTTCACTGGGATATCCTGTCTCAAAAAAATGAAGGTATCGAGTGATTGAAGGAAGATACCCAGCCACCTATCATAAATCATTGGCCAGACAACACACACACATACATGTGCATCCGTACTCATGCCCCCCAAACTAACAGATATATGTAGTATACATATACTAATAAGTACATATATTACATACACACATGCACCTGTACACACACATGCCTCCTCCACTAAAAAGTTACATACATTGCACACATGTACATACATGTACCTGCACACACGCTAACAAGTGTAACATGAATAAATAAAAGACCCAGAGACTAATATTGGTGTTCAAACTTCAAGCTGAAGATTAGAAAAATGAAGTAACAGGGGCCAATAGCTCTAACCACTCCCTCAGGCTGAATGGGCTGATCCTACCCCCTCTCCTTAGCAAAACTGTAGAATCCTGAAACTGAATGTCTTACTATCCTCAGTGTGGCTGGAGAATGAGTTCCTCCTATCTTCAATGTGGCTGGAGAATTCCTGATACTCACTACTGAAGACCCTTCTCCCATCTTTTGTACTCCTTTAGTGCTGGTGTTAAAGGCACGTGATCCCAAGTGCTGAGATCATCTTTGTGGGAGCTGTTTCTCTTTAGGACTGGGTATATCTTGTGTAGACCTGGGTGGCCTTGAACTCACAGGGATCCATCTGCCTCTTAATCCTGAGTCCTAGGATTACAGGTGTGTACCACCACCTCCTAGCTTCTGGCTGCTGAAATTAAAGATGTGTATCACCACTGCCTGATCTCTATAGCTTGAGGCTGACTTTGCTTTCTGAATCGTGAGGCAAGCTTTAATAAATTATAAATAATATATCACTACAATTCCCCTTTTTGTCTAATACAAAAAGAAAAACTACTAAATAAGAAAACTATATGCAATAAGTATATACAATATATATAGGCAATAAGTTCACCAACAATGTCTAGTCCATTTGCCTTTGATAAATTCAGAGAAAATACTTCATTGTCTGTCCTACTTTGGTGAGCCCAAAGTCTTATACCTAATTTATTTTCTATTCTAATTCGCATTATCAAATTTTCTTTTTATGTCTCTCAGTCTTATATAGTTTACATATCTTTAGTGAGTTTCTTTTTTGAATCTGGTAAATAATGAAAACTATAACTATACTAACTGGTCTTCAACTCCCTCAGAGACCCAAGAAGGAAATATTATTAACTGAGTAAGCAGGAAGTGTGAGCAAGTGACTTCCAAAAAAATGTGAGAAATGACAGAAACAGCTGGCTGCCTGAACAGTCACCCAAGGTTCTTCTGCAACATTGGGACATCTGTCTTCAGCCGATAGCCCTAGCATCTCTGACAGACTTTGGACTCACCAAGATAGGATAGACAATGAAATATTTTCTCTGAATTTGTCAAATGCATATGTATTCACCTGCACACATACAAACACACACAATTCTAAATAGAAAGAAATCAGAAAACAGAGAATAAAAGAAAATATAAAGGCGCAATCAAGAAGCTGAAAATAGTGACAAATGTAAACTTAAACATTTGAGTAAAAATGTTAACAACTAATGAATTAGACATTTCAGCTTCACAAAACAAGGCCCAACAGCATGCTGTCTGTAACAGTTTCACTTTAAGAATAAAAGAAGTTGAGGATAAAGAGCTAGAAATTGGGTAGCCATGGTAAGGTTAAGACGAATTAGGATAAAATGTCCAATTCATTAGGAAAATATAAGACTCATAAATGTGCATCTTACAAATAGCAAAGGTTAAATGCATGAATAAGATACAGAAAGAAGCAGCCGGACAGGTGTCAGCCTCATGGCATCATGTAGTGTGGCCCTGTGACTTCAGTTCAGGCCAGCAAGAATTGTTTAATTAGCTTCATGGGATGCATGAAATACGATGATAAGACCCGCATCTTCAGTGACATACAATCCCCCTGTGGCATGAGACCGCATAGATAATACAATGGAAGAGTGAAGACATTTCAGAGCTGAGAGAAGACTTCCACATTGCTGTGTTGGACTAAATAGCCACATGGGGTGGAAGAGTGCAGATATCAGGCCCAGACCTGGACCAATACAGAAGAGAAACATGGCAGTTACTATTCAAGGATCTCATAGTTGCCTGTGGTCATCATCTCCTTGTCATTGACGCCACTCCCAGAATAGGAATGAAAGCTGATGAGTCTGTGAGTGAAATCAGAGCTATAATGACTCTTGGGTGAGTAGTATTGCAGGGGCAGAAGGGGGAGATGTTTTCATTTTCTGGTCAAGGAATTGTGCAGACCCAAAGTTGTCAGGAGCCTTTGCTTTAGGATGAAGCCTTATCAATGCACTTCAAGTGCTTTTCCAATATAGAGGAAGTGTGACATTTCACTGCCGTTTGAGTGTGTATGCCCCTTTGCATCTTGGAACTTTGTAGCTGTCTTTCTCTGCCCTGCCAGTCAGCTTTCAAATCACAACACGGAGACTTATTATTAATTATGAAAGAGCTGCTAGCTTAGGCTTGTTTCTAACTAGCTTTTATAACTTTAACTATATCCTTTAATCTATGTTCTTTTATGTGACTTGGTTACCTTTACTTTGTAAAGCCCATGTTTCTTGCTCTGTGCCCCTGGCATATCTCTGGCATTCCTGCCTTCTTCCCAGCATCCTCTCTGCCCTGGAAATCCTGCCTAGGTATCGGCTGTTCACAGCTTTTTACTAAATCAATTGCAGTGACATACCTTTACACAACGAAAGAAAATATCTTGCAGCAGAACTTAGCCCCCAAGACTATGGTATTAAGAACAAGGATGCAAGCTGGGTGGTGGCCGCACACACCTTTAATCCCGGCACTTGGAAGGCAGAGGCAGGCAGATTTCTGTGAGTTCAAGGCCAGCCTGGTCTACAAAGCTACACAGAGAAACCCTGTCTTAAAAAAAAAAAAGAACCAGGATACAGGAGAGGGTGTGAGCCCTCTCCTTTACCCTTTCTCCAGGTAAAGACATAGCAGGCAGAGTAGTCACTGTCAGAAACACAGAGCCACACCAGATATGGAACCTTCCAGCACCTTCATTTTGTTACTGGTAATTTGATCTTGGATTTCTTAAACCTCCAAAACTGGGAGAAATAAATTCCTATCATTTATAAATCACTTCGTCTAAGGTAGTTTGTTACACTCAGAGTGAATGATCTAGGATATATGTTTATTATAGCTATATTGTATATTTTAAAAATGTTTTCTTAGGAGGCAGAACAGAGAGACCAAAGCAAAGACTGTCAAGTTTTGATGAATGAACCAGCCTTTAAGTCAAACCAGCCATGAAGTTCCCTCCCACCTCTAAACTTGACACTAAATTCCTTTTGCAGTTTATGCCAGTCATGGTCAGTTACTTATCCTTTGTCTCCTTTGTTCTGTCCCCTCCTTCTTTTCTGTGCTTCTAACTAACAGGCTAGCACTATGTAGTCCGGTGGGACTCACAATCCCCCTGCCTCAGCCTCCCGGTTGCTGCATTTATAGATATACTCCACCATGTTTGACTTAGTTTTCTTGACTTTTGTTTTTTTAACTGAAAGATTTCTAACTGGTTCTCAGAGTCAGAGTGATTTAAGTACAAATAAAAAATAATAGTTTTAGAGTGATGATCTGCCACATCTGCATGATGATTGAATTTATGTCTCATATAATTGTATCTATGACATGAAGTTATTGATGCTACAGGACAGGTGAATGTTCCCAACTTCCAACCTCTTTTATTTTTGGCTAATTGGTATTGTATTGGGCATTTTTCCAAACTCCCTGGCTATGAACTTGTCTAGTCTTGTAATTATATCCTCCATGCCGCTGCCAGAGCTACTTAAAAAGAGAAATCAGATCAGTTTATGCATGTTACTGATCTCCCTTTCTCTCTGTTTCTCTCCCTCCCTGTCTCTGTCTCTGCCTCCCTCCCTCCCTCCCTCCCCCCCCCTCTCTCACTCACACACACACACACACTGTTGCTAAGATGTCTAGGTTTACCCAGTCCCCTTTTGCTTTCATCGCCCGAGACCCTCTCCAACAAGCTTGATGTTCACTGTGTCCTCGTCACTTGACATTCACTGTGTCCTCGTCATTTGAGCTCTCACACTCTCCAGCCTTCGTACCTGCTGTTTTCCACTCCTTTACGTCTTCCTTCTGTTTCTGCACTGTGGAACTCCTGCTCATCTTTGAAGACCCTCAACTCAAACACCACTGGGCTAAGGATTTCTGAAACAGCCACTTGGACGTGCACATTTTATTGTAAGGAACTAGTTGTCAGGTTAAACATTCCACAGCTGATTGTTGTGTCTGTCTTCAGAGCAGGCAGCTGGAAACAGCAGGTGAGAAGGAAAGTTGGATTTAGACTTGAATAGTGCCTGCGAAAATGAATTAAAGCTTGTATTGTGCTCCAGGTACCCAACTTCAATGAGGCTAAGGCAGTTCTCCACCATTTCTGAGACACACATATACCCGGTCAGAAAAGCTCAAGGGAGTTACCAGGAGCCGAAACCGACGTGGACATGCCCGTCGCACCCGTTCCCATCACCCCAGATGAACCAGCAGGAGAGCAATCATGTATATACGATTGTACAATTATATATGATATTCCACAGGGTCACACCCTCTTCATTTCAGATCTCCAATATTATAGGAATGTGGCTCTCCCCAGTTTTCCACAAAGCCGATATGTGGTACGAATTAAACTTGCACTATTTGGGGAAGAGGACTCTCAGAAGGATAGAAGCAAGCAGCTCAGCTGAGATGCTACCGTAAAAACCACTATGTCTTCCTTGGCTAAGAACAGTTATTTTTAAATGTTTCCACCATTAGGGAATATGTCTCATTTATATGTGTATATTTGTATCAGAGGCATCCAGAATGTAGTTAACACTTAATGTTCAAGAAAACAACTAATTAGGAAGCATTATTATGAAATAGCAAGTTGACACAGTTATTAACACTTATTTCACATATTCTATTTCTTCTATGTATTTCCTTTTTTAGAAAGCAGAGGTCCAAATCTTATTACAGACAAACGACATCCTTATTGATGAATACCATATGTGACACTAAAAAATAAAATCAGAGCCTATTTGAATGTGGTGCCTAAGATGTAAAACAAATTGTTTTCAGTGGCCAGCAGGGACTCAACAGCTTAGGGACATGAAATAATGAAACCATTAGGATATGTATTCCTTTTTTTTAAAGAAAGAGATTTATTATTTTTGTTTCTACTTATGTGAATCTGTCTCTTTGTATACCACATGTGTGCAATGCCCAAGGAGGGCAGAAGAGGGCAACAAATCTTCTGGAGCTGGAGTTAGGGGCAGTTATGAACTGGTTGATAGAGGTGCTGGGAACCTAACTCTGGTCCCCTGGAAGAGCAGCAAACACTCTTAACCCCCACTCCATCTCTCCAGGCCCCTTCCTATGTGTGTGTTTAACAGCTTAAGAGCTACTGTTTAGCACTTGTTTGTGTAACCATCTGAATAGCATTATAGGAAAGAGAGATTCCTTCACATACATGCCAGGACTGATCTCCAGAGCGGAGCAGACCTGTTTTATGATGGATTTTGGTCAGGTGCTGTCTCCAATGATGACAGAGCAGAGGATTCATTTCAGAATGAATTTCAACAGCTCCCAAAGAGGCAGCGAAGTTGATTATTTTAAGCGTTTGGGATTTGTCAACAAACAGGGTAGAGCACACACTGACTAGACATATGCTTTTGAGGTTCTGTACAGATCTGTCTGTGGTGGCTTGCATGGGAAGCAGAGCATATGGCAGGGTTTTGTCTTTCTCTGGAATCATCTGTGAGGACACATGTTACCTCTAATTACACACCCACACTCTAGCCCATGCTTTTCAACTTTGGTCTGGCTTCTCAAAGCCTCTAACCAATTTTTATTTTTTTAATTATTTTACTATTTTTGATATGTTATGGGACTTTTGTCTGCATGTATGTCTGTGTACCCCATGTGTCCTTGATGCGTGAAGAAGCTAAGAGAAGACTCCTGATCCCCCTGGAACTGGAGTTACAGAGGGTTGTGAGCCACCATAAGGGTGCTGAGGATCGAATTTGAGCCCTCTGGAAGAGCAGCCAGTGCTCTTAGCTGCTGAGCCATCTCTCCAGCCTGGCAGCTTACTTTAAAGAGAATTAATTTTGTATGACCTACAAAATAATTGTGTGTTGGGGCTGTTGGGTGTTAGTTTGACTCCATTAAGCCAAACTGGGTCCAAGGAAGGAGCATCACTCACCCGTTTCCATCCATTCCGCAACCTCCCTGGATCCCGAAGGCAGTCAGACGCAGCGGGAGTCAAGTCAAGCAGGAACTCGTTTATTGGGTGTTAGGAAGCATTTTTAAAGCAAAAAAAACCCACAAAGCTTTAAGGAGGTGGAGCAGCAGCCAACCGATGGTTGTAAAGGTCACCTGATCAGGCGCCAGGACACTCATTGCTTAGCGATCTCGAGCTGGTCGTGGCGTGACATCATCTGGCCTGATCTTGGCAACCAATCATTCCTTTTGGTAAACACTTTTGCACTCACCCTCCTGACTTCCCCTCGGTGTCATCTTTAACTGGCTCGTGTGTCCTTCAATTGTGGGTGTCTCAAAGAGACACTTTTAAAGAATAAGAAAGGGCTTAGCTCGTAGTTCTGAAGCAGAGCCTAGCACACACAAAACACCGGACTTGACCATCCACACTGAAAACAAACGAACAAACAAATAAATACATAGCAAGGAGGTTGAGCTCTATAGCCTAGCCTTTAGACTCTATGTCATGCCAAAGCAGGTTTTGCCTTGTAAAACAATTTACCATCCTACTGAAGAGCAAGGGGCCTGGAGGAAACAGTGGGAACCATTATGGTCAAGCTTCTCTGGTTTGTGAGTATCTGCCATGGGTAAGGCAGCCCTCAAGAGAACCAAGTTCCTTTCATCGCAGACTATAGATAGCTCTTATGGGCTTAGCAAGAACCAATTCAGAAGTCTTTCCTTTGGACCATCTATGCAAATGAAGCATAATTATATAGATTTCCATTGTCGCTCATGACTGATGACCACTGTCTAGGTGTGGGAACACCAGACCTTGAGCAGAGACCCACTTCCCCTTCTGCCTGGGAGTAGGCAGCTGTAAGACAATGTTTAGTAAAAACATGTTTACTAAAAACGATACAATAAGTTCCTGGCCACTTCCCCTTCTGCCTGGGAGTAGGCAGCTGTAAGACAATGTTTAGTAAAAACATGTTTACTAAAAACGATACAATAAGTTCCTGGGAAAGGCCTTCCCACAGAAACCGCCCTGACCTCGACCTTGTCCAAAGACTAACCGCACCTTCAAAAACCCACACACATCCACCTCTGGTGTCAGAGCAGAACCAGCCAGGGTAGAGGAGAGAGCAGAAGCTTCTCTGGTGGGAGCTTTTCTTAGGAAGTTTTTCTTGAACCTTTTTGGAGCCTGTTTAAAGTTCTCTTTATATCATTGAACGAGTCTCTGTGTTATCAATACCCGACACCCTCCGCACGTTCTCGGACACAGGCCGCGCAGCAGACGTGACAATTGGAGGTCCCACTGAGATCGTGAAAGCGAGGTAAGTGGACGGGGTTAAGAAACTATGGGGAATAGTTCCGGGAAGCTAGAATCATTGCAGTATCAACTAAAAAAGTTACTTAAAGAACATGGGACTGCAGTCAAGTCTAAAACCCTAGAAGGCTTTCTAAAATCGATCGAACGAGCCAGTCCATGGTTCATTACTGGGGGAAGCTTAAATATTCCAGATTGGGAGGAGGTTCGCCGTGATCTTCATAGACTTTTACGAAAAGAGGGATCTGAGTCCTTGCCCCCTACGACATTCTCCTTATGGAGATTAGTGAGGGGAGCACTTTTGACAGATAAGGTTCGTCACCGCCAGGTAGTTCAGGACACAAAAGAGGCTTTTTTAGAGTTACAAGAGACTGAGACTCAAGCCTCCTTGAGTTCAGGGGCAGAGAGTGATGATGAAGAGACCGTGATTGAAACTAGAGGCTCCATTGTTAGTGAGGATGAGGAGGAGTCTCTTAGTAACAACAAAAAAACGGGTAGACATCTCCGGGCGCGACCCAAAAGAAGGACTCCGGTCAGAATCGGTTATATCCTTCTCTATCAGACCTAGAAAATGGAAGTAGCTCAGACTCAGACTCGTCACAGTCTGAAAAGGAACGGTTACTTGCTGAGATCGCGGCCCTTAAAAAAGAACTAAAAAAGATTCTAATTAAGGAAAGACAGGACAGGGAGAGAAACCCTTCCCCATACTCTGAAAAAAGGGACTCCTCCTATGAGATAACCCAGTCCTTCTTGGACCTGGAGGGAAGACCCAGAGGAGGGGTCCAATGCTGCCAGGTGGTGGCCCCAGTAATGGAAGTTCCAGATCCGAACAATTCTGGACAGGTCATTAGGCGTCATAACCCTTTAAATTTTAAGGATATAAAACAACTTAAAGAGGCAACTTTAAATTATGGCGCACAGGCTCCCTTTACACTTTCCTTAATGGAATCTTTTGCGTCTCTTAATTTGACACCTGGCGATTGGCAGCAGCTTTGCAGAGCAGCTCTGTCGGGGGGAGATTATTTGATTTGGAGAGGTGAGTTTCAGGAAAGATGCAGCCAGACAGCCCAAAGGAATGCACAGGCCGGACAGCCCCAGAGAAATGTGGAGATGCTTACCGGAAGTGGTCAATACGCCACCATTCAGCAGCAAATGCAATATGACATCGCAGTCTATGCCCAAGTGGCAGCAGCGGCCCAAGGAGCTTGGAAAGCATTGCCTTCCAAGGAAGGAGGAGATCATCTGTCCAAAGTCCTTCAAGGACCTTCCGAACCTTTTCAAGACTTCGTAGACCGTCTCAGTCAGGTAGCAGAAAGAATATTTGGGGGCATTGGGCCTGCGATGCCAGTCATAAAGCAGATGGCATTTGAAAATGCAAATAAATATTGTAAGGAAGCCCTTCGCCCCTATCGCAATAAAAGTCTAAATGACTATATCCGGATCTGTAGGGACATTGATGGGAACTTCATCCAGGGCCAAGTGTTAGCTGCTGCTATTCGGCCCCAAGTGGGGAAAGAAAGACCTACTCTGGGAGGGAGAAAAACATGTTTTAGCTGCGGTAGGGAGGGACACTTCCGTAGAGAGTGCCCTCAAAATAGTACTACGGGTCTCAAGAGACCTGGTTTATGCCCCGTTGTCGAAGGGGATATCATTGGGCCAATAGACTGCTACTCTAAAACTGACTGGGAGGGAAATTTCCTTTCTGCTAATAATAATCAGGGAAACGGGAGGAGGGCCCCGCCCCAGGGCCCCAAAACCAATGTGTACGGGGCAATGACCCCTGCTCTGGGCAGTGGCAGGACTCATTTTCTCCCCCAGAGCAACCCCTTCATATCTCAGACCTCCTTAGAGCCACCTCGGGAGTGCAGGATTGGACCTCGCTCCCTCTGCCCGGGCAATCCTAACACCGGAAATGGGGATCCAGGCCCTCCCTACTGGGGTGCATGGGCCATTGCCCCCAGGCACGGTCGGACTACTTTTGGGACGGTCCAGTACTATTCTTCGAGGCATCCAGGTACACCCCGGTGTTATAGACCAGGATAGTGAGGGGGAGATTAAAATAATGACATCAGTGGGCAGTGGGGTTGTTGCCATCCCTGCAGGAGAACGGATTGCTCAGATACTCCTTCTCCCTACAGCTCCTTGTGAGGCTAGAAAAATTAAAGAGAAAAGGGGCAACCAAGGTTTTGGAAGTACCGGCCCGGCAGCATTTTGGGTAGCCACTATGGAGAACCGCCCCCAGCTTACATTAAAGATAGAAGGCAAGTCCTTTAGGGGCGTCTTAGATTCTGGGGCAGATTTCTCTGTCCTCTCAGATAAATTCTGGCCCCCCACCTGGCCGAAAGAGGAAGGGACAGTGACCCTCCAGGGAATAGGACAGGCTGTGCCCCAAAAAGCCTCAGAATCTTAAAGTGGCAAGACTCTGAAGGCCACACAGGGCTTTTCCAGCCATATGTTTTGCCTGGCCTCCCTATTAACCTCTGGGGACGGGACCTCATGCAAGAAATGGGAGTGGTCCTCACCACTCAGGCACCCAAGTCCAAAAGCAGGGGCCCCCAGATGATGCAAGGGAGGGGCTGGAGCCCGGGGAGGGAACTAGGTAAACTAGAACAGGGAGAGGTTTGCCCTGTGGCATCCCTCCCTTTGGAGACCAGGGCCCCAGGGGATAGGAAGGGTTTTGGCCATTTTTGATGAGGGTCACTGTTGCGCCGCCAGCCCCCATACCCATCACATGGCTATCAGATGATCCGGTATGGGTGGAACAGTGGCCCTTACCAGCGGAGAAACTAAGGGCGGCTCACCAGCTAGTTCAAGAACAATTGGAGGCAGGTCATTTGGTTCCTTCCACGTCCCCTTGGAATACCCCTATATTTGTAATAAAAAAATCTTCAGGGAAATGGAGGTTACTACAAGACTTGAGGGCCGTGAATGCGACCATGCAGCCTATGGGGGCTCTGCAGCCTGGCTTGCCCGTGCCTGTGGCCATTCCTAAAGACTGGCATTTGATTGTCATTGATTTGAAGGATTGCTTCTTTTCTATTCCCTTGCATTCTCAAGATAGTCCTCGGTTTGCGTTTAGCCTTCCTGCGATTAACTTTAGGGAGCCTGCCCTTCGCTTCCAATGGGTGGTGCTCCCCCAAGGGATGGCTAATAGTCCAACTATATGCCAGATTTATGTAGCTGCCTGTTTAGATCCCCTCAGACGTAAGTTCCCTGATCTTTACATTATCCACTACATGGATGATATTCTTTTGGCCGCGGCCGAAGAAAGACAATGTTACATAGCCTTTGCAGAGCTACAGGAGCTTCTGGAGGCCCGAGGATTTATTTTGGCTCCTGAAAAGATCCAAAAGAGACCCCCTTATACTTATTTGGGTCATCAAATTCAACAAACTGGCCTCCGGCCACAAAGACTCCAAATCGATTGTTCAAATTTAAAAACACTTCATGATTGGCAGAGATTCTTGGGAGAGGTGCAATGGTTTCGCCCTTCTCTTTCTATTAAAACAGGGGCTCTTAAAGTGCTTTATGATATTCTTCCTGGGGACCCTGCTCCAACTTCCCCTAGACAGATTACCCCAGAGACCATGGGAGCCTACCTAAGCCAGTTTGAGTGAGATCTCCTAAATCAGTGTTCCTGACCCTTGATGTCATCGAATCTACAGCCCAAGAAAGAAAGAAAACAGTCAGTTCGAGATTTCCAGTTTCTCAACAGACCTGCTGCATTAACCTTCCGGACCCGTGAGTTTTCATCCCGAAGCCAACAAAGAACTGGAAAGACTAACTGTCTGCCCTTGACACACCTTGAAACAACAGAATTCATTTTGCCAGTTTTCCCTTTAGGGGAAAAAAGGACCCATTTAAAATATTTGGACATTGATATGGACTATGATGAGTGGCAAAAGCCTCTTTTCAGTATTTGAACAGGACATGGTCACTTGAAATATCAGACTTGATGGTTCCTATTCCTGGAATCACGACTAGGCCAGTGTATTTTTCTGGAGAAATGCAACTTGTCCTAATGTGACAACTATTGTTCATATTTTTCATAATGCTACATGTGTAACATCAATGATTGTGCCCAATGTATCTGTGCAAGTGCACTTTCTAAATGCTTTCCTGAGCAGATCTTGAAACGATTGTACACTTTATCAAATTGTAAATGTAAATCACATGCGGGTTACCCTTGTAACAGAATGTAAATCATGTGCATGTTACCCTTGTAACAGATGAAGGCTGGTAGAATGTTATGGCCCAGATCTGGTGATGGGTATGGTGATGGAGAGGCGCTATGTCAATGGGGGTCCTGGAAATGGTGGCAGTGGCAGTAGGCATTCTGGCTTTATGCCGAGCTCAAACGTGCCTTGTTCCAGAGGCAAGAGATCCGTAACCAAGTATTGCTTAGCTTAGCCCATGGCAATCCCGATAGCCATGAAGGTTGGTTACAGATGATTTAAGGTTGGGGTATCTCCGATGACGGGCAACCTGTGGGGAAGACCCTCCCACCTAAACCAGGGGTTCAAGGTCCCCCAAAGACGGGAAAGGGAGGGTGACCCTACTTGACCTAAGCCAGGAGTGCCTCATTTGAAAATAAAAAGGGGTGAATTGTGGGAACACCAGACCTTGAGCAGAGACCCACTTCCCCTTCTGCCTGGGAGTAGGCAGCTGTAAGACAATGTTTAGTAAAAACATGTTTACTAAAAACGATACAATAAGTTCCTGGCCACTTCCCCTTCTGCCTGGGAGTAGGCAGCTGTAAGACAATGTTTAGTAAAAACATGTTTACTAAAAACGATACAATAAGTTCCTGGGAAAGGCCTTCCCACAGAAACCGCCCTGACCTCGACCTTGTCCAAAGACTAACCGCACCTTCAAAAACCCACACACATCCACCTCTGGTGTCAGAGCAGAACCAGCCAGGGTAGAGGAGAGAGCAGAAGCTTCTCTGGTGGGAGCTTTTCTTAGGAAGTTTTTCTTGAACCTTTTTGGAGCCTGTTTAAAGTTCTCTTTATATCATTGAACGAGTCTCTGTGTTATTAATACCCGACACCCTCCGCACGTTCTCGGACACAGGCCGCGCAGCAGACGTGACATCTAGGTATCTATAAAGTGAATTATTTAGGCTTGCTAAGATGTGATATTCATGAATTAACACATTAAAGGACTGACTAAGGAATAATACAGTTATTCTACTCTGATATATTAATTACTTAGAAAAAACTCCTAGTGGGCATAAGACCCTTAAGATTAATTAGGATTCTTGAAAACTCTGGGAAAGAATGCATTCTTCTCGATGCAGAATGAGTTTAGCTTTGGGTGGTTGTGATTTTCCGTTGTTATTACCCTAAAATTAGTCAGCTTGTGCTCCCAGCTCTTCCTCTGAAAGCTTGGCAAATGTGTGAACGGGTGTATGCATTGGCATGCTTATTTAATATTGGGTAGAGCCTTGCTCCTTTCTCCATTGAAAACTGGGAATGGACGGATTTCATGGCTCATGATTTGTGTACTTAAAAGGGCCTCATTCAAGCATGCTAGATGCTTTCTGCTGATATGGAGAGACAACGACCTTAATCATCAGAGGACGGAGCCAGAGACTTGGCGCTGTCAGAGCTTAGTTTATTTTCATAGCATTATCTTCGTTGATGCCTTTCTATCTAGTAATTGTTTTTAAGACCAATATTAGTAATAAGATCATTTTCCCAGGGAGGCAGTGTTTAGCATCTGTACTCCTGCTCCAGGGAGCAGGAAACAGACTGGCTTTCAGCATCTTGTCTCACTCTAGAAGAGAGTGCTGAATGGTTTCAAGTAATAAATGCCCTCTCATGTTTTGCTGCTTAAATATTTCATATCTTTTGAGTCTGCTAAAGGAAATGATGTCAAGAGTATTTAGTGGCAATGGCTTCTAGCAATGGTTTTCTTATAAGAATGGTAACACCAATCACTTAACTGATCATGGAGAAAGGGGTGGTATTACCTCTCTCGTAATGGGTTTATTATCTTAGTCCCAGAAATAGTGGGGCAAAAGAAAGCGAGAAAATTTTCAGGCATGAGTCAACTGAAATATTTATATCTGGGTTTCCTCAGTGGAGAGACAGTGTATAGAGATAACTGATCAATGGAAGTTTTGCTTTAGTAAATGGCAGTCTTCAATAACTCTAATCTGCTGTTCACAGAGCATAGTCATCCTATACCTTCCCCTTCTAAGGATCTTGTGTATTGAGTGGTGGGAGACTATGTCTTCACACTTGGACTTATTTCCAGGGCTGCTCTCAGTGATAAAAGACCAACTTATTGGTCAGCACAGGACCCATGAGAATTTTAGGGGAACTGAAGGGAAAACTCCCAACTTTTTGTCATGAGAATTCAGCCATGCTCATGCTAGCCTACAAGAAAACTCACATATCTAGCAAAACACACAGGACAGAGGACCTGGGGTTGGCTCTGATCTCTGTCATAGCCACTTCTGTAACATTGGGAAAGTCATGTGGACTCTTACTGCAGGAAGAAGGTTTTGAATTCTATTTCTGGTATCTTGCTAACTTAGCAATTCTATTATTCTAGCTCAGAATAGGTAGCGGGAGCTCAAGTTCCTTCACAAAGGGTTTTAGACAGGTGGAGAAAGTAACATTTATTTATTACTTCCTGGCCTCATTCCTTATAGCAGGCATCTGATCACCGGATGCTTTAGGGGTGTTGGGTTCTCATGAACACACATCTAGAAGGTTGTGAGGTGTGGGCACTCAGGCCATAAAGTCTGTCACATTCGCAGCCCTTTCTAAACCTGTGATTCCTTTTCATTGAGAAAAACTCAAAGATGTCAGCTAAGTGACAGTTTGCCAGTGCATTCCATTCTAAATTGTGGATACAGTCAGCCACATGAAGACCTCCTAGAATGGTGGTCTCCGGGGCAGGGTTGCTTACTAGCTCTGCATATTCTCTGTCCACAGAGTACCCGACTCTGGAAGCCTTGGTAAAGCTCTGGCTCCTGGGAGCTGTCGACTGGATGGGACAGAGGATCCACTTTTCCTCTGGTGTCTTTGTACGCGGGTTCCCCTCACCCAAGCAGCTCCTTGTACCACTGTTGCTGCTCACCAAGTCTCAGAAAGAACGGTTGCTGAAGCCCAGTGTCTGGTTTCTTTTGTATTTCCTTCTAAGGAACCAAGACTGGGTAATTTACAAGGATGACAGTTGGGAGGCTGTGCACCCCAATATCAAGATGTCAGCACCTGATGAGGTCTTCTTACATATTAGAAGGGCAAAAGTAGGGTGCCGGGCAGTGGTGGTGCACGCCTTTAATCCCAGCACTCGGGAGGCAGAGGCAGGCGGATCTCTGTGAGTTCCAGGCCGGGCTGGACCGACAGCCTCCAAAACAATACAGAGAAACCCTGTCTCCGTAAAAACCAAAAAAAAAAAAAAAAAAAAAAAAAAAAAGTAGGGGAGGAAAAGGCAAAGGATTGCAAATTCATCCCAGGAAAGCAAACTCACCATGGAGGAACTGCCAAGGACAAAAATCCTCTGGCTGCCTAAGGGCCCATCCCTTAATATTCTTTTTTTTTCTTTTTCTTTTTATATTAATTAATTAATTTATTTTTTAAATTTTATTTTCCAGTTTAAATTTAGATAAGAAACAAGTTTGCTTCACAAGTCAGTTCCAGGTCCCTCTCCCATTCCCTCCCCTCCTCCAGTGCCCTCCCCCAACCCCCCCCATTATCCCCTCATTTCCCCAGGGACGGTGAGGCCCTCCATGGGGGTGTCCATAGTCTGTCATTTCATATAGGGCAGGGCCTAGACCCTTCCCCAAGAGTTCAGGGTGAGAGTGCACCTCACATTGTTCTATGGGAGTCCAAAGTCCGTGTGTATACTTGGGATGGGTACTGATCTGCTGCCCAAGGCTCAATAGATTACCTAGGCCTCCTCACTGACACCCAGATTCAGGGGGTCTTGATCAGTCCCATGCTGGATTCCCAGGCCGATGCCTGGGATTCAAGAGTTAACCTTTGTCTGGTCAGCTGTTTCTGGGGGTTAAACCAGCCCAGTCTTAATCCCTTTGATCATCAGTCCTCCCTCTCTGTTACTAGCTTTCTTGAGTTCAGTTCAGTACTTAACCGAGGGAGTCTGCCTCTTCTTCGATCAGCCACTAAATGAAGTTTCTGTTTCCCAGACTCTCTGGCCATAGGATTGTAGGCTGGCACTCCCCAGATCTATGTCTAAAATCCATATATGAGAGAGTACATGCCATGTTTCTCTTTTTGTGACTGGGTTAGCTCACTCAGGATGGTTTCTTCTAGTGTCATCCATTTGCCTGCGAATCTCATGATTCCATTGTTTTTTTCTGCTGAATAGTACTCCATTGTGTAGATGTACCACATTTTCTCTATCCACTCTTCGGTTGAGGGACATCTAGGTTGCTTCCAAGTTCTGGCTATTACAAATAAAGCTGCTATGAACATAGTGGAACAGACATCTTTGTTGTATGAATGGACATCTTTTGGATATATGCCTAAGAGTGGAGTTGCTGGGTCTTGTGGTAGGTTTATTCCCATTTTTCTGAGGAATCTCCATACTGATTTCCAAAGTGGCTGAACCAGTTGGCACTCCCACCAGCAACGGAGGAGTGTCCCCCTTTCACCACATCCTCTCCAGCATAAATTGTCATTGGTGTTTTTGATTTTAGCCATTCTGACCTGAGTGAGATGGTATCTCAGAGTTGTTTTGATTTGCATTTCCCGGATGGCTAAGGATGTTGAGCACTTTCTCAAGTGCCTCTCAGCCATTTTAGACTCCTCTATTGAAAACTCTCTATTTAGTTCTGCAGCCCACTTTTTAATTGGGTCCTTTGATGTTTTGGAGACTTGCTTCTTGAGTTCTTTGTAAATTTTGGAGATCAGCCCTCTGTCAGATGTGGGATTGGTGAATATTTTTTCCCATTCCCTGGGCTGCCTTTCTGTCTTGCTGACTGTGTCCTTTGCCTTACAGAAGCTTCTTAGTTTCAGTAGGTCCCATTTATTAATTGTTGATCTCACTGTCTGTGCTACTGGTGTTATGTTCAGGAAGCTGTCTCCTGTATTAATATTCTTTCAAGGACAATTATATTTCAGTATGATTTGGGGAGCTAACCAGATTCCTGAAACTAATTCCCCCAAACCCAGAACCAGGTTTGAGTCTTAAGGTTAGTCTTTATTGAAATGGTATCGATAGTGACTGCATGAGTCTTATGTAGCCACGAAAGTCTCATAGGAGAACAGACCTAAAAAAGAGCTGGCGCGAACTTTCAATAATATTCCTTCTAACGTTACCTTAGAAGAAAACGGGGGACCTTCAGAAATGCTCACAGAGTCGTGGATCACAGGGAGGGCTCAGCCACAAGGCATGCTGGGACCTCAGAGAGGATTTGCACCAGGAGACCATTCAGAAGGAGAGGACCACAGGCCGGGTTGTCCGGTTGTTCCAGCAACAATCCGTGTTAAAAGCTCTGCTCTTTGAACGCTGCTGTTATTAAGAGCAGAACCCAGGTACTAGCTTTGTGCAATGCACTAAGGAACAGAAAAGCCTGAAACCGGAGGGCAAAGCCGAGGTCAGAGCTGAGCGCCTAGAACGGCACTCCAGTCCGCGGCGATGGTTAAAATGCCAACGACCCTCTTGTCTGCAGTTTCCGTGTCGTGTCTGTTTTGATGAAAGCAAATGCAGGGGGAAGATCGACTCTCTGGGCCGGAGCTGCCTGGTTGTAGATTTATGGCCACAGAAGACTCAGGGAATGTTGGAAGAAACGTTCTCCTCAACCTCAGCGATATTCTGCATGGAAAATCAACCAGCCTGCCTCTCGGGTTCACGCGGGGGAGATGTGGACTTTGATGTCTCTGCGTTGCTTTCCTGGCCAGAATTTCTGTCTTCACTGTGAGCCACCCCCCCCCCACTTCTTAGACTGGTATACCATAATCGCTTGATTTTATGTTATCATCGGTTTCCAGAGAAGTTTTAATAACGTGATAGATCCTGGGAGACACAAAGCCAAACTGGGTATCAACAACAAGAAGCAGAGTTCTTTCATCCTTGGATGCAGACACTTTCAAACCAGCCTTCATTGCTGAGCCTTCGTGTGTCTAAAGATTCAGTTTTACACATTTCGCTGTTTCTTTTAAGTCTTAATGAGTCAGGGTGTCATGCTGACTACCGTGACTGCGTTCAGTCAATATTTTCGCTGTTTTCGCCTTCATTACCTTCCGTTTCCGTAAGGTCCTCTGCACTATGGGCAGTTCAGCATTTTACTAATGATTTCTGTTATGCTCTGATCAGAGCAAGGGGTCCTGTTTACTGGTCTCAGGCAGATTTGCTGAGCCGGCAAAGGCATGGGAAGCACAGGGGGCTCTGTAATGCGCTTGGAACACAGACGGAAGAATGAAAAAGTGCAGCCTAACTAACAAAAACAGGCATGCATGCCGGACATTTGTGTGACCAATGAGAATGCCAAATGGGGTCTGGAGGGATAGCTCAGCCGTTAACGGCTAGGCTCACAACCAAACATATAAGAGAATGCCAAATGAGCATCCGAAAAGAAAATGTATGAATATTGTTTTCTTGTTTTGCGGGGATCCAGTCACTTACTCTTTCTTGATTGTTATAGAACGGTAGCGGAATTGTTGGGCCAGAAGTGTGTGTGTGCGTGTGTGTGTGTGTGTGTGTGAGTGTGTGCGTGTGTGCGCGTGTGTGTGCGTGTGTGTGAGTGTGTGTGTGAGTGAGTGTGTGCGTGCGTGTGCGTGTGTGTGTGAGTGTGTGCATGTGAGTGTGTGCGTGTGTGAGTGTGTGTGAGTGTGTGTGTATGTGTGTGTTTGTGTGTGTGAGAGTGTGTGTGTGAGTGTGAGTGTGTGTGTGTGTGTGTGTGTGTGTGAGTGTGACTGAAGAGTCAGTCACAGGGCCTCACAGGCCAGCTAGGCAAGCTCTCAACCTCAGTGCACCATCCCCTGTCCCCAGGATTTATTGACCAAGTGCCAGACACTATACTAGGCATTTGTTGTAGTGTATCTAGTCTCACGATCCCCTCAAGAGTCTGGTGTTATCATTACTACTTTCCAGATAAAGGAACAGTTCATGGATATTAATTTATTTAAAGTCACATAGTTAGAAAACAAAGGTCCTACTTATCAAATCAACTTCATTTTGAAACCCATGTTCTTTCTTTGTTCTCTGTTGCCTTCAGGAGAGAGATAGTCTAGTGACATATGGATAATTTTTCAGTAATAGATGTCTTAGCTCTCTGAAATTTTGAGTGCTATTATAGACTATTATATATCACATGTGGCATAGAATAATATATTATGTAGACATTTTTTGTTTAGTTAAATACTGTTTGTCACTAAATGTCAGTGTGAGGGTTAGGGATCAATTGTGAATCCTGCCATGTATAAAACATCCGAAGCTACAGGACCAACGTGACACAATATAAAAAGTGCAGCCCCACCAGAGCAAGGCCAGGGAAGGGTGACTTTGACATGAGCGTTGCAGGGTTAGAATCTGAACTCACAGCATGGGGAAGCAGAGATCCTGTGAAGGGAGTGGTTTGCCACACAGCAGAGGAAACGGCATTTCGCTGTGTATTCCTGGCGTGCCACAGCTAACACTATCTCACTTAGTTCTGGCAAGAGCTGTGTTGGGTTGTTGCTGTTTATCCTTCCATATGTCCAGGCTGAACTCACCGCTTCCTTCTGCCCCACCTTCTCCCAGCTCTGGCACTTCTAGAATGAGGGTCCCAGCTCAGTGTGTCACCATCAGTCCGTGGTGTTGCCCAAGCCTGTCCCTGCTGGTGATTCCTGGCTAACTCCACAGCTCAGCCAAGCGTCCAGACGGGTCATCTGTGCTGCAGACATTTCTGGAGTTCCCCCAACCCTTTCCTGGACCCTGCACTGGTCCAGGTGTCACCATCACTGCTGTGACCATCTACTAGAGGTCTTGCCCACCTCCCCCTGTCCCCCGCATTTAGGCCATCCTCACACAGCAAGCAGAGAGATCATCACTGGCTACAGATTGGGCTGTACTCTTCCTTAACTAAGGCCCTGCAGTTACTCCTCATTTTCCTTTGAGTAAGATGTCAGTCCTGGGGGTGGGGGAAGGGTTGTTTGTGTCTTAGTTAGGGTTTACATTGCTGTGACAAAAACACCATGATCGAAAAGCAAGTTTCTGAGCAAAGGGTTTATTTGGCTTACACTTTCAGATCATAGTCCATTTTTTGGAGGAAGTCAGAACAGGAACTCAAACAGGGCAGGAACCTGGAGGCAGGAGCTGATGCAGAGGCCATGGAGGAGTACTGCTTACTGACTTCCTTCTCCTGCCTTACTCAGACTGCTTTCTGAACCAGGCCCTCCCCCATTGATCACCAATTGAGAAAATGCCTTACAGCTGGATCTCATGGAGGTATTTCCTTGACTGAGGCTCCTTCCTCTCTGATGACTCTAGCTTGTGTCAAGTTGACACACAAATCTAGCTAGTATGGTTTGTTTATTTTAGACAGGTTGTGTACCCTAGGCTGTTCCTGAACTTGATATAGAATTGGGGGTAGTCTTAAATTTCTGATCCTCACGTTTTTGCCTCCTGAGTCCTGGAATTATAGTTGTATGACACAACTTGGTTTATGCAATGCTCAGGTTTGAGCCCAGGTATTCCTGCATCTTAGGCAAAGATTCTATCAAACTAAATTACATCCCAAGAATCCTGAAGTCCAAGTTCTGGAAGGACACTTAAAGAGTCTTTATGGACTGGCCTCTGCTTCCCTCCCCAGGCCCATTACAGGCCAAAGTGAAAGGCTCTCAGACATTGCAGACATTCATTGGGGCTGGGCGGAAGCATGTACACAGAAGGAGACTTAATGACACAGGAAGCTTCAGTTAGCGCAAGAGTCAGGACTCTTCTGTAGGCAGCCAGGAACCGGGGCTGGTCTAGGAACACAGACGTGATGTCTCCAGCAGAGTAACTGGTTTCCTTCCGCCTTCCTAGAACAAAAATAAGGTCACCCAGAAAGGTTCCCCCAAGCCCACGGATGTGGATCACAGGCGTCCCTTTTCCAGCTACTTGTTCCTGAACGGGATTTCCCGGCTTTGAACTAGCCATTTCCTCTTTCCAATCAATATAAGAGTTGTATCGATAATAGTAGCAGTTATCATGTATGTTAGCTTCCTGTCGCTGTGACAAACGTACCCTGAGATGACAAACTTACACCGTGGAAAGGTGGACATTGGCTCACAGTTTCAGAGTTCATACCACAGCTTCTTGTGTCTGTGCTGGCACACATCATCATGGCGGGAATACACGGCAGAGGAAGGTTGTTCATCTCACGGTAGGCCGGGAGCAAACAAGGCGGGAAAGGATCGGAATCTGTAAGTACTGCTGACCTGAGCCAAGCCCCGTACTCAAAAATACACGCAGGCTCTCAGTAACCTTTTCTCCTCTGCAACTGATGGTAAGACCTGCACACAAAGTTAGCGAGACCAGCTTCCAGGCACCGGAGATTAATTTGTTCCTCTTTCATTCTCTAGTGCAATAATGCATTCAGCAAACACCTATTGAATTGACTGGAACCCCCCAAATTGCCTTCCCCGTGACTCAGCTCAGGCACCTAGCGTGGAAGTCAATCACTCTGAATTCTATTGGCAGCCCTTCTAAGAAAGCAACATGAAGGATATCTGCAAACTAACTGGTTTTCCAGAAGCTACCTAAAGGTTTGTTTCCCACCTAGCATTTCAGCAATAATTCTCCTCTCAAGCAAAATCTGAACATAGAACTACAATCCAAACTCTCCCACACAATTTTTCAAAGAATGAAGTTTAAAATGTGCCATTAAGGAGATAATGTCATGTGTGGGCACCACAAGCTAGATTTTTTCAAATTACTTTTGAAAAGGCTGTGTCAATTGAGCTGTTTCGAAATTATTGCCTTGAGAGAGCGTCCCAGTCCACTGTGAACTTAAAATTACTTCTTGGACCAGCAAGATAGCTCAGGTTGGCAGGAGATCAAACCTGATGACCTGAGTTTGAGTCCCAGAACCCACATGGTGAAAGGAGAGAACCAATTTGCAAATGCTGTTACATGTGAGCACATATGCACACACACACACACACAAATACATATACACCAACACACAAACACACACACAATGTGTGAATGAAACAATTCCTTCTTTCAAGGGGACTGGACTTCTTTGCAAATATAACAACAACAAAAAACCTGTCCTTTAATCTGTATCTTAGATTATTTAATGAATAATTTAATGAATTCCCTTACTCAGAATGAATGCAAGGCTTCCCTTATCACATAATAGTTAGCTGGGATCTATGGCCAGCAACAAAACCAGGGGCATTCTCCACTGATGAATGGTCTGGTATCAACTCAGGCCTGGGGAAACTACTAACTAGACAACTTGAGTTTTATTTTCAGTGTGATACACAGTGTCGCATACAAGCTGCAGGGGCATTGGAAGTGTCCTCTCAGTGGTGGGAACGGCAGCTCCGTCCCTGTTCATCTTTCATTCTCGTGTGCTGCTGTTCTCTCCTGGTGGGTGTCTGAGAGAAGGAGCAGGGGAATGTGGAGAATCTGAGGAAATGCGGCCTCCTGAAGCAGCCCTTTCATTAGACTTAACAGGCATCTTTATGCTGCATGCATTAGGCACCCGCACTCCCTGAGGGAGGTTGGGATTTGGTCCGTGGGTGAAATGCCAAGGCAATCTTTGCTTGCTCGGTGGCTGTTGGGTCATTCCAGAAGCCCAGAACAGAATTCAAAAGACTCCTGCCTGGAGCCGACAGAAGAGAGAGCACTGGAGTTCTGAGGGAAGTCCACCCTTGGCCTTCGCCTGTCCGTCTAGAGCAAACACCCGGAACCTGTCATTTAGGAAAAGTTGCTCCTGGTTAGCATACTCCCAGGAAGTTTCCTTCAGATAACTAAGGGTCATTTCTAAATCGACTGTACTTAAGACATGTGGATATTTCAGTGGGGACATGAAGTACAGCCTGACTGAGTGTCAAGAGTGATGTAACTCGTCGCAGCAAGCATACATGGTGTATCCGTCACTGCTGCGTTCTAGCCTAAGGGCCAATACGGGTACAAGGAGAAGATTGGGGCTACGTGGCGTTTCCAGGCTCATGGCTGGCGAGCTGAGAGGCGTGTGTGGGGTTTGAGAATCACACTTGGTCCCATGAACGTGAAGAAAAGAGAGAAAGAGACGACAGGCACAGATGGGTGAAGGCACAGACTTGGGAAGATGTGAACACAGACACATGAATGATTGTGTGTCTTGGGGGAGGGGGGTGCAGTGAGGAAGTTTCGGGAAAGAAGGTAAGAAAGGAGGCAGCTAAGGTCCCCGGACGGCTCCTGCGTGCCCGTGCATGTGCTTTTATCAGGTAGGAAGCAACAAGAAATGAAAGACCCTAACAGGACGGCTGGACCGCATCTGAGCTGTCCACTGCTCCATGGCTGGACGGCATCTGAGCTGTCCACTGCTCCATGGCTGGACCACATCTGAGCTGTCCACTCGCTCCAGCATCCGACCGCAGTATGAATACTCCATAGCCAGGGGAGAACATTCCAGAATGCGATAGTTGACCAACCACTATAATTTCCCCAGAAGGGTAAGGGCTAGAAAGAGGTCACTGGGTTTAGTAGTTGGGAGGTCAGTGGGGACCAGGCCCAGAATAGTGCTCTGGGTACAGCTTTGGCCCCTGGTATGAAGAGTAATTGTCAGGGAAGCAAAGCAGGGACTCTAATTGTCCAAAGCCCAGTAGTGTTTGTGGTTGTCACTCAGTCCAGAGTCTTGGCTCTGTGAGGGAGAAGACTGGGAGAGCAGAGTGTAACAGTCTCTCCGGGTTGGCAGTGAGTGTGGGGGCCCCTGAGAGCTCTACAGTACAGCTGTGTTAGCGGGAGGTTTGCTCTCTAATTGTGAGGACCCACGCTGGTTCCCCATTATCCGCCACTGCTCGGCTGCCAGGTTTCCTGAGTTTGCAGTGTCTAGTTGTCCATTGCTGTCCCAGGTGGAGAGACATAGCCTGAGACTCCCACTTCTCATGAACCTTAAAACATAGGGATGATTCTGGTCTCCTGAATAAAATGGTGTCATAGTTGCATATAACCTGTGTATGCCTTTTCACATACTTCCAATCATCTCTAGATTGTTTACAATGCTTAATATGATACAAATCATCTGTAAGCAGATAGCATACTACACTGTGTAAGGACTAATGACAGGGGTAAGTTCATACACGCTCCCACCACCAGTATTTTCAGTCCAAAGGCCTCCGGAGGTGCCCAGGTGTAGAACTGTGGCTACAACAGGCTGGTTGCATCCGATTTTAGAATTTTTGGCATGCAGCTTTCAAAGGGTACCAGCTATGGTTCCCAGCATTTAGAATTGGAGCCCCCTCCCAAAGTTCTAAGGGGGCAAGGAGGAGCTCTGAAACGCTGTTAGCAATCCTGGATACAGGATTTGGAAAGTCTATGAAGGTGGAGTTACACCCCAAGGGATCACAGTGACTGCAAATTCTGCTCCCCCACCCAGCGACAGAGCCACACTATATTTTTATGGTCCTGTGACCCACCCAACCACTGCTATAATCAATGTTCTCATTCTTTTCCAAAATAAACATGTTGATAGGCATTTGCAATCAGGGAAATGAAAGTTTTCCATCTGTCTGTGGAGGTACCACTTTGAAAACAAAGAATTTAGCAAAGGAATTTAATCTCTGGCTACTTTGCAATTCATCTGTGGTTCTAGACCCTAAGAGATTAGTTCTTTTTTTCATCTTTTAGAGTCAGTTAAATTCTTCACAGAGTCATCCCCCACTCCTTCTGCTTTGTTCAGAACTACCAAATAGAATGGCTAGAGAATAGGACCTTAACTGTATCCCATTTCAAGATTAAGCAATGAGGAAAAGGGAGCCAAGCCTGGTAATGAAAACGTCCTTGTAAATGATCAAGCAAAGACAGGACTTAAAACACACGACTGTCATCATGCCAGAGAATTGTCTGCCCTCTTTGAACAAACTGGTAAGGGCTGCTTTGCATTTATATCAGATTTTAAGGCTAATAAACGCCATCCTTCTTGCTCAAATGAAATCTAATTTCACAACTGCCTTGGAGAGCTCGCTTCTTTCTTTGTATCTGTGGAAATGAACAGCCCCATGCCCCCACACATCCCAGCATCACACCTGTTTAGTGTAAATAGGGTTTGTTTGGTCCGGGTGATTAATACTTTTGTTTCAGAAAGAAATGACTGGTTATGAGTGGTGTGACATCAGGCTCAAAGCTTTCTCTTTGTTCAATATGCTGAGGTGTCAGAGCCAGCCAAGCTGTTTATGTATCCACTGGGCTAAATTAGTGTCATTATCACTTCAGTAAAGCTTAGATATTACTGCATTCTATACTAAAGGACCCAATTACAGTATCTGCTGGACGGTATATTAAATGACACCATTTAATTAAAGCCTACTCTCTCTCCCTGGATGAACAATATTTGAAATTATTAAACATTCTTTTATTCAATTACTGTACATCTCTGTTCAATTTTGAGAGCAGAAAAGAAATTTATCTGGCACCTGGATGTCCCAGGAGAATAACTGCTGGTCTGCGTTGTGTTAGGAGCTTGGCTCCCAGTCACAGTCACCCAGGACAGAGCTTACAGTTTGAAAATACTTGAGACTCGCTTCCTAGGTCTTTGGGCAGCAGAGGGCCCTGTATGTGACTGCATTGGTTCTCTCCAAGGATGGCAGCATAACGGAGACCTCTAAAAAGAACATGCTCAGAGGAATGAAGCCATTAAAGACATACAATTCCCATGCCAGCCACTGAGCCCTGTGACTGACATGATAGCAATTCATTTTGAATGAATATTTCATCCAGGAATGCAAGAATTAAAATGAACTCGACAGTGAACTCTAGAGATAACCTGTAATAGGAGGATTTTTTTTTACTCATTAGAAGGAGAAGTGAGGTAAAGAGATGGAGCCGTTGGGTGGGGCATGAAAGGTCTCTCATTCTCTGTAGCCATCTAATTTTGCCATGGAGACACTGGGAACTGCCAACAGCGACCAGACACCAATGGCACACAACTTATGTGGTATCGTGATGTCAAAGCACATGGCATATGGGATGAAGGTGTTTGCCAGTCTTTTGGGCCAGTCATAAGATCTCAGGGACGGAAGAGTGGGGATGTAGCCTATGTATTAAAGGAAAAGTAGGGCAGCAAGGTTCAACGCTAGGACCAAGTTCCAGGATTCGCTCATAATCTACCAATTTGTCTCAGCTCCCTAAAACCATAAACTTCACGTTAGAGATTCCTGGCTCAAATCCAAGTTACTCTATTTCTTCTGGCTGGTTCTTGGTAGCGGTGGCCTGCTTAGATCTAGGTTCAAATCTGGGAGACACGGTAGTCATCTGTGGCCATGAAGATGACCAGAGTGCAGGCTGGAGGTCCTGTATGCATGGAGCCCCTTGGTAACGCATGTATACAACCTGTAACATTTGCTTTCCAAGTGTTACACTTTTTGAAGATAACTCTAACTTTATACAGTTTTCATGGACCTACACTTAGGGAACATATGCCATGTCTGAAGCTTACAGTCATGACTGTGAATCAATCCAGTAATACGCTGAGGCTAGTGGTATAAGTTTGAGAGTACTTCATTTATTCACTCAGTTAACAAAGACTCTTAAGTTCCTGATGATTGCCATGATAGAAAGAAGCCTTCCCCAAATAGTCTAAAATTCAGATTCCCAGCCCATGTCTGCTAATTGTATGGCATTGTGCATATTACTTAACTGTCTCACTGTAATAAAAGATTAGCAGCACTCATGGGATTATGATAAAAATTAAGAGTCATTCCAGTGTCTTCTGTGCAGCCAATATATAGAAATGATGAATGTGTTATAACTTTTGACAACTATCTTCCTTGAACTATAGTCTGGCATAAAGTCTGTATATATGAAATTAGGACTTATTGAAAAGCAATAGTCAAACGAATTAGCAAAAGTTAATGCTGGCTTGTGTTGTCAGAACAACACACTTTATTGTCTATATACACATTTATGCATATACATAATTACAGAGATGACTTCTAACTTCCAGCATGCATACAATCGAGGATGCTTTCTAATTGTCGACTGTGGTAGGACTTCTCTCTGTGCTGGCAGAGTTTCCAGGATCGGGTGAAATGACTGGATGTAACCATCAGTTCGAGTTACTTACACAAAGCCAGTTACTTGCCATCTGCCAACTAGAGACGTGCCCTCAGGCCCTGCTTGGATGGCAGCCCAGTGCTATGCAGCAGGGGGAAGTGTTTCATCCAAATAACTTATCTGTCACTTTCCAATTCTAATGTGAGAAAGGACTGCAGCTAGATGGTCTAATAATGATAAAGAGGACAATGGACATCCATTGTCCGGCTTCTTGGCTGTAACAATGGCTAGGGCATGCATTTTGAGGATATCACAGATAGAGAGATGAAGAATAAAATACTCAGAAAACTTGAACCAGACTCAAAGATGAATCTAGTAGAAATGTGTCTAAGTGGAAGGAAGAAGTCTTGCTTATTAACCTCAGACTGGGGTTGTAAGGTAATAGAGAGTGTCTAGGGACTGAAAGTCATCAAGTAACCTTAAGATGATAAATGAGTTGTGTTATGCCCAAATCATATTTACTATAGTATGGCTGAAGTAAAAATGGGTATCTATTGGAATTCCTGGGGGAACCCTCTGTAGAGAACTAGGTGTACTTAGGATCAGGTATCTAATGATACAAAAAACACTCCTGGGCAGTAATGGAACCCAGAGGGATTGACATGCCTAATCTCTGTCCTGTTGAACTTCTCTAGCCTGCTATTTGAAGATTTCCACCTATCTATCAGGCTATCAGGACCACATTATATATAAAATGGAGTTTATTTCTTCATCTGCTCCTGACCTCCCAATCATCGATCCTTCCTCTACCCTTTTTATTTTTGGTTTGTTTGTTTCTAGAGACAGTCTTGACACACAGCCCAGCCTGGCTTCAAACTCTTCATCCTACTACCTCAGTCACCCTGAGTGCTGGGGTGATGGGCATATGGCACTGGGCCCAACTCCCTTCTTACATTTGACATCACTCCTCAATCTGTCAGCCTGGCGTCTTCAGAAGCATGGTCGACAGCCTTCTCTTACTAAATCTATCCTGCCCCAGCTCCTTAATGTGTCCATTCCTGATATCCATCTTTGCATTTTCATCAGCATCCCAGATCTAGCCCCTGTACACCATGCATTAGCTATTGCGAGGGACCCCCAAGCGTCCTGGCTAGTTGTTTTTATCAACTTGGCATGGGCTAGATTCGTTTGATAAGAGGGAACTTCAATTAAGAAAATGCCCCCACCAAATAGGACTGTGAGAAAGCCTGTGGAGCATCTTTTTTTATTAGCAATTGATGTGGGAGGGTCCAGTCCATTGGCGACTGTGCCTCCCCAGGGCAGTTGGCCCTGGATTGCAAGAGAAAGCTGTAGGGAGTAAGTGGCACCCTTTCATGACCTCTGCATCAGTTTCTGCCTTGCGTCCTGCTCTGCCTCCCTTTGATGATGGACTGTGATGAGGAACTGTAGCAATCTCTTTCCTCCTCAAGCTCCTTTTAGTCGTGGTGTTTATCACAGCAATAGTACCCTAACTAAGTTGCTGAGCTGGCTCTTAACCATCTCATGTCTTCTTGCTCTGGCTTGGCCATCCATATGGCTGGGTAATTCTCATGTAGATGCTTTGAATGTATCACCCATATGGTTCAAAACCTTTGGTGACTTCCCAGTGCCCATGGTCATTAGGGTAGAATACAAGGTAAATCTCATCTTGCTCACTTTGGCTATTACTGTAGTCTATCCAGAAGTGCTTATGTCATTGATCTCACCTTTTATAAACTTGTGCTGTGCTAAGAATCTACATAGCCAGGGTATTTTTTTTCTCTATCCAACTAGATAATAAACACCTCGGTCTCAGGGTTTGCTAGCTGTTTTCCCAGCAGGATTCATTGAGTGGGGCGCTGGGGATATTTCTTACACACATGTCTTAGCTAGAGTTTCTGTTGCTCTGAAATGACGCCATGACCATGGCCACTCTTATAAAGAAAAACATTTAGCTGGGGGTGACTTACAGGTTCAGAGGGTTAGCCCATTATCATCAGGGCAGGTGGTGTGGAGGCAGGCTTGGTGCTGGAGGAAGAGCTGAGAATTCTGTGTCTTGATCCACAGGCAACAGGAAGTGGTCTGTCCAATGGGCATGGCTTGAGCATATTTGAGACCTCAAAACCCGCCCCCAAAGTGACATACTTCCTTTCGGCAACAAGGTCACACCTCTTAATAGCGCCACCCCTTTTTGGAGGTGCATTTTCTTTCAAACCGTCACAGCATGCATTTAGTTAAGAGATGTGGATGTGATCACCGGGGAACGCAGGAGGAGGTGACACAGCCTGGAGGGTGGATTTAAGAGATTTCCATAAAACTCATGGGGTGAGGAGGCATTTGTAGAGGTGAGATTGTCCAAGTTTGGAGCAGAAGAGGACTCACAGCGGGCTTTGGTGAGCTGTGTCATGTGACAGCCAGTCCTCTCTCCGGCTGCATTGCCCTTCTCCTTCTTGCTTGCTAATACCTCCTTATATTATTACCAATTATTATTATTATCCATGCCAGTGAACCAGCACATGCTATGCCCTGTATCAGTGACTTTGTGACACAGGAGTGCCTGTCATCTTCACGCAGCTCAGTAGAAGCCAGGCTGGGCCTAAACAGCTCCGAGAGGAAGCTCTTCCTCTTACGATCCTGAGACAGTAGGTGGAGTGAAGCTGTGGGCAGTCTTTCTGCTCCCATAAGGCCAGAGTCTGTGTTTGTGCAGCTGGCACGGTGGGGCATGGAGAGGAGACTACAGAGGAGGGTTGCCCCTAGATCTAGCTGCAAAGGAAACCGTCCAGCTGAGAGGTCTTTTTGTTTCTGTTTCACAAGCCAGTGTTTCTCTGTCTTCTGCTTCACCTTTGTCTTCATATGCCACGGGCATGGTTTTGGTGACTCCTAGAGGTCTTAAAAGCATAATCCCTGTCATCTGGAGATTTCAGCAACTTGTTTAATTTGATTTGATTTCATCTAGCGTCTCTTCTGCCTATAAGTGATGGATACCATTCATTTGTTTCTGAAATAAGTGCACTGAGGTTAATTCGCTTACATGTATGGTTTATCTTTTAGAGAACTTTGAGGTCGCATTATCCGTCTCTCTGGGTATCACGATGCAGTTGAATCCAGAATCCAGAACCCAGAGAGACCTGCTGAGGAGTACTCGTTTACCCTGCGTGAATATATGTTGCTGTGATTGGTTTACTAGACAAGCCGACTGGTTAACAGCTGACCAGGATCGAGAGGCAAACTGAGGATACTGGAAAGAGGAAGAGCAGAGTCAGAGGAGTCTCCAGTGGACACAGAGGGAGCAGGGGACGAATGTGCCGTACTGATAAGGGTACTGCCACATGGCAGAGCGTAAATAAGTTAAAATGTAAGAGCTAGTTAGTAATAAGCCTGAGCTTATTGGCTGAGAATTTATAATTAATCTAAGTGTGGTAATTTGGAAGTGGCTCCCGGGATGGGAAAACTCTGCCTACAGAGACCCTTTGCCTAGCTCAATTGGAAACTAAGCAAAGGATATTTGATTGGTAGGGCTTAATCACAACGGATCAGGTTGTGGGAATTCCTCTGCCTATATTAAATATAAATATCACCAAACCATCAAGTAGCTTGCCTAGTGGATTCCATATAGTTGAAAATTACTTAATTTTACATAGACTACAAATGAAAAAATGTAACAGGGAAAGTTGACAATTACTGTTGTAAAGGTAAAAGGTTCGAGTGATGTAGACAAAGCAGCCCCCGTGCCTTCCACTGGAACTTGCTGCTTGCGTGCTTACAGGCATGTATGTATGTGGTGGTAGACACGCATGCGTGATCCAGCTCTGAGTGACTACAAGTGAGGTTGAGACAGCCCCCTCCCATAGGCCCAGTCTTCTAAGAATGAGAGCCGCGGTGAGACATGGGCGCTAGGGCACCATTTAAGAAACACAAACTCAGAGCTTTTGACACAAGATGGGTAAGAGGAACGCGCAGACTGCGAAATGCGAAGTGTGACGCTGTGAGATTGTTCGTCGGGGCAATCGCAAGAGAGCTTGTGACAGGAAACCGCGTCTCACCTGCCGTTCATGGAGAGGAAAGGAAAGAGCTTGTGACAGGAAACCGCGGCTCACCTGCCGTTCATGGAGAGGAAAGGAAAGAGCTTGTGACAGGAAACCGCGTCTCACCTGCCGTTCATGGAGAGGAAAGGAAAGAGCAGGACTTGGACCTTGCGTCTCTTGGCATTGCAGGCTGGCCCAGTCAGTGGCTCCTCTCACACGTCCAGCCTGTGAGAATGTCTCCCTGCAGTGTGAGATTGTGTCCCCATGTGAAGGGGAGGCGTCTTCTGAGACTCTAAGGCCCCGCGTGTGTGGTATGAGAGCCAGGCAGGCCCCAGTGTCCATGTGGACTCCCATTGTTGAGGAGAAGAGGACAAGGCCACTGCAAAGACACCCGCAGCGGGACGGCCAGTCTTCGAAAAGGAGCAAACCATCCAGAGAGTTGAGAGACCATCAACTCAGTGTACACAGATACCCTAGGCATCATGGTTTTCCAAAATTGAACTCGTGAGAAGCCCTGAACCCCATTTCTTCCATACAGTAAGAACATGAATTCTGAAACTGATAACCTGGGTTTCAATGACCTTGTCCCATGTGGGTTCCCCTGAGCCTCACTGCGGAAGGAGCCATAAGAATTCTACCAGATTCACAGAATTTTATAGAGGACTACGTGAAGGGCAGTGAGTGCTCCTTGGGTGCATGTGATAGTGTACATGGAAGCAGCCATATGTGTGCTCCTATGGGTGAAGGCCAAAGAGCAGCTTTGAGGGTCAATCCTCAGAAGCTGTTCCATCACCCTGTTGTTTTAAGCCCGCCTGTAAATCACTGATTCTCCTTGGCTGGCTGGATAGCAAGCTGCAGGGATCCAACCCTATGGTCCCAATTTTGGGATTACAAGTACATGATTTTTATGTGGCTTGAATTCAGGTCCTCATGTTTGTGTGGCAAGCACTATACCAACTGCGCAATTTCTTCATCCTCAGGGGTCAGTCAATATTAGCCACATTGATAATGACTATCAGACATGTTTCCATACAAATCTGTGTCATCTTTCCAGATTCCGAGACTCCTAAACTAAGTCTTCTTTTTTTTTTTTAATGTGTTGGATTACAAAATCAACGTCTTTGTGGTATTGATGTTTTCTATTTGTGAATGTTATCATCTTTGTCTGTGTGAGTCTTTTTTAAAATTATCTTATCTTGTTTTTAGAAAAGGTCTCATGTATACCAGTCTGGCCTCAAACTCACTATGCAGCCAAGGATGGCCTGAACTTCTAATCCTCTTGCCCCTCTCTCTCCAGTGCTCGGAACACAGGCATATGCAACAATGGTGCCCAGTATATTTGAGTCTTTTAACAAAGCTCTGCATCTCCCCCCCCAAAAAAAGAGGTAGGGAGGGGTTGGCGTACACTGCATGAGATTTATTCTTATTTACCTCATTCTCTGTTGCTCTGACAAATGCTACTCATTTAACTTGAATTTTCTAATTACTTTTTGCTATTAAAATGCAGTTGACTTTTTCTATATTAAACAACCTGTCCCACATCTTATAAGCCATTCGTCAATATAAATTAACTATAGTGATCTGTGAGAAAATCTTTAGCTCTCTGCTACCCTCTCGTTGGCTTCTTGTCATGGCTGAGTTATATTAAACTTGGTTTCAGTCTCTCTGAAAGCCCTGACTGATGGAAATATACCCAGTGGCTGGACGAGATAGTATCAAGTGCTGTATAAGGATATCACCACCCAGACTATCATGCAGCAAGATCTCATAATAAATCTTGAGCCTGACCTCGAGTTTAATGACTTTGAAGGCAGCCATGGTTGGCCAGCCAGCCATAGGCATCCACTTTATTAATAGCATAGTGTGTCTCCTATCTGTTTATGCATCACTGGGCACCCTGGCAACGAAGCTCATCATCCACGCTGCCTTTAAATATTTTTGGCTTCCTGGTTTCTGCAACACTTTCTGAGCAGAGATAAATATGTGTCTTCGACTAGAGGAGAGCTAAGATGCTCATCACTCAGAGATGAAATGTCTTCATGAAAAAATAACTTATTAAATATGTCTGACTTCAGAGGCTTGTGTATTTTCTTGGAAGAAACTGAGAGAGATGTCGCTTAAAAATGCACACAAATTCACTGTAATTATAGGACAAATCCCAGCACCCCAGATGTTCATGTGGTCAGCACCCTTGTGAAAGTAAAGCCTGACTATGAACAGGGTGGGAAGGGTACAGGGCCCAGGAGACTTCCAGTGGGGACTTAAGAAAGTCGGTTCCCCAAGCTTGTCTTAGTCCCTTCCCTCTCTCTACACACACCCCTGCCTGTTGTCCCTTCCCTCTCTCTACACACACCCCTGCCTGTTGTCCCTTCCCTCTCTCTACACACACCCCTGCCTGTTGTCCCGACTCAGGGCCCAGCAACAGATGGATACTGACTTTGAAAGTGCTCAGACAAACTTACGTATCTACCTTGACCATGGAGTATGATTCTTTATTAAAGGAAGCAGCTACCTCCTGAGAAGTTTCTAGAGACTGGCTAAAACCACAAATTTAGATGTGCTCTTATAAAGTACGCTTTTGAATCCTCTTCTTACACCGAGCATTCATGACACTGGGCAGGCTACCGAGTCTTTCCCTTTCCTCCCCAGTGTGTCTGCTTCCAAAGTTGGGCAAGGGGAAAATGAGAAGACAGCAGCTACTCACCAATAAGCATCTGCGGCACCCTGTGTTCTCGCTCTTAAGTCTTTCACCCATCTCTACAACGCTGGGAGGTGTATTCCGGTCCCACAGACCCTGTTCTGTCCGAGGTGGTAGCTGTCACACCTGCTGCAAATCGCAAGTGCCACTGAAAAACAAACAAACAATCCTCTTATTCCCGGCTCTTCCTCATGCTGGGACACCCCCCCCATGCCCCTGGCTTCTGCATTATTGCTAGGATGTGACTGATACTCTCCTGTGCTTCCCTTAGGCATGGAAGCCTTCTCCTTTATGGCTAGAGCTACCCGAGGCAAACTAATGGAGGGGATGCCTGACCCATCACTCATGTTCCTGAGAATGGTAAAGCACGTATCACTTTTTCTTGCATTATTTAAGGATATTGATCAGCCCAACTCCAGTTTATTGAATGAAGGGACCCAGATCAAGAACCGCCCTACAGAATCAGGGTGCTTTAAGCAGAATGAATTTTGAAAGGCATAAACAAAGACTAAAAGCCTCTATGTCCCAAGTAATCTGTGACAGCTCTCTGACTTGTATTGGGTTTTGTTTTGGCATTCTTATGAGATATTGCAGTGTGAGTTTTTCTGGGGCCACATGGGATCTATTCTGTTGCTGTAGGGACCTGACCCACAGCAGGGTATCAGTCTCCAGGGTGGAATGTCTGCTGCCCAAGGCAGCTCACCCTCGACTGCGATTTGATTTGTTAGCAGTGTTTGGGGAGGAGTTTAACTTAACTCATAATGGGCTGCTTTCCAAATTACAGCCTGCTAAACATCTAGTAAGCTATTTTACACAATTGAACAGGCTTAAGCAGCCTTGGAGTGCTGATTGGTGATGTAAACAAGTGGTGTCGTGCTATCAGATCACACTCTCCAGTCCCGAGCCAGCACAGACAGGGTGCGGCTTTCTTGATGCAGCGCATGATTGTTAACAATGTTTTTGCTGCTGGTGTTTTGATCAGACACAGTCGTCCCTGAGCCTGGTCGTTGTTTGGAATTCTATTCAGAATAAGGCTGGGGCCTGACAAGATGCCTCAGTTGACAATGTGATTGCGACACAAGCACGAGGACCTGGGTTTGGATCCCAGTGCCACAGAAGAGTTGGGTGTGTCAGGGCACATCTATAAGCCTAGCACTGGGTGAGGTGGAGACAGGCAGATCCCTGCAGCTCACTGACTACCTGTCAGTTTGAGTTGGTGATCTCCAGATTTGATGAGAAACCCTGTCAAAAAAAGAATGCAGAGTAACTGATAAAGGCAGGGAAATCAACCTCTGGCCTCTGTATTTGTGCACAACACACACACACACACACACACAGAATAAAACATCACGTAAAGCGCCTTTGTGTGGACTTTCTGTGTCCTGTAAGTGTACCGTTACAAAACTGACCCGCCCTCTATAACACTGTAGCATCTTTTTAGATTCTTACCATCACTCCAGAGTCCCATTTGCTCCTCATCATCACCCATAGTTGGGACGGTCAGTCTTCTCACTTTTAAACACTCCAGTTGAATAACTGTTCCGGCGATCACAGACTAGCAATGTGAGGCTGGTGTGAAAGCAGCGCTCACTCGGTGATTTGAAATTTGACCCTTTTCCTGAGCTAGCATGTACAGTACGATCATCTTGTGCTGCAGGGAGGAGCGAGGAAAAACCACAGTGCCCAGGTGGCCACGCCATGCCCAGTGTAGACAGCCTAGGTGTGACCGCCACTGAGTACGTCGTTCAGTAGGTTAGATGCGTCAAACGCATTTCCCACTTGGGATATCGCCGGCTACAATGGGCTTATAGGCTATAATGCGACGGGAGTTAAAACGTGCGTGCTCTTCACGAGCTCCTGGGTGATGCTGGTGCGCATCCAAATCTAAGAGCCCAAGACTGCAAAGTCACTCAGTTCTCCGAGCCTAAGAGCAGTCCAAGTTTTGAGTTCTACCCCAGCTCTGGGTCTGCCTCTGTGCTCACTTCTGACTTCCACGCCATCTCTGGTATTCGGGCAGCCAACCTCTTCACCCCCCTGTCACTGCCGCCCACTGTCTCTTCCAGACCAGCCCGGGAACTCACACAGGCCGACTCCATACCTATACACCCTGAAACCCAGTTCCAGTGAGAGAGTGGACGTCAGGGAAGAAAATATGGGTTCACATCCCAGAGAGAGGGACCAACAGAAGCAAAGATCTGGAGACACAAAATAGTGCTGCACCCTCGGGGGATAAAGATAGCTGAGGTGTCCTGACGAATGCACGCGGGCTGAAGAGAACGTGAGGAAAGAGAGCTGGGAACCCAGACTGTGTCGGGACTCCAGGCATTTCCAAGGAGAAGGCTGAGCTGTGGAACATGGAGGCCTGGCTTCTATGTGAGACACATCACTCTCGTGTCTGTGAGGAAATGAGTTCCAGTGGGGGAAAAAGAGGAAGGACAATTAGGACCAACACTGTCCTCTAGGTGTGTCCTCATGGTGATGCCTCATAATGATTTTTGAATGAAAGGTTGAACACCAACAACAACCAAAAGCCCAAACAGGTGTAATATTGCACACCCACCTGCAACCCAGGGGGAGGTTCAGGGGAGGAGGAAGATCAGGAATTCAGGATCATCTTTAGCTACATAAGGAATGTGATGTCAGTCTGGGATACATGAGAATATTGCAAAACAAAACAAAAGCAAGCAAGAATGAAATAAAAAAGCAAAACCCAAAGCAGAGTGGATCTTTTTTTTTTTTTTTGGTCTCTGGCTTCTTTCTTTTCTGTCTTTTCCCCTTGCCTGTTGCCCCTTCACCACTGGACTGCTCTCAGTCTGCTCTCAGGCCTGAAAAGCTGCTTTGTCGATCTCTGGACTGTGTTGTCATTGGTCTGGGTTGTGACCTCCAGTTTGTCTCTCAGTCCTGTGCTCACGTCGGGTCTTTGGCTCGTTACAATATGAGTGATGATGGAGAAGGACCTTCTGTGTGCTGTGAATACAAGTTTCTCTTATTGGCTGATGAATAAAGCTGTTTTGGCCAATGGACAGGCAGGATTTAGCCAGGAGGGGAATCCAAACGGGGACAGAAAAAGGTAGTAGGTGGCATCAAGACGACGCCACCGGGAAGATAGGACTCCCAGGCATTCTCCGGTAAGTCCAGACCATGTGGAGACACATATATTAATAGAAATGGGTTAATGGTCAAGAGAGAGCTAGCCAGTAAGGAGCCTGGGCCATCTGCTAAACAGTTTATAATTAATATTAGCCTCTGTGTGTTTATTTAGGACTGAAGGGCTGCAAAACCGGGCAGGACAGAAACTTTCATGCACAGAATGATGTAAGCTGGCCCTTTGGAAATAGGAAACCGCATTCCTGTCCTCAGGGGTCTTTTCTGTCTTCTTCTGCATGCAGGCTCCAGGTCTGCAAAGTTTCTTCAAAGGGACCCCTGGCAAATGAGCTGGCTCTGTGAGCCACTTTGTTCTGGACTGCTCTGCAAGCAACTTCAAAGATGCCATAGGGGATGGTCACTGGGCAGGCCTGGCTGGGCTTTCAGGAGATTGCACTTAAATACCGAAATGTGAATCACATGCGACTCTTATGTGCCATGAGTCTTACTCCTCATTTGGTTTGTTTCAGTAATTTACACACATAAAAACTGTTGCCAGTTCTGGATCTATATAAAGCCAGGTGAAGACAGAGTTTGGTTCATTCAGACATTGACTATAGTTTCCCACTAACACGTCTGCTGCAACAGGTCTTTATTTGGACAGCCAACTCCCAAATAATGACATGGAGACTTATTAGTAAATATGAAAGCTTGGACTAAGCTTAGGCGTGTTCCCAACTATCTCTTAAAACTTAAATTAGCCTGTTTATATTACTCTACATTCTGCCACCTGGCTCCTTACCTCCACTCAGTACTGGGCGTTCCATTTCCTCTGTGTCTGGCTCGAGAATCCCTGCACCTCAGATCCTTCCTGGAGTTTTTAATCTCTTCCTGGAAGTCTCACATATCCTCTCCTGCCTCCCTATTGGCCATTCAGCTCTGTATTAAACTGATCAGAAGGTGCCTAGGCAGAGACACACCTTCACAGTGTACAAATTGTTGTTATTCCACAACAATCCCTGTTCTGGTTTCTACTTCCAGCACCGACCCAAGTTCTGGATCTTTGTTGTGGGAATATTCTCCCTACAGTGTAGACATGATCCATTCCATCAGCCTTTGCTAAATATAACCCTCCAGGGGTCCCCAAGCTGTGCCACAGGGTAAGTCCCAGCACTCCTGACCTGGCTGCCTCTGATCCTCACTACCTCTAGCTTCCTGTGTTGCTCCTCCCCTGTTCCAACTCTGTTGTTCAGCTGTCACCTCTGTTCTATCTGGTCACCTCCTACTTTTCTTTGAAGGCTCAGCCTGTATCTTCTGCCAGGTCATCTCTCTTGACCTTCACCCTAGGCAATATTAGGCTTCCCTCTTTCGGGTCCTCAGCACTCCATGACCCCTTTGAATGCCTCGCTCTTTGCAAGCCCTCAGCCTAGTATTGGGCTCAAACCAGATGCTGCGTAGATGGTTTAATAAATGCTGAAATATCAAGACTCATTTTATTAATATATGATCATATATTAATATATGTAATAGTCTATATGCATTCCTTTATTATTTTCTGTTCCTAGTTTTGTATGCTATTGCTCCTATTAATTTTTTGAAGTTTTATCCATAGATGCCGGGTCTATATATTTAACATAGGCCTCCCCTCCCTTCCAAACACAGATAAGCATTCTGCAGCTCATGGGTTCTCCAGGGTGACTCTGGCAGGCTTCCACTGGAACAAATCTAACCAGCTCACCTAGAGGGCGTCGTAATGTCACCAGGGCCCTGCTGGTGTTGATTCTTCTGTTGAAGGATGAGGAGACCACAGCCTCGAGGGGATGGGTCAGCTTGCCCATGGACACTTGGCTGCTAGTAGCAAAGTCAAGTTCGGAGCTGGCTGCCAATCCTCGGTGTTGCAGAGTCTCACTTTGGAGGCTGGCTGCAAGTGCAAGGGTTGTGCCCTGAGTGTGGTCTTGCACAGCCAAGAGCTCCTAGGTGGGGGTAGGTGGGAACCAGGGCACGCCTGCAAGGCCAGGGGACGGTGGACTTTTGTGCTTCATGGTCTCTGAATGGGATTCCTTGTTGGCTGAGGCTCAAAGCCTTTTCTGGCTCCTTCAGCCCATCAATCACTTCCTTAAAACAGTGACACTCATTATAGCTTGCAAACAAACGGTGAAAAACTAGGCAACTCCAATTATTTCACTCAGCGTGTGAGATCATCTTGTGGGAGTCCACAGGACCCAGCAGCAGTATGGAAGCGACGCAGGCCCCAAGAATGAACTCCTTTTCAGGCGAGAAGAGAGCTTGTATTTATGGTGGCCAGGAAAGATATGCCCACTATGCAAATGAGGAAAGTGTTAGAAGGTAGGAGTGGGGAGCCCAGGCTCCCCCTTGAACTTCCTTAGCTCTTTTCAGTTCAGCTATGGAACCTAATTACCACAGAACCCGTTTTCTCAATCAAACAGGACTGCGGTCACCTTGAATCTTTAAACGATCTCTTAGAGTCCTGCCATGAGACCTGCCTTGGTACCATCTTCACCATGCTGTCTATCTGGACAGTTGTAGTTTTTGCATTACCAAAACGGGCCAACTTACGAATGTGCTTTCAGCAGGCGGGCACACGGCTCAGTGGCACGGCACCTACTTAGCTTGTGGTGTGCCCTCAGTACTGTCCCCAAGTGTCATGGGGGAAAAAGTGGTCTCAGCCACAGAATGTACATTACGGTGACAGTTTGACTGTGTGCATGCACATGTCTTTAAATGCTTACATTGAGAAGGTAACTTTGCTTTGCCCTCCGCTGCTGTTCTGCTTTAACAGCATAGGCAGCCTTTCCTTAGACGGGAGCTTGTAGGGGATGGAGCACTGCCTGGGAAACACACTAATAGAAAACACATTGAAGACAGAGCCAGAGAGATGCTGCAGATGGCCTTCATCCCTCCTCCCATCGCTTCCAGCCTGAGAAGATTGCCAGGCCTGGTGTGTGTAGAAAGCAGGAAGCTGCCGAAGGACAGCCAGTCTTCCTTCCAGCCCACCCCGACTCAGTCTTCTCTCCAGCCCACCCCGACTCAGTCTTCTCCAGCCCACCCCGACTCAGTCTTCTCTCCAGCCCACCCCGACTCAGTCTTCTCCAGCCCACCCCGACTCAGTCTTCCCTCCAGCCCACCCCGACTTGGAGCAAGCTTGCCCACGCTGCCTCTCCCGAGGTGTCACTGGGACGTACGGTGTTATTCTGCTTGTCCTCAGGAACCCTTCATCGTGTTCCTTTCTGAGAAAACACGAATTGGCACTTTCCCCTTGACTGGTGGAATCTCAGGAAATAAATGTGCGGCCATGGGAAAATGGATACAACTTCTAAATGACGACAGAGACAAGATGAGTTTTCTAAAGGCCGTCCTGCACTGGAGCCTAGCGCCTCCACTGAGTAACAGTAATCCCCCTTAAACATTGCTGTGTTAGCTGCCTTTCCCATCATTGTGACTGACACCTGGAAACAGCAACTTAAGGAAGGAAGGGTTTTGTTTTTTGCTCGCGGTTCAAGCGTATAATCATCACAGTGAGTGACGTCATGACACCACCAGTGTCGGGCTGGTCACATTGCATCCACAGATAATAACGGCTGTCCTCCATGCTGGCCTTGCTTTCTCCCTTTTATTTGGTCTAGGGCTCCAGGTTATATGGTACCACCCATATTTAAAGTGGGTCCCACCTCAGTCAACCTAATCTAGATAATCCCACAGATATACCCAAGGGTTTCTTTCCAGAGTTCCAAACCACAGGGAGTTGATGATATTAACCATTTCAGTTACCCAGAAGGACCCTGGCAGCTGGGGATGGTAAGGACGGTAGAGGCAGAGAGACATTTTTCTCTTTCAACCTAAATTTCCCTTTGGAGGTTTACAGGGTGAGGTGTTCTCTTTTAGCCCTCGCTGTCTTTTGACCATTTTAAATATTAAGTGGTTTTGGAAGGCAGCACATCCAGACATGGGTGCAGTGTGGCGGTGCTGGAGTGATTGGGAACTTACCACAGTTCAGGCCTCAGTACCTGCATGGATCCCGGTCCTCTGCTGGGTCTTGTAAGTGGGTCTGGTGAGAGCTCATGTGTGCTGGCTCTCCTGTGTGTTTGCAGGGGACCTCTCTGAGGGTCAGTGTGAGTGGAGGGAAATGGGGGTCTCTGTCTCTCTGATTTTTTTTGAGATAGACGCTTACTATGTATCTCTGGCTCTCCTGAAACTCAATATGTAGACCAGGCTGGCCTCACACTCATAGATTGGTCTGCTTCTGCCTCCTGAGTGCCGGGATTAAAGGTATGTGTCATACCTTGTTCTCTTGATGACTGATGAGCCAACCTGGGAGGGATGGAGACTGTGGAGGCCTAGGGGAAACAGTGGGCAGAGCTGTGTTAACTGCAGTCACGTGATTGGTCAAACAGAAGAATCGTGGGGAATCACAGTGTCATGTGATTTTATCCCTTTCTGCCTGTTTCTTTTATTATTGATTTTGAAATCGTTTTCATGTTCCCTCCCAGAAACAAAACAACACATGCAAAAGAGAGGTCTTAAAGACTAAGCCAAGAAAAGGCATTCCTGGTAGATGCCATACTAAACCACAACTTGACTTTGGGCCTGACAAAAGCAAGAGATGGCCTTTTTAAATATTCTGAGTAGGGGTTTGGGAATCGGGAAATGTAAAATGCTGGTCTCAGAGAGTGTGATTAATTCTGGGCGGACGCAGTGGCTGCAGCCACGTGGTGATCTTAGGCTTTCTAATCGGCACTTTAAACATAGCAGTCAGCCTCTGCTCTGCCAGCATTTGTTCTGCCCCGGGCTCTGCCCCGTGCTTCAGGAGCGTGCAAGGTTCCCCCATCAGTCCTGATGTAGGTCTCCTAGGCTACCAGACTCGGCCCTGAAGCAGCAGGGAGTGACAAATCTTTGTACTCTTAGGACCCCACCGCCACCCCAGCTCATAGACCATCCTCTTCTTTCCCTAACAACCAGATGCTTAGGGGGTGCAACCTATCATGGCACTCCCTTCGGGCCATGTCTGGGTACTCCAAGTTGCCGGCTGAATGGCATCATTTGCCCGCCAGGTAATAAATAGTTTAGGCTGACACCAGGCAAAGGAAAACCAAGTATTTACCAAATCCTGATTCAGGTCTGAGTGAGCTGCATTCCCAGGCAAAGGTAAAAGCTGTCACTGTTCCAGGTGGCAGCAAAGGTAGCAAATCAACCACAGCAGAAGCGGCTGGTTTGTCCCTTTCTCTCTTGCCAGAGGCTCTGCGAGTCCCACCCCAGCAGGCAAGTCACTTTGAGCCATAATGCCCCAGTTTCAGTCTCTGAGTGCTCCTTCTTGGGGACGCCCGTGGCTTCACTGAGGACATCAGGGACCCCAGAGTGGTTAGCTACATGGAGCTGTCCTTAGAGATTCAAGAATTGGGGTTTCAGGAAGCCTCTCTGGTGATGACTGGGCTATCTGTTGCCAATGGTTTAGAAAATAACCCCTGGCTTCATTTGTCACACGGCAGTCAACAAGAAGAATCGTTTTGTAGCAGAGGAGACCCATCTATTTCTGGGCTCTTAAAGCATTTTATATGGGCGTAGGAGTTACATTCATTAGAATCGGCGCAAGCCTGCACACGTAGGACTTTCCTTGATGTTCCTGCTAATGGTGTTTTTCTGATGTTGTTTTTTTTAAAATCACATTGTTTATGCTTTAAATGTACTTATATCTCTCCTTATTGTAATTCCAGCTCTTATCACACCCTTCCCTCTGGTAAACAATGGCCTTTGGGATGGACCTTTTCGTGTGTGTGTGTGTGTATGTGTGTGTGTGTGTGTGTGTGTGAAAACATTACATATACTGTCCTTCCTGTGGGTTTTAAAGGTTTATATGGGATTAAAAAAAAGAATTGGGGTACCAGGCAGTGCTGGGGAGCTGCTGGGAAAGCCTCAGTTGGCTCCCACATATCTGGGTTTGAACATTGTTTACACAGAATCTTGTCCTTCCTAACCAGTAAGGCTGCAGACACAGACCACATTAAGCTGCTCAGTTCCAGATTGCCCTACTCCTGGCCTAGCAACGGATGAAAGTGGCCTTTCTCTACCCTGTCAGTTGTGAATGCCCCCCTGGGAGGCTATGGAGGCAGTGTCAGTGAGAGCCCTCCCCTGTGAGCTGACAATGACAGGACATCCTGTTCCGCCCCACACCTCCGTGCAGGGTCTCCCCCACCCCCATGCTCCTGGGCATCTTAAATCCTCTTAGTACACTGATATTTTAAAAAACAGGAAAATGGTTGGTTTTTTTCTAGTATTTCACAGCAGAAGGTAGAGTCCACTGACAGGATTTTGTCTTCCCTTCCGGGCTCTCAGGAACATGTTAGATATAGGAACAGAGGGAATTGCCCCTCTCTTCCGACAAGGAGAAAATTGGCCTCAGAATAATGGGCCAGGGCAGTCTCTCTCTTTCCCTGCAGAGTGGTAGCGAGGAGGGCTTCGGCTCCAGGGAGGATGAAGGGGCAGCCTTGGCTCTCCTGTGGCTGGGCTAGACTGTAAGCATTTTGGTTCGCTCATCATTATGGCACGTGACAAACACGCTTAAGAAATGAGGGGAGAGTGAGCTGAAAGAGCCAGCTGAGAACACAGGCCAATGGCATTCAGTAGGACAGGGCTGCGTGTGGCAGAGAGCATTTACAATAGTTATTAAGCCGCATCTGGTGATTGTGGTCTGTGTTCCTTTTATGATATACCCAGGGCAAGGTCTTGGACACCAGAGGTCCTGCACTCACAAGGAAGAAAGGTGTGCAGTGTGCGCATTTCTCAACCCAGTGTATCTGAGCTCATTCCTGGGCTCCCTATTGTCATTGCACAGCCTGGGCTACACTCTTATGGCTCTGCTCGCCCGTTTCTCCTGCATTATATAAATACACGTATATGATATTTAATATTTTGAGTGTATACGTATTTAAATATATGTAAATACGGTGTGGATAATGCACATTAATTACCAGAGGTAGAGATCAGCAGATAGGGGAGAGGGTGCTAAGCATGAGTTGGTATATACTAATAAAAGTTCAGAATAAAAAGGTCCCACTTGAACAGCGTGTTTGTGAGCCAAGAAAGGAGTGACAAGTTACAGGTTCCTCTCCTCGACCACTGGGCCTCCCTCCTCCCAGTTTTCCCTCTGGGCCTCCCTTCCTCCCAGTTTTCCCTCTGGTTATGAGCACCCAATTACTTACCAGCACATGAAAACCAGCATGGAAGAAGGTTGGGACAACCCAGGCTTTGACCAGTTATCTTTTCTCAGCAGAAGCTGTTGAGGAGTAAGAGTGAAAGGATGACAAATGTGCATGTCTGTCGCACCTGCTGTGCAGCCTGCATCCGAGAATGTAGCGAGGTGGTCGGGATAGATGACACAGAGATCGGTCGGTTGCTTTAAGAAAACTTTATGCTTCCCCAGTCAGTTTAGGAGGAGACCCCAAGTCGGCTTAGGAGAACTCCCAAGAAACCCCCCCCCTTCCCTTTTTAAGGACTTCTGCCATCCATCTACATACAATTCTCCAACAGCTCTCCCAGACTTCTCATCCTCCTGGCTGGTGGTTTAATCTCCGGCCCCAGAATTGGGGAGAAACAGCAGGGGGAACAGGAAGGAACATCTAGCCGTAGGGGGTGTCAAAGTCATGGTGTTTCAGTGAGCAAGCCCTTATCTGAGCCCTATCAAGAGCTTTATAGCACTGAATTGTTTTCAGTAAACATTATCTCACAGCTGCCTGCTCCCAGGCCGAAGGGGAAGTGGGTTTCTGCTCAAGGTCTGGTGTCCCCAAACATGTCTCTATTGATGTCGTCCACAGTGCCCCAGACACAGTTATCAGGGACTTAGCCTGTGCTCAGAGTAGAACATCCAAAGAGTGGGTAACGGGACTATTTCCTGTGGCTTTTGTAAAAAACAAACAAACAAAAAACCACTCCAAACATGGAAGTTTAAATCCACACACATGTTTATGTATGGTATATATGTATATATATTATTCATTATTATCTGGAGTTAGATGTCTAAAATGTGTCTTCTCTCTGAGCTAAAATCAAAGTGTTCCCATGTCTCAGCTCCTTCTGGGAGCTCTCCAGAGAGAAGCACTTTTCTTGACTCTCAGATTCTGGAAGCTACCGAACCCCTTGACTTGCAGTCCCTGCCTTCATTTTCAAATCCAGAAATGGCTATTGAGTCTTTCTCATGCAAGGCTTTTCTGATGTAGACTTTTCTTCTGCCTCTGTCTTCTACTTAGAAGAAGCATTGTGGTTAAATTAAAGCTCTGTATATAAATCTGGACAACCTCATTCCCGGACAGCTGACCAGAAATCTTAATTCCATTTGCAACTTTAATTCCTCCTTTCCAGGTTCTGGGAGGCAGCATTGTGATGGCTAATCGTGACTGTCAACTTGACACACTCGAGAGGAGGGAAACTCAACTGAAGAGTTTCTTCATCAGATTGACCTGTTGGTGTGTCTTTGGGGGCATTTTCTTGATTGAAAATTGAAAAAAAAAAAGTAGGGAGAAGCCCCTTGGGGCAGTGCCAACCCTGGGCACATAAGCCTGGGCTGTACAGGAAAGATGGCCCCACGTGAGTCTTAGAGCAAGCTGGGAAGGGCATTCCTTCGTGGGTTCTGTTTCGAGTTCCCGCCTTTCATTCTTGATTGGAGTCCCTGGATGATTGACTGTAACCTAGAAGCCAAACGAGCCCTTTCCTCCCCCAGTTGCTCTTAGACGTGGCATTTACCACAGCAACAGGAAGCACGCTAAGCAGCCATCTTTAGAAGCCATTGTTCTGACAACCCTACGGGCTGCACTCCTTGAGGTCCTTTGTGTAGGACCCATCAAGAACTTGTGCAAGGACTCAGTTCAGGATTTAGTGTTAAGAAGGGCTGAATTCATCACTTCCCCCTGGAAACTGGTGGCTTTACGTTTCAGTTCCCGTATCTCAGACGTCGGAGCAAAGTGCGTACATTAAAAATCGTGATTTGAAGTAAAAACTCAGTTCTTGACTCCAAAGCAAGGAAGGAGGCAATGTAGTCTACTCAAGGACTTTCTTAAAGCCACCAATAAATCATTCACTATTCAGTGTCTGGTGCTAAGATCTTCTCCCTTGGGTCTGTCTGAACAATGCCAACCCTGGGTCATCTCTCTGCTTACACCTCAGATGACGAAAAAGACAAGGTCATTGTAGGAGGCATGGCCTGTAAATTTCCACCTCCCAGCCTAAATGTGCACTAAGTGGCATGTGTGTGTCTCCAGCTAGACTTTGCTGCCACGGAAGAAAATGAATCAAAGGCAAGGGTTGGTCTTTGAAAGACCCAGAGAAATTTATTGCTCAATTTAAAACCGCTTGCAGTTTATCAAAGCAAAAGAAAAGGAACAGCCAGCTCCAGGGCAGAAATAAAAAGGAGCCGGTGCTGTCCAGGTCTGCACCCCAGCAGACCCTCCCTACAACCCTGCTCTGAGGCTCTCTTGGGCTCCTAACAGTGCGAAACTTAACCAGGGTTTCTGAGTATCCAGGTTGCCTTTCTGAGCTTTGCCCGGCTGGGGAGTGTCCATGGCCACTGGAGATGGTCGAGGAGAAATACGGAGTGTGTGGAAACACAAAGCTTAGGACTTTGTCTCAAATTTGACTGCTGAGCTTCACAACATTTCCAAAGCAACCATTTTCCTTCCTGGGGGTGAGGCTGTGACACCAAAGAGTCATCATCAGATGCTCTTCTGTTCTTTGAAAGCACATAGTGGTCCAGTTTGGGAGACACATGAGCAAGAGCATTGGTGGGTTTCCCCATGCTCGGTCCAGGCTCTGGGAGACAGGGCACCTGGCAAGGATGGCATGCTCTCAGTCCACTGAGAGACAAGGACCTGATCACGGTGGCTTGAGCACATGGCAAATTTCTCCTGCATCCTTGAAGTCTGGAGGTGACTTAGTTTTAGTTTAATAGCACAAAGACGTCAGAGCAGAGCTCTCTGATTTGTGTGTGCTTTCCCTCATCGTCTCCAGTTGGTTGCTGCAGCTCCAGCCATCACAACCTGAACCTCAGGAAGCAGAAGTGTGAGAAAGGAGACAGATGCACTGGAGGTCTTCGCCAGAGATGTGTTCTGGTTACATCGCACATTAGGCACCGTTGATCCTCAACAGCACAGGAGGAGAAGAGGGAGATGAGGGCTGCGTGGAAAAGAAGCCTCTTTAGAAATGCGCAGCAGAAGCCTGTCCTGAGCTTTGTGGAGCTGAACTTGTGTGAGTTTCATCAGACTTTCCCATCTGCCTGTGTCACATACTCCTCCTTGCTTTCTTGTAGAGCTCTTTGTTTAAAAGCTGCTTGAGAGTCTGGAGAGACAGCCCAGAGGGTAGAACACTTGCTGTGCAGGTATGAGACCTCGAGCTCAGATCCCAGTACCCACAACAAAGCTAGGCGACTTTGGTGATCTGTGTGCTACTCCCAGGAGGCAGCCAGGGATCCTTCGGGTAAGCTGGCTTGCTGGCCTAGCCAGATCCTGGAGCTCTGGGCTCAGTTTGGAGATGGTGCCTCAATAAACAAAATGGAGGATAATTGAGAGAGACATCTGACGTCAACCTGTGCCTTCCAAGGAACCTGTGTACAATTTGCACGTGCACTGGAGCACACACACACACCACAGACACACAAACACACACGTACCATATACACCACACATACGTGCACACACACACCACAGACACACAAACACACACACATCAAAACACACACAAACCATATACACCACACAGACACACACCACAGACACATACACCACACACACACCAAAACACACACACAAACACACACACACCACAGACACACAGACAACATACACACCACAGACACACACACAGACACACAGACAACATACACACCACAGACACACACACACACACCACACACACACACACACACACAGAGAAAACCAAAAGAGCAGATGGCACCTGAGGAAAGGCACTTGAGGTTGTCCCCTGGCCTCCATGCACACCTGTACACGCAGAAGAAACGAGCACACTGAGACTTCCGTCAGGTGGCACCGTTCCTGAAGACTGCTCCTTAGGCCTTGGCTTCATGAGCTGTGTTTTTCTGAGGTCCTCTGAAAATCGCTCTGTCTCCGGCCGTTCAGAGTGGCCTGTTCTGTGTGCAGGGGCTAGCCTGGAGAGCAAAAACCCAGCCATCCTAACCATGGCCCCGGCTGTGAACTGGAGCCTGAGCTTCCTGGCTTCCTGAGGGCCCCGACTGAGCCTGAGGCCATTTTCTATTGCCAGCCAGAGGGATCTTTACCTCTCAATCTGTGACCTGCTTGTTCGAAGCCTCTCTTCTGCCAGTGAGAAAGAAGGCGTTTGGCCAGCCCGTCTCTCTTGACTGCCACATGGTGAGCTTTAGCTCACAATGGCTGCTTGGTCTGGAGTGATCGTGGACATTTGAAAGTGACAGGGCTACTTCCAACAAGCTAAGACTACTTCCAGCCAAAGGTAAAAATTTACATTTCAATGATCAGCAAGTTTTCATGCTCTTAAGAGACTGGCCTGGGTGCACAGGTTTTGTTAATGAATTTGGCAGGAGGAGAGCTGCATTCCTAGGTTAAGTCTGAGAACAAAACGGACCTGTTTCCCTGAGTAATGAATTGCTGAGAAATTATTCAAAATGTGACTTAGAAAGCCTCTAGCCTGTGAGCTCAATTCCCTGAGCCATGAATTAGATAAAGGCTTTTTTTTTTCATGAGCCCACAGAGGGAGACCTCTGAGGATTTATGTGGGTGAGGAGAGAATGTCTGTGCCCTGCCACTGCCTCCTCCAGGGGCCCACGCCAATGCAGAGGCCCAGGGACATTCCATGCCAATGCCACGGCCGAGGGGAGCCGCAGCAGGGATGGACTGGGCAGTGCACTCTGCTGTTTGCCTGTAGCTCAGAGCTGCGGAGAACACTGGAGCCCAGCAGGCGCTGAGCCTGTCCTGCCCTGGGAGCTAGAGTAGCTCAGAGGTAAGGCCTCCTCCTAACCCTTCACCGTCCTGAAGACACTGCACGTCCCCTTTCTCCCACATTAAGTCAAGCGAGAAGCCCTGAGCCTCTGGTGCCACTAGGACTTGGGGATCCATACGGAGCACTGTTTGAAGACACTTTTACACCGAGGTCAGAGCCCCCCCCTCCCCCAGCACCAACAGAACTCTAAGAATGAGACGGCCAAGAAGGTAGCAGGCACGACAGTCCTTTAACCAAGCTGTCCTGAGGATAAGTCCATTCACAGGCACAGGGAACTTTGCAGTGCAGCGACCTTCCCCTCCTCCTCAGTGCTCTCTGCTACAAGAGACACAGCTCGTTTTATTATGAACAATCAGAGTGTCTTGACTTCGATTACCTACGGGGGTCCATGCCTGCTACGGGCCATGAACGTGTCAGATTGACTGTGCCTTGTGCTCACTGCCTACCTGGCTGTGTGTGCCCTTGGACTGTCCCCTTGGAGTCCTGTCCTGGCTCCCTCCAACCACTTGGGCAGGAGGACAGCCTGGGTGTGACATCTGTCAGTACAATGATGGCCAAGACAGTCTGGCAACACCAACCTTGTTTGGTTCCCCAAATGTCCCCCCCGAAAGACTGTCTCGCAGTCTCATGTGACCAGTGGCCACGAGAACACACAGGCCTTTCTCTATAAAACCAAGCTACCTGGTATGGGAATAAGCAAACAGCAAACGAGTAAGAAAAACACAACTGGCAAAAGTGTCCTGTACTGTTGTATCAGACAACGCCAGTATAACACCCGGAAAAGAGCAAAATCCTCTTCCTGCCTGGTGCCCGTGAGGAGGTGTCATTATGAAGAGGGCAAACATCTCCATCTCTTAAATTCTAACATCTGTCTTGCCAAAACACAAGAAAACACAGGCTTAAGAGTGCAAGTTGCTTCCCAAGAGCTATGAGGGCAGATGGATACCAACAGGCGTTATCCTGGCGAATGAATCCTGGAGGTGTGGCCCAGAAGCTGAGAGACTCAGGGGTTAGAACCCTGCAGAAAACAGACTAGCATTTGAATTGTCAGCTGTGGTGGCTAACCTTACCGCTCTAGTTTTATGTCTGGTCACCTGGTGGCATGTTAAGTATGTGTGTATGTCATCCCTCCTTTCAGTATTGCAGAAGGGGCTTCCTGAGAGAAAGGAATCAGAGGAACTTACAAACCATTTCAGGACTGCCTGATATTTGCCTGCCTGCCTGCCTACCTGCCTGCCAGCCTGCCATGTAGGCAAAACACCAATACACATAAAATAAAGATGGGTTTGTATTCTCTCTCTCTCCTCCTTTCTTTCTTTCAAGTTTGCTTCATTTTAAAATTCAACAAGCTGCTTAACCTGAAGCATAAACAAATATACCACAACCATCACCACCATCCACATGTCCCCCAGAGTCCATTTCATCCCCACTGCTTGGCTGCCAGCCTTCAGGCTCTCTCTTAGGCGATGTAGATTTCTTTTCCCTGAACAAGAGAAATCCACAGCTTGTTGCCCTTGCGGATCACAAAGATGTAGGAGAGGAGGGTGGCAAAGCCATTGCCGTTGGCATCCTTCATGTGGACCACATTGAATGAGACCAGGTGGTGCTCCAGGTTGGTGATGACCTGGACACACCCCAGATTTGTGCCTCTGGTCACAACCATGTTGAACTTGATGGCATTGGTGATATTGCCAGTGTCCAGCAAGGCGAGCATGGTGCCCTTGACCTTGGTGAGTGGGTCAGGGTAGTGGTCAGTGTCCACGTCATGCATCATGATGTTCGGGATGCCCCTGGTACCCACAAAGACCATCCTCACAATGCACAGTTTGTTCTTGGCCTCACGGATGTGATGCGGTGCGTGGTGGAGTGACCCCTGGTGTCGTAGACCAAGCAGATGTTCTTGCTATTCTTGTTGATAGCGATGGCATTAGCTCGGTAGGCCACATCAGTTCAGACCTTGCCATCGACCTCGATGAGGCTCTGGTTGGAGATCTTCATCTTGTCTTTCGTCACCGCATACTTGAGTCTGTTCCTGAGGAAGACACCAAGCAGCAGGCACCGGCGCAGATGGCATCCTCCTTAGGACCAGCCATGGCGGAGCGGCAAGCATGAGCTCACAGGCGGAGTGTATCATTCTCCTTCTTCCTTTTCGTTCCAAGGCTCTCCTTCCCTCACACCTCATGCCTTTCACTAGAAAACTCACGCACATGCTTCTCCACCATTGCTATCTCAGGCAGCAATGGGTTAGCAGCTCTACAAACTTCCGTAGAACCTGGGATTCGTCTGGCATCGACATGCTCTAGCACAAAGCCACGGCCTAGCCTTTATTTAATGCACAATTGTTGCCCTGTTTCTTTCTTTGTGCTGCCCCCTCCCCTATTACCCTTTGGTATGAATTTTTTCTTTTAACGATAAGCCATTTTTTTTGAGGTGTGGAGAGTTCTCTTGGCTCTCACCTGCTCTTCAGGGGTGAGAACTCTTGCCATTGATGCCAAGTGGAGTCTTAGTCAGCAACGTGAAACAGATACAGCCACCTCTTACGCACATACTGTCTGCTGCCTTGCTGCCTACTGTCACTACTTCCTGTGCCAGGAATGCTTGGCCACTGGCTGTTGCTGGGTCAAGGCTGAATGTGGTGCTCACTGTGGGGTGACCGGCCACCTGTCCCTTCTTGGCCTGCCTATGTTCAGGCCATGTCCTGGTCTCCTCTCTTTTAATGGCTCACACAGATGCCTAAATGAGAGCTGGAAGCCAGGAGACACCAGCCTTTGTGCCGACAACCTCACCACCTTTCCCATAGAGACAGTCCCGGAGATGTGACCTCCCAAGTTAGTACTGGTTGTGCTCTTTTCCCTGATTTCCCAACCTTTCAAATCCAGCCTTTGTCTAGAGCAAAGAAGTTAACACCCATTGTGTTCTATATGGTATCTCTCTTCCCAGCCCATCCACTTTCAGGTTGAAACATCAAGAAAGTTTTAGTAGAAAGGAAAAAAAAGAGAAGTGTGTGTGTGTGTGTGTGTGTGTGTGTGTGTGTGTGTGTGTGTGTGTGTATGTGTGTGTGTGTGTGTTTCTTGCTGTCCTAGGGTAACCCATTATTTGTCCTTGCTCTTGACTGGCCATGGCAGGTATCTCTTCTCTTTTCTTCGTAAGAATGTTATTTTATGGTGAACAGACTTCCTCTTTTTCTGTTACTTATTTATATATTATTACCTCTCTCTCTCTTTCTCTCTGTGTGTGTGTGTGTGTGTGTGTGTGTGCATGTACTCACACTTTGTGGTAGGAATGGTAATATTAAAAGCAAGGAGGCAAGGAAGTTAAGGACACAAGGGACTTGGGTTCAATTCTCAGCACCCCTTGGCAGTTCACAACTATCTGTATCTCCAGTTCCACAGGGATCAGACACCCTTTTCTGACCTCTGTTGGCACCAGGCACACATGAAATGTACATACATGCATGCAGGCAGGCAGTCACCCATCCATAAAAAATGAAAATAAGTCCTTAGGGTTTTTGGGAAACTGTTCTACTTACCACATATAGAAACTATGCCACCAAGGAGAAGAGCAGAACTTTGGAAAGCATCAGAACAGACTTTAGGTGACATCATCACCCTAGTCATTTCAAAAACATCCCATCCCATGGGCTGTCAGTCCAAGAACAAATACAATATGTTCTTACTAAGTGAGCTTGAGCTAAAGTCCTCTCCTCATAAATCAAAAAATTCCTAATAAATGCATGCATTATCATTAGGATAATAAAGACTTGTCCCAGGACAAAATGAAATTGTGGGGGAGACAAGTATGGGTTGTTAATATGCTAAAATGACACTTACAGTAAGCAGTACATAATACAATCATGACAATCAACAGACTTGGTTTTTCAAAGTATTTATTCACTCAGAGGGAGTGTGACATTTAAAAATAAAAGACTTCTTATACTGTAGAGCCTAGATAGTTATGACATGGAAACAACAGTTTTCAAATCTGCTGACTAAAGCTGCTAGAAATCACTGTGTGATCAAGCCTCTTGAAGGAAAGCCAACTGTTTACCAAACATCAAGAACTGAAATGGAATGAATTGAATGACAAATCTCTTTGCCTTCCTAGTTTGGTAGAAAATGCAGAGGATGAGCTAGAGCTAATTGCCAGATGAGCGCATCATATCACGATCCATGATTTCTTTTAGGAAGGGGCTCAGTTACAGGCATCACCCTTTGGCAGCACCCAAGAGACAGAGTAAAAGAGTCAGTGGCTTAAGTAGGACAGGAGCTTCTGTCTGTCTTCAGAGAGGGCTGGTGATGTGGGAAGTCCTGTGATTATGTCAATAAAGCACTGTTGAGCCAATAGGAATCTAGATAGGTGGGACTAGGAGTCCAGGAGGACTCTAGGAAGGAGAAACACAGGGAGTCAAGATGTAACGCCATGGGGTAGGAAGCCTGGAACTATTCTCCGATAAGAGACATACTTAGATTAACAATTATGGGGTAATTACTTAAGTCAGAGCTAGCCAGTAAGAAACAAGCAAGGCCAACAGCTTCATAATTAATATAGCCTCCTGTGTGTTTATTTGGGACTGATGCGGCTCTAGAACCAGGTGGGTGGGAAGGCTTCTCTCAAGGAAAAGGTTTCTCTTTACAAAATGGTTGTCAGAAGCAGGATTGAATTTCCACACAAAACAACAAAAGCTTTAAAGGAATTTTAGAAACAGAAGAACAGAGAGAAGCACAGAATTTTGGTAGCAGCATTTTTCTCAGGTGGGCTCTGTTTTGCTAGGGACAAGCCGAGATTCACGCGGCTCGTTTACGGGAGTCTTCCTGACTCTGCATTAAAAAAAAAACCAGCAAGGTTCTTTCAAGAGACTCTGCTAACAATTGAAAGGTGTGTACGTACAGCTGGAAGTGGCAGTGACCACATCTCTGAGCCGGCAGCTTTTGCTGGATGTCAGACTGAGACAGTGAGCTGGAATCACGCTTACACCCGCCATCTTGAAAAACTGCAGTTTAAACTGCCGCGGTTTTAACAGATAAGACACGTGGCCAGAAAAACATAAAGATTTACAGTAAAGTCAGACTTGGATAAAGAAAAATCTCTAAATGTTTACAGTGTGTTTAAAAATATATGTAAGATTGAGAAAGAAAATAGAGAAGCTGGCTGTGGTGGCACACGCCGGTAGGAATTGCTTCAGAGGCAGAGGCAGGCAGATTTCCAAAGAGAAACCCTGTCTCAGAGAAAAAGAAATAAAAGTGAAAAAATAAAGTAATAATAGATAAATAAATAAGCCACGTAAAGATGGAAAATACACAGAGTCTGGATACTGTATGCTATTGTGTTTTTCAGTTTTTTGATTGCTCAGGAAGGAACAGCTGCTAAAGTACACTTGATTATAAATGCTGCTAAATTAATTCCTTCTATCTTTTGAAAATGCCTTGACTTCAAAATTTAAGTATAAGGATATGTTACTCGGAAAAGGAGTTTTAGTTTATGTTTCCACAGAAAATGAAAAGCTGAGGATTCCTTCCAGGCTTCTGTGGTTTGACGAACCAAGACCCCCGGAAGCAGTGGACCAGGTGTTTCAACAACTGAAACAGCTAAGATGATGCAGCTTTACAGACCCTGAAAATAAGGACTTATACAGGTTTCTGAGTTTTGTCATGATCCCCATGGTATGAACAGCGCCCCCTTCCAGCATGAAGCAGTTTGGAATGAGCGGCGTCCTAATTCCCATCTTGTTTATAAATCTTTGTTTTCATTTAAATGGGGTTGTTTATAATTGGCTAATGATCACAGCCAATCTCTTTTAATGGTAAAAAGGGGAATTATGGTATGGGTATTGTTTTTCATTTATTGATATAAATTCAAGGTCAATTTTGTGATGTGTATATTTCTCCTCTTGATTAAGTATTGTGCTTATACTGATTTTTTACAACGTAATGCATACTTGAATACAGATTATAGATAGTTACTTATAATAGTCAGAATTTATAGTTAGGTAAGTTAGGTTTTCTAGATATACAGAAATATATTTAAGATAGATAAACAGTCTTCAAACCTCTCAAAGACCTTCAGAAAATGGCATTTAAAATGGTTTAGGGTTTTTCTTGACAATGAGAAATGTCTGCTCCTGGCAGCACCAATTACATCTGAGAGGAAGATGGGCATCAAAGAAACTTGTTATGGAGTTTGCTTTCAACATGGCAAGATTAGCCATTTGGGCAAGAAACTGCTCTTGCCTGTATGGCTTGAATGTTGTTGTATAATCTGGACATGCAGGACCCACAGAAAAGTGACTGCTGAACTCAGTCTTACAGGGTTCCTGCTTCATGAAAGAGTCTACGAGACTTTCTGCAGGACAAAGAAAAATGACTGGCAGACTGCCAATGCAGATGGACAGTTTGAAATTTCCTGCTTTGCTGAGAAATCTTCTGGACACATTGTGGCCTATGGGCTGAAGATGGATGCCCCAACGTTACAGAGAAACTTCGGGTGACTGTCCAGGCAGTAAGATGTCTCTGTCAGTCCTAGTGTTTATATATTATCCTTCTGTGGTCTTTGATGGAGTTGAAGACAGATAGTTATAATTATAGTTTTCCTTAGTTATGATAAGAGATAAGCTACATATAGGACTTTGGACTCACAAGAATGAGATAGATTGTTGGGGACTGCTAGAACCTTGAACAAAATGGAGTCTGTCAACCGTTTCTTGGCCTTCTGCCTATGTGACTGCGAGCACACATGCCCTTGAGACAAAGGAAAAGGCTAACCATAAAAGTTAAATTTACACAGGGCAGCCCACCCGCCTAGCCAGGGGGAAGTACCCTTACAGAGTAATTGTCTTTGTTAACAAGATTAAAGTGTTCCATTGAATACTTCCTACCCCTCCTTAATTCCTGCACCTGACTTACGCTGACAAGCATTTGTGGAATGCAACTAATGACTGATGGAAAATTACAGCTTTGTCTTTACCGTATTTGGTGTATATTTGAATTGAGACTTGATTGACATGCTTGTACCACCCCCTGAGGTCCTTCCTCTATAAGTTCCAGCGCACCCCAAAAAATAAAGGCTCTTGATCAGCAAAAGTTGTCTTGAGCCTGCTTCCCTTAACCTCTTGAAGTTCACTTTCCAGATCGGATCTACTCGTGAAGGCCCACTAAATTAGTAGCGACCCTCATCACCTCACCCCCGCGGGTCGGGGGTCCCTTCCCGGGGGTCGCAATAGATGATATTTCTTGCTAAATGTTGATAGACAAAATATTGTAACTATGTTCTTACTTGATAACTGTTCTTTTATATATAATTTGACTATGTTAAAGTTAAGACCTTTCTTTTTGTTTAGACAGAAAAGAGGAGATGTGGGAAGTTCTGTGATTATGTCAATAAAGCACTGTTGAGCCAATAGGAATCTAGATAGGTGGGACTAGGAGTCCAGGAGGACTCTGGGAAGGAGAAACACAAGGGAGTCGAGATGTAACGCCATGGGGTAGGAAGCCCGGAAACTTCTCCGGTAAGAGACATACTTAGATTAACAATTATGGGGTAATTACTTAAGTCAGAGCTAGCCAGTAAGAAACAAGCAAGGCCAACAGCTTAATACAGTGTCTTGTGTGTTATTTGGGAACTACAACGCGGCAGAGCCCAGGCAACTGGCGGGTGATAAACCAAAGCGGCTAGCAAGGAAAAGCCACCCTTTACAGGCTGGGTCTCTCCTAGCCCTCCACTCCACCATCCCTGTGGCTTTGCTTGAACTCCAGTTATCACTGCTTCTCTCCAGGCAACTAGATGACATGTATCAGTCAAGAGAGCAGCCCTCTCTGTTCAGCCTTCCCCCAAAATCACATGGAGCCCCATGACCTAAGCTTAGTCAGTGAGGTCACCCTAACTATTTCATGGGTCAAAAATACTCTTTCAATGATGGTAGCCTGCCCAGCTAAAGATCAGAAATCATACCACGAAGAAAAAGTAAAGGATGAATGTTTGGGGCCAACTAGCAATCAGTGGGTATCAGGACCTGGCGCAACAGACAGGGACAGCAATGAAGGATCCTGAAATTTTCAAAACTGAAAGTATCATTGCTTTCTAAACTAGATGCATCTTGCTAGAACCTGTTCAACTGTAGTTGATAATGACTACTTGATCTCTTGTATTCTCTGAAAATGATTGTGTTCCAACTTTCTCTGCTTGCCTTTCATAAAAAAAGTTCCCCAAAGAATACACTCTCTAGATGTTTCTATTACCCATTGCTTTATAATCATTATGTCAGCTAGGCTGTTTATATAGTTGCTAATAACGGGTGCAAATCAGGATTTTAATGATAAAAATGAAATATGAATATAGCATTTTCCTCTTTGTATGCAAGTGCGTTTTCTGATAAATGTAAACAAAACAATCATAACTCTTAGACTAGAGAATGGAATTTTGTATTAAGCACTTGGATGACGGTAAGAAAACCAGCTCGTTATGGAGGAGGGTGACAAGCACAAAGCTCTTTCTTATAACTACTCCATATCTATCAGTGATCACCTCCATTCCCACCTCCTTGCTGCCTTCCAAGGCACTTACAGCAGGAGCATGCTCTCAAATCAAGGGAACTACTGATGGGCTTTAGTACATCACTCTGTGATAATGTTGCTCGTTGGTAAGCAGTTAAATTGCTCTTAGGGATAAAAAGGATTAGAATCCTGAGGTTTAGGGGCCATCAGAAAGGTGGACAGATTGCAAGAGTTAGCTATCGGCCAACAGTTTAATGATGAATATGTCCCTGTGTGTTTGTTTGGGGCTGAAAGCAGCAGTGGGACCCGGCTGGACAAGAAAACCCAGCAACATGATCTCTCCTTCTTGTTCCCTGAAAGAAGACTGCAGGTCTGCCTTTGAAGAAGTGTTCAGGGGACTCTGGATCAGAGATGATAGGCCTAGGTAAGCTAAATAAAAACGCAATCTTGAGTGCTAAAGAAAATGCACTTGAAGCTTGAAAGGGTCCATCAGATACCCAGACAAAAAGAACCTATCTCAGTATCCATCATTTTAAAGTGTCCAGTGTGAGGAGATTAAGAAAAGATCCTAACACATTTTGAATGCTGTTTCTAGAAATTTAAGAACAACACACCCAAACTAAGAAGTTTAGGAGAATGAGAGTAGAGAACTTGCCTAGTATGTGAGAGGTTCTGGGTTCCATCCATGACACCTTAAAGAATAAACTGACAACAAACGAAAAAACATTTAAACCCCTTGTATTTTTCTGTTTCTGTAGAAAACACCATGTCACAAGCCTTACTAGAGGAAGTTAAGGCAGGAACTGAAGCAGAACCACAGAGAAACACTGCTTACTGACTTGTTTTCTATGGCTTTTTCAGTTTTCTTTTCTTGTGTGTGTGTGTGTGTGTGTGTGTGTGTGTGTGTGTGATCTTCCCATATGCATATGTATACACACACGCACACATGCACGAGCGCGCACGCGCACACACACACACACACACACACACACACGAAATCTACAGTCAGGTGGTAGAGGATGACGCTGCCCACAGTGGGCTAGACCCTTCCACATCAACCATTAACTAACAAAACGCTGCACAGGCTTGCCCACAGGCCAAACTGATGGAGTCATTTCTTTCAGTTAAGATTGGCTCTTCCCAGATGACTCTAGCTAATGTCAAGTTGGTAAAAACACTAGCCAGAACACTCTATACCCGTCAACTTGATACACAAACACATCATAATTTAACCATAATATTTCCTTTCTTATTTATCCCCAAGGTCTCATGTCAAGATCACAATATAAAGCACAGTATAACTTTACAAGTCCCACAATTGCTCATAAGTTCAACATTTTGAAAGTTCAGGGCCACTTTAAACAGCCAAAGTCTCTTAAGTGTGCACTCCTGTAAAATCAAAAATGTTCAAAAGGGAAGAAATAGGCTACCATTATAATTGTATTGAAGCAAAATCAAAGTTCAGCAGTGTCAAAAGCTCGGTGTGCAGTTTCTAAGGCTCACATCTTCTAGGCTCCAGAGGTCAGCTTTGCCATCCCCAAGAAGCACAGTTTTTCACAGGCACAGGCTGGCTCACTACATGCCTGCCTCTGTCCATGGCAGACGTCCCATTCTGCCATGAAGATCTCACCTTCACCCCGGCCTCTAAGGCCTCCTTTTTAGGCACTCTAACCCAGCTACATGGGGCCAGGCCTCAATTGCTGTCCACAATAGTTTCAATCCTACGTTTCCGTTGCGAGTGGACAGCATCTTTACCAATGGCCTCTCCGAGGGCCAAGGCTCACTTGGTTCCTGTGACTTCAATACCTGGGCTCTTATGCCACCAACACTAGTCTTACTCTTACATATTAACAAGTTCAGCTTCCAGCACAAGGTGCCTTCTGGACCACAGCTTCAGTTTTCTGATTTCAAGCAAATAATGCCCAGAAGATTTTACCTAAATGATGCTGGTTTCTTCTCAATCACCACCGATTTTTTTTTTTTTGGCTCCAGCTGACCAGCATCAATTGCCCCACTAAGGCAAAGATTTCACCTTAATGATGTTGGTCTCTTGTTAACCACAGCTGACTCTTCAGTCTTAGCTGACTAGAAACTAAAGATGCTTAATTCAAATATATCACATAAATGGCTCTCCTCTGAAACACCGTAAGCTGATTCCATCGTCTGCACCCGTCTCAACATTGCTGCCTTCCGACTGCCCACACAGCAGCAGCTCATCTGTCTCCACCTCCAAAGTTGAATGCTTTCACAACCTGCCCCCAAAATAAAATAGCCAGGTGTGTCACAGCAATAGCCTACGCACTAGTGCCGATTTCTGTCCTCGCTTTCTTTTTATTGTAGGAGTAAAGCATTCTGACCAAAATCAACTTGGGAAGGACAGGATTGATTTAGCGTATTTGTCCCAATCATACTTCATTGGGCAGAAAAGTCAGGACAGGAGCTCAAGGCAAGAACCTGAAGGCAGGAACTGAGGCAGAGGCCATGGAGGGACACAGCAGACTGGCCTGCTTTCCATGGCTTTCCCTGCTTGCCTTTGTATGCTGCCCAGGGCCGCCTGCCCAGGGATGGCACCATTCATGATGGGCTTGGTCCTTCTAGATCAATCATTAATCAAGAAATTGCTCCCCATAAGCTTTCTGGCACTCCAATCTGATGCAAGCATTGTCTCAATTAAGGTACCCTCTTATCAGATGATCCTAGCTTGTGTCAGGTTGGCAACAAATAAAACAAAACAAAAAACTTCATAAAACTAGACAGCACATGGTTCAACGGTACACTCTGAGAAAGTGGTTTTTAGTCATCATGATCCTTCCAGAGAACTAACCAGGGCTCTGTAGGTGGAGTTTTCCTGTCCTGACTGCCTGTTCCCAAATAACTGACTAGGAGACTTCATATAAATTACCAACACTTGGCCAGTAGCTCAGGCTTGTTACTAGTTAGCTCTTACACTGAAATTAACTCAGATTTCCTATCTATGCTTTGCCACATGGTTCATGGCTCAATACCACATTTTCTTCATGTCCTGTTTCATCAGCGGCTGTCTGGCATCTCCAGACCCCGCCCTCTTTCCTCCCAGCATTCTCCTAGTCTGACTCTCCTGCTTAACTTTATTCTGTTCAGTTACTGGACAGTCAGCTTCTTTATTAAAACAATCAGTCATAGGAATATTCCACAGCAGAGTTCCTTGAGAAAAAGCATAAACTTCTCAAGAGGATGCCAGTGACTGAGGGTCTCACCTGGACCCTGGTTCCTAAAGGTCTTGCCATATCACAGAAAATGCCTGTGGCCTGTGAGCCCTTCTGGAATAGCATCCAAACCAAAGCTTTCCTTCTGTGACCTTGGACAAGTAATCGACCTCCATAAGATAGGAATGATAATAAAATTTACCTAACAAATTGCTTAAACCTGTCCCTGGTACACTGTTCTCACAAAGTGTTTAAACACCAGGCAGTGGTGGCACACATCTTTGATTCCAACACTCAGGAGGCAGAGGCAGGTAGATTTTTGTATGTTCGAGGCCAGCCTGGTCTACAGAGTGAGTTCCAGGACAGCCAGGGCTACACAGAGAAACCCTGTCTCAAAAGAATGAAAAAAAATACTATTACTTATTATTATTATTGGTATTATCATTCAGGTCACAGCTGACTAGGAAATACTTTGTTTCCATGAGATGTGTGTGGTGTAATGTTGTCATTCCTACCCCAAAAACACTTTTCATCCTTTTCTAGCCTATACAAAGGCACTAAACGTCACAGATCAAGGTGGCTCTCGGCTTTTTAGTGATGTTTTGTGCCTCCCCTTTTAAGGCGGCAGATATGAAGAATCAAGAAATGTGTTGAAATTCCATGTAAGGTGTAAGAAAATTTCCGTGCCACATTTTGCTTTCTAAGTTTTTATAATTGCATTTACCCCCTGTGTAAAATGTAAAGAGCCAGAATTTAGGGATGTAATGGGACATTCTCACAGACAGAAGGAAGGAAAAGGGTAAAGGAGACAGTGTGTTGACGTCCAACGGGCTCCGGGAGACTATCTGTAGAAACAGCATCAGACCGCCAGGAGAACTGACATAATTATTTTCCAATGTTAGATGGTCGGGTATCACCGAGGGAACGCTCCATCTGATTAAAAATAATTACAGCTGGCATTAAATCCAATTGGAAACGCCCTGCACAATTTATCTTTTACTTCACGCTGCTGCCATATGCCTGACATTGCAGAGCAGGAGCCTTCCCTCCCTCTCTAATAAATAGTACTTGGTAAATATTTGGAGACAGGAGCTCTGGATCGCTGAACAATACTGGCAGGGAGCGTGTGCAAATGAGCCTGTTTACCATGTTCCTGATGGAGGTTCTCTTTGAGGTGCAGGACCCAGAAGCAGTCCAGAAGCTGTAAATTTTCTTCCACCAAAGTCTTGTTCATAATTAGCAGTCCTGGGAGGAGAGCCCGGCTGGACTGTTAACCGCAAGTGGCGCTTTCCAAAGAGCACACATATATTGGAGTGAGACATTTTGCTGTCTGTCTGGTGCTGTGTAAGCTGACAAATTGCTGTGTTTATGAAGATGGCTTCTCTCTGAACACTTGACTCAAGAATGAAGCCACACCTAGGGCGACATTATTTGGAGATTAAGTCTTTACGAAAGTGCCCGAATTAAAGTGAGACTCTACTCCATTAATGAATGGAGTCCCTATGAAAGAGGGAATTGGGACAGAGAGGTGGGCAGTGTGAGGAACTACCACCCTGGAGAAAGGCAGACCCTATACCCACAGAACACACCAGTCACATTGTGGGGAGTTTCATGATAATGTCCCCTATAGGCTCATATTTAAACACTGGGCCCCCACTTAGTGGTGCTGTTTGGATGAGGGTTAGGCGGTGTGGCCTTGTTGGGGAAAATGTGTCACTGGTCATGGGCTCTGAGGTTTCTAAGACTCATGCCATTCCTAGTGCCCAGGCTCTCTACTTCTTTCTTCTATCTCAGAACGTAAGCTCTGGGCTACGGCTCCAGCTCCTGTCATGCTATCCTGACACTGTGTGCTCTAACACTCTGGTTAAGCAATGAGCTCAGATAAACAGATAAACGCTTTTTTTCCTTAAGTTTCCTTGATCATGTTGTTTTATCACAGCAATAGAAAAGTAGCTGACACACATGTCAATACCTTACAGTCAGTCTTCCAGCCTCTAGCATTCTGAGACAGTAAACTCATATTGGGAAAGCCACCAGACTGGAGCACCTTGTGACCACAGCCTTGGAAAGTCAATGTAGAAAGGAATAATAGCCAGTGTTCTTCAGGGGTTTCTACATGGGGAGGTTCCAGTCACTGATGAGAGAAGGAAGTCTCATAGGAAGGTCTGTCCCTTTTTCGGCTCAGGTGAGGAGATGGGGCCAGCTTGTGACACTCAGCCATTGAGTCTTTTTTTTTTTTTTTTTGGTTTTACAAGACAGGGTTTCTCTGTATTGTTTTGGAGGCTGTGGGTCCAGCCCGGCCTCGAACTCACAGAGATCCGCCTGCCCCTGCCTCCCGAGTGCTGGGATTAAAGGCTTGCACCACCAACGCCCGGCTCGGTCATTGATTCTGATGGACAACCTTGCCCTCACTGGGCCAGCTGACCTCAGAGCCTCTCTTTTCTCCACTCCTGCTTCGTTTAGCAGAATATTCACATCATGCTAGCTTCACTGGGGGAGACCATCCACTCTCTAGAAAGGCTCCATTCAGGGAAACTGTAAGAAGTCCTAGTGCGGACTCTTCTCAAGCAGGGTCTCCATCCAACATCTGGGAGAACGAAGTCAGTAGTTTGATATCTGTCTTCTTGGTCCCTAGTAAGAATGATCCTTTGGCTAGAATCCTAGGAGGCCAAATAACCACCCTAGGGTTTATTTAAATGGTAGATTGTGAAGGCCCTGGACTCTTCTAGAACTAAGGATATGGGCTATGAAGCTCATCTTACTTGCTTATTCATGTGTGGCCATCCTCCTCAGAACTGGAAAAGATTAAAAGTAGTAATCACAGCTGGCTACGGTGCTTATAACCCCAGGATGTGGCAAGAATATCAAGAATTCAATGCTAACCCCAGCCACATAAAGCAACAAAACCGGTAACCACAACATTTAGTTATATCAAGATAGACTCCTCTGTTTGTGCCATTTGTGGACATCTGGTATGTTGCCAAGATGAAGAAAATTGCATGATTAGTGATTCTTCTATTTTAGCTGATAACATTCCTGGGAGGAAAAATTTTTTTTCCAAATCCAAATCATTTCCAATGGACTTTTTCAGAGGGACACCCAACCCATCAGCCATGGGGATCTCATGGGGGACACCACCTATTTCTTAAGAGTGCAGGGCTAAACCTGGGCAGTTACTAAAGGCAAGCCTGGGAGCTTGAGGGTACCACTTCATCCCCTTGCCAATGGGTCTTGTTAAAGTCCTATGTCCACTATGAGCATGTCTTGCTAAACATTTGCTGAGTACAATTAACAAAGTGAAGGAGTTTTCTACTCGCTTCTAGGGTTTTGGTATGGAGAATGGATTGTATGGAAAAACAATGTCAGTTGTTGTTAGAAACAAAGAACAAGATGTAGAAATACAAAAGAAAAATGTAAGGTCGGGAAGCAATGTCACTGTTATCTCTGCACCCAAAGATGCTCGAGCCCATTTTCCTTGTTCTGACACTGTGGAGCAGAGCCAGCCAGGCAGTCAGAAAGAAGGAGGAGGGTGAAGAAGAGAGATTCAAAGATACCTATCAGTTGTTTTGAGACACAGAGGGGGGAAAAGGTAGAGGAAATGGTTCGTCTGTGTGTATTTTCTCCTGATTAAACAAGCACAGATAAATACCAGGGCTTTTCTAAATAGTCACCAATTTTTATAGCTAAATATTAGACTTAATGGTATTTTAAAATTGCATTTATATTGAATACAGGTTCTGTGTTCTTTATCCTCTACCAAATAAGGCAATACTTTACAGAGAAAATTT